>NC_073259.2:59637500-60262500 GCF_029289425.2 Pan paniscus | reverse complement strand
TCTCCACTTGCAAATTCCACAAAAAGAGTGTTTCAAAACTGCTCTGTCTAAAGGAACGTTCAGCTCTGTGAGTTGAATACAAACAACGCGAAGAAGTTACTGAGAATTCTTCTGTCAGGCATTCTATGAAGAAATCCCGTTTCCAACGAAGGCCTCAACCAGGTCTAAATATCCAATTGCAGACTTAACAAACAGAGTGTTTTCAAACTGCTCTATGAAAAGAAAGGTTAAACTCTGTGAGTTGAACACACCCATTACAAAGTAGTTTCTGAGAATGATTCTGTGTAGTTTTGAAACGGGGTTATTTCAATTTCTAAGATTGGCCTCAAATCGCAGGAAATCTCCACTTGCAATTTCCACAAAAAGAGTGTTTCAAAACTGATCTTTCTAAAGGAATGTTTATCTCTGTGAGTTGAACACACACCACACAAAGAAGTTACTGAGAATTCTTCTTTCTTGCAGTATATGAAGAAATCCCGTTTCCAACGAAGGCCACAAAGAGGTCTAAATATCCACTTGCAGACTTAACAAACAGAGTGTTTCCAAACTGCTCTATGAAAAGAAAGGTTAAACTCTGTGAGTTGAACACATCCAGTACAAAGTAGTTTCTGAGAATGATTCTGTCTAGTTTTTAAACGAGGATATTGCCATTTCTAAGATTGGCCTCAAATCTCTTGAAATCTCCACTGGCAAATTCCACAAAAAGAGTGTTTCAAAACTGCTCTGTCTAAAGGAACGTTCAGCTCTGTGAGTTGAATACAAACAACGCAAAGAAGTTACTGAGAATTCTTCTGTCTAGCATTCTATGAAGAAATCCCGTTTCCAACGAAGGCCTCAACCAGGTCTAAATATCCACTTGCAGACTTAACAAACAGAGTGTTTTCAAACTGCTCTATGAAAAGGAAGGTTAAACTCTGTGAGTTGAACACACCCATTACAAAGTAGTTTCTGAGAATGATTCTGTGTAGTTTTGAAACGGGGTTCTTTCAATTTCTAAGATTGGCCTCAAATCTCAGGAAATCTCCACTTGCAATTTCCACAAAAAGAGTGTTTCAAAACTGATCTTTCTAAAGGAAGGTTTAACTCTGTGAGTTGAACACACACCACACAAAGAAGTTACTGAGAATTCTTCTTTCTTGCAGTATATGAAGAAATCCCGTTTCCAACGAAGGCCACAAAGAGGTCTAAATATCCACTTGCAGACTTAAGAAACAGAGTGTTTCCAAACTGCTCTATGAAAAGAAAGGTTAAAGACTGTGAGTTGAACACATCCAGTACAAAGTAGTTTCTGAGAATGATTCTGTCTAGTTTTTAAACGAGGATATTGCCATTTCTAAGATTGCTCTCAAATCTCTTGAAATCTCCACTTGCAAATTCCACAAAAAGAGTGTTTCAAAACTGCTCTGTCTAAAGGAACGTTCAGCTCTGTGAGTTGAATACAAACAACGCAAAGAAGTTACTGAGAATTCTTCTGTCTAGCATTCTATGAAGAAATCCCGTTTCCAACGAAGGCCTCAACCAGGTCTAAATATCCACTTGCAGACTTAACAAACAGAGTGTTTTCAAACTGCTCTATGAAAAGGAAGGTTAAACTCTGTGAGTTGAACACACCCATTACAAAGTAGTTTCTGAGAATGATTCTGTGTAGTTTTGAAACGGGGTTATTTCAATTTCCAAGATTGGCCTCAAATCGCAGGAAATCTCCACTTGCAATTTCCACAAAAAGAGTGTTTCAAAACTGATCTTTCTAAAGGAAGGTTTAACTCTGTGAGTTGAACACACACCACACAAAGAAGTTACTGAGAATTCTTCTTTCTTGCAGTATATGAAGAAATCCCGTTTCCAACGAAGGCCACAAACAGGTCTAAATATCCACTTGCAGACTTAAGAAACAGAGTGTTTCCAAACTGCTCTATGAAAAGAAAGGTTAAACTCTGTGAGTTGAACACATCCAGTACAAAGTAGTTTCTGAGAATGATTCTGTCTAGTTTTTAAACGAGGATATTGCCATTTCTAAGATTGGCCTCAAATCTCTTGAAATCTCCACTTGCAAATTCCACAAAAAGAGTGTTTCAAAACTGCTCTGTCTAAAGGAACGTTCAGCTCTGTGAGTTGAATACAAACAACGCGAAGAAGTTACTGAGAATTCTTCTGTCAGGCATTCTATGAAGAAATCCCGTTTCCAACGAAGGCCTCAACCAGGTCTAAATATCCAATTGCAGACTTAACAAACAGAGTGTTTTCAAACTGCTCTATGCAAAGAAAGGTTAAACTCTGTGAGTTGAACACACCCATTACAAAGTAGTTTCTGAGAATGATTCTGTGTAGTTTTGAAACGGGGTTATTTCAATTTCTAAGATTGGCCTCAAATCGCAGGAAATCTCCACTTGCAATTTCCACAAAAAGAGTGTTTCAAAACTAATCTTTCTAAAGGAATGTTTATCTCTGTGAGTTGAACACACACCACACAAAGAAGTTACTGAGAATTCTTCTTTCTTGCAGTATATGAAGAAATCCCGTTTCCAACGAAGGCCACAAAGAGGTCTAAATATCCACTTGCAGACTTAACAAACAGAGTGTTTCCAAACTGCTCTATGAAAAGAAAGGTTAAACTCTGTGAGTTGAACACATCCAGTACAAAGTAGTTTCTGAGAATGATTCTGTCTAGTTTTTAAACGAGGATATTGCCATTTCTAAGATTGGCCTCAAATCTCTTGAAATCTCCACTTGCAAATTCCACAAAAAGAGTGTTTCAAAACTGCTCTGTCTAAAGGAACGTTCAGCTCTGTGAGTTGAATACAAACAACGCAAAGAAGTTACTGAGAATTCTTCTGTCTAGCATTCTATGAAGAAATCCCGTTTCCAACGAAGGCCTCAACCAGGTCTAAATATCCACTTGCAGACTTAACAAACAGAGTGTTTTCAAACTGCTCTATGAAAAGGAAGGTTAAACTCTGTGAGTTGAACACACCCATTACAAAGTAGTTTCTGAGAATGATTCTGTGTAGTTTTGAAACGGGGTTCTTTCAATTTCTAAGATTGGCCTCAAATCTCAGGAAATCTCCACTTGCAATTTCCACAAAAAGAGTGTTTCAAAACTGATCTTTCTAAAGGAAGGTTTAACTCTGTGAGTTGAACACACACCACACAAAGAAGTTACTGAGAATTCTTCTTTCTTGCAGTATATGAAGAAATCCCGTTTCCAACGAAGGCCACAAAGAGGTCTAAATATCCACTTGCAGACTTAAGAAACAGAGTGTTTCCAAACTGCTCTATGAAAAGAAAGGTTAAACACTGTGAGTTGAACACATCCAGTACAAAGTAGTTTCTGAGAATGATTCTGTCTAGTTTTTAAACGAGGATATTGCCATTTCTAAGATTGCCCTCAAATCTCTTGAAATCTCCACTTGCAAATTCCACAAAAAGAGTGTTTCAAAACTGCTCTGTCTAAAGGAACGTTCAGCTCTGTGAGTTGAATAGAAACAATGCAAAGAATTACTGAGAATTCTTCTGTCTAGCATTTTATGAAGAAATCCCGTTTCCAACGAATGCCTCAACCAGGTCTAAATATCCACTTGCAGACTTAACAAACAGAGTGTTTTCAAACTGCTCTATGAAAAGGAAGGTTAAACTCTGTGAGTTGAAGACACCCATTAGAAAGTAGTTTCTGAGAATGATTCTGTGTAGTTTTGAAACGGGGTTCTTTCAATTTCTAAGATTGGCCTCAAATCGCAGGAAATCTCCACTTGCAATTTCCACAAAAAGAGTGTTTCAAAACTGATCTTTCTAAAGGAAGGTTTAACTCTGTGAGTTGAACACACACCACACAAAGGAGTTACTGAGAATTCTTCTTTCTTGCAGTATATGAAGAAATCCCGTTTCCAACGAAGGCCACAAAGAGGTCTAAATATCCACTTGCAGACTTAACAAACAGAGTGTTTCCAAACTGCTCTATGAAAAGAAAGGTTAAACTCTGTGAGTTGAACACCTCCAGTACAAAGTAGTTTCTGAGAATGATTCTGTCTAGTTTTTAAACGAGGATATTGCCATTTCTAAGATTGGCCTCAAATCTCTTGAAATCTCCACTTGCAAATTCCACAAAAAGAGTGTTTCAAAACTGCTCTGTCTAAAGGAACGTTCAGCTCTGTGAGTTGAATACAAACAACGCAAAGAAGTTACTGAGAATTCTTCTGTCTAGCATTCTATGAAGAAATCCCGTTTCCAACGAAGGCCTCAACCAGGTCTAAATATCCACTTGCAGACTTAACAAACAGAGTGTTTTCAAACTGCTCTATGAAAAGGAAGGTTAAACTCTGTGAGTTGAAGACACGCATTACAAAGTAGTTTCTGAGAATGATTCTGTGTAGTTTTGAAACGGGGTTATTTCAATTTCTAAGATTGGCCTCAAATCGCAGGAAATCTCCACTTGCAATTTCCACAAAAAGAGTGTTTCAAAACTGATCTTTCTAAAGGAAGGTTTAACTCTGTGAGTTGAACACACACCACACAAAGAAGTTACTGAGAATTCTTCTTTCTTGCAGTATATGAAGAAATCCCGTTTCCAACGAAGGCCACAAACAGGTCAAAATATCCACTTGCAGAGTTAACAAACAGAGCGTTTCCAAACTGCTCTATGAAAAGAAAGGTTAAACTCTGTGAGTTGAACACATCCAGTACAAAGTAGTTTCTGAGAATGATTCTGTCTAGTTTTTAAACGAGGATATTGCCATTTCTAAGATTGGCCTCAAATCTCTTGAAATCTCCACTTGCAAATTCCACAAAAAGAGTGTTTCAAAACTGCTCTGTCTAAAGGAACGTTCAGCTCTGTGAGTTGAATACAAACAACGCAAAGAAGTTACTGAGAATTCTTCTGTCTAGCATTCTATGAAGAAATCCCGTTTCCAACGAAGGCCTCAACCAGGTCTAAATATCCACTTGCAGACTTAACAAACAGAGTGTTTTCAAACTGCTCTATGAAAAGGAAGGTTAAACTCTGTGAGTTGAACACACCCATTACAAAGTAGTTTCTGAGAATGATTCTGTGTAGTTTTGAAACGGGGTTATTTCAATTTCTAAGATTGGCCTCAAATCGCAGGAAATCTCCACTTGCAATTTCCACAAAAAGAGTGTTTCAAAACTGATCTTTCTAAAGGAAGGTTTAACTCTGTGAGTTGAACACACACCACACAAAGAAGTTACTGAGAATTCTTCTTTCTAAAGGAAGGTTTAACTCTGTGAGTTGAACACACACCACACAAAGAAGTTACTGAGAATTCTTCTTTCTTGCAGTATATGAAGAAATCCCGTTTCCAACGAAGGCCACAAAGAGGTCTAAATATCCACTTGCAGATTTAACAAACAGAGTGTTTCCAAACTGCTCTATGAAAAGAAAGGTTAAACTCTGTGAGTTGAACACATCCAGTGCAAAGTAGTTTCTGAGAATGATTCTGTCTAGTTTTTAAACGACGATATTGCCATTTCTAAGATTGGCCTCAAATCTCTTGAAATCTCCACTTGCAAATTCCACAAAAAGAGTGTTTCAAAACTGCTCTGTCTAAAGGAACGTTCAGCTCTGTGAGTTGAATACAAACAATGCAAAGAAGTTACTGAGAATTCTTCTGTCTAGCATTTTATGAAGAAATCCCATTTCCAACGAAGGCCTCAACCAGGTCTAAATATGCACTTGCAGACTTAACAAACAGAGTGTTTTCAAACTGCTCTGTGAAAAGGGTGGTTAAACTCTGTGAGTTGAACACACCCATTACAAAGTAGTTTCTGAGAATGATTCTGTGTAGCTTTGAAACGGGGTTCTTTCAATTTCTAAGATTGGCCTCAAATCGCAGGAAATCTCCACTTGCAATTTCCACAAAAAGAGTGTTTCAAAACTGATCTTTCTAAAGGAAGGTTTAAATCTGTGAGTTGAACACACACCACACAAAGAAGTTACTGAGAATTCTTCTTTCTTGCAGTATATGAAGAAATCCCGTTTCCAACGATGGCCACAAACAGGACTAAATATCCACTTGCAGACTTAACAAAAAGTGTTTCCAAACTGCTCTATGAAAAGAAAGGTTAAACTCTGTGAGTTGAACACCTCCAGTACAAAGTAGTTTCTGAGAATGATTCTGTCTAGTTTTTAAACGAGGATATTGCCATTTCTAAGATTGGCCTCAAATCTCTTGAAATCTCCACTTGCAAATTCCACAAAAAGAGTGTTTCAAAACTGCTCTGTCTAAAGGAACGTTCAGCTCTGTGAGTTGAATACAAACAACGCAAAGAAGTTACTGAGAATTCTTCTGTCTAGCATTCTATGAAGAAATCCCGTTTCCAACGAAGGCCTCAACCAGGTCTAAATATCCACTTGCAGACTTAACAAACAGAGTGTTTTCAAACTGCTCTATGAAAAGGAAGGTTAAACTCTGTGAGTTGAAGACACGCATTACAAAGTAGTTTCTGAGAATGATTCTGTGTAGTTTTGAAACGGGGTTATTTCAATTTCTAAGATTGGCCTCAAATCGCAGGAAATCTCCACTTGCAATTTCCACAAAAAGAGTGTTTCAAAACTGATCTTTCTAAAGGAAGGTTTAACTCTGTGAGTTGAACACACACCACACAAAGAAGTTACTGAGAATTCTTCTTTCTTGCAGTATATGAAGAAATCCCGTTTCCAACGAAGGCCACAAACAGGTCAAAATATCCACTTGCAGAGTTAACAAACAGAGCGTTTCCAAACTGCTCTATGAAAAGAAAGGTTAAACTCTGTGAGTTGAACACATCCAGTACAAAGTAGTTTCTGAGAATGATTCTGTCTAGTTTTTAAACGAGGATATTGCCATTTCTAAGATTGGCCTCAAATCTCTTGAAATCTCCACTTGCAAATTCCACAAAAAGAGTGTTTCAAAACTGCTCTGTCTAAAGGAACGTTCAGCTCTGTGAGTTGAATACAAACAACGCAAAGAAGTTACTGAGAATTCTTCTGTCTAGCATTCTATGAAGAAATCCCGTTTCCAACGAAGGCCTCAACCAGGTCTAAATATCCACTTGCAGACTTAACAAACAGAGTGTTTTCAAACTGCTCTATGAAAAGGAAGGTTAAACTCTGTGAGTTGAACACACCCATTACAAAGTAGTTTCTGAGAATGATTCTGTGTAGTTTTGAAACGGGGTTATTTCAATTTCTAAGATTGGCCTCAAATCGCAGGAAATCTCCACTTGCAATTTCCACAAAAAGAGTGTTTCAAAACTGATCTTTCTAAAGGAAGGTTTAACTCTGTGAGTTGAACACACACCACACAAAGAAGTTACTGAGAATTCTTCTTTCTAAAGGAAGGTTTAACTCTGTGAGTTGAACACACACCACACAAAGAAGTTACTGAGAATTCTTCTTTCTTGCAGTATATGAAGAAATCCCGTTTCCAACGAAGGCCACAAAGAGGTCTAAATATCCACTTGCAGATTTAACAAACAGAGTGTTTCCAAACTGCTCTATGAAAAGAAAGGTTAAACTCTGTGAGTTGAACACATCCAGTGCAAAGTAGTTTCTGAGAATGATTCTGTCTAGTTTTTAAACGACGATATTGCCATTTCTAAGATTGGCCTCAAATCTCTTGAAATCTCCACTTGCAAATTCCACAAAAAGAGTGTTTCAAAACTGCTCTGTCTAAAGGAACGTTCAGCTCTGTGAGTTGAATACAAACAATGCAAAGAAGTTACTGAGAATTCTTCTGTCTAGCATTTTATGAAGAAATCCCATTTCCAACGAAGGCCTCAACCAGGTCTAAATATGCACTTGCAGACTTAACAAACAGAGTGTTTTCAAACTGCTCTGTGAAAAGGGTGGTTAAACTCTGTGAGTTGAACACACCCATTACAAAGTAGTTTCTGAGAATGATTCTGTGTAGCTTTGAAACGGGGTTCTTTCAATTTCTAAGATTGGCCTCAAATCGCAGGAAATCTCCACTTGCAATTTCCACAAAAAGAGTGTTTCAAAACTGATCTTTCTAAAGGAAGGTTTAAATCTGTGAGTTGAACACACACCACACAAAGAAGTTACTGAGAATTCTTCTTTCTTGCAGTATATGAAGAAATCCCGTTTCCAACGATGGCCACAAACAGGACTAAATATCCACTTGCAGACTTAACAAAAAGTGTTTCCAAACTGCTCTATGAAAAGAAAGGTTAAACTCTGTGAGTTGAACACCTCCAGTACAAAGTAGTTTCTGAGAATGATTCTGTCTAGTTTTTAAACGAGGATATTGCCATTTCTAAGATTGGCCTCAAATCTCTTGAAATCTCCACTTGCAAATTCCACAAAAAGAGTGTTTCAAAACTGCTCTGTCTAAAGGAACGTTCAGCTCTGTGAGTTGAATACAAACAACGCAAAGAAGTTACTGAGAATTCTTCTGTCTAGCATTCTATGAAGAAATCCCGTTTCCAACGAAGGCCTCAACCAGGTCTAAATATCCACTTGCAGACTTAACAAACAGAGTGTTTTCAAACTGCTCTATGAAAAGGAAGGTTAAACTCTGTGAGTTGAAGACACGCATTACAAAGTAGTTTCTGAGAATGATTCTGTGTAGTTTTGAAACGGGGTTATTTCAATTTCTAAGATTGGCCTCAAATCGCAGGAAATCTCCACTTGCAATTTCCACAAAAAGAGTGTTTCAAAACTGATCTTTCTAAAGGAAGGTTTAACTCTGTGAGTTGAACACACACCACACAAAGAAGTTACTGAGAATTCTTCTTTCTTGCAGTATATGAAGAAATCCCGTTTCCAACGAAGGCCACAAACAGGTCAAAATATCCACTTGCAGAGTTAACAGAGCGTTTCCAAACTGCTCTATGAAAAGAAAGGTTAAACTCTGTGAGTTGAACACATCCAGTACAAAGTAGTTTCTGAGAATGATTCTGTCTAGTTTTTAAACGAGGATATTGCCATTTCTAAGATTGGCCTCAAATCTCTTGAAATCTCCACTTGCAAATTCCACAAAAAGAGTGTTTCAAAACTGCTCTGTCTAAAGGAACGTTCAGCTCTGTGAGTTGAATACAAACAACGCAAAGAAGTTACTGAGAATTCTTCTGTCTAGCATTCTATGAAGAAATCCCGTTTCCAACGAAGGCCTCAACGAGGTCTAAATATCCACTTGCAGACTTAACAAACAGAGTGTTTTCAAACTGCTCTATGAAAAGGAAGGTTAAACTCTGTGAGTTGAAGACACCCATTACAAAGTAGTTTCTGAGAATGATTCTGTGTAGTTTTGAAACGGGGTTATTTCAATTTCTAAGATTGGCCTCAAATCGCAGGAAATCTCCACTTGCAATTTCCACAAAAAGAGTGTTTCAAAACTGATCTTTCTAAAGGAAGGTTTAACTCTGTGAGTTGAACACACACCACACAAAGAAGTTACTGAGAATTCTTCTTTCTTGCAGTATATGAAGAAATCCCGTTTCCAACGAAGGCCACAAACAGGTCTAAATATCCACTTGCAGACTTAAGACACAGAGTGTTTCCAAACTGCTCTATGAAAAGAAAGGTTAAACTCTGTGAGTTGAACACATCCAGTACAAAGTAGTTTCTGAGAATGATTCTGTCTAGTTTTTAAACGAGGATATTGCCATTTCTAAGATTGGCCTCAAATCTCTTGAAATCTCCACTTGCAAATTCCACAAAAAGAGTGTTTCAAAACTGCTCTGTCTAAAGGAACGTTCAGCTCTGTGAGTTGAATACAAACAACGCGAAGAAGTTACTGAGAATTCTTCTGTCAGGCATTCTATGAAGAAATCCCGTTTCCAACGAAGGCCTCAACCAGGTCTAAATATCCAATTGCAGACTTAACAAACAGAGTGTTTTCAAACTGCTCTATGCAAAGAAAGGTTAAACTCTGTGAGTTGAACACACCCATTACAAAGTAGTTTCTGAGAATGATTCTGTGTAGTTTTGAAACGGGGTTATTTCAATTTCTAAGATTAGCCTCAAATCGCAGGAAATCTCCACTTGCAATTTCCACAAAAAGAGTGTTTCAAAACTGATCTTTCTAAAGGAATGTTTATCTCTGTGAGTTGAACACACACCACACAAAGAAGTTACTGAGAATTCTTCTTTCTTGCAGTATATGAAGAAATCCCGTTTCCAACGAAGGCCACAAAGAGGTCTAAATATCCACTTGCAGACTTAACAAACAGAGTGTTTCCAAACTGCTCTATGAAAAGAAAGGTTAAACTCTGTGAGTTGAACACATCCAGTACAAAGTAGTTTCTGAGAATGATTCTGTCTAGTTTTTAAACGAGGATATTGCCATTTCTAAGATTGGCCTCAAATCTCTTGAAATCTCCACTTGCAAATTCCACAAAAAGAGTGTTTCAAAACTGCTCTGTCTAAAGGAACGTTCAGCTCTGTGAGTTGAATACAAACAACGCAAAGAAGTTACTGAGAATTCTTCTGTCTAGCATTCTATGAAGAAATCCCGTTTCCAACGAAGGCCTCAACCAGGTCTAAATATCGACTTGCAGACTTAACAAACTGAGTGTTTTCAAACTGCTCTATGAAAAGGAAGGTTAAACTCTGTGAGTTGAACACACCCATTACAAAGTAGTTTCTGAGAATGATTCTGTGTAGTTTTGAAACGGGGTTCTTTCAATTTCTAAGATTGGCCTCAAATCTCAGGAAATCTCCACTTGCAATTTCCACAAAAAGAGTGTTTCAAAACTGATCTTTCTAAAGGAAGGTTTAACTCTGTGAGTTGAACACACACCACACAAAGAAGTTACTGAGAATTCTTCTTTCTTGCAGTATATGAAGAAATCTCGTTTCCAACGAAGGCCACAAAGAGGTCTAAATATCCACTTGCAGACTTAAGAAACAGAGTGTTTCCAAACTGCTCTATGAAAAGAAAGGTTAAACACTGTGAGTTGAACACATCCAGTACAAAGTAGTTTCTGAGAATGATTCTGTCTACTTTTTAAACGAGGATATTGCCATTTCTAAGATTGCCCTCAAATCTCTTGAAATCTCCACTTGCAAATTCCACAAAAAGAGTGTTTCAAAACTGCTCTGTCTAAAGGAACGTTCAGCTCTGTGAGTTGAATAGAAACAATGCAAAGAATTACTGAGAATTCTTCTGTCTAGCATTTTATGAAGAAATCCCGTTTCCAACGAAGGCCTCAACCAGGTCTAAATATCCACTTGCAGACTTAACAAACAGAGTGTTTTCAAACTGCTCTATGAAAAGGAAGGTTAAACTCTGTGAGTTGAAGACACCCATTACAAAGTAGTTTCTGAGAATGATTCTGTGTAGTTTTGAAACGGGGTTCTTTCAATTTCTAAGATTGGCCTCAAATCGCAGGAAATCTCCACTTGCAATTTCCACAAAAAGAGTGTTTCAAAACTGATCTTTCTAAAGGAAGGTTTAACTCTGTGAGTTGAACACACACCACACAAAGAAGTTACTGAGAATTCTTCTTTCTTGCAGTATATGAAGAAATCCCGTTTCCAACGAAGGCCACAAACAGGTCAAAATATCCACTTGCAGAGTTAACAAACAGAGCGTTTCCAAACTGCTCTATGAAAAGAAAGGTTAAACTCTGTGAGTTGAACACATCCAGTACAAAGTAGTTTCTGAGAATGATTCTGTCTAGTTTTTAAACGAGGATATTGCCATTTCTAAGATTGGCCTCAAATCTCTTGAAATCTCCACTTGCAAATTCCACAAAAAGAGTGTTTCAAAACTGCTCTGTCTAAAGGAACGTTCAGCTCTGTGAGTTGAATACAAACAACGCAAAGAAGTTACTGAGAATTCTTCTGTCTAGCATTCTATGAAGAAATCCCGTTTCCAACGAAGGCCTCAACCAGGTCTAAATATCCACTTGCAGACTTAACAAACAGAGTGTTTTCAAACTGCTCTATGAAAAGGAAGGTTAAACTCTGTGAGTTGAACACACCCATTACAAAGTAGTTTCTGAGAATGATTCTGTGTAGTTTTGAAACGGGGTTCTTTCAATTTCTAAGATTGGCCTCAAATCGCAGGAAATCTCCACTTGCAATTTCCACAAAAAGAGTGTTTCAAAACTGATCTTTCTAAAGGAAGGTTTAACTCTGTGAGTTGAACACACACCACACAAAGGAGTTACTGAGAATTCTTCTTTCTTGCAGTATATGAAGAAATCCCGTTTCCAACGAAGGCCACAAAGAGGTCTAAATATCCACTTGCAGACTTAACAAACAGAGTGTTTCCAAACTGCTCTATGAAAAGAAAGGTTAAACTCTGTGAGTTGAACACCTCCAGTACAAAGTAGTTTCTGAGAATGATTCTGTCTAGTTTTTAAACGAGGATATTGCCATTTCTAAGATTGGCCTCAAATCTCTTGAAATCTCCACTTGCAAATTCCACAAAAAGAGTGTTTCAAAACTGCTCTGTCTAAAGGAACGTTCAGCTCTGTGAGTTGAATACAAACAACGCAAAGAAGTTACTGAGAATTCTTCTGTCTAGCATTCTATGAAGAAATCCCGTTTCCAACGAAGGCCTCAACCAGGTCTAAATATCCACTTGCAGACTTAACAAACAGAGTGTTTTCAAACTGCTCTATGAAAAGGAAGGTTAAACTCTGTGAGTTGAAGACACGCATTACAAAGTAGTTTCTGAGAATGATTCTGTGTAGTTTTGAAACGGGGTTATTTCAATTTCTAAGATTGGCCTCAAATCGCAGGAAATCTCCACTTGCAATTTCCACAAAAAGAGTGTTTCAAAACTGATCTTTCTAAAGGAAGGTTTAACTCTGTGAGTTGAACACACACCACACAAAGAAGTTACTGAGAATTCTTCTTTCTTGCAGTATATGAAGAAATCCCGTTTCCAACGAAGGCCACAAACAGGTCAAAATATCCACTTGCAGAGTTAACAAACAGAGCGTTTCCAAACTGCTCTATGAAAAGAAAGGTTAAACTCTGTGAGTTGAACACATCCAGTACAAAGTAGTTTCTGAGAATGATTCTGTCTAGTTTTTAAACGAGGATATTGCCATTTCTAAGATTGGCCTCAAATCTCTTGAAATCTCCACTTGCAAATTCCACAAAAAGAGTGTTTCAAAACTGCTCTGTCTAAAGGAACGTTCAGCTCTGTGAGTTGAATACAAACAACGCAAAGAAGTTACTGAGAATTCTTCTGTCTAGCATTCTATGAAGAAATCCCGTTTCCAACGAAGGCCTCAACCAGGTCTAAATATCCACTTGCAGACTTAACAAACAGAGTGTTTTCAAACTGCTCTATGAAAAGGAAGGTTAAACTCTGTGAGTTGAACACACCCATTACAAAGTAGTTTCTGAGAATGATTCTGTGTAGTTTTGAAACGGGGTTATTTCAATTTCTAAGATTGGCCTCAAATCGCAGGAAATCTCCACTTGCAATTTCCACAAAAAGAGTGTTTCAAAACTGATCTTTCTAAAGGAAGGTTTAACTCTGTGAGTTGAACACACACCACACAAAGAAGTTACTGAGAATTCTTCTTTCTAAAGGAAGGTTTAACTCTGTGAGTTGAACACACACCACACAAAGAAGTTACTGAGAATTCTTCTTTCTTGCAGTATATGAAGAAATCCCGTTTCCAACGAAGGCCACAAAGAGGTCTAAATATCCACTTGCAGACTTAACAAACAGAGTGTTTCCAAACTGCTCTATGAAAAGAAAGGTTAAACTCTGTGAGTTGAACACATCCAGTGCAAAGTAGTTTCTGAGAATGATTCTGTCTAGTTTTTAAACGACGATATTGCCATTTCTAAGATTGGCCTCAAATCTCTTGAAATCTCCACTTGCAAATTCCACAAAAAGAGTGTTTCAAAACTGCTCTGTCTAAAGGAACGTTCAGCTCTGTGAGTTGAATACAAACAATGCAAAGAAGTTACTGAGAATTCTTCTGTCTAGCATTTTATGAAGAAATCCCATTTCCAACGAAGGCCTCAACCAGGTCTAAATATGCACTTGCAGACTTAACAAACAGAGTGTTTTCAAACTGCTCTGTGAAAAGGGTGGTTAAACTCTGTGAGTTGAACACACCCATTACAAAGTAGTTTCTGAGAATGATTCTGTGTAGCTTTGAAACGGGGTTCTTTCAATTTCTAAGATTGGCCTCAAATCGCAGGAAATCTCCACTTGCAATTTCCACAAAAAGAGTGTTTCAAAACTGATCTTTCTAAAGGAAGGTTTAAATCTGTGAGTTGAACACACACCACACAAAGAAGTTACTGAGAATTCTTCTTTCTTGCAGTATATGAAGAAATCCCGTTTCCAACGATGGCCACAAACAGGACTAAATATCCACTTGCAGACTTAACAAAAAGTGTTTCCAAACTGCTCTATGAAAAGAAAGGTTAAACTCTGTGAGTTGAACACCTCCAGTACAAAGTAGTTTCTGAGAATGATTCTGTCTGGTTTTTAAACGAGGATATTGCCATTTCTAAGATTGGCCTCAAATCTCTTGAAATCTCCACTTGCAAATTCCACAAAAAGAGTGTTTCAAAACTGCTCTGTCTAAAGGAACGTTCAGCTCTGTGAGTTGAATACAAACAACGCAAAGAAGTTACTGAGAATTCTTCTGTCTAGCATTCTATGAAGAAATCCCGTTTCCAACGAAGGCCTCAACCAGGTCTAAATATCCACTTGCAGACTTAACAAACAGAGTGTTTTCAAACTGCTCTATGAAAAGGAAGGTTAAACTCTGTGAGTTGAAGACACCCATTACAAAGTAGTTTCTGAGAATGATTCTGTGTAGTTTTGAAACGGGGTTATTTCAATTTCTAAGATTGGCCTCAAATCGCAGGAAATCTCCACTTGCAATTTCCACAAAAAGAGTGTTTCAAAACTGATCTTTCTAAAGGAAGGTTTAACTCTGTGAGTTGAACACACACCACACAAAGAAGTTACTGAGAATTCTTCTTTCTTGCAGTATATGAAGAAATCCCGTTTCCAACGAAGGCCACAAAGAGGTCTAAATATCCACTTGCAGACTTAACAAACAGAGTGTTTCCAAACTGCTCTATGAAAAGAAAGGTTAAACTCTGTGAGTTGAACACCTCCAGTACAAAGTAGTTTCTGAGAATGATTCTGTCTAGTTTTTAAACGAGGATATTGCCATTTCTAGGATTGGCCTCAAATCCCTTGAAATCTCCACTTGCAAATTCCACAAAAAGAGTGTTTCAAAACTGCTCTGTCTAAAGGAACGTTCAGCTCTGTGAGTTGAATACAAACAACGCAAAGAAGTTACTGAGAATTCTTCTGTCTAGCATTCTATGAAGAAATCCCGTTTCCAACGAAGGCCTCAACCAGGTCTAAATATCCACTTGCAGACTTAACAAACAGAGTGTTTTCAAACTGCTCTATGAAAAGAAAGGTTAAACTCTGTGAGTTGAACACACCCATTACAAAGTAGTTTCTGAGAATGATTCTGTGTAGTTTTGAAACGGGGTTCTTTCAATTTCTAAGATTGGCCTCAAATCGCAGGAAATCTCCACTTGCAATTTCCACAAAAAGAGTGTTTCAAAACTGATCTTTCTAAAGGAAGGTTTAACTCTGTGTGTTGAACACACACCACACAAAGAAGTTACTGAGAATTCTTCTTTCTTGCAGTATATGAAGAAATCCCGTTTCCAACGAAGGCCACAAAGAGGTCTAAATATCCACTTGCAGACTTAAGAAACAGAGTGTTTCCAAACTGCTCTATGAAAAGAAAGGTTAAACTCTGTGAGTTGAACACACCCATTACAAAGTAGTTTCTGAGAATGATTCTGTGTAGTTTTGAAACTGGGTTCTTTCAATTTCTAAGATTGGCCTCAAATCGCAGGAAATCTCCACTTGCAATTTCCACAAAAAGAGTGTTTCAAAACTGATCTTTCTAAAGGAAGTTTTAACTCTGTGTGTTGAACACACACCACACAAAGAAGTTACTGAGAATTCTTCTTTCTTGCAGTATATGAAGAAATCCCGTTTCCAACGAAGGCCACAAAGAGGTCTAAATATCCACTTGCAGACTTAAGAAACAGAGTGTTTCCAAACTGCTCTATGAAAAGAAAGGTTAAACTCTGTGAGTTGAACACATCCAGTACAAGGTAGTTTCTGAGAATGATTCTGTCTAGTTTTTAAACGAGGATATTGCCATTTCTAAGATTGGCCTCAAATCTCTTGAAATCTCCACTTGCAAATTCCACAAAAAGAGTGTTTCAAAACTGCTCTGTCTAAAGGAACGTTCAGCTCTGTGAGTTGAATACAAACAACGCAAAGAAGTTGCTGAGAATTATTCTGTCTAGCATTCTATGAAGAAATCCCGTTTCCAACGAAGGCCTCAACCAGGTCTAAATATCCACTTGCAGACTTAACAAACAGAGTGTTTTCAAACTGCTCTATGAAAAGAAAGGTTAAACTCTGTGAGTTGAACACACCCATTACAAAGTAGTTTCTGAGAATGATTCTGTGTAGTTTTGAAACGGGGTTATTTCAATTTCTAAGATTGGCCTCAAATCGCAGGAAATCTCCACTTGCAATTTCCACAAAAAGAGTGTTTCAAAACTGGTCTTTCTAAAGGAAGGTTTAACTCTGTGAGTTGAACACACACCACACAAAGAAGTTACTGAGAATTCTTCTTTCTTGCAGTATATGAAGAAATCCCGTTTCCAACGAAGGCCACAAAGAGGTCTAAATATCCACTTGCAGACTTAACAAACAGAGTGTTTCCAAACTGCTCTATGAAAAGAAAGGTTAAACTCTGTGAGTTGAACACATCCAGTACAAAGTAGTTTCTGAGAATGATTCTGTCTAGTTTTTAAACGAGGATATTGCCATTTCTAAGATTGGCCTCAAATCTCTTGAAATCTCCACTTGCAAATTCCACAAAAAGAGTGTTTCAAAACTGCTCTGTCTAAAGGAACGTTCAGCTCTGTGAGTTGAATACAAACAACGCAAAGAAGTTACTGAGAATTCTTCTGTCTAGCATTCTATGAAGAAATCCCGTTTCCAACGAAGGCCTCAACCAGGTCTAAATATCCACTTGCAGACTTAACAAACAGAGTGTTTTCAAACTGCTCTATGAAAAGGAAGGTTAAACTCTGTGAGTTGAACACACCCATTACAAAGTAGTTTCTGAGAATGATTCTGTGTAGTTTTGAAACGGGGTTCTTTCAATTTCTAAGATTGGCCTCAAATCTCAGGAAATCTCCACTTGCAATTTCCACAAAAAGAGTGTTTCAAAACTGATCTTTCTAAAGGAAGGTTTAACTCTGTGAGTTGAACACACACCACACAAAGAAGTTACTGAGAATTCTTCTTTCTTGCAGTATATGAAGAAATCCCGTTTCCAACGAAGGCCACAAAGAGGTCTAAATATCCACTTGCAGACTTAAGAAACAGAGTGTTTCCAAACTGCTCTATGAAAAGAAAGGTTAAACACTGTGAGTTGAACACATCCAGTACAAAGTAGTTTCTGAGAATGATTCTGTCTACTTTTTAAACGAGGATATTGCCATTTCTAAGATTGCCCTCAAATCTCTTGAAATCTCCACTTGCAAATTCCACAAAAAGAGTGTTTCAAAACTGCTCTGTCTAAAGGAACGTTCAGCTCTGTGAGTTGAATAGAAACAATGCAAAGAATTACTGAGAATTCTTCTGTCTAGCATTTTATGAAGAAATCCCGTTTCCAACGAAGGCCTCAACCAGGTCTAAATATCCACTTGCAGACTTAACAAACAGAGTGTTTTCAAACTGCTCTATGAAAAGGAAGGTTAAACTCTGTGAGTTGAACACACCCATTACAAAGTAGTTTCTGAGAATGATTCTGTGTAGTTTTGAAACGGGGTTCTTTCAATTTCTAAGATTGGCCTCAAATCGCAGGAAATCTCCACTTGCAATTTCCACAAAAAGAGTGTTTCAAAACTGATCTTTCTAAAGGAAGGTTTAACTCTGTGAGTTGAACACACACCACACAAAGAAGTTACTGAGAATTCTTCTTTCTTGCAGTATATGAAGAAATCCCGTTTCCAACGAAGGCCACAAAGAGGTCTAAATATCCACTTGCAGACTTAACAAACAGAGTGTTTCCAAACTGCTCTATGAAAAGAAAGGTTAAACTCTGTGAGTTGAACACCTCCAGTACAAAGTAGTTTCTGAGAATGATTCTGTCTAGTTTTTAAACGAGGATATTGCCATTTCTAAGATTGGCCTCAAATCTCTTGAAATCTCCACTTGCAAATTCCACAAAAAGAGTGTTTCAAAACTGCTCTGTCTAAAGGAACGTTCAGCTCTGTGAGTTGAATACAAACAACGCAAAGAAGTTACTGAGAATTCTTCTGTCTAGCATTCTATGAAGAAATCCCGTTTCCAACGAAGGCCTCAACCAGGTCTAAATATCCACTTGCAGACTTAACAAACAGAGTGTTTTCAAACTGCTCTATGAAAAGGAAGGTTAAACTCTGTGAGTTGAAGACACGCATTACAAAGTAGTTTCTGAGAATGATTCTGTGTAGTTTTGAAACGGGGTTATTTCAATTTCTAAGATTGGCCTCAAATCGCAGGAAATCTCCACTTGCAATTTCCACAAAAAGAGTGTTTCAAAACTGATCTTTCTAAAGGAAGGTTTAACTCTGTGAGTTGAACACACACCACACAAAGAAGTTACTGAGAATTCTTCTTTCTTGCAGTATATGAAGAAACCCCGTTTCCAACGAAGGCCACAAACAGGTCAAAATATCCACTTGCAGAGTTAACAAACAGAGCGTTTCCAAACTGCTCTATGAAAAGAAAGGTTAAACTCTGTGAGTTGAACACATCCAGTACAAAGTAGTTTCTGAGAATGATTCTGTCTAGTTTTTAAACGAGGATATTGCCATTTCTAAGATTGGCCTCAAATCTCTTGAAATCTCCACTTGCAAATTCCACAAAAAGAGTGTTTCAAAACTGCTCTGTCTAAAGGAAAGTTCAGCTCTGTGAGTTGAATACAAACAACGCAAAGAAGTTACTGAGAATTCTTCTGTCTAGCATTCTATGAAGAAATCCCGTTTCCAACGAAGGCCTCAACCAGGTCTAAATATCCACTTGCAGACTTAACAAACAGAGTGTTTTCAAACTGCTCTATGAAAAGGAAGGTTAAACTCTGTGAGTTGAACACACCCATTACAAAGTAGTTTCTGAGAATGATTCTGTGTAGTTTTGAAACGGGGTTATTTCAATTTCTAAGATTGGCCTCAAATCGCAGGAAATCTCCACTTGCAATTTCCACAAAAAGAGTGTTTCAAAACTGATCTTTCTAAAGGAAGGTTTAACTCTGTGAGTTGAACACACACCACACAAAGAAGTTACTGAGAATTCTTCTTTCTAAAGGAAGGTTTAACTCTGTGAGTTGAACACACACCACACAAAGAAGTTACTGAGAATTCTTCTTTCTTGCAGTATATGAAGAAATCCCGTTTCCAACGAAGGCCACAAAGAGGTCTAAATATCCACTTGCAGACTTAACAAACAGAGTGTTTCCAAACTGCTCTATGAAAAGAAAGGTTAAACTCTGTGAGTTGAACACATCCAGTACAAAGTAGTTTCTGAGAATGATTCTGTCTAGTTTTTAAACGACGATATTGCCATTTCTAAGATTGGCCTCAAATCTCTTGAAATCTCCACTTGCAAATTCCACAAAAAGAGTGTTTCAAAACTGCTCTGTCTAAAGGAACGTTCAGCTCTGTGAGTTGAATACAAACAATGCAAAGAAGTTACTGAGAATTCTTCTGTCTAGCATTTTATGAAGAAATCCCATTTCCAACGAAGGCCTCAACCAGGTCTAAATATCCACTTGCAGACTTAACAAACAGAGTGTTTTCAAACTGCTCTATGAAAAGGAAGGTTAAACTCTGTGAGTTGAACACACCCATTACAAAGTAGTTTCTGAGAATGATTCTGTGTAGTTTTGAAACGGGGTTATTTCAATTTCTAAGATTGGCCTCAAATCGCAGGAAATCTCCACTTGCAATTTCCACAAAAAGAGTGTTTCAAAACTGATCTTTCTAAAGGAAGGTTTAACTCTGTGAGTTGAACACACACCACACAAAGAAGTTACTGAGAATTCTTCTTTCTTGCAGTATATGAAGAAATCCCGTTTCCAACGAAGGCCACAAACAGGTCTAAATATCCACTTGCAGACTTAAGAAACAGAGTGTTTCCAAACTGCTCTATGAAAAGAAAGGTTAAACTCTGTGAGTTGAACACATCCAGTACAAAGTAGTTTCTGAGAATGATTCTGTCTAGTTTTTAAACGAGGATATTGCCATTTCTAAGATTGGCCTCAAATCTCTTGAAATCTCCACTTGCAAATTCCACAAAAAGAGTGTTTCAAAACTGCTCTGTCTAAAGGAACGTTCAGCTCTGTGAGTTGAATACAAACAACGCAAAGAAGTTACTGAGAATTCTTCTGTCTAGCATTCTATGAAGAAATCCCGTTTCCAACGAAGGCCTCAACCAGGTCTAAATATCCACTTGCAGACTTTAACAAACAGAGTGTTTTCAAACTGCTCTATGAAAAGAAAGGTTAAACTCTGTGAGTTGAACACACCCATTACAAAGTAGTTTCTGAGAATGATTCTGTGTAGTTTTGAAACGGGGTTATTTCAATTTCTAAGATTGGCCTCAAATCGCAGGAAATCTCCACTTGCAATTTCCACAAAAAGAGTGTTTCAAAACTGATCTTTCTAAAGGAAGGTTTAACTCTGTGAGTTGAACACACACCACACAAAGAAGTTACTGAGAATTCTTCTTTCTTGCAGTATATGAAGAAATCCCGTTTCCAACGAAGGCCACAAAGAGGTCTAAATATCCACTTGCAGACTTAACAAACAGAGTGTTTCCAAACTGCTCTATGAAAAGAAAGGTTAAACTCTGTGAGTTGAACACATCCAGTACAAAGTAGTTTCTGAGAATGATTCTGTCTAGTTTTAAAACGAGGATATTGCCATTTCTAAGATTGGCCTCAAATCTCTTGAAATCTCCACTTGCAAATTCCACAAAAAGAGTGTTTCAAACTGCTCTGTCTAAAGGAACGTTCAGCTCTGTGAGTTGAATACAAACAACGCAAAGAAGTTACTGAGAATTCTTCTGTCTAGCATTCTATGAAGAAATCCCGTTTCCATCGAAGGCCTCAACCAGGTCTAAATATCCACTTGCAGACTTAACAAACAGAGTGTTTTCAAACTGCTCTATGAAAAGAAAGGTTAAACTCTGTGAGTTGAACACACCCATTACAAAGTAGTTTCTGAGAATGATTCTGTGTAGTTTTGAAACGGGGTTATTTCAATTTCTAAGATTGGCCTCAAATCGCAGGAAATCTCCCCTTGCAATTTCCACAAAAAGAGTGTTTCAAAACTGATCTTTCTAAAGGAAGGTTTAACTCTGTGAGTTGAACACACACCACACAAAGAAGTTACTGAGAATTCTTCTTTCTTGCAGTATATGAAGAAATCCCGTTTCCAACGAAGGCCACAAAGAGGTCTAAATATCCACTTGCAGACTTAAGAAACAGAGTGTTTCCAAACTGCTCTATGAAAAGAAAGGTTAAACTCTGTGAGTTGAACACATCCAGTACAAAGTAGTTTCTGAGAATGATTCTGTGTAGTTTTGAAACGGGGTTCTTTCAATTTCTAAGATTGGCCTCAAATCGCAGGAAATCTCCACTTGCAATTTCCACAAAAAGAGTGTTTCAAAACTGATCTTTCTAATGGAACGTTTAACTCTGTGTGTTGAACACACACCACACAAAGAAGTTACTGAGAATTCTTCTTTCTTGCAGTATATGAAGAAATCCCGTTTCCAACGAAGGCCACAAAGAGGTCTAAATATCCACTTGCAGACTTAAGAAACAGAGTGTTTCCAAACTGCTCTATGAAAAGAAAGGTTAAACTCTGTGAGTTGAACACATCCAGTACAAGGTAGTTTCTGAGAATGATTCTGTCTAGTTTTTAAACGAGGATATTGCCATTTCTAAGATTGGCCTCAAATCTCTTGAAATCTCCACTTGCAAATTCCACAAAAAGAGTGTTTCAAAACTGCTCTGTCTAAAGGAACGTTCAGCTCTGTGAGTTGAATACAAACAACGCAAAGAAGTTGCTGAGAATTCTTCTGTCTAGCATTCTATGAAGAAATCCCGTTTCCAACGAAGGCCTCAACCAGGTCTAAATATCCACTTGCAGACTTAACAAACAGAGTGTTTTCAAACTGCTCTGTGAAAAGAAAGGTTAAACTCTGTGAGTTGAACACACCCATTACAAAGTAGTTTCTGAGAATGATTCTGTGTAGTTTTGAAACGGGGTTATTTCAATTTCTAAGATTGGCCTCAAATCGCAGGAAATCTCCACTTGCAATTTCCACAAAAAGAGTGTTTCAAAACTGATCTTTCTAAAGGAAGGTTTAACTCTGTGAGTTGAACACACACCACACAAAGAAGTTACTGAGAATTCTTCTTTCTTGCAGTATATGAAGAAATCCCGTTTCCAACGAAGGCCACAAAGAGGTCTAAATATCCACTTGCAGACTTAAGAAACAGAGTGTTTCCAAACTGCTCTATGAAAAGAAAGGTTAAACACTGTGAGTTGAACACATCCAGTACAAAGTAGTTTCTGAGAATGATTCTGTCTACTTTTTAAACGAGGATATTGCCATTTCTAAGATTGCTCTCAAATCTCTTGAAATCTCCACTTGCAAATTCCACAAAAAGAGTGTTTCAAAACTGCTCTGTCTAAAGGAACGTTCAGCTCTGTGAGTTGAATAGAAACAATGCAAAGAATTACTGAGAATTCTTCTGTCTAGCATTTTATGAAGAAATCCCGTTTCCAACGAAGGCCTCAACCAGATCTAAATATCCACTTGCAGACTTAACAAACAGAGTGTTTTCAAACTGCTCTATGAAAAGGAAGGTTAAACTCTGTGAGTTGAAGACACCCATTACAAAGTAGTTTCTGAGAATGATTCTGTGTAGTTTTGAAACGGGGTTCTTTCAATTTCTAAGATTGGCCTCAAATCGCAGGAAATCTCCACTTGCAATTTCCACAAAAAGAGTGTTTCAAAACTGATCTTTCTAAAGGAAGGTTTAACTCTGTGAGTTGAACACACACCACACAAAGAAGTTACTGAGAATTCTTCTTTCTTGCAGTATATGAAGAAATCCCGTTTCCAACGAAGGCCACAAAGAGGTCTAAATATCCACTTGCAGACTTAACAAACAGAGTGTTTCCAAACTGCTCTATGAAAAGAAAGGTTAAACTCTGTGAGTTGAACACCTCCAGTACAAAGTAGTTTCTGAGAATGATTCTGTCTAGTTTTTAAACGAGGATATTGCCATTTCTAAGATTGGCCTCAAATCTCTTGAAATCTCCACTTGCAAATTCCACAAAAAGAGTGTTTCAAAACTGCTCTGTCTAAAGGAACGTTCAGCTCTGTGAGTTGAATACAAACAACGCAAAGAAGTTACTGAGAATTCTTCTGTCTAGCATTCTATGAAGAAATCCCGTTTCCAACGAAGGCCTCAACCAGGTCTAAATATCCACTTGCAGACTTAACAAACAGAGTGTTTTCAAACTGCTCTATGAAAAGGAAGGTTAAACTCTGTGAGTTGAAGACACGCATTACAAAGTAGTTTCTGAGAATGATTCTGTGTAGTTTTGAAACGGGGTTATTTCAATTTCTAAGATTGGCCTCAAATCGCAGGAAATCTCCACTTGCAATTTCCACAAAAAGAGTGTTTCAAAACTGATCTTTCTAAAGGAAGGTTTAACTCTGTGAGTTGAACACACACCACACAAAGAAGTTACTGAGAATTCTTCTTTCTTGCAGTATATGAAGAAATCCCGTTTCCAACGAAGGCCACAAACAGGTCAAAATATCCACTTGCAGAGTTAACAAACAGAGCGTTTCCAAACTGCTCTATGAAAAGAAAGGTTAAACTCTGTGAGTTGAACACATCCAGTACAAAGTAGTTTCTGAGAATGATTCTGTCTAGTTTTTAAACGAGGATATTGCCATTTCTAAGATTGGCCTCAAATCTCTTGAAATCTCCACTTGCAAATTCCACAAAAAGAGTGTTTCAAAACTGCTCTGTCTAAAGGAACGTTCAGCTCTGTGAGTTGAATACAAACAACGCAAAGAAGTTACTGAGAATTCTTCTGTCTAGCATTCTATGAAGAAATCCCGTTTCCAACGAAGGCCTCAACGAGGTCTAAATATCCACTTGCAGACTTAACAAACAGAGTGTTTTCAAACTGCTCTATGAAAAGGAAGGTTAAACTCTGTGAGTTGAACACACCCATTACAAAGTAGTTTCTGAGAATGATTCTGTGTAGTTTTGAAACGGGGTTATTTCAATTTCCAAGATTGGCCTCAAATCGCAGGAAATCTCCACTTGCAATTTCCACAAAAAGAGTGTTTCAAAACTGATCTTTCTAAAGGAAGGTTTAACTCTGTGAGTTGAACACACACCACACAAAGAAGTTACTGAGAATTCTTCTTTCTTGCAGTATATGAAGAAATCCCGTTTCCAACGAAGGCCACAAACAGGTCTAAATATCCACTTGCAGACTTAAGAAACAGAGTGTTTCCAAACTGCTCTATGAAAAGAAAGGTTAAACTCTGTGAGTTGAACACATCCAGTACAAAGTAGTTTCTGAGAATGATTCTGTCTAGTTTTTAAACGAGGATATTGCCATTTCTAAGATTGGCCTCAAATCTCTTGAAATCTCCACTTGCAAATTCCACAAAAAGAGTGTTTCAAAACTGCTCTGTCTAAAGGAACGTTCAGCTCTGTGAGTTGAATACAAACAACGCGAAGAAGTTACTGAGAATTCTTCTGTCAGGCATTCTATGAAGAAATCCCGTTTCCAACGAAGGCCTCAACCAGGTCTAAATATCCAATTGCAGACTTAACAAACAGAGTGTTTTCAAACTGCTCTATGCAAAGAAAGGTTAAACTCTGTGAGTTGAACACACCCATTACAAAGTAGTTTCTGAGAATGATTCTGTGTAGTTTTGAAACGGGGTTATTTCAATTTCTAAGATTGGCCTCAAATCGCAGGAAATCTCCACTTCCAATTTCCACAAAAAGAGTGTTTCAAAACTGATCTTTCTAAAGGAATGTTTATCTCTGTGAGTTGAACACACACCACACAAAGAAGTTACTGAGAATTCTTCTTTCTTGCAGTATATGAAGAAATCCCGTTTCCAACGAAGGCCACAAAGAGGTCTAAATATCCACTTGCAGACTTAACAAACAGAGTGTTTCCAAACTGCTCTATGAAAAGAAAGGTTAAACTCTGTGAGTTGAACACATCCAGTACAAAGTAGTTTCTGAGAATGATTCTGTCTAGTTTTTAAACGAGGATATTGCCATTTCTAAGATTGGCCTCAAATCTCTTGAAATCTCCACTTGCAAATTCCACAAAAAGAGTGTTTCAAAACTGCTCTGTCTAAAGGAACGTTCAGCTCTGTGAGTTGAATACAAACAACGCAAAGAAGTTACTGAGAATTCTTCTGTCTAGCATTCTATGAAGAAATCCCGTTTCCAACGAAGGCCTCAACCAGGTCTAAATATCGACTTGCAGACTTAACAAACTGAGTGTTTTCAAACTGCTCTATGAAAAGGAAGGTTAAACTCTGTGAGTTGAACACACCCATTACAAAGTAGTTTCTGAGAATGATTCTGTGTAGTTTTGAAACGGGGTTCTTTCAATTTCTAAGATTGGCCTCAAATCTCAGGAAATCTCCACTTGCAATTTCCACAAAAAGAGTGTTTCAAAACTGATCTTTCTAAAGGAAGGTTTAACTCTGTGAGTTGAACACACACCACACAAAGAAGTTACTGAGAATTCTTCTTTCTTGCAGTATATGAAGAAATCTCGTTTCCAACGAAGGCCACAAAGAGGTCTAAATATCCACTTGCAGACTTAAGAAACAGAGTGTTTCCAAACTGCTCTATGAAAAGAAAGGTTAAACACTGTGAGTTGAACACATCCAGTACAAAGTAGTTTCTGAGAATGATTCTGTCTAGTTTTTAAACGAGGATATTGCCATTTCTAAGATTGCTCTCAAATCTCTTGAAATCTCCACTTGCAAATTCCACAAAAAGAGTGTTTCAAAACTGCTCTGTCTAAAGGAACGTTCAGCTCTGTGAGTTGAATAGAAACAATGCAAAGAATTACTGAGAATTCTTCTGTCTAGCATTTTATGAAGAAATCCCGTTTCCAACGAAGGCCTCAACCAGGTCTAAATATCCACTTGCAGACTTAACAAACAGAGTGTTTTCAAACTGCTCTATGAAAAGGAAGGTTAAACTCTGTGAGTTGAAGACACCCATTACAAAGTAGTTTCTGAGAATGATTCTGTGTAGTTTTGAAACGGGGTTCTTTCAATTTCTAAGATTGGCCTCAAATCGCAGGAAATCTCCACTTGCAATTTCCACAAAAAGAGTGTTTCAAAACTGATCTTTCTAAAGGAAGGTTTAACTCTGTGAGTTGAACACACACCACACAAAGAAGTTACTGAGAATTCTTCTTTCTTGCAGTATATGAAGAAATCCCGTTTCCAACGAAGGCCACAAAGAGGTCTAAATATCCACTTGCAGACTTAACAAACAGAGTGTTTCCAAACTGCTCTATGAAAAGAAAGGTTAAACTCTGTGAGTTGAACACCTCCAGTACAAAGTAGTTTCTGAGAATGATTCTGTCTAGTTTTTAAACGAGGATATTGCCATTTCTAAGATTGGCCTCAAATCTCTTGAAATCTCCACTTGCAAATTCCACAAAAAGAGTGTTTCAAAACTGCTCTGTCTAAAGGAACGTTCAGCTCTGTGAGTTGAATACAAACAACGCAAAGAAGTTACTGAGAATTCTTCTGTCTAGCATTCTATGAAGAAATCCCGTTTCCAACGAAGGCCTCAACCAG
This sequence comes from Pan paniscus, assembly GCF_029289425.2. Lineage (NCBI taxonomy): Eukaryota > Metazoa > Chordata > Mammalia > Primates > Hominidae > Pan > Pan paniscus. The sequence goes on along the minus strand of NC_073259.2, from coordinate 60,235,561 downwards.
GTCTAAATATCCACTTGCAGACTTAACAAACAGAGTGTTTTCAAACTGCTCTATGAAAAGGAAGGTTAAACTCTGTGAGTTGAAGACACGCATTACAAAGTAGTTTCTGAGAATGATTCTGTGTAGTTTTGAAACGGGGTTATTTCAATTTCTAAGATTGGCCTCAAATCGCAGGAAATCTCCACTTGCAATTTCCACAAAAAGAGTGTTTCAAAACTGATCTTTCTAAAGGAAGGTTTAACTCTGTGAGTTGAACACACACCACACAAAGAAGTTACTGAGAATTCTTCTTTCTTGCAGTATATGAAGAAATCCCGTTTCCAACGAAGGCCACAAACAGGTCAAAATATCCACTTGCAGAGTTAACAAACAGAGCGTTTCCAAACTGCTCTATGAAAAGAAAGGTTAAACTCTGTGAGTTGAACACATCCAGTACAAAGTAGTTTCTGAGAATGATTCTGTCTAGTTTTTAAACGAGGATATTGCCATTTCTAAGATTGGCCTCAAATCTCTTGAAATCTCCACTTGCAAATTCCACAAAAAGAGTGTTTCAAAACTGCTCTGTCTAAAGGAACGTTCAGCTCTGTGAGTTGAATACAAACAACGCAAAGAAGTTACTGAGAATTCTTCTGTCTAGCATTCTATGAAGAAATCCCGTTTCCAACGAAGGCCTCAACGAGGTCTAAATATCCACTTGCAGACTTAACAAACAGAGTGTTTTCAAACTGCTCTATGAAAAGGAAGGTTAAACTCTGTGAGTTGAACACACCCATTACAAAGTAGTTTCTGAGAATGATTCTGTGTAGTTTTGAAACGGGGTTATTTCAATTTCTAAGATTGGCCTCAAATCGCAGGAAATCTCCACTTGCAATTTCCACAAAAAGAGTGTTTCAAAACTGATCTTTCTAAAGGAAGGTTTAACTCTGTGAGTTGAACACACACCACACAAAGAAGTTACTGAGAATTCTTCTTTCTTGCAGTATATGAAGAAATCCCGTTTCCAACGAAGGCCACAAACAGGTCTAAATATCCACTTGCAGACTTAAGAAACAGAGTGTTTCCAAACTGCTCTATGAAAAGAAAGGTTAAACTCTGTGAGTTGAACACATCCAGTACAAAGTAGTTTCTGAGAATGATTCTGTCTAGTTTTTAAACGAGGATATTGCCATTTCTAAGATTGGCCTCAAATCTCTTGAAATCTCCACTTGCAAATTCCACAAAAAGAGTGTTTCAAAACTGCTCTGTCTAAAGGAACGTTCAGCTCTGTGAGTTGAATACAAACAACGCAAAGAAGTTACTGAGAATTCTTCTGTCTAGCATTCTATGAAGAAATCCCGTTTCCAACGAAGGCCTCAACCAGGTCTAAATATCCAATTGCAGACTTAACAAACAGAGTGTTTTCAAACTGCTCTATGCAAAGAAAGGTTAAACTCTGTGAGTTGAACACACCCATTACAAAGTAGTTTCTGAGAATGATTCTGTGTAGTTTTGAAACGGGGTTATTTCAATTTCTAAGATTAGCCTCAAATCGCAGGAAATCTCCACTTGCAATTTCCACAAAAAGAGTGTTTCAAAACTGATCTTTCTAAAGGAATGTTTATCTCTGTGAGTTGAACACACACCACACAAAGAAGTTACTGAGAATTCTTCTTTCTTGCAGTATATGAAGAAATCCCGTTTCCAACGAAGGCCACAAAGAGGTCTAAATATCCACTTGCAGACTTAACAAACAGAGTGTTTCCAAACTGCTCTATGAAAAGAAAGGTTAAACTCTGTGAGTTGAACACATCCAGTACAAAGTAGTTTCTGAGAATGATTCTGTCTAGTTTTTAAACGAGGATATTGCCATTTCTAAGATTGGCCTCAAATCTCTTGAAATCTCCACTTGCAAATTCCACAAAAAGAGTGTTTCAAAACTGCTCTGTCTAAAGGAACGTTCAGCTCTGTGAGTTGAATACAAACAACGCAAAGAAGTTACTGAGAATTCTTCTGTCTAGCATTCTATGAAGAAATCCCGTTTCCAACGAAGGCCTCAACCAGGTCTAAATATCGACTTGCAGACTTAACAAACTGAGTGTTTTCAAACTGCTCTATGAAAAGGAAGGTTAAACTCTGTGAGTTGAACACACCCATTACAAAGTAGTTTCTGAGAATGATTCTGTGTAGTTTTGAAACGGGGTTCTTTCAATTTCTAAGATTGGCCTCAAATCTCAGGAAATCTCCACTTGCAATTTCCACAAAAAGAGTGTTTCAAAACTGATCTTTCTAAAGGAAGGTTTAACTCTGTGAGTTGAACACACACCACACAAAGAAGTTACTGAGAATTCTTCTTTCTTGCAGTATATGAAGAAATCTCGTTTCCAACGAAGGCCACAAAGAGGTCTAAATATCCACTTGCAGACTTAAGAAACAGAGTGTTTCCAAACTGCTCTATGAAAAGAAAGGTTAAAGACTGTGAGTTGAACACATCCAGTACAAAGTAGTTTCTGAGAATGATTCTGTCTAGTTTTTAAACGAGGATATTGCCATTTCTAAGATTGCTCTCAAATCTCTTGAAATCTCCACTTGCAAATTCCACAAAAAGAGTGTTTCAAAACTGCTCTGTCTAAAGGAACGTTCAGCTCTGTGAGTTGAATAGAAACAATGCAACGAATTACTGAGAATTCTTCTGTCTAGCATTTTATGAAGAAATCCCGTTTCCAACGGAGGCCTCAACCAGGTCTAAATATCCACTTGCAGACTTAACAAACAGAGTGTTTTCAAACTGCTCTATGAAAAGGAAGGTTAAACTCTGTGAGTTGAAGACACCCATTACAAAGTAGTTTCTGAGAATGATTCTGTGTAGTTTTGAAACGGGGTTCTTTCAATTTCTAAGATTGGCCTCAAATCGCAGGAAATCTCCACTTGCAATTTCCACAAAAAGAGTGTTTCAAAACTGATCTTTCTAAAGGAAGGTTTAACTCTGTGAGTTGAACACACACCACACAAAGAAGTTACTGAGAATTCTTCTTTCTTGCAGTATATGAAGAAATCCCGTTTCCAACGAAGGCCACAAACAGGTCAAAATATCCACTTGCAGAGTTAACAAACAGAGCGTTTCCAAACTGCTCTATGAAAAGAAAGGTTAAACTCTGTGAGTTGAACACATCCAGTACAAAGTAGTTTCTGAGAATGATTCTGTCTAGTTTTTAAACGAGGATATTGCCATTTCTAAGATTGGCCTCAAATCTCTTGAAATCTCCACTTGCAAATTCCACAAAAAGAGTGTTTCAAAACTGCTCTGTCTAAAGGAACGTTCAGCTCTGTGAGTTGAATACAAACAACGCAAAGAAGTTACTGAGAATTCTTCTGTCTAGCATTCTATGAAGAAATCCCGTTTCCAACGAAGGCCTCAACCAGGTCTAAATATCCACTTGCAGACTTAACAAACAGAGTGTTTTCAAACTGCTCTATGAAAAGGAAGGTTAAACTCTGTGAGTTGAACACACCCATTACAAAGTAGTTTCTGAGAATGATTCTGTGTAGTTTTGAAACGGGGTTCTTTCAATTTCTAAGATTGGCCTCAAATCGCAGGAAATCTCCACTTGCAATTTCCACAAAAAGAGTGTTTCAAAACTGATCTTTCTAAAGGAAGGTTTAACTCTGTGAGTTGAACACACACCACACAAAGAAGTTACTGAGAATTCTTCTTTCTTGCAGTATATGAAGAAATCCCGTTTCCAACGAAGGCCACAAACAGGTCTAAATATCCACTTGCAGACTTAAGAAACAGAGTGTTTCCAAACTGCTCTATGAAAAGAAAGGTTAAACTCTGTGAGTTGAACACATTCAGTACAAAGTAGTTTCTGAGAATGATTCTGTCTAGTTTTTAAACGAGGATATTGCCATTTCTAAGATTGGCCTCAAATCTCTTGAAATCTCCACTTGCAAATTCCACAAAAAGAGTGTTTCAAAACTGCTCTGTCTAAAGGAACGTTCAGCTCTGTGAGTTGAATACAAACAACGCGAAGAAGTTACTGAGAATTCTTCTGTCAGGCATTCTATGAAGAAATCCCGTTTCCAACGAAGGCCTCAACCAGGTCTAAATATCCAATTGCAGACTTAACAAACAGAGTGTTTTCAAACTGCTCTATGAAAAGAAAGGTTAAACTCTGTGAGTTGAACACACCCATTACAAAGTAGTTTCTGAGAATGATTCTGTGTAGTTTTGAAACGGGGTTATTTCAATTTCTAAGATTGGCCTCAAATCGCAGGAAATCTCCACTTGCAATTTCCACAAAAAGAGTGTTTCAAAACTGATCTTTCTAAAGGAATGTTTATCTCTGTGAGTTGAACACACACCACACAAAGAAGTTACTGAGAATTCTTCTTTCTTGCAGTATATGAAGAAATCCCGTTTCCAACGAAGGCCACAAAGAGGTCTAAATATCCACTTGCAGACTTAACAAACAGAGTGTTTCCAAACTGCTCTATGAAAAGAAAGGTTAAACTCTGTGAGTTGAACACATCCAGTACAAAGTAGTTTCTGAGAATGATTCTGTCTAGTTTTTAAACGAGGATATTGCCATTTCTAAGATTGGCCTCAAATCTCTTGAAATCTCCACTGGCAAATTCCACAAAAAGAGTGTTTCAAAACTGCTCTGTCTAAAGGAACGTTCAGCTCTGTGAGTTGAATACAAACAACGCAAAGAAGTTACTGAGAATTCTTCTGTCTAGCATTCTATGAAGAAATCCCGTTTCCAACGAAGGCCTCAACCAGGTCTAAATATCCACTTGCAGACTTAACAAACAGAGTGTTTTCAAACTGCTCTATGAAAAGGAAGGTTAAACTCTGTGAGTTGAACACACCCATTACAAAGTAGTTTCTGAGAATGATTCTGTGTAGTTTTGAAACGGGGTTCTTTCAATTTCTAAGATTGGCCTCAAATCTCAGGAAATCTCCACTTGCAATTTCCACAAAAAGAGTGTTTCAAAACTGATCTTTCTAAAGGAAGGTTTAACTCTGTGAGTTGAACACACACCACACAAAGAAGTTACTGAGAATTCTTCTTTCTTGCAGTATATGAAGAAATCCCGTTTCCAACGAAGGCCACAAAGAGGTCTAAATATCCACTTGCAGACTTAAGAAACAGAGTGTTTCCAAACTGCTCTATGAAAAGAAAGGTTAAAGACTGTGAGTTGAACACATCCAGTACAAAGTAGTTTCTGAGAATGATTCTGTCTAGTTTTTAAACGAGGATATTGCCATTTCTAAGATTGCTCTCAAATCTCTTGAAATCTCCACTTGCAAATTCCACAAAAAGAGTGTTTCAAAACTGCTCTGTCTAAAGGAACGTTCAGCTCTGTGAGTTGAATAGAAACAATGCAACGAATTACTGAGAATTCTTCTGTCTAGCATTTTATGAAGAAATCCCGTTTCCAACGAAGGCCTCAACCAGGTCTAAATATCCACTTGCAGACTTAACAAACAGAGTGTTTTCAAACTGCTCTATGAAAAGGAAGGTTAAACTCTGTGAGTTGAAGACACCCATTACAAAGTAGTTTCTGAGAATGATTCTGTGTAGTTTTGAAACGGGGTTCTTTCAATTTCTAAGATTGGCCTCAAATCGCAGGAAATCTCCACTTGCAATTTCCACAAAAAGAGTGTTTCAAAACTGATCTTTCTAAAGGAAGGTTTAACTCTGTGAGTTGAACACACACCACACAAAGAAGTTACTGAGAATTCTTCTTTCTTGCAGTATATGAAGAAATCCCGTTTCCAACGAAGGCCACAAACAGGTCAAAATATCCACTTGCAGAGTTAACAAACAGAGCGTTTCCAAACTGCTCTATGAAAAGAAAGGTTAAACTCTGTGAGTTGAACACATCCAGTACAAAGTAGTTTCTGAGAATGATTCTGTCTAGTTTTTAAACGAGGATATTGCCATTTCTAAGATTGGCCTCAAATCTCTTGAAATCTCCACTTGCAAATTCCACAAAAAGAGTGTTTCAAAACTGCTCTGTCTAAAGGAACGTTCAGCTCTGTGAGTTGAATACAAACAACGCAAAGAAGTTACTGAGAATTCTTCTGTCTAGCATTCTATGAAGAAATCCCGTTTCCAACGAAGGCCTCAACCAGGTCTAAATATCCACTTGCAGACTTAACAAACAGAGTGTTTTCAAACTGCTCTATGAAAAGGAAGGTTAAACTCTGTGAGTTGAACACACCCATTACAAAGTAGTTTCTGAGAATGATTCTGTGTAGTTTTGAAACGGGGTTATTTCAATTTCCAAGATTGGCCTCAAATCGCAGGAAATCTCCACTTGCAATTTCCACAAAAAGAGTGTTTCAAAACTGATCTTTCTAAAGGAAGGTTTAACTCTGTGAGTTGAACACACACCACACAAAGAAGTTACTGAGAATTCTTCTTTCTTGCAGTATATGAAGAAATCCCGTTTCCAACGAAGGCCACAAACAGGTCTAAATATCCACTTGCAGACTTAAGAAACAGAGTGTTTCCAAACTGCTCTATGAAAAGAAAGGTTAAACTCTGTGAGTTGAACACATCCAGTACAAAGTAGTTTCTGAGAATGATTCTGTCTAGTTTTTAAACGAGGATATTGCCATTTCTAAGATTGGCCTCAAATCTCTTGAAATCTCCACTTGCAAATTCCACAAAAAGAGTGTTTCAAAACTGCTCTGTCTAAAGGAACGTTCAGCTCTGTGAGTTGAATACAAACAACGCGAAGAAGTTACTGAGAATTCTTCTGTCAGGCATTCTATGAAGAAATCCCGTTTCCAACGAAGGCCTCAACCAGGTCTAAATATCCAATTGCAGACTTAACAAACAGAGTGTTTTCAAACTGCTCTATGCAAAGAAAGGTTAAACTCTGTGAGTTGAACACACCCATTACAAAGTAGTTTCTGAGAATGATTCTGTGTAGTTTTGAAACGGGGTTATTTCAATTTCTAAGATTGGCCTCAAATCGCAGGAAATCTCCACTTGCAATTTCCACAAAAAGAGTGTTTCAAAACTGATCTTTCTAAAGGAATGTTTATCTCTGTGAGTTGAACACACACCACACAAAGAAGTTACTGAGAATTCTTCTTTCTTGCAGTATATGAAGAAATCCCGTTTCCAACGAAGGCCACAAAGAGGTCTAAATATCCACTTGCAGACTTAACAAACAGAGTGTTTCCAAACTGCTCTATGAAAAGAAAGGTTAAACTCTGTGAGTTGAACACATCCAGTACAAAGTAGTTTCTGAGAATGATTCTGTCTAGTTTTTAAACGAGGATATTGCCATTTCTAAGATTGGCCTCAAATCTCTTGAAATCTCCACTTGCAAATTCCACAAAAAGAGTGTTTCAAAACTGCTCTGTCTAAAGGAACGTTCAGCTCTGTGAGTTGAATACAAACAACGCAAAGAAGTTACTGAGAATTCTTCTGTCTAGCATTCTATGAAGAAATCCCGTTTCCAACGAAGGCCTCAACCAGGTCTAAATATCCACTTGCAGACTTAACAAACAGAGTGTTTTCAAACTGCTCTATGAAAAGGAAGGTTAAACTCTGTGAGTTGAACACACCCATTACAAAGTAGTTTCTGAGAATGATTCTGTGTAGTTTTGAAACGGGGTTCTTTCAATTTCTAAGATTGGCCTCAAATCTCAGGAAATCTCCACTTGCAATTTCCACAAAAAGAGTGTTTCAAAACTGATCTTTCTAAAGGAAGGTTTAACTCTGTGAGTTGAACACACACCACACAAAGAAGTTACTGAGAATTCTTCTTTCTTGCAGTATATGAAGAAATCCCGTTTCCAACGAAGGCCACAAAGAGGTCTAAATATCCACTTGCAGACTTAAGAAACAGAGTGTTTCCAAACTGCTCTATGAAAAGAAAGGTTAAACACTGTGAGTTGAACACATCCAGTACAAAGTAGTTTCTGAGAATGATTCTGTCTAGTTTTTAAACGAGGATATTGCCATTTCTAAGATTGCCCTCAAATCTCTTGAAATCTCCACTTGCAAATTCCACAAAAAGAGTGTTTCAAAACTGCTCTGTCTAAAGGAACGTTCAGCTCTGTGAGTTGAATAGAAACAATGCAAAGAATTACTGAGAATTCTTCTGTCTAGCATTTTATGAAGAAATCCCGTTTCCAACGAATGCCTCAACCAGGTCTAAATATCCACTTGCAGACTTAACAAACAGAGTGTTTTCAAACTGCTCTATGAAAAGGAAGGTTAAACTCTGTGAGTTGAAGACACCCATTACAAAGTAGTTTCTGAGAATGATTCTGTGTAGTTTTGAAACGGGGTTCTTTCAATTTCTAAGATTGGCCTCAAATCGCAGGAAATCTCCACTTGCAATTTCCACAAAAAGAGTGTTTCAAAACTGATCTTTCTAAAGGAAGGTTTAACTCTGTGAGTTGAACACACACCACACAAAGGAGTTACTGAGAATTCTTCTTTCTTGCAGTATATGAAGAAATCCCGTTTCCAACGAAGGCCACAAAGAGGTCTAAATATCCACTTGCAGACTTAACAAACAGAGTGTTTCCAAACTGCTCTATGAAAAGAAAGGTTAAACTCTGTGAGTTGAACACCTCCAGTACAAAGTAGTTTCTGAGAATGATTCTGTCTAGTTTTTAAACGAGGATATTGCCATTTCTAAGATTGGCCTCAAATCTCTTGAAATCTCCACTTGCAAATTCCACAAAAAGAGTGTTTCAAAACTGCTCTGTCTAAAGGAACGTTCAGCTCTGTGAGTTGAATACAAACAACGCAAAGAAGTTACTGAGAATTCTTCTGTCTAGCATTCTATGAAGAAATCCCGTTTCCAACGAAGGCCTCAACCAGGTCTAAATATCCACTTGCAGACTTAACAAACAGAGTGTTTTCAAACTGCTCTATGAAAAGGAAGGTTAAACTCTGTGAGTTGAAGACACGCATTACAAAGTAGTTTCTGAGAATGATTCTGTGTAGTTTTGAAACGGGGTTATTTCAATTTCTAAGATTGGCCTCAAATCGCAGGAAATCTCCACTTGCAATTTCCACAAAAAGAGTGTTTCAAAACTGATCTTTCTAAAGGAAGGTTTAACTCTGTGAGTTGAACACACACCACACAAAGAAGTTACTGAGAATTCTTCTTTCTTGCAGTATATGAAGAAATCCCGTTTCCAACGAAGGCCACAAACAGGTCAAAATATCCACTTGCAGAGTTAACAAACAGAGCGTTTCCAAACTGCTCTATGAAAAGAAAGGTTAAACTCTGTGAGTTGAACACATCCAGTACAAAGTAGTTTCTGAGAATGATTCTGTCTAGTTTTTAAACGAGGATATTGCCATTTCTAAGATTGGCCTCAAATCTCTTGAAATCTCCACTTGCAAATTCCACAAAAAGAGTGTTTCAAAACTGCTCTGTCTAAAGGAACGTTCAGCTCTGTGAGTTGAATACAAACAACGCAAAGAAGTTACTGAGAATTCTTCTGTCTAGCATTCTATGAAGAAATCCCGTTTCCAACGAAGGCCTCAACCAGGTCTAAATATCCACTTGCAGACTTAACAAACAGAGTGTTTTCAAACTGCTCTATGAAAAGGAAGGTTAAACTCTGTGAGTTGAACACACCCATTACAAAGTAGTTTCTGAGAATGATTCTGTGTAGTTTTGAAACGGGGTTATTTCAATTTCTAAGATTGGCCTCAAATCGCAGGAAATCTCCACTTGCAATTTCCACAAAAAGAGTGTTTCAAAACTGATCTTTCTAAAGGAAGGTTTAACTCTGTGAGTTGAACACACACCACACAAAGAAGTTACTGAGAATTCTTCTTTCTAAAGGAAGGTTTAACTCTGTGAGTTGAACACACACCACACAAAGAAGTTACTGAGAATTCTTCTTTCTTGCAGTATATGAAGAAATCCCGTTTCCAACGAAGGCCACAAAGAGGTCTAAATATCCACTTGCAGATTTAACAAACAGAGTGTTTCCAAACTGCTCTATGAAAAGAAAGGTTAAACTCTGTGAGTTGAACACATCCAGTGCAAAGTAGTTTCTGAGAATGATTCTGTCTAGTTTTTAAACGACGATATTGCCATTTCTAAGATTGGCCTCAAATCTCTTGAAATCTCCACTTGCAAATTCCACAAAAAGAGTGTTTCAAAACTGCTCTGTCTAAAGGAACGTTCAGCTCTGTGAGTTGAATACAAACAATGCAAAGAAGTTACTGAGAATTCTTCTGTCTAGCATTTTATGAAGAAATCCCATTTCCAACGAAGGCCTCAACCAGGTCTAAATATGCACTTGCAGACTTAACAAACAGAGTGTTTTCAAACTGCTCTGTGAAAAGGGTGGTTAAACTCTGTGAGTTGAACACACCCATTACAAAGTAGTTTCTGAGAATGATTCTGTGTAGCTTTGAAACGGGGTTCTTTCAATTTCTAAGATTGGCCTCAAATCGCAGGAAATCTCCACTTGCAATTTCCACAAAAAGAGTGTTTCAAAACTGATCTTTCTAAAGGAAGGTTTAAATCTGTGAGTTGAACACACACCACACAAAGAAGTTACTGAGAATTCTTCTTTCTTGCAGTATATGAAGAAATCCCGTTTCCAACGATGGCCACAAACAGGACTAAATATCCACTTGCAGACTTAACAAAAAGTGTTTCCAAACTGCTCTATGAAAAGAAAGGTTAAACTCTGTGAGTTGAACACCTCCAGTACAAAGTAGTTTCTGAGAATGATTCTGTCTAGTTTTTAAACGAGGATATTGCCATTTCTAAGATTGGCCTCAAATCTCTTGAAATCTCCACTTGCAAATTCCACAAAAAGAGTGTTTCAAAACTGCTCTGTCTAAAGGAACGTTCAGCTCTGTGAGTTGAATACAAACAACGCAAAGAAGTTACTGAGAATTCTTCTGTCTAGCATTCTATGAAGAAATCCCGTTTCCAACGAAGGCCTCAACCAGGTCTAAATATCCACTTGCAGACTTAACAAACAGAGTGTTTTCAAACTGCTCTATGAAAAGGAAGGTTAAACTCTGTGAGTTGAAGACACGCATTACAAAGTAGTTTCTGAGAATGATTCTGTGTAGTTTTGAAACGGGGTTATTTCAATTTCTAAGATTGGCCTCAAATCGCAGGAAATCTCCACTTGCAATTTCCACAAAAAGAGTGTTTCAAAACTGATCTTTCTAAAGGAAGGTTTAACTCTGTGAGTTGAACACACACCACACAAAGAAGTTACTGAGAATTCTTCTTTCTTGCAGTATATGAAGAAATCCCGTTTCCAACGAAGGCCACAAACAGGTCAAAATATCCACTTGCAGAGTTAACAAACAGAGCGTTTCCAAACTGCTCTATGAAAAGAAAGGTTAAACTCTGTGAGTTGAACACATCCAGTACAAAGTAGTTTCTGAGAATGATTCTGTCTAGTTTTTAAACGAGGATATTGCCATTTCTAAGATTGGCCTCAAATCTCTTGAAATCTCCACTTGCAAATTCCACAAAAAGAGTGTTTCAAAACTGCTCTGTCTAAAGGAACGTTCAGCTCTGTGAGTTGAATACAAACAACGCAAAGAAGTTACTGAGAATTCTTCTGTCTAGCATTCTATGAAGAAATCCCGTTTCCAACGAAGGCCTCAACCAGGTCTAAATATCCACTTGCAGACTTAACAAACAGAGTGTTTTCAAACTGCTCTATGAAAAGGAAGGTTAAACTCTGTGAGTTGAACACACCCATTACAAAGTAGTTTCTGAGAATGATTCTGTGTAGTTTTGAAACGGGGTTATTTCAATTTCTAAGATTGGCCTCAAATCGCAGGAAATCTCCACTTGCAATTTCCACAAAAAGAGTGTTTCAAAACTGATCTTTCTAAAGGAAGGTTTAACTCTGTGAGTTGAACACACACCACACAAAGAAGTTACTGAGAATTCTTCTTTCTTGCAGTATATGAAGAAATCCCGTTTCCAACGAAGGCCACAAAGAGGTCTAAATATCCACTTGCAGATTTAACAAACAGAGTGTTTCCAAACTGCTCTATGAAAAGAAAGGTTAAACTCTGTGAGTTGAACACATCCAGTGCAAAGTAGTTTCTGAGAATGATTCTGTCTAGTTTTTAAACGACGATATTGCCATTTCTAAGATTGGCCTCAAATCTCTTGAAATCTCCACTTGCAAATTCCACAAAAAGAGTGTTTCAAAACTGCTCTGTCTAAAGGAACGTTCAGCTCTGTGAGTTGAATACAAACAATGCAAAGAAGTTACTGAGAATTCTTCTGTCTAGCATTTTATGAAGAAATCCCATTTCCAACGAAGGCCTCAACCAGGTCTAAATATGCACTTGCAGACTTAACAAACAGAGTGTTTTCAAACTGCTCTGTGAAAAGGGTGGTTAAACTCTGTGAGTTGAACACACCCATTACAAAGTAGTTTCTGAGAATGATTCTGTGTAGCTTTGAAACGGGGTTCTTTCAATTTCTAAGATTGGCCTCAAATCGCAGGAAATCTCCACTTGCAATTTCCACAAAAAGAGTGTTTCAAAACTGATCTTTCTAAAGGAAGGTTTAAATCTGTGAGTTGAACACACACCACACAAAGAAGTTACTGAGAATTCTTCTTTCTTGCAGTATATGAAGAAATCCCGTTTCCAACGATGGCCACAAACAGGACTAAATATCCACTTGCAGACTTAACAAAAAGTGTTTCCAAACTGCTCTATGAAAAGAAAGGTTAAACTCTGTGAGTTGAACACCTCCAGTACAAAGTAGTTTCTGAGAATGATTCTGTCTAGTTTTTAAACGAGGATATTGCCATTTCTAAGATTGGCCTCAAATCTCTTGAAATCTCCACTTGCAAATTCCACAAAAAGAGTGTTTCAAAACTGCTCTGTCTAAAGGAACGTTCAGCTCTGTGAGTTGAATACAAACAACGCAAAGAAGTTACTGAGAATTCTTCTGTCTAGCATTCTATGAAGAAATCCCGTTTCCAACGAAGGCCTCAACCAGGTCTAAATATCCACTTGCAGACTTAACAAACAGAGTGTTTTCAAACTGCTCTATGAAAAGGAAGGTTAAACTCTGTGAGTTGAAGACACGCATTACAAAGTAGTTTCTGAGAATGATTCTGTGTAGTTTTGAAACGGGGTTATTTCAATTTCTAAGATTGGCCTCAAATCGCAGGAAATCTCCACTTGCAATTTCCACAAAAAGAGTGTTTCAAAACTGATCTTTCTAAAGGAAGGTTTAACTCTGTGAGTTGAACACACACCACACAAAGAAGTTACTGAGAATTCTTCTTTCTTGCAGTATATGAAGAAATCCCGTTTCCAACGAAGGCCACAAACAGGTCAAAATATCCACTTGCAGAGTTAACAAACAGAGCGTTTCCAAACTGCTCTATGAAAAGAAAGGTTAAACTCTGTGAGTTGAACACATCCAGTACAAAGTAGTTTCTGAGAATGATTCTGTCTAGTTTTTAAACGAGGATATTGCCATTTCTAAGATTGGCCTCAAATCTCTTGAAATCTCCACTTGCAAATTCCACAAAAAGAGTGTTTCAAAACTGCTCTGTCTAAAGGAACGTTCAGCTCTGTGAGTTGAATACAAACAACGCAAAGAAGTTACTGAGAATTCTTCTGTCTAGCATTCTATGAAGAAATCCCGTTTCCAACGAAGGCCTCAACGAGGTCTAAATATCCACTTGCAGACTTAACAAACAGAGTGTTTTCAAACTGCTCTATGAAAAGGAAGGTTAAACTCTGTGAGTTGAACACACCCATTACAAAGTAGTTTCTGAGAATGATTCTGTGTAGTTTTGAAACGGGGTTATTTCAATTTCTAAGATTGGCCTCAAATCGCAGGAAATCTCCACTTGCAATTTCCACAAAAAGAGTGTTTCAAAACTGATCTTTCTAAAGGAAGGTTTAACTCTGTGAGTTGAACACACACCACACAAAGAAGTTACTGAGAATTCTTCTTTCTTGCAGTATATGAAGAAATCCCGTTTCCAACGAAGGCCACAAACAGGTCTAAATATCCACTTGCAGACTTAAGACACAGAGTGTTTCCAAACTGCTCTATGAAAAGAAAGGTTAAACTCTGTGAGTTGAACACATCCAGTACAAAGTAGTTTCTGAGAATGATTCTGTCTAGTTTTTAAACGAGGATATTGCCATTTCTAAGATTGGCCTCAAATCTCTTGAAATCTCCACTTGCAAATTCCACAAAAAGAGTGTTTCAAAACTGCTCTGTCTAAAGGAACGTTCAGCTCTGTGAGTTGAATACAAACAACGCGAAGAAGTTACTGAGAATTCTTCTGTCAGGCATTCTATGAAGAAATCCCGTTTCCAACGAAGGCCTCAACCAGGTCTAAATATCCACTTGCAGACTTAACAAACAGAGTGTTTTCAAACTGCTCTATGAAAAGGAAGGTTAAACTCTGTGAGTTGAACACACCCATTACAAAGTAGTTTCTGAGAATGATTCTGTGTAGTTTTGAAACGGGGTTATTTCAATTTCTAAGATTGGCCTCAAATCGCAGGAAATCTCCACTTGCAATTTCCACAAAAAGAGTGTTTCAAAACTGATCTTTCTAAAGGAAGGTTTAACTCTGTGAGTTGAACACACACCACACAAAGAAGTTACTGAGAATTCTTCTTTCTAAAGGAAGGTTTAACTCTGTGAGTTGAACACACACCACACAAAGAAGTTACTGAGAATTCTTCTTTCTTGCAGTATATGAAGAAATCCCGTTTCCAACGAAGGCCACAAAGAGGTCTAAATATCCACTTGCAGACTTAACAAACAGAGTGTTTCCAAACTGCTCTATGAAAAGAAAGGTTAAACTCTGTGAGTTGAACACATCCAGTGCAAAGTAGTTTCTGAGAATGATTCTGTCTAGTTTTTAAACGACGATATTGCCATTTCTAAGATTGGCCTCAAATCTCTTGAAATCTCCACTTGCAAATTCCACAAAAAGAGTGTTTCAAAACTGCTCTGTCTAAAGGAACGTTCAGCTCTGTGAGTTGAATACAAACAATGCAAAGAAGTTACTGAGAATTCTTCTGTCTAGCATTTTATGAAGAAATCCCATTTCCAACGAAGGCCTCAACCAGGTCTAAATATGCACTTGCAGACTTAACAAACAGAGTGTTTTCAAACTGCTCTGTGAAAAGGGTGGTTAAACTCTGTGAGTTGAACACACCCATTACAAAGTAGTTTCTGAGAATGATTCTGTGTAGCTTTGAAACGGGGTTCTTTCAATTTCTAAGATTGGCCTCAAATCGCAGGAAATCTCCACTTGCAATTTCCACAAAAAGAGTGTTTCAAAACTGATCTTTCTAAAGGAAGGTTTAAATCTGTGAGTTGAACACACACCACACAAAGAAGTTACTGAGAATTCTTCTTTCTTGCAGTATATGAAGAAATCCCGTTTCCAACGATGGCCACAAACAGGACTAAATATCCACTTGCAGACTTAACAAAAAGTGTTTCCAAACTGCTCTATGAAAAGAAAGGTTAAACTCTGTGAGTTGAACACCTCCAGTACAAAGTAGTTTCTGAGAATGATTCTGTCTAGTTTTTAAACGAGGATATTGCCATTTCTAAGATTGGCCTCAAATCTCTTGAAATCTCCACTTGCAAATTCCACAAAAAGAGTGTTTCAAAACTGCTCTGTCTAAAGGAACGTTCAGCTCTGTGAGTTGAATACAAACAACGCAAAGAAGTTACTGAGAATTCTTCTGTCTAGCATTCTATGAAGAAATCCCGTTTCCAACGAAGGCCTCAACCAGGTCTAAATATCCACTTGCAGACTTAACAAACAGAGTGTTTTCAAACTGCTCTATGAAAAGGAAGGTTAAACTCTGTGAGTTGAAGACACCCATTACAAAGTAGTTTCTGAGAATGATTCTGTGTAGTTTTGAAACGGGGTTCTTTCAATTTCTAAGATTGGCCTCAAATCGCAGGAAATCTCCACTTGCAATTTCCACAAAAAGAGTGTTTCAAAACTGATCTTTCTAAAGGAAGGTTTAACTCTGTGAGTTGAACACACACCACACAAAGAAGTTACTGAGAATTCTTCTTTCTTGCAGTATATGAAGAAATCCCGTTTCCAACGAAGGCCACAAAGAGGTCTAAATATCCACTTGCAGACTTAACAAACAGAGTGTTTCCAAACTGCTCTATGAAAAGAAAGGTTAAACTCTGTGAGTTGAACACCTCCAGTACAAAGTAGTTTCTGAGAATGATTCTGTCTAGTTTTTAAACGAGGATATTGCCATTTCTAAGATTGGCCTCAAATCTCTTGAAATCTCCACTTGCAAATTCCACAAAAAGAGTGTTTCAAAACTGCTCTGTCTAAAGGAACGTTCAGCTCTGTGAGTTGAATACAAACAACGCAAAGAAGTTACTGAGAATTCTTCTGTCTAGCATTCTATGAAGAAATCCCGTTTCCAACGAAGGCCTCAACCAGGTCTAAATATCCACTTGCAGACTTAACAAACAGAGTGTTTTCAAACTGCTCTATGAAAAGGAAGGTTAAACTCTGTGAGTTGAAGACACGCATTACAAAGTAGTTTCTGAGAATGATTCTGTGTAGTTTTGAAACGGGGTTATTTCAATTTCTAAGATTGGCCTCAAATCGCAGGAAATCTCCACTTGCAATTTCCACAAAAAGAGTGTTTCAAAACTGATCTTTCTAAAGGAAGGTTTAACTCTGTGAGTTGAACACACACCACACAAAGAAGTTACTGAGAATTCTTCTTTCTTGCAGTATATGAAGAAATCCCGTTTCCAACGAAGGCCACAAACAGGTCAAAATATCCACTTGCAGAGTTAACAAACAGAGCGTTTCCAAACTGCTCTATGAAAAGAAAGGTTAAACTCTGTGAGTTGAACACATCCAGTACAAAGTAGTTTCTGAGAATGATTCTGTCTAGTTTTTAAACGAGGATATTGCCATTTCTAAGATTGGCCTCAAATCTCTTGAAATCTCCACTTGCAAATTCCACAAAAAGAGTGTTTCAAAACTGCTCTGTCTAAAGGAACGTTCAGCTCTGTGAGTTGAATACAAACAACGCAAAGAAGTTACTGAGAATTCTTCTGTCTAGCATTCTATGAAGAAATCCCGTTTCCAACGAAGGCCTCAACCAGGTCTAAATATCGACTTGCAGACTTAACAAACTGAGTGTTTTCAAACTGCTCTATGAAAAGGAAGGTTAAACTCTGTGAGTTGAACACACCCATTACAAAGTAGTTTCTGAGAATGATTCTGTGTAGTTTTGAAACGGGGTTCTTTCAATTTCTAAGATTGGCCTCAAATCTCAGGAAATCTCCACTTGCAATTTCCACAAAAAGAGTGTTTCAAAACTGATCTTTCTAAAGGAAGGTTTAACTCTGTGAGTTGAACACACACCACACAAAGAAGTTACTGAGAATTCTTCTTTCTTGCAGTATATGAAGAAATCTCGTTTCCAACGAAGGCCACAAAGAGGTCTAAATATCCACTTGCAGACTTAAGAAACAGAGTGTTTCCAAACTGCTCTATGAAAAGAAAGGTTAAACACTGTGAGTTGAACACATCCAGTACAAAGTAGTTTCTGAGAATGATTCTGTCTAGTTTTTAAACGAGGATATTGCCATTTCTAAGATTGCTCTCAAATCTCTTGAAATCTCCACTTGCAAATTCCACAAAAAGAGTGTTTCAAAACTGCTCTGTCTAAAGGAACGTTCAGCTCTGTGAGTTGAATAGAAACAATGCAAAGAATTACTGAGAATTCTTCTGTCTAGCATTTTATGAAGAAATCCCGTTTCCAACGAAGGCCTCAACCAGGTCTAAATATCCACTTGCAGACTTAACAAACAGAGTGTTTTCAAACTGCTCTATGAAAAGGAAGGTTAAACTCTGTGAGTTGAAGACACCCATTACAAAGTAGTTTCTGAGAATGATTCTGTGTAGTTTTGAAACGGGGTTCTTTCAATTTCTAAGATTGGCCTCAAATCGCAGGAAATCTCCACTTGCAATTTCCACAAAAAGAGTGTTTCAAAACTGATCTTTCTAAAGGAAGGTTTAACTCTGTGAGTTGAACACACACCACACAAAGAAGTTACTGAGAATTCTTCTTTCTTGCAGTATATGAAGAAATCCCGTTTCCAACGAAGGCCACAAAGAGGTCTAAATATCCACTTGCAGACTTAACAAACAGAGTGTTTCCAAACTGCTCTATGAAAAGAAAGGTTAAACTCTGTGAGTTGAACACCTCCAGTACAAAGTAGTTTCTGAGAATGATTCTGTCTAGTTTTTAAACGAGGATATTGCCATTTCTAAGATTGGCCTCAAATCTCTTGAAATCTCCACTTGCAAATTCCACAAAAAGAGTGTTTCAAAACTGCTCTGTCTAAAGGAACGTTCAGCTCTGTGAGTTGAATACAAACAACGCAAAGAAGTTACTGAGAATTCTTCTGTCTAGCATTCTATGAAGAAATCCCGTTTCCAACGAAGGCCTCAACCAGGTCTAAATATCCACTTGCAGACTTAACAAACAGAGTGTTTTCAAACTGCTCTATGAAAAGGAAGGTTAAACTCTGTGAGTTGAAGACACGCATTACAAAGTAGTTTCTGAGAATGATTCTGTGTAGTTTTGAAACGGGGTTATTTCAATTTCTAAGATTGGCCTCAAATCGCAGGAAATCTCCACTTGCAATTTCCACAAAAAGAGTGTTTCAAAACTGATCTTTCTAAAGGAAGGTTTAACTCTGTGAGTTGAACACACACCACACAAAGAAGTTACTGAGAATTCTTCTTTCTTGCAGTATATGAAGAAATCCCGTTTCCAACGAAGGCCACAAACAGGTCAAAATATCCACTTGCAGAGTTAACAAACAGAGCGTTTCCAAACTGCTCTATGAAAAGAAAGGTTAAACTCTGTGAGTTGAACACATCCAGTACAAAGTAGTTTCTGAGAATGATTCTGTCTAGTTTTTAAACGAGGATATTGCCATTTCTAAGATTGGCCTCAAATCTCTTGAAATCTCCACTTGCAAATTCCACAAAAAGAGTGTTTCAAAACTGCTCTGTCTAAAGGAACGTTCAGCTCTGTGAGTTGAATACAAACAACGCAAAGAAGTTACTGAGAATTCTTCTGTCTAGCATTCTATGAAGAAATCCCGTTTCCAACGAAGGCCTCAACGAGGTCTAAATATCCACTTGCAGACTTAACAAACAGAGTGTTTTCAAACTGCTCTATGAAAAGGAAGGTTAAACTCTGTGAGTTGAACACACCCATTACAAAGTAGTTTCTGAGAATGATTCTGTGTAGTTTTGAAACGGGGTTATTTCAATTTCTAAGATTGGCCTCAAATCGCAGGAAATCTCCACTTGCAATTTCCACAAAAAGAGTGTTTCAAAACTGATCTTTCTAAAGGAAGGTTTAACTCTGTGAGTTGAACACACACCACACAAAGAAGTTACTGAGAATTCTTCTTTCTTGCAGTATATGAAGAAATCCCGTTTCCAACGAAGGCCACAAACAGGTCTAAATATCCACTTGCAGACTTAAGAAACAGAGTGTTTCCAAACTGCTCTATGAAAAGAAAGGTTAAACTCTGTGAGTTGAACACATCCAGTACAAAGTAGTTTCTGAGAATGATTCTGTCTAGTTTTTAAACGAGGATATTGCCATTTCTAAGATTGGCCTCAAATCTCTTGAAATCTCCACTTGCAAATTCCACAAAAAGAGTGTTTCAAAACTGCTCTGTCTAAAGGAACGTTCAGCTCTGTGAGTTGAATACAAACAACGCAAAGAAGTTACTGAGAATTCTTCTGTCTAGCATTCTATGAAGAAATCCCGTTTCCAACGAAGGCCTCAACCAGGTCTAAATATCCAATTGCAGACTTAACAAACAGAGTGTTTTCAAACTGCTCTATGCAAAGAAAGGTTAAACTCTGTGAGTTGAACACACCCATTACAAAGTAGTTTCTGAGAATGATTCTGTGTAGTTTTGAAACGGGGTTATTTCAATTTCTAAGATTAGCCTCAAATCGCAGGAAATCTCCACTTGCAATTTCCACAAAAAGAGTGTTTCAAAACTGATCTTTCTAAAGGAATGTTTATCTCTGTGAGTTGAACACACACCACACAAAGAAGTTACTGAGAATTCTTCTTTCTTGCAGTATATGAAGAAATCCCGTTTCCAACGAAGGCCACAAAGAGGTCTAAATATCCACTTGCAGACTTAACAAACAGAGTGTTTCCAAACTGCTCTATGAAAAGAAAGGTTAAACTCTGTGAGTTGAACACATCCAGTACAAAGTAGTTTCTGAGAATGATTCTGTCTAGTTTTTAAACGAGGATATTGCCATTTCTAAGATTGGCCTCAAATCTCTTGAAATCTCCACTTGCAAATTCCACAAAAAGAGTGTTTCAAAACTGCTCTGTCTAAAGGAACGTTCAGCTCTGTGAGTTGAATACAAACAACGCAAAGAAGTTACTGAGAATTCTTCTGTCTAGCATTCTATGAAGAAATCCCGTTTCCAACGAAGGCCTCAACCAGGTCTAAATATCGACTTGCAGACTTAACAAACTGAGTGTTTTCAAACTGCTCTATGAAAAGGAAGGTTAAACTCTCTGAGTTGAACACACCCATTACAAAGTAGTTTCTGAGAATGATTCTGTGTAGTTTTGAAACGGGGTTCTTTCAATTTCTAAGATTGGCCTCAAATCTCAGGAAATCTCCACTTGCAATTTCCACAAAAAGAGTGTTTCAAAACTGATCTTTCTAAAGGAAGGTTTAACTCTGTGAGTTGAACACACACCACACAAAGAAGTTACTGAGAATTCTTCTTTCTTGCAGTATATGAAGAAATCTCGTTTCCAACGAAGGCCACAAAGAGGTCTAAATATCCACTTGCAGACTTAAGAAACAGAGTGTTTCCAAACTGCTCTATGAAAAGAAAGGTTAAAGACTGTGAGTTGAACACATCCAGTACAAAGTAGTTTCTGAGAATGATTCTGTCTAGTTTTTAAACGAGGATATTGCCATTTCTAAGATTGCTCTCAAATCTCTTGAAATCTCCACTTGCAAATTCCACAAAAAGAGTGTTTCAAAACTGCTCTGTCTAAAGGAACGTTCAGCTCTGTGAGTTGAATAGAAACAATGCAACGAATTACTGAGAATTCTTCTGTCTAGCATTTTATGAAGAAATCCCGTTTCCAACGAAGGCCTCAACCAGGTCTAAATATCCACTTGCAGACTTAACAAACAGAGTGTTTTCAAACTGCTCTATGAAAAGGAAGGTTAAACTCTGTGAGTTGAAGACACCCATTACAAAGTAGTTTCTGAGAATGATTCTGTGTAGTTTTGAAACGGGGTTCTTTCAATTTCTAAGATTGGCCTCAAATCGCAGGAAATCTCCACTTGCAATTTCCACAAAAAGAGTGTTTCAAAACTGATCTTTCTAAAGGAAGGTTTAACTCTGTGAGTTGAACACACACCACACAAAGAAGTTACTGAGAATTCTTCTTTCTTGCAGTATATGAAGAAATCCCGTTTCCAACGAAGGCCACAAACAGGTCAAAATATCCACTTGCAGAGTTAACAAACAGAGCGTTTCCAAACTGCTCTATGAAAAGAAAGGTTAAACTCTGTGAGTTGAACACATCCAGTACAAAGTAGTTTCTGAGAATGATTCTGTCTAGTTTTTAAACGAGGATATTGCCATTTCTAAGATTGGCCTCAAATCTCTTGAAATCTCCACTTGCAAATTCCACAAAAAGAGTGTTTCAAAACTGCTCTGTCTAAAGGAACGTTCAGCTCTGTGAGTTGAATACAAACAACGCAAAGAAGTTACTGAGAATTCTTCTGTCTAGCATTCTATGAAGAAATCCCGTTTCCAACGAAGGCCTCAACCAGGTCTAAATATCCACTTGCAGACTTAACAAACAGAGTGTTTTCAAACTGCTCTATGAAAAGGAAGGTTAAACTCTGTGAGTTGAACACACCCATTACAAAGTAGTTTCTGAGAATGATTCTGTGTAGTTTTGAAACGGGGTTCTTTCAATTTCTAAGATTGGCCTCAAATCGCAGGAAATCTCCACTTGCAATTTCCACAAAAAGAGTGTTTCAAAACTGATCTTTCTAAAGGAAGGTTTAACTCTGTGAGTTGAACACACACCACACAAAGAAGTTACTGAGAATTCTTCTTTCTTGCAGTATATGAAGAAATCCCGTTTCCAACGAAGGCCACAAACAGGTCTAAATATCCACTTGCAGACTTAAGAAACAGAGTGTTTCCAAACTGCTCTATGAAAAGAAAGGTTAAACTCTGTGAGTTGAACACATTCAGTACAAAGTAGTTTCTGAGAATGATTCTGTCTAGTTTTTAAACGAGGATATTGCCATTTCTAAGATTGGCCTCAAATCTCTTGAAATCTCCACTTGCAAATTCCACAAAAAGAGTGTTTCAAAACTGCTCTGTCTAAAGGAACGTTCAGCTCTGTGAGTTGAATACAAACAACGCGAAGAAGTTACTGAGAATTCTTCTGTCAGGCATTCTATGAAGAAATCCCGTTTCCAACGAAGGCCTCAACCAGGTCTAAATATCCAATTGCAGACTTAACAAACAGAGTGTTTTCAAACTGCTCTATGAAAAGAAAGGTTAAACTCTGTGAGTTGAACACACCCATTACAAAGTAGTTTCTGAGAATGATTCTGTGTAGTTTTGAAACGGGGTTATTTCAATTTCTAAGATTGGCCTCAAATCGCAGGAAATCTCCACTTGCAATTTCCACAAAAAGAGTGTTTCAAAACTGATCTTTCTAAAGGAATGTTTATCTCTGTGAGTTGAACACACACCACACAAAGAAGTTACTGAGAATTCTTCTTTCTTGCAGTATATGAAGAAATCCCGTTTCCAACGAAGGCCACAAAGAGGTCTAAATATCCACTTGCAGACTTAACAAACAGAGTGTTTCCAAACTGCTCTATGAAAAGAAAGGTTAAACTCTGTGAGTTGAACACATCCAGTACAAAGTAGTTTCTGAGAATGATTCTGTCTAGTTTTTAAACGAGGATATTGCCATTTCTAAGATTGGCCTCAAATCTCTTGAAATCTCCACTGGCAAATTCCACAAAAAGAGTGTTTCAAAACTGCTCTGTCTAAAGGAACGTTCAGCTCTGTGAGTTGAATACAAACAACGCAAAGAAGTTACTGAGAATTCTTCTGTCTAGCATTCTATGAAGAAATCCCGTTTCCAACGAAGGCCTCAACCAGGTCTAAATATCCACTTGCAGACTTAACAAACAGAGTGTTTTCAAACTGCTCTATGAAAAGGAAGGTTAAACTCTGTGAGTTGAACACACCCATTACAAAGTAGTTTCTGAGAATGATTCTGTGTAGTTTTGAAACGGGGTTCTTTCAATTTCTAAGATTGGCCTCAAATCTCAGGAAATCTCCACTTGCAATTTCCACAAAAAGAGTGTTTCAAAACTGATCTTTCTAAAGGAAGGTTTAACTCTGTGAGTTGAACACACACCACACAAAGAAGTTACTGAGAATTCTTCTTTCTTGCAGTATATGAAGAAATCCCGTTTCCAACGAAGGCCACAAAGAGGTCTAAATATCCACTTGCAGACTTAAGAAACAGAGTGTTTCCAAACTGCTCTATGAAAAGAAAGGTTAAAGACTGTGAGTTGAACACATCCAGTACAAAGTAGTTTCTGAGAATGATTCTGTCTAGTTTTTAAACGAGGATATTGCCATTTCTAAGATTGCTCTCAAATCTCTTGAAATCTCCACTTGCAAATTCCACAAAAAGAGTGTTTCAAAACTGCTCTGTCTAAAGGAACGTTCAGCTCTGTGAGTTGAATAGAAACAATGCAACGAATTACTGAGAATTCTTCTGTCTAGCATTTTATGAAGAAATCCCGTTTCCAACGAAGGCCTCAACCAGGTCTAAATATCCACTTGCAGACTTAACAAACAGAGTGTTTTCAAACTGCTCTATGAAAAGGAAGGTTAAACTCTGTGAGTTGAAGACACCCATTACAAAGTAGTTTCTGAGAATGATTCTGTGTAGTTTTGAAACGGGGTTCTTTCAATTTCTAAGATTGGCCTCAAATCGCAGGAAATCTCCACTTGCAATTTCCACAAAAAGAGTGTTTCAAAACTGATCTTTCTAAAGGAAGGTTTAACTCTGTGAGTTGAACACACACCACACAAAGAAGTTACTGAGAATTCTTCTTTCTTGCAGTATATGAAGAAATCCCGTTTCCAACGAAGGCCACAAACAGGTCAAAATATCCACTTGCAGAGTTAACAAACAGAGCGTTTCCAAACTGCTCTATGAAAAGAAAGGTTAAACTCTGTGAGTTGAACACATCCAGTACAAAGTAGTTTCTGAGAATGATTCTGTCTAGTTTTTAAACGAGGATATTGCCATTTCTAAGATTGGCCTCAAATCTCTTGAAATCTCCACTTGCAAATTCCACAAAAAGAGTGTTTCAAAACTGCTCTGTCTAAAGGAACGTTCAGCTCTGTGAGTTGAATACAAACAACGCAAAGAAGTTACTGAGAATTCTTCTGTCTAGCATTCTATGAAGAAATCCCGTTTCCAACGAAGGCCTCAACCAGGTCTAAATATCCACTTGCAGACTTAACAAACAGAGTGTTTTCAAACTGCTCTATGAAAAGGAAGGTTAAACTCTGTGAGTTGAACACACCCATTACAAAGTAGTTTCTGAGAATGATTCTGTGTAGTTTTGAAACGGGGTTATTTCAATTTCCAAGATTGGCCTCAAATCGCAGGAAATCTCCACTTGCAATTTCCACAAAAAGAGTGTTTCAAAACTGATCTTTCTAAAGGAAGGTTTAACTCTGTGAGTTGAACACACACCACACAAAGAAGTTACTGAGAATTCTTCTTTCTTGCAGTATATGAAGAAATCCCGTTTCCAACGAAGGCCACAAACAGGTCTAAATATCCACTTGCAGACTTAAGAAACAGAGTGTTTCCAAACTGCTCTATGAAAAGAAAGGTTAAACTCTGTGAGTTGAACACATCCAGTACAAAGTAGTTTCTGAGAATGATTCTGTCTAGTTTTTAAACGAGGATATTGCCATTTCTAAGATTGGCCTCAAATCTCTTGAAATCTCCACTTGCAAATTCCACAAAAAGAGTGTTTCAAAACTGCTCTGTCTAAAGGAACGTTCAGCTCTGTGAGTTGAATACAAACAACGCGAAGAAGTTACTGAGAATTCTTCTGTCAGGCATTCTATGAAGAAATCCCGTTTCCAACGAAGGCCTCAACCAGGTCTAAATATCCAATTGCAGACTTAACAAACAGAGTGTTTTCAAACTGCTCTATGCAAAGAAAGGTTAAACTCTGTGAGTTGAACACACCCATTACAAAGTAGTTTCTGAGAATGATTCTGTGTAGTTTTGAAACGGGGTTATTTCAATTTCTAAGATTGGCCTCAAATCGCAGGAAATCTCCACTTGCAATTTCCACAAAAAGAGTGTTTCAAAACTGATCTTTCTAAAGGAATGTTTATCTCTGTGAGTTGAACACACACCACACAAAGAAGTTACTGAGAATTCTTCTTTCTTGCAGTATATGAAGAAATCCCGTTTCCAACGAAGGCCACAAAGAGGTCTAAATATCCACTTGCAGACTTAACAAACAGAGTGTTTCCAAACTGCTCTATGAAAAGAAAGGTTAAACTCTGTGAGTTGAACACATCCAGTACAAAGTAGTTTCTGAGAATGATTCTGTCTAGTTTTTAAACGAGGATATTGCCATTTCTAAGATTGGCCTCAAATCTCTTGAAATCTCCACTTGCAAATTCCACAAAAAGAGTGTTTCAAAACTGCTCTGTCTAAAGGAACGTTCAGCTCTGTGAGTTGAATACAAACAACGCAAAGAAGTTACTGAGAATTCTTCTGTCTAGCATTCTATGAAGAAATCCCGTTTCCAACGAAGGCCTCAACCAGGTCTAAATATCCACTTGCAGACTTAACAAACAGAGTGTTTTCAAACTGCTCTATGAAAAGGAAGGTTAAACTCTGTGAGTTGAACACACCCATTACAAAGTAGTTTCTGAGAATGATTCTGTGTAGTTTTGAAACGGGGTTCTTTCAATTTCTAAGATTGGCCTCAAATCTCAGGAAATCTCCACTTGCAATTTCCACAAAAAGAGTGTTTCAAAACTGATCTTTCTAAAGGAAGGTTTAACTCTGTGAGTTGAACACACACCACACAAAGAAGTTACTGAGAATTCTTCTTTCTTGCAGTATATGAAGAAATCCCGTTTCCAACGAAGGCCACAAAGAGGTCTAAATATCCACTTGCAGACTTAAGAAACAGAGTGTTTCCAAACTGCTCTATGAAAAGAAAGGTTAAACACTGTGAGTTGAACACATCCAGTACAAAGTAGTTTCTGAGAATGATTCTGTCTAGTTTTTAAACGAGGATATTGCCATTTCTAAGATTGCCCTCAAATCTCTTGAAATCTCCACTTGCAAATTCCACAAAAAGAGTGTTTCAAAACTGCTCTGTCTAAAGGAACGTTCAGCTCTGTGAGTTGAATAGAAACAATGCAAAGAATTACTGAGAATTCTTCTGTCTAGCATTTTATGAAGAAATCCCGTTTCCAACGAATGCCTCAACCAGGTCTAAATATCCACTTGCAGACTTAACAAACAGAGTGTTTTCAAACTGCTCTATGAAAAGGAAGGTTAAACTCTGTGAGTTGAAGACACCCATTACAAAGTAGTTTCTGAGAATGATTCTGTGTAGTTTTGAAACGGGGTTCTTTCAATTTCTAAGATTGGCCTCAAATCGCAGGAAATCTCCACTTGCAATTTCCACAAAAAGAGTGTTTCAAAACTGATCTTTCTAAAGGAAGGTTTAACTCTGTGAGTTGAACACACACCACACAAAGGAGTTACTGAGAATTCTTCTTTCTTGCAGTATATGAAGAAATCCCGTTTCCAACGAAGGCCACAAAGAGGTCTAAATATCCACTTGCAGACTTAACAAACAGAGTGTTTCCAAACTGCTCTATGAAAAGAAAGGTTAAACTCTGTGAGTTGAACACCTCCAGTACAAAGTAGTTTCTGAGAATGATTCTGTCTAGTTTTTAAACGAGGATATTGCCATTTCTAAGATTGGCCTCAAATCTCTTGAAATCTCCACTTGCAAATTCCACAAAAAGAGTGTTTCAAAACTGCTCTGTCTAAAGGAACGTTCAGCTCTGTGAGTTGAATACAAACAACGCAAAGAAGTTACTGAGAATTCTTCTGTCTAGCATTCTATGAAGAAATCCCATTTCCAACGAAGGCCTCAACCAGGTCTAAATATCCACTTGCAGACTTAACAAACAGAGTGTTTTCAAACTGCTCTATGAAAAGGAAGGTTAAACTCTGTGAGTTGAAGACACGCATTACAAAGTAGTTTCTGAGAATGATTCTGTGTAGTTTTGAAACGGGGTTATTTCAATTTCTAAGATTGGCCTCAAATCGCAGGAAATCTCCACTTGCAATTTCCACAAAAAGAGTGTTTCAAAACTGATCTTTCTAAAGGAAGGTTTAACTCTGTGAGTTGAACACACACCACACAAAGAAGTTACTGAGAATTCTTCTTTCTTGCAGTATATGAAGAAATCCCGTTTCCAACGAAGGCCACAAACAGGTCAAAATATCCACTTGCAGAGTTAACAAACAGAGCGTTTCCAAACTGCTCTATGAAAAGAAAGGTTAAACTCTGTGAGTTGAACACATCCAGTACAAAGTAGTTTCTGAGAATGATTCTGTCTAGTTTTTAAACGAGGATATTGCCATTTCTAAGATTGGCCTCAAATCTCTTGAAATCTCCACTTGCAAATTCCACAAAAAGAGTGTTTCAAAACTGCTCTGTCTAAAGGAACGTTCAGCTCTGTGAGTTGAATACAAACAACGCAAAGAAGTTACTGAGAATTCTTCTGTCTAGCATTCTATGAAGAAATCCCGTTTCCAACGAAGGCCTCAACCAGGTCTAAATATCCACTTGCAGACTTAACAAACAGAGTGTTTTCAAACTGCTCTATGAAAAGGAAGGTTAAACTCTGTGAGTTGAACACACCCATTACAAAGTAGTTTCTGAGAATGATTCTGTGTAGTTTTGAAACGGGGTTATTTCAATTTCTAAGATTGGCCTCAAATCGCAGGAAATCTCCACTTGCAATTTCCACAAAAAGAGTGTTTCAAAACTGATCTTTCTAAAGGAAGGTTTAACTCTGTGAGTTGAACACACACCACACAAAGAAGTTACTGAGAATTCTTCTTTCTAAAGGAAGGTTTAACTCTGTGAGTTGAACACACACCACACAAAGAAGTTACTGAGAATTCTTCTTTCTTGCAGTATATGAAGAAATCCCGTTTCCAACGAAGGCCACAAAGAGGTCTAAATATCCACTTGCAGATTTAACAAACAGAGTGTTTCCAAACTGCTCTATGAAAAGAAAGGTTAAACTCTGTGAGTTGAACACATCCAGTGCAAAGTAGTTTCTGAGAATGATTCTGTCTAGTTTTTAAACGACGATATTGCCATTTCTAAGATTGGCCTCAAATCTCTTGAAATCTCCACTTGCAAATTCCACAAAAAGAGTGTTTCAAAACTGCTCTGTCTAAAGGAACGTTCAGCTCTGTGAGTTGAATACAAACAATGCAAAGAAGTTACTGAGAATTCTTCTGTCTAGCATTTTATGAAGAAATCCCATTTCCAACGAAGGCCTCAACCAGGTCTAAATATGCACTTGCAGACTTAACAAACAGAGTGTTTTCAAACTGCTCTGTGAAAAGGGTGGTTAAACTCTGTGAGTTGAACACACCCATTACAAAGTAGTTTCTGAGAATGATTCTGTGTAGCTTTGAAACGGGGTTCTTTCAATTTCTAAGATTGGCCTCAAATCGCAGGAAATCTCCACTTGCAATTTCCACAAAAAGAGTGTTTCAAAACTGATCTTTCTAAAGGAAGGTTTAAATCTGTGAGTTGAACACACACCACACAAAGAAGTTACTGAGAATTCTTCTTTCTTGCAGTATATGAAGAAATCCCGTTTCCAACGATGGCCACAAACAGGACTAAATATCCACTTGCAGACTTAACAAAAAGTGTTTCCAAACTGCTCTATGAAAAGAAAGGTTAAACTCTGTGAGTTGAACACCTCCAGTACAAAGTAGTTTCTGAGAATGATTCTGTCTAGTTTTTAAACGAGGATATTGCCATTTCTAAGATTGGCCTCAAATCTCTTGAAATCTCCACTTGCAAATTCCACAAAAAGAGTGTTTCAAAACTGCTCTGTCTAAAGGAACGTTCAGCTCTGTGAGTTGAATACAAACAACGCAAAGAAGTTACTGAGAATTCTTCTGTCTAGCATTCTATGAAGAAATCCCGTTTCCAACGAAGGCCTCAACCAGGTCTAAATATCCACTTGCAGACTTAACAAACAGAGTGTTTTCAAACTGCTCTATGAAAAGGAAGGTTAAACTCTGTGAGTTGAAGACACGCATTACAAAGTAGTTTCTGAGAATGATTCTGTGTAGTTTTGAAACGGGGTTATTTCAATTTCTAAGATTGGCCTCAAATCGCAGGAAATCTCCACTTGCAATTTCCACAAAAAGAGTGTTTCAAAACTGATCTTTCTAAAGGAAGGTTTAACTCTGTGAGTTGAACACACACCACACAAAGAAGTTACTGAGAATTCTTCTTTCTTGCAGTATATGAAGAAATCCCGTTTCCAACGAAGGCCACAAACAGGTCAAAATATCCACTTGCAGAGTTAACAAACAGAGCGTTTCCAAACTGCTCTATGAAAAGAAAGGTTAAACTCTGTGAGTTGAACACATCCAGTACAAAGTAGTTTCTGAGAATGATTCTGTCTAGTTTTTAAACGAGGATATTGCCATTTCTAAGATTGGCCTCAAATCTCTTGAAATCTCCACTTGCAAATTCCACAAAAAGAGTGTTTCAAAACTGCTCTGTCTAAAGGAACGTTCAGCTCTGTGAGTTGAATACAAACAACGCAAAGAAGTTACTGAGAATTCTTCTGTCTAGCATTCTATGAAGAAATCCCGTTTCCAACGAAGGCCTCAA
This sequence comes from Pan paniscus, assembly GCF_029289425.2. Lineage (NCBI taxonomy): Eukaryota > Metazoa > Chordata > Mammalia > Primates > Hominidae > Pan > Pan paniscus. Next base: position 60,205,456 of record NC_073259.2, on the reverse strand, counting down.
CCAGGTCTAAATATCCACTTGCAGACTTAACAAACAGAGTGTTTTCAAACTGCTCTATGAAAAGGAAGGTTAAACTCTGTGAGTTGAACACACCCATTACAAAGTAGTTTCTGAGAATGATTCTGTGTAGTTTTGAAACGGGGTTATTTCAATTTCTAAGATTGGCCTCAAATCGCAGGAAATCTCCACTTGCAATTTCCACAAAAAGAGTGTTTCAAAACTGATCTTTCTAAAGGAAGGTTTAACTCTGTGAGTTGAACACACACCACACAAAGAAGTTACTGAGAATTCTTCTTTCTAAAGGAAGGTTTAACTCTGTGAGTTGAACACACACCACACAAAGAAGTTACTGAGAATTCTTCTTTCTTGCAGTATATGAAGAAATCCCGTTTCCAACGAAGGCCACAAAGAGGTCTAAATATCCACTTGCAGATTTAACAAACAGAGTGTTTCCAAACTGCTCTATGAAAAGAAAGGTTAAACTCTGTGAGTTGAACACATCCAGTGCAAAGTAGTTTCTGAGAATGATTCTGTCTAGTTTTTAAACGACGATATTGCCATTTCTAAGATTGGCCTCAAATCTCTTGAAATCTCCACTTGCAAATTCCACAAAAAGAGTGTTTCAAAACTGCTCTGTCTAAAGGAACGTTCAGCTCTGTGAGTTGAATACAAACAATGCAAAGAAGTTACTGAGAATTCTTCTGTCTAGCATTTTATGAAGAAATCCCATTTCCAACGAAGGCCTCAACCAGGTCTAAATATGCACTTGCAGACTTAACAAACAGAGTGTTTTCAAACTGCTCTGTGAAAAGGGTGGTTAAACTCTGTGAGTTGAACACACCCATTACAAAGTAGTTTCTGAGAATGATTCTGTGTAGCTTTGAAACGGGGTTCTTTCAATTTCTAAGATTGGCCTCAAATCGCAGGAAATCTCCACTTGCAATTTCCACAAAAAGAGTGTTTCAAAACTGATCTTTCTAAAGGAAGGTTTAAATCTGTGAGTTGAACACACACCACACAAAGAAGTTACTGAGAATTCTTCTTTCTTGCAGTATATGAAGAAATCCCGTTTCCAACGATGGCCACAAACAGGACTAAATATCCACTTGCAGACTTAACAAAAAGTGTTTCCAAACTGCTCTATGAAAAGAAAGGTTAAACTCTGTGAGTTGAACACCTCCAGTACAAAGTAGTTTCTGAGAATGATTCTGTCTAGTTTTTAAACGAGGATATTGCCATTTCTAAGATTGGCCTCAAATCTCTTGAAATCTCCACTTGCAAATTCCACAAAAAGAGTGTTTCAAAACTGCTCTGTCTAAAGGAACGTTCAGCTCTGTGAGTTGAATACAAACAACGCAAAGAAGTTACTGAGAATTCTTCTGTCTAGCATTCTATGAAGAAATCCCGTTTCCAACGAAGGCCTCAACCAGGTCTAAATATCCACTTGCAGACTTAACAAACAGAGTGTTTTCAAACTGCTCTATGAAAAGGAAGGTTAAACTCTGTGAGTTGAAGACACGCATTACAAAGTAGTTTCTGAGAATGATTCTGTGTAGTTTTGAAACGGGGTTATTTCAATTTCTAAGATTGGCCTCAAATCGCAGGAAATCTCCACTTGCAATTTCCACAAAAAGAGTGTTTCAAAACTGATCTTTCTAAAGGAAGGTTTAACTCTGTGAGTTGAACACACACCACACAAAGAAGTTACTGAGAATTCTTCTTTCTTGCAGTATATGAAGAAATCCCGTTTCCAACGAAGGCCACAAACAGGTCAAAATATCCACTTGCAGAGTTAACAAACAGAGCGTTTCCAAACTGCTCTATGAAAAGAAAGGTTAAACTCTGTGAGTTGAACACATCCAGTACAAAGTAGTTTCTGAGAATGATTCTGTCTAGTTTTTAAACGAGGATATTGCCATTTCTAAGATTGGCCTCAAATCTCTTGAAATCTCCACTTGCAAATTCCACAAAAAGAGTGTTTCAAAACTGCTCTGTCTAAAGGAACGTTCAGCTCTGTGAGTTGAATACAAACAACGCAAAGAAGTTACTGAGAATTCTTCTGTCTAGCATTCTATGAAGAAATCCCGTTTCCAACGAAGGCCTCAACGAGGTCTAAATATCCACTTGCAGACTTAACAAACAGAGTGTTTTCAAACTGCTCTATGAAAAGGAAGGTTAAACTCTGTGAGTTGAACACACCCATTACAAAGTAGTTTCTGAGAATGATTCTGTGTAGTTTTGAAACGGGGTTATTTCAATTTCTAAGATTGGCCTCAAATCGCAGGAAATCTCCACTTGCAATTTCCACAAAAAGAGTGTTTCAAAACTGATCTTTCTAAAGGAAGGTTTAACTCTGTGAGTTGAACACACACCACACAAAGAAGTTACTGAGAATTCTTCTTTCTTGCAGTATATGAAGAAATCCCGTTTCCAACGAAGGCCACAAACAGGTCTAAATATCCACTTGCAGACTTAAGACACAGAGTGTTTCCAAACTGCTCTATGAAAAGAAAGGTTAAACTCTGTGAGTTGAACACATCCAGTACAAAGTAGTTTCTGAGAATGATTCTGTCTAGTTTTTAAACGAGGATATTGCCATTTCTAAGATTGGCCTCAAATCTCTTGAAATCTCCACTTGCAAATTCCACAAAAAGAGTGTTTCAAAACTGCTCTGTCTAAAGGAACGTTCAGCTCTGTGAGTTGAATACAAACAACGCGAAGAAGTTACTGAGAATTCTTCTGTCAGGCATTCTATGAAGAAATCCCGTTTCCAACGAAGGCCTCAACCAGGTCTAAATATCCAATTGCAGACTTAACAAACAGAGTGTTTTCAAACTGCTCTATGCAAAGAAAGGTTAAACTCTGTGAGTTGAACACACCCATTACAAAGTAGTTTCTGAGAATGATTCTGTGTAGTTTTGAAACGGGGTTATTTCAATTTCTAAGATTAGCCTCAAATCGCAGGAAATCTCCACTTGCAATTTCCACAAAAAGAGTGTTTCAAAACTGATCTTTCTAAAGGAATGTTTATCTCTGTGAGTTGAACACACACCACACAAAGAAGTTACTGAGAATTCTTCTTTCTTGCAGTATATGAAGAAATCCCGTTTCCAACGAAGGCCACAAAGAGGTCTAAATATCCACTTGCAGACTTAACAAACAGAGTGTTTCCAAACTGCTCTATGAAAAGAAAGGTTAAACTCTGTGAGTTGAACACATCCAGTACAAAGTAGTTTCTGAGAATGATTCTGTCTAGTTTTTAAACGAGGATATTGCCATTTCTAAGATTGGCCTCAAATCTCTTGAAATCTCCACTTGCAAATTCCACAAAAAGAGTGTTTCAAAACTGCTCTGTCTAAAGGAACGTTCAGCTCTGTGAGTTGAATACAAACAACGCAAAGAAGTTACTGAGAATTCTTCTGTCTAGCATTCTATGAAGAAATCCCGTTTCCAACGAAGGCCTCAACCAGGTCTAAATATCGACTTGCAGACTTAACAAACTGAGTGTTTTCAAACTGCTCTATGAAAAGGAAGGTTAAACTCTGTGAGTTGAACACACCCATTACAAAGTAGTTTCTGAGAATGATTCTGTGTAGTTTTGAAACGGGGTTCTTTCAATTTCTAAGATTGGCCTCAAATCTCAGGAAATCTCCACTTGCAATTTCCACAAAAAGAGTGTTTCAAAACTGATCTTTCTAAAGGAAGGTTTAACTCTGTGAGTTGAACACACACCACACAAAGAAGTTACTGAGAATTCTTCTTTCTTGCAGTATATGAAGAAATCTCGTTTCCAACGAAGGCCACAAAGAGGTCTAAATATCCACTTGCAGACTTAAGAAACAGAGTGTTTCCAAACTGCTCTATGAAAAGAAAGGTTAAACACTGTGAGTTGAACACATCCAGTACAAAGTAGTTTCTGAGAATGATTCTGTCTAGTTTTTAAACGAGGATATTGCCATTTCTAAGATTGCTCTCAAATCTCTTGAAATCTCCACTTGCAAATTCCACAAAAAGAGTGTTTCAAAACTGCTCTGTCTAAAGGAACGTTCAGCTCTGTGAGTTGAATAGAAACAATGCAAAGAATTACTGAGAATTCTTCTGTCTAGCATTTTATGAAGAAATCCCGTTTCCAACGAAGGCCTCAACCAGGTCTAAATATCCACTTGCAGACTTAACAAACAGAGTGTTTTCAAACTGCTCTATGAAAAGGAAGGTTAAACTCTGTGAGTTGAAGACACCCATTACAAAGTAGTTTCTGAGAATGATTCTGTGTAGTTTTGAAACGGGGTTCTTTCAATTTCTAAGATTGGCCTCAAATCGCAGGAAATCTCCACTTGCAATTTCCACAAAAAGAGTGTTTCAAAACTGATCTTTCTAAAGGAAGGTTTAACTCTGTGAGTTGAACACACACCACACAAAGAAGTTACTGAGAATTCTTCTTTCTTGCAGTATATGAAGAAATCCCGTTTCCAACGAAGGCCACAAACAGGTCAAAATATCCACTTGCAGAGTTAACAAACAGAGCGTTTCCAAACTGCTCTATGAAAAGAAAGGTTAAACTCTGTGAGTTGAACACATCCAGTACAAAGTAGTTTCTGAGAATGATTCTGTCTAGTTTTTAAACGAGGATATTGCCATTTCTAAGATTGGCCTCAAATCTCTTGAAATCTCCACTTGCAAATTCCACAAAAAGAGTGTTTCAAAACTGCTCTGTCTAAAGGAACGTTCAGCTCTGTGAGTTGAATACAAACAACGCAAAGAAGTTACTGAGAATTCTTCTGTCTAGCATTCTATGAAGAAATCCCGTTTCCAACGAAGGCCTCAACCAGGTCTAAATATCCACTTGCAGACTTAACAAACAGAGTGTTTTCAAACTGCTCTATGAAAAGGAAGGTTAAACTCTGTGAGTTGAACACACCCATTACAAAGTAGTTTCTGAGAATGATTCTGTGTAGTTTTGAAACGGGGTTCTTTCAATTTCTAAGATTGGCCTCAAATCGCAGGAAATCTCCACTTGCAATTTCCACAAAAAGAGTGTTTCAAAACTGATCTTTCTAAAGGAAGGTTTAACTCTGTGAGTTGAACACACACCACACAAAGGAGTTACTGAGAATTCTTCTTTCTTGCAGTATATGAAGAAATCCCGTTTCCAACGAAGGCCACAAAGAGGTCTAAATATCCACTTGCAGACTTAACAAACAGAGTGTTTCCAAACTGCTCTATGAAAAGAAAGGTTAAACTCTGTGAGTTGAACACCTCCAGTACAAAGTAGTTTCTGAGAATGATTCTGTCTAGTTTTTAAACGAGGATATTGCCATTTCTAAGATTGGCCTCAAATCTCTTGAAATCTCCACTTGCAAATTCCACAAAAAGAGTGTTTCAAAACTGCTCTGTCTAAAGGAACGTTCAGCTCTGTGAGTTGAATACAAACAACGCAAAGAAGTTACTGAGAATTCTTCTGTCTAGCATTCTATGAAGAAATCCCGTTTCCAACGAAGGCCTCAACCAGGTCTAAATATCCACTTGCAGACTTAACAAACAGAGTGTTTTCAAACTGCTCTATGAAAAGGAAGGTTAAACTCTGTGAGTTGAAGACACGCATTACAAAGTAGTTTCTGAGAATGATTCTGTGTAGTTTTGAAACGGGGTTATTTCAATTTCTAAGATTGGCCTCAAATCGCAGGAAATCTCCACTTGCAATTTCCACAAAAAGAGTGTTTCAAAACTGATCTTTCTAAAGGAAGGTTTAACTCTGTGAGTTGAACACACACCACACAAAGAAGTTACTGAGAATTCTTCTTTCTTGCAGTATATGAAGAAATCCCGTTTCCAACGAAGGCCACAAACAGGTCAAAATATCCACTTGCAGAGTTAACAAACAGAGCGTTTCCAAACTGCTCTATGAAAAGAAAGGTTAAACTCTGTGAGTTGAACACATCCAGTACAAAGTAGTTTCTGAGAATGATTCTGTCTAGTTTTTAAACGAGGATATTGCCATTTCTAAGATTGGCCTCAAATCTCTTGAAATCTCCACTTGCAAATTCCACAAAAAGAGTGTTTCAAAACTGCTCTGTCTAAAGGAACGTTCAGCTCTGTGAGTTGAATACAAACAACGCAAAGAAGTTACTGAGAATTCTTCTGTCTAGCATTCTATGAAGAAATCCCGTTTCCAACGAAGGCCTCAACCAGGTCTAAATATCGACTTGCAGACTTAACAAACTGAGTGTTTTCAAACTGCTCTATGAAAAGGAAGGTTAAACTCTGTGAGTTGAACACACCCATTACAAAGTAGTTTCTGAGAATGATTCTGTGTAGTTTTGAAACGGGGTTCTTTCAATTTCTAAGATTGGCCTCAAATCTCAGGAAATCTCCACTTGCAATTTCCACAAAAAGAGTGTTTCAAAACTGATCTTTCTAAAGGAAGGTTTAACTCTGTGAGTTGAACACACACCACACAAAGAAGTTACTGAGAATTCTTCTTTCTTGCAGTATATGAAGAAATCTCGTTTCCAACGAAGGCCACAAAGAGGTCTAAATATCCACTTGCAGACTTAAGAAACAGAGTGTTTCCAAACTGCTCTATGAAAAGAAAGGTTAAAGACTGTGAGTTGAACACATCCAGTACAAAGTAGTTTCTGAGAATGATTCTGTCTAGTTTTTAAACGAGGATATTGCCATTTCTAAGATTGCTCTCAAATCTCTTGAAATCTCCACTTGCAAATTCCACAAAAAGAGTGTTTCAAAACTGCTCTGTCTAAAGGAACGTTCAGCTCTGTGAGTTGAATAGAAACAATGCAACGAATTACTGAGAATTCTTCTGTCTAGCATTTTATGAAGAAATCCCGTTTCCAACGAAGGCCTCAACCAGGTCTAAATATCCACTTGCAGACTTAACAAACAGAGTGTTTTCAAACTGCTCTATGAAAAGGAAGGTTAAACTCTGTGAGTTGAAGACACCCATTACAAAGTAGTTTCTGAGAATGATTCTGTGTAGTTTTGAAACGGGGTTCTTTCAATTTCTAAGATTGGCCTCAAATCGCAGGAAATCTCCACTTGCAATTTCCACAAAAAGAGTGTTTCAAAACTGATCTTTCTAAAGGAAGGTTTAACTCTGTGAGTTGAACACACACCACACAAAGAAGTTACTGAGAATTCTTCTTTCTTGCAGTATATGAAGAAATCCCGTTTCCAACGAAGGCCACAAACAGGTCAAAATATCCACTTGCAGAGTTAACAAACAGAGCGTTTCCAAACTGCTCTATGAAAAGAAAGGTTAAACTCTGTGAGTTGAACACATCCAGTACAAAGTAGTTTCTGAGAATGATTCTGTCTAGTTTTTAAACGAGGATATTGCCATTTCTAAGATTGGCCTCAAATCTCTTGAAATCTCCACTTGCAAATTCCACAAAAAGAGTGTTTCAAAACTGCTCTGTCTAAAGGAACGTTCAGCTCTGTGAGTTGAATACAAACAACGCAAAGAAGTTACTGAGAATTCTTCTGTCTAGCATTCTATGAAGAAATCCCGTTTCCAACGAAGGCCTCAACCAGGTCTAAATATCCACTTGCAGACTTAACAAACAGAGTGTTTTCAAACTGCTCTATGAAAAGGAAGGTTAAACTCTGTGAGTTGAACACACCCATTACAAAGTAGTTTCTGAGAATGATTCTGTGTAGTTTTGAAACGGGGTTCTTTCAATTTCTAAGATTGGCCTCAAATCGCAGGAAATCTCCACTTGCAATTTCCACAAAAAGAGTGTTTCAAAACTGATCTTTCTAAAGGAAGGTTTAACTCTGTGAGTTGAACACACACCACACAAAGAAGTTACTGAGAATTCTTCTTTCTTGCAGTATATGAAGAAATCCCGTTTCCAACGAAGGCCACAAACAGGTCTAAATATCCACTTGCAGACTTAAGAAACAGAGTGTTTCCAAACTGCTCTATGAAAAGAAAGGTTAAACTCTGTGAGTTGAACACATTCAGTACAAAGTAGTTTCTGAGAATGATTCTGTCTAGTTTTTAAACGAGGATATTGCCATTTCTAAGATTGGCCTCAAATCTCTTGAAATCTCCACTTGCAAATTCCACAAAAAGAGTGTTTCAAAACTGCTCTGTCTAAAGGAACGTTCAGCTCTGTGAGTTGAATACAAACAACGCGAAGAAGTTACTGAGAATTCTTCTGTCAGGCATTCTATGAAGAAATCCCGTTTCCAACGAAGGCCTCAACCAGGTCTAAATATCCAATTGCAGACTTAACAAACAGAGTGTTTTCAAACTGCTCTATGAAAAGAAAGGTTAAACTCTGTGAGTTGAACACACCCATTACAAAGTAGTTTCTGAGAATGATTCTGTGTAGTTTTGAAACGGGGTTATTTCAATTTCTAAGATTGGCCTCAAATCGCAGGAAATCTCCACTTGCAATTTCCACAAAAAGAGTGTTTCAAAACTGATCTTTCTAAAGGAATGTTTATCTCTGTGAGTTGAACACACACCACACAAAGAAGTTACTGAGAATTCTTCTTTCTTGCAGTATATGAAGAAATCCCGTTTCCAACGAAGGCCACAAAGAGGTCTAAATATCCACTTGCAGACTTAACAAACAGAGTGTTTCCAAACTGCTCTATGAAAAGAAAGGTTAAACTCTGTGAGTTGAACACATCCAGTACAAAGTAGTTTCTGAGAATGATTCTGTCTAGTTTTTAAACGAGGATATTGCCATTTCTAAGATTGGCCTCAAATCTCTTGAAATCTCCACTGGCAAATTCCACAAAAAGAGTGTTTCAAAACTGCTCTGTCTAAAGGAACGTTCAGCTCTGTGAGTTGAATACAAACAACGCAAAGAAGTTACTGAGAATTCTTCTGTCTAGCATTCTATAAAGAAATCCCGTTTCCAACGAAGGCCTCAACCAGGTCTAAATATCCACTTGCAGACTTAACAAACAGAGTGTTTTCAAACTGCTCTATGAAAAGGAAGGTTAAACTCTGTGAGTTGAACACACCCATTACAAAGTAGTTTCTGAGAATGATTCTGTGTAGTTTTGAAACGGGGTTCTTTCAATTTCTAAGATTGGCCTCAAATCTCAGGAAATCTCCACTTGCAATTTCCACAAAAAGAGTGTTTCAAAACTGATCTTTCTAAAGGAAGGTTTAACTCTGTGAGTTGAACACACACCACACAAAGAAGTTACTGAGAATTCTTCTTTCTTGCAGTATATGAAGAAATCCCGTTTCCAACGAAGGCCACAAAGAGGTCTAAATATCCACTTGCAGACTTAAGAAACAGAGTGTTTCCAAACTGCTCTATGAAAAGAAAGGTTAAAGACTGTGAGTTGAACACATCCAGTACAAAGTAGTTTCTGAGAATGATTCTGTCTAGTTTTTAAACGAGGATATTGCCATTTCTAAGATTGCTCTCAAATCTCTTGAAATCTCCACTTGCAAATTCCACAAAAAGAGTGTTTCAAAACTGCTCTGTCTAAAGGAACGTTCAGCTCTGTGAGTTGAATAGAAACAATGCAACGAATTACTGAGAATTCTTCTGTCTAGCATTTTATGAAGAAATCCCGTTTCCAACGAAGGCCTCAACCAGGTCTAAATATCCACTTGCAGACTTAACAAACAGAGTGTTTTCAAACTGCTCTATGAAAAGGAAGGTTAAACTCTGTGAGTTGAAGACACCCATTACAAAGTAGTTTCTGAGAATGATTCTGTGTAGTTTTGAAACGGGGTTCTTTCAATTTCTAAGATTGGCCTCAAATCGCAGGAAATCTCCACTTGCAATTTCCACAAAAAGAGTGTTTCAAAACTGATCTTTCTAAAGGAAGGTTTAACTCTGTGAGTTGAACACACACCACACAAAGAAGTTACTGAGAATTCTTCTTTCTTGCAGTATATGAAGAAATCCCGTTTCCAACGAAGGCCACAAACAGGTCAAAATATCCACTTGCAGAGTTAACAAACAGAGCGTTTCCAAACTGCTCTATGAAAAGAAAGGTTAAACTCTGTGAGTTGAACACATCCAGTACAAAGTAGTTTCTGAGAATGATTCTGTCTAGTTTTTAAACGAGGATATTGCCATTTCTAAGATTGGCCTCAAATCTCTTGAAATCTCCACTTGCAAATTCCACAAAAAGAGTGTTTCAAAACTGCTCTGTCTAAAGGAACGTTCAGCTCTGTGAGTTGAATACAAACAACGCAAAGAAGTTACTGAGAATTCTTCTGTCTAGCATTCTATGAAGAAATCCCGTTTCCAACGAAGGCCTCAACCAGGTCTAAATATCCACTTGCAGACTTAACAAACAGAGTGTTTTCAAACTGCTCTATGAAAAGGAAGGTTAAACTCTGTGAGTTGAACACACCCATTACAAAGTAGTTTCTGAGAATGATTCTGTGTAGTTTTGAAACGGGGTTATTTCAATTTCCAAGATTGGCCTCAAATCGCAGGAAATCTCCACTTGCAATTTCCACAAAAAGAGTGTTTCAAAACTGATCTTTCTAAAGGAAGGTTTAACTCTGTGAGTTGAACACACACCACACAAAGAAGTTACTGAGAATTCTTCTTTCTTGCAGTATATGAAGAAATCCCGTTTCCAACGAAGGCCACAAACAGGTCTAAATATCCACTTGCAGACTTAAGAAACAGAGTGTTTCCAAACTGCTCTATGAAAAGAAAGGTTAAACTCTGTGAGTTGAACACATCCAGTACAAAGTAGTTTCTGAGAATGATTCTGTCTAGTTTTTAAACGAGGATATTGCCATTTCTAAGATTGGCCTCAAATCTCTTGAAATCTCCACTTGCAAATTCCACAAAAAGAGTGTTTCAAAACTGCTCTGTCTAAAGGAACGTTCAGCTCTGTGAGTTGAATACAAACAACGCGAAGAAGTTACTGAGAATTCTTCTGTCAGGCATTCTATGAAGAAATCCCGTTTCCAACGAAGGCCTCAACCAGGTCTAAATATCCAATTGCAGACTTAACAAACAGAGTGTTTTCAAACTGCTCTATGCAAAGAAAGGTTAAACTCTGTGAGTTGAACACACCCATTACAAAGTAGTTTCTGAGAATGATTCTGTGTAGTTTTGAAACGGGGTTATTTCAATTTCTAAGATTGGCCTCAAATCGCAGGAAATCTCCACTTGCAATTTCCACAAAAAGAGTGTTTCAAAACTGATCTTTCTAAAGGAATGTTTATCTCTGTGAGTTGAACACACACCACACAAAGAAGTTACTGAGAATTCTTCTTTCTTGCAGTATATGAAGAAATCCCGTTTCCAACGAAGGCCACAAAGAGGTCTAAATATCCACTTGCAGACTTAACAAACAGAGTGTTTCCAAACTGCTCTATGAAAAGAAAGGTTAAACTCTGTGAGTTGAACACATCCAGTACAAAGTAGTTTCTGAGAATGATTCTGTCTAGTTTTTAAACGAGGATATTGCCATTTCTAAGATTGCCCTCAAATCTCTTGAAATCTCCACTTGCAAATTCCACAAAAAGAGTGTTTCAAAACTGCTCTGTCTAAAGGAACGTTCAGCTCTGTGAGTTGAATAGAAACAATGCAAAGAATTACTGAGAATTCTTCTGTCTAGCATTTTATGAAGAAATCCCGTTTCCAACGAATGCCTCAACCAGGTCTAAATATCCACTTGCAGACTTAACAAACAGAGTGTTTTCAAACTGCTCTATGAAAAGGAAGGTTAAACTCTGTGAGTTGAAGACACCCATTACAAAGTAGTTTCTGAGAATGATTCTGTGTAGTTTTGAAACGGGGTTCTTTCAATTTCTAAGATTGGCCTCAAATCGCAGGAAATCTCCACTTGCAATTTCCACAAAAAGAGTGTTTCAAAACTGATCTTTCTAAAGGAAGGTTTAACTCTGTGAGTTGAACACACACCACACAAAGGAGTTACTGAGAATTCTTCTTTCTTGCAGTATATGAAGAAATCCCGTTTCCAACGAAGGCCACAAAGAGGTCTAAATATCCACTTGCAGACTTAACAAACAGAGTGTTTCCAAACTGCTCTATGAAAAGAAAGGTTAAACTCTGTGAGTTGAACACCTCCAGTACAAAGTAGTTTCTGAGAATGATTCTGTCTAGTTTTTAAACGAGGATATTGCCATTTCTAAGATTGGCCTCAAATCTCTTGAAATCTCCACTTGCAAATTCCACAAAAAGAGTGTTTCAAAACTGCTCTGTCTAAAGGAACGTTCAGCTCTGTGAGTTGAATACAAACAACGCAAAGAAGTTACTGAGAATTCTTCTGTCTAGCATTCTATGAAGAAATCCCGTTTCCAACGAAGGCCTCAACCAGGTCTAAATATCCACTTGCAGACTTAACAAACAGAGTGTTTTCAAACTGCTCTATGAAAAGGAAGGTTAAACTCTGTGAGTTGAAGACACGCATTACAAAGTAGTTTCTGAGAATGATTCTGTGTAGTTTTGAAACGGGGTTATTTCAATTTCTAAGATTGGCCTCAAATCGCAGGAAATCTCCACTTGCAATTTCCACAAAAAGAGTGTTTCAAAACTGATCTTTCTAAAGGAAGGTTTAACTCTGTGAGTTGAACACACACCACACAAAGAAGTTACTGAGAATTCTTCTTTCTTGCAGTATATGAAGAAATCCCGTTTCCAACGAAGGCCACAAACAGGTCAAAATATCCACTTGCAGAGTTAACAAACAGAGCGTTTCCAAACTGCTCTATGAAAAGAAAGGTTAAACTCTGTGAGTTGAACACATCCAGTACAAAGTAGTTTCTGAGAATGATTCTGTCTAGTTTTTAAACGAGGATATTGCCATTTCTAAGATTGGCCTCAAATCTCTTGAAATCTCCACTTGCAAATTCCACAAAAAGAGTGTTTCAAAACTGCTCTGTCTAAAGGAACGTTCAGCTCTGTGAGTTGAATACAAACAACGCAAAGAAGTTACTGAGAATTCTTCTGTCTAGCATTCTATGAAGAAATCCCGTTTCCAACGAAGGCCTCAACCAGGTCTAAATATCCACTTGCAGACTTAACAAACAGAGTGTTTTCAAACTGCTCTATGAAAAGGAAGGTTAAACTCTGTGAGTTGAACACACCCATTACAAAGTAGTTTCTGAGAATGATTCTGTGTAGTTTTGAAACGGGGTTATTTCAATTTCTAAGATTGGCCTCAAATCGCAGGAAATCTCCACTTGCAATTTCCACAAAAAGAGTGTTTCAAAACTGATCTTTCTAAAGGAAGGTTTAACTCTGTGAGTTGAACACACACCACACAAAGAAGTTACTGAGAATTCTTCTTTCTAAAGGAAGGTTTAACTCTGTGAGTTGAACACACACCACACAAAGAAGTTACTGAGAATTCTTCTTTCTTGCAGTATATGAAGAAATCCCGTTTCCAACGAAGGCCACAAAGAGGTCTAAATATCCACTTGCAGATTTAACAAACAGAGTGTTTCCAAACTGCTCTATGAAAAGAAAGGTTAAACTCTGTGAGTTGAACACATCCAGTGCAAAGTAGTTTCTGAGAATGATTCTGTCTAGTTTTTAAACGACGATATTGCCATTTCTAAGATTGGCCTCAAATCTCTTGAAATCTCCACTTGCAAATTCCACAAAAAGAGTGTTTCAAAACTGCTCTGTCTAAAGGAACGTTCAGCTCTGTGAGTTGAATACAAACAATGCAAAGAAGTTACTGAGAATTCTTCTGTCTAGCATTTTATGAAGAAATCCCATTTCCAACGAAGGCCTCAACCAGGTCTAAATATGCACTTGCAGACTTAACAAACAGAGTGTTTTCAAACTGCTCTGTGAAAAGGGTGGTTAAACTCTGTGAGTTGAACACACCCATTACAAAGTAGTTTCTGAGAATGATTCTGTGTAGCTTTGAAACGGGGTTCTTTCAATTTCTAAGATTGGCCTCAAATCGCAGGAAATCTCCACTTGCAATTTCCACAAAAAGAGTGTTTCAAAACTGATCTTTCTAAAGGAAGGTTTAAATCTGTGAGTTGAACACACACCACACAAAGAAGTTACTGAGAATTCTTCTTTCTTGCAGTATATGAAGAAATCCCGTTTCCAACGATGGCCACAAACAGGACTAAATATCCACTTGCAGACTTAACAAAAAGTGTTTCCAAACTGCTCTATGAAAAGAAAGGTTAAACTCTGTGAGTTGAACACCTCCAGTACAAAGTAGTTTCTGAGAATGATTCTGTCTAGTTTTTAAACGAGGATATTGCCATTTCTAAGATTGGCCTCAAATCTCTTGAAATCTCCACTTGCAAATTCCACAAAAAGAGTGTTTCAAAACTGCTCTGTCTAAAGGAACGTTCAGCTCTGTGAGTTGAATACAAACAACGCAAAGAAGTTACTGAGAATTCTTCTGTCTAGCATTCTATGAAGAAATCCCGTTTCCAACGAAGGCCTCAACCAGGTCTAAATATCCACTTGCAGACTTAACAAACAGAGTGTTTTCAAACTGCTCTATGAAAAGGAAGGTTAAACTCTGTGAGTTGAAGACACGCATTACAAAGTAGTTTCTGAGAATGATTCTGTGTAGTTTTGAAACGGGGTTATTTCAATTTCTAAGATTGGCCTCAAATCGCAGGAAATCTCCACTTGCAATTTCCACAAAAAGAGTGTTTCAAAACTGATCTTTCTAAAGGAAGGTTTAACTCTGTGAGTTGAACACACACCACACAAAGAAGTTACTGAGAATTCTTCTTTCTTGCAGTATATGAAGAAATCCCGTTTCCAACGAAGGCCACAAACAGGTCAAAATATCCACTTGCAGAGTTAACAAACAGAGCGTTTCCAAACTGCTCTATGAAAAGAAAGGTTAAACTCTGTGAGTTGAACACATCCAGTACAAAGTAGTTTCTGAGAATGATTCTGTCTAGTTTTTAAACGAGGATATTGCCATTTCTAAGATTGGCCTCAAATCTCTTGAAATCTCCACTTGCAAATTCCACAAAAAGAGTGTTTCAAAACTGCTCTGTCTAAAGGAACGTTCAGCTCTGTGAGTTGAATACAAACAACGCAAAGAAGTTACTGAGAATTCTTCTGTCTAGCATTCTATGAAGAAATCCCGTTTCCAACGAAGGCCTCAACGAGGTCTAAATATCCACTTGCAGACTTAACAAACAGAGTGTTTTCAAACTGCTCTATGAAAAGGAAGGTTAAACTCTGTGAGTTGAACACACCCATTACAAAGTAGTTTCTGAGAATGATTCTGTGTAGTTTTGAAACGGGGTTATTTCAATTTCTAAGATTGGCCTCAAATCGCAGGAAATCTCCACTTGCAATTTCCACAAAAAGAGTGTTTCAAAACTGATCTTTCTAAAGGAAGGTTTAACTCTGTGAGTTGAACACACACCACACAAAGAAGTTACTGAGAATTCTTCTTTCTTGCAGTATATGAAGAAATCCCGTTTCCAACGAAGGCCACAAACAGGTCTAAATATCCACTTGCAGACTTAAGACACAGAGTGTTTCCAAACTGCTCTATGAAAAGAAAGGTTAAACTCTGTGAGTTGAACACATCCAGTACAAAGTAGTTTCTGAGAATGATTCTGTCTAGTTTTTAAACGAGGATATTGCCATTTCTAAGATTGGCCTCAAATCTCTTGAAATCTCCACTTGCAAATTCCACAAAAAGAGTGTTTCAAAACTGCTCTGTCTAAAGGAACGTTCAGCTCTGTGAGTTGAATACAAACAACGCGAAGAAGTTACTGAGAATTCTTCTGTCAGGCATTCTATGAAGAAATCCCGTTTCCAACGAAGGCCTCAACCAGGTCTAAATATCCAATTGCAGACTTAACAAACAGAGTGTTTTCAAACTGCTCTATGCAAAGAAAGGTTAAACTCTGTGAGTTGAACACACCCATTACAAAGTAGTTTCTGAGAATGATTCTGTGTAGTTTTGAAACGGGGTTATTTAAATTTCTAAGATTAGCCTCAAATCGCAGGAAATCTCCACTTGCAATTTCCACAAAAAGAGTGTTTCAAAACTGATCTTTCTAAAGGAATGTTTATCTCTGTGAGTTGAACACACACCACACAAAGAAGTTACTGAGAATTCTTCTTTCTTGCAGTATATGAAGAAATCCCGTTTCCAACGAAGGCCACAAAGAGGTCTAAATATCCACTTGCAGACTTAACAAACAGAGTGTTTCCAAACTGCTCTATGAAAAGAAAGGTTAAACTCTGTGAGTTGAACACATCCAGTACAAAGTAGTTTCTGAGAATGATTCTGTCTAGTTTTTAAACGAGGATATTGCCATTTCTAAGATTGGCCTCAAATCTCTTGAAATCTCCACTTGCAAATTCCACAAAAAGAGTGTTTCAAAACTGCTCTGTCTAAAGGAACGTTCAGCTCTGTGAGTTGAATACAAACAACGCAAAGAAGTTACTGAGAATTCTTCTGTCTAGCATTCTATGAAGAAATCCCGTTTCCAACGAAGGCCTCAACCAGGTCTAAATATCGACTTGCAGACTTAACAAACTGAGTGTTTTCAAACTGCTCTATGAAAAGGAAGGTTAAACTCTGTGAGTTGAACACACCCATTACAAAGTAGTTTCTGAGAATGATTCTGTGTAGTTTTGAAACGGGGTTCTTTCAATTTCTAAGATTGGCCTCAAATCTCAGGAAATCTCCACTTGCAATTTCCACAAAAAGAGTGTTTCAAAACTGATCTTTCTAAAGGAAGGTTTAACTCTGTGAGTTGAACACACACCACACAAAGAAGTTACTGAGAATTCTTCTTTCTTGCAGTATATGAAGAAATCTCGTTTCCAACGAAGGCCACAAAGAGGTCTAAATATCCACTTGCAGACTTAAGAAACAGAGTGTTTCCAAACTGCTCTATGAAAAGAAAGGTTAAACACTGTGAGTTGAACACATCCAGTACAAAGTAGTTTCTGAGAATGATTCTGTCTAGTTTTTAAACGAGGATATTGCCATTTCTAAGATTGCTCTCAAATCTCTTGAAATCTCCACTTGCAAATTCCACAAAAAGAGTGTTTCAAAACTGCTCTGTCTAAAGGAACGTTCAGCTCTGTGAGTTGAATAGAAACAATGCAAAGAATTACTGAGAATTCTTCTGTCTAGCATTTTATGAAGAAATCCCGTTTCCAACGAAGGCCTCAACCAGGTCTAAATATCCACTTGCAGACTTAACAAACAGAGTGTTTTCAAACTGCTCTATGAAAAGGAAGGTTAAACTCTGTGAGTTGAAGACACCCATTACAAAGTAGTTTCTGAGAATGATTCTGTGTAGTTTTGAAACGGGGTTCTTTCAATTTCTAAGATTGGCCTCAAATCGCAGGAAATCTCCACTTGCAATTTCCACAAAAAGAGTGTTTCAAAACTGATCTTTCTAAAGGAAGGTTTAACTCTGTGAGTTGAACACACACCACACAAAGAAGTTACTGAGAATTCTTCTTTCTTGCAGTATATGAAGAAATCCCGTTTCCAACGAAGGCCACAAACAGGTCAAAATATCCACTTGCAGAGTTAACAAACAGAGCGTTTCCAAACTGCTCTATGAAAAGAAAGGTTAAACTCTGTGAGTTGAACACATCCAGTACAAAGTAGTTTCTGAGAATGATTCTGTCTAGTTTTTAAACGAGGATATTGCCATTTCTAAGATTGGCCTCAAATCTCTTGAAATCTCCACTTGCAAATTCCACAAAAAGAGTGTTTCAAAACTGCTCTGTCTAAAGGAACGTTCAGCTCTGTGAGTTGAATACAAACAACGCAAAGAAGTTACTGAGAATTCTTCTGTCTAGCATTCTATGAAGAAATCCCGTTTCCAACGAAGGCCTCAACCAGGTCTAAATATCCACTTGCAGACTTAACAAACAGAGTGTTTTCAAACTGCTCTATGAAAAGGAAGGTTAAACTCTGTGAGTTGAACACACCCATTACAAAGTAGTTTCTGAGAATGATTCTGTGTAGTTTTGAAACGGGGTTCTTTCAATTTCTAAGATTGGCCTCAAATCGCAGGAAATCTCCACTTGCAATTTCCACAAAAAGAGTGTTTCAAAACTGATCTTTCTAAAGGAAGGTTTAACTCTGTGAGTTGAACACACACCACACAAAGGAGTTACTGAGAATTCTTCTTTCTTGCAGTATATGAAGAAATCCCGTTTCCAACGAAGGCCACAAAGAGGTCTAAATATCCACTTGCAGACTTAACAAACAGAGTGTTTCCAAACTGCTCTATGAAAAGAAAGGTTAAACTCTGTGAGTTGAACACCTCCAGTACAAAGTAGTTTCTGAGAATGATTCTGTCTAGTTTTTAAACGAGGATATTGCCATTTCTAAGATTGGCCTCAAATCTCTTGAAATCTCCACTTGCAAATTCCACAAAAAGAGTGTTTCAAAACTGCTCTGTCTAAAGGAACGTTCAGCTCTGTGAGTTGAATACAAACAACGCAAAGAAGTTACTGAGAATTCTTCTGTCTAGCATTCTATGAAGAAATCCCGTTTCCAACGAAGGCCTCAACCAGGTCTAAATATCCACTTGCAGACTTAACAAACAGAGTGTTTTCAAACTGCTCTATGAAAAGGAAGGTTAAACTCTGTGAGTTGAAGACACGCATTACAAAGTAGTTTCTGAGAATGATTCTGTGTAGTTTTGAAACGGGGTTATTTCAATTTCTAAGATTGGCCTCAAATCGCAGGAAATCTCCACTTGCAATTTCCACAAAAAGAGTGTTTCAAAACTGATCTTTCTAAAGGAAGGTTTAACTCTGTGAGTTGAACACACACCACACAAAGAAGTTACTGAGAATTCTTCTTTCTTGCAGTATATGAAGAAATCCCGTTTCCAACGAAGGCCACAAACAGGTCAAAATATCCACTTGCAGAGTTAACAAACAGAGCGTTTCCAAACTGCTCTATGAAAAGAAAGGTTAAACTCTGTGAGTTGAACACATCCAGTACAAAGTAGTTTCTGAGAATGATTCTGTCTAGTTTTTAAACGAGGATATTGCCATTTCTAAGATTGGCCTCAAATCTCTTGAAATCTCCACTTGCAAATTCCACAAAAAGAGTGTTTCAAAACTGCTCTGTCTAAAGGAACGTTCAGCTCTGTGAGTTGAATACAAACAACGCAAAGAAGTTACTGAGAATTCTTCTGTCTAGCATTCTATGAAGAAATCCCGTTTCCAACGAAGGCCTCAACCAGGTCTAAATATCCACTTGCAGACTTAACAAACAGAGTGTTTTCAAACTGCTCTATGAAAAGGAAGGTTAAACTCTGTGAGTTGAACACACCCATTACAAAGTAGTTTCTGAGAATGATTCTGTGTAGTTTTGAAACGGGGTTATTTCAATTTCTAAGATTGGCCTCAAATCGCAGGAAATCTCCACTTGCAATTTCCACAAAAAGAGTGTTTCAAAACTGATCTTTCTAAAGGAAGGTTTAACTCTGTGAGTTGAACACACACCACACAAAGAAGTTACTGAGAATTCTTCTTTCTAAAGGAAGGTTTAACTCTGTGAGTTGAACACACACCACACAAAGAAGTTACTGAGAATTCTTCTTTCTTGCAGTATATGAAGAAATCCCGTTTCCAACGAAGGCCACAAAGAGGTCTAAATATCCACTTGCAGACTTAACAAACAGAGTGTTTCCAAACTGCTCTATGAAAAGAAAGGTTAAACTCTGTGAGTTGAACACATCCAGTGCAAAGTAGTTTCTGAGAATGATTCTGTCTAGTTTTTAAACGACGATATTGCCATTTCTAAGATTGGCCTCAAATCTCTTGAAATCTCCACTTGCAAATTCCACAAAAAGAGTGTTTCAAAACTGCTCTGTCTAAAGGAACGTTCAGCTCTGTGAGTTGAATACAAACAATGCAAAGAAGTTACTGAGAATTCTTCTGTCTAGCATTTTATGAAGAAATCCCATTTCCAACGAAGGCCTCAACCAGGTCTAAATATGCACTTGCAGACTTAACAAACAGAGTGTTTTCAAACTGCTCTGTGAAAAGGGTGGTTAAACTCTGTGAGTTGAACACACCCATTACAAAGTAGTTTCTGAGAATGATTCTGTGTAGCTTTGAAACGGGGTTCTTTCAATTTCTAAGATTGGCCTCAAATCGCAGGAAATCTCCACTTGCAATTTCCACAAAAAGAGTGTTTCAAAACTGATCTTTCTAAAGGAAGGTTTAAATCTGTGAGTTGAACACACACCACACAAAGAAGTTACTGAGAATTCTTCTTTCTTGCAGTATATGAAGAAATCCCGTTTCCAACGATGGCCACAAACAGGACTAAATATCCACTTGCAGACTTAACAAAAAGTGTTTCCAAACTGCTCTATGAAAAGAAAGGTTAAACTCTGTGAGTTGAACACCTCCAGTACAAAGTAGTTTCTGAGAATGATTCTGTCTAGTTTTTAAACGAGGATATTGCCATTTCTAAGATTGGCCTCAAATCTCTTGAAATCTCCACTTGCAAATTCCACAAAAAGAGTGTTTCAAAACTGCTCTGTCTAAAGGAACGTTCAGCTCTGTGAGTTGAATACAAACAACGCAAAGAAGTTACTGAGAATTCTTCTGTCTAGCATTCTATGAAGAAATCCCGTTTCCAACGAAGGCCTCAACCAGGTCTAAATATCCACTTGCAGACTTAACAAACAGAGTGTTTTCAAACTGCTCTATGAAAAGGAAGGTTAAACTCTGTGAGTTGAAGACACCCATTACAAAGTAGTTTCTGAGAATGATTCTGTGTAGTTTTGAAACGGGGTTATTTCAATTTCTAAGATTGGCCTCAAATCGCAGGAAATCTCCACTTGCAATTTCCACAAAAAGAGTGTTTCAAAACTGATCTTTCTAAAGGAAGGTTTAACTCTGTGAGTTGAACACACACCACACAAAGAAGTTACTGAGAATTCTTCTTTCTTGCAGTATATGAAGAAATCCCGTTTCCAACGAAGGCCACAAAGAGGTCTAAATATCCACTTGCAGACTTAACAAACAGAGTGTTTCCAAACTGCTCTATGAAAAGAAAGGTTAAACTCTGTGAGTTGAACACCTCCAGTACAAAGTAGTTTCTGAGAATGATTCTGTCTAGTTTTTAAACGAGGATATTGCCATTTCTAGGATTGGCCTCAAATCCCTTGAAATCTCCACTTGCAAATTCCACAAAAAGAGTGTTTCAAAACTGCTCTGTCTAAAGGAACGTTCAGCTCTGTGAGTTGAATACAAACAACGCAAAGAAGTTACTGAGAATTCTTCTGTCTAGCATTCTATGAAGAAATCCCGTTTCCAACGAAGGCCTCAACCAGGTCTAAATATCCACTTGCAGACTTAACAAACAGAGTGTTTTCAAACTGCTCTATGAAAAGAAAGGTTAAACTCTGTGAGTTGAACACACCCATTACAAAGTAGTTTCTGAGAATGATTCTGTGTAGTTTTGAAACGGGGTTCTTTCAATTTCTAAGATTGGCCTCAAATCGCAGGAAATCTCCACTTGCAATTTCCACAAAAAGAGTGTTTCAAAACTGATCTTTCTAAAGGAAGGTTTAACTCTGTGTGTTGAACACACACCACACAAAGAAGTTACTGAGAATTCTTCTTTCTTGCAGTATATGAAGAAATCCCGTTTCCAACGAAGGCCACAAAGAGGTCTAAATATCCACTTGCAGACTTAAGAAACAGAGTGTTTCCAAACTGCTCTATGAAAAGAAAGGTTAAACTCTGTGAGTTGAACACACCCATTACAAAGTAGTTTCTGAGAATGATTCTGTGTAGTTTTGAAACTGGGTTCTTTCAATTTCTAAGATTGGCCTCAAATCGCAGGAAATCTCCACTTGCAATTTCCACAAAAAGAGTGTTTCAAAACTGATCTTTCTAAAGGAAGGTTTAACTCTGTGAGTTGAACACACACCACACAAAGAAGTTACTGAGAATTCTTCTTTCTTGCAGTATATGAAGAAATCCCGTTTCCAACGAAGGCCACAAAGAGGTCTAAATATCCACTTGCAGACTTAAGAAACAGAGTGTTTCCAAACTGCTCTATGAAAAGAAAGGTTAAACTCTGTGAGTTGAACACATCCAGTACAAGGTAGTTTCTGAGAATGATTCTGTCTAGTTTTTAAACGAGGATATTGCCATTTCTAAGATTGGCCTCAAATCTCTTGAAATCTCCACTTGCAAATTCCACAAAAAGAGTGTTTCAAAACTGCTCTGTCTAAAGGAACGTTCAGCTCTGTGAGTTGAATACAAACAACGCAAAGAAGTTGCTGAGAATTATTCTGTCTAGCATTCTATGAAGAAATCCCGTTTCCAACGAAGGCCTCAACCAGGTCTAAATATCCACTTGCAGACTTAACAATCAGAGTGTTTTCAAACTGCTCTATGAAAAGAAAGGTTAAACTCTGTGAGTTGAACACACCCATTACAAAGTAGTTTCTGAGAATGATTCTGTGTAGTTTTGAAACGGGGTTATTTCAATTTCTAAGATTGGCCTCAAATCGCAGGAAATCTCCACTTGCAATTTCCACAAAAAGAGTGTTTCAAAACTGGTCTTTCTAAAGGAAGGTTTAACTCTGTGAGTTGAACACACACCACACAAAGAAGTTACTGAGAATTCTTCTTTCTTGCAGTATATGAAGAAATCCCGTTTCCAACGAAGGCCACAAAGAGGTCTAAATATCCACTTGCAGACTTAACAAACAGAGTGTTTCCAAACTGCTCTATGAAAAGAAAGGTTAAACTCTGTGAGTTGAACACATCCAGTACAAAGTAGTTTCTGAGAATGATTCTGTCTAGTTTTTAAACGAGGATATTGCCATTTCTAAGATTGGCCTCAAATCTCTTGAAATCTCCACTTGCAAATTCCACAAAAAGAGTGTTTCAAAACTGCTCTGTCTAAAGGAACGTTCAGCTCTGTGAGTTGAATACAAACAACGCAAAGAAGTTACTGAGAATTCTTCTGTCTAGCATTCTATGAAGAAATCCCGTTTCCAACGAAGGCCTCAACCAGGTCTAAATATCCACTTGCAGACTTAACAAACAGAGTGTTTTCAAACTGCTCTATGAAAAGGAAGGTTAAACTCTGTGAGTTGAACACACCCATTACAAAGTAGTTTCTGAGAATGATTCTGTGTAGTTTTGAAACGGGGTTCTTTCAATTTCTAAGATTGGCCTCAAATCTCAGGAAATCTCCACTTGCAATTTCCACAAAAAGAGTGTTTCAAAACTGATCTTTCTAAAGGAAGGTTTAACTCTGTGAGTTGAACACACACCACACAAAGAAGTTACTGAGAATTCTTCTTTCTTGCAGTATATGAAGAAATCCCGTTTCCAACGAAGGCCACAAAGAGGTCTAAATATCCACTTGCAGACTTAAGAAACAGAGTGTTTCCAAACTGCTCTATGAAAAGAAAGGTTAAACACTGTGAGTTGAACACATCCAGTACAAAGTAGTTTCTGAGAATGATTCTGTCTACTTTTTAAACGAGGATATTGCCATTTCTAAGATTGCCCTCAAATCTCTTGAAATCTCCACTTGCAAATTCCACAAAAAGAGTGTTTCAAAACTGCTCTGTCTAAAGGAACGTTCAGCTCTGTGAGTTGAATAGAAACAATGCAAAGAATTACTGAGAATTCTTCTGTCTAGCATTTTATGAAGAAATCCCGTTTCCAACGAAGGCCTCAACCAGGTCTAAATATCCACTTGCAGACTTAACAAACAGAGTGTTTTCAAACTGCTCTATGAAAAGGAAGGTTAAACTCTGTGAGTTGAACACACCCATTACAAAGTAGTTTCTGAGAATGATTCTGTGTAGTTTTGAAACGGGGTTCTTTCAATTTCTAAGATTGGCCTCAAATCGCAGGAAATCTCCACTTGCAATTTCCACAAAAAGAGTGTTTCAAAACTGATCTTTCTAAAGGAAGGTTTAACTCTGTGAGTTGAACACACACCACACAAAGAAGTTACTGAGAATTCTTCTTTCTTGCAGTATATGAAGAAATCCCGTTTCCAACGAAGGCCACAAAGAGGTCTAAATATCCACTTGCAGACTTAACAAACAGAGTGTTTCCAAACTGCTCTATGAAAAGAAAGGTTAAACTCTGTGAGTTGAACACCTCCAGTACAAAGTAGTTTCTGAGAATGATTCTGTCTAGTTTTTAAACGAGGATATTGCCATTTCTAAGATTGGCCTCAAATCTCTTGAAATCTCCACTTGCAAATTCCACAAAAAGAGTGTTTCAAAACTGCTCTGTCTAAAGGAACGTTCAGCTCTGTGAGTTGAATACAAACAACGCAAAGAAGTTACTGAGAATTCTTCTGTCTAGCATTCTATGAAGAAATCCCGTTTCCAACGAAGGCCTCAACCAGGTCTAAATATCCACTTGCAGACTTAACAAACAGAGTGTTTTCAAACTGCTCTATGAAAAGGAAGGTTAAACTCTGTGAGTTGAAGACACGCATTACAAAGTAGTTTCTGAGAATGATTCTGTGTAGTTTTGAAACGGGGTTATTTCAATTTCTAAGATTGGCCTCAAATCGCAGGAAATCTCCACTTGCAATTTCCACAAAAAGAGTGTTTCAAAACTGATCTTTCTAAAGGAAGGTTTAACTCTGTGAGTTGAACACACACCACACAAAGAAGTTACTGAGAATTCTTCTTTCTTGCAGTATATGAAGAAACCCCGTTTCCAACGAAGGCCACAAACAGGTCAAAATATCCACTTGCAGAGTTAACAAACAGAGCGTTTCCAAACTGCTCTATGAAAAGAAAGGTTAAACTCTGTGAGTTGAACACATCCAGTACAAAGTAGTTTCTGAGAATGATTCTGTCTAGTTTTTAAACGAGGATATTGCCATTTCTAAGATTGGCCTCAAATCTCTTGAAATCTCCACTTGCAAATTCCACAAAAAGAGTGTTTCAAAACTGCTCTGTCTAAAGGAAAGTTCAGCTCTGTGAGTTGAATACAAACAACGCAAAGAAGTTACTGAGAATTCTTCTGTCTAGCATTCTATGAAGAAATCCCGTTTCCAACGAAGGCCTCAACCAGGTCTAAATATCCACTTGCAGACTTAACAAACAGAGTGTTTTCAAACTGCTCTATGAAAAGGAAGGTTAAACTCTGTGAGTTGAACACACCCATTACAAAGTAGTTTCTGAGAATGATTCTGTGTAGTTTTGAAACGGGGTTATTTCAATTTCTAAGATTGGCCTCAAATCGCAGGAAATCTCCACTTGCAATTTCCACAAAAAGAGTGTTTCAAAACTGATCTTTCTAAAGGAAGGTTTAACTCTGTGAGTTGAACACACACCACACAAAGAAGTTACTGAGAATTCTTCTTTCTAAAGGAAGGTTTAACTCTGTGAGTTGAACACACACCACACAAAGAAGTTACTGAGAATTCTTCTTTCTTGCAGTATATGAAGAAATCCCGTTTCCAACGAAGGCCACAAAGAGGTCTAAATATCCACTTGCAGACTTAACAAACAGAGTGTTTCCAAACTGCTCTATGAAAAGAAAGGTTAAACTCTGTGAGTTGAACACATCCAGTGCAAAGTAGTTTCTGAGAATGATTCTGTCTAGTTTTTAAACGACGATATTGCCATTTCTAAGATTGGCCTCAAATCTCTTGAAATCTCCACTTGCAAATTCCACAAAAAGAGTGTTTCAAAACTGCTCTGTCTAAAGGAACGTTCAGCTCTGTGAGTTGAATACAAACAATGCAAAGAAGTTACTGAGAATTCTTCTGTCTAGCATTTCATGAAGAAATCCCATTTCCAACGAAGGCCTCAACCAGGTCTAAATATCCACTTGCAGACTTAACAAACAGAGTGTTTTCAAACTGCTCTGTGAAAAGGGTGGTTAAACTCTGTGAGTTGAACACACCCATTACAAAGTAGTTTCTGAGAATGATTCTGTGTAGCTTTGAAACGGGGTTCTTTCAATTTCTGATTGGCCTCAAATCGCAGGAAATCTCCACTTGCAATTTCCACAAAAAGAGTGTTTCAAAACTGATCTTTCTAAAGGAAGGTTTAACTCTGTGAGTTGAACACACATCACAAAAAGAAGTTGCTGAGAATTCTTCTTTCTTGCAGTATATGAAGAAATCCCGTTTCCAACGAAGGCCACAAACAGGTCAAAATATCCACTTGCAGACTTAACAAACAGAGTGTTTCCAAACTGCTCTATGAAAAGAAAGGTTAAACTCTGTGAGTTGAACACATCCAGTACAAAGTAGTTTCTGAGAATGATTCTGTCTAGTTTTAAAACGAGGATATTGGCATTTCTAAGATTGGCCTCAAATCTCTTGAAATCTCCACTTGCAAATTCCAGAAAAAGAGTGTTTCAAACTGCTCTGTCTAAAGGAACGTTCAGCTCTGTGAGTTGAATACAAACAACGCAAAGAAGTTACTGAGAATTCTTCTGTCTAGCATTCTATGAAGAAATCCCGTTTCCATCGAAGGCCTCAACCAGGTCTAAATATCCACTTGCAGACTTAACAAACAGAGTGTTTTCAAACTGCTCTATGAAAAGAAAGGTTAAACTCTGTGAGTTGAACACACCCATTACAAAGTAGTTTCTGAGAATGATTCTGTGTAGTTTTGAAACGGGGTTATTTCAATTTCTAAGATTGGCCTCAAATCGCAGGAAATCTCCCCTTGCAATTTCCACAAAAAGAGTGTTTCAAAACTGATCTTTCTAAAGGAAGGTTTAACTCTGTGAGTTGAACACACACCACACAAAGAAGTTACTGAGAATTCTTCTTTCTTGCAGTATATGAAGAAATCCCGTTTCCAACGAAGGCCACAAAGAGGTCTAAATATCCACTTGCAGACTTAAGAAACAGAGTGTTTCCAAACTGCTCTATGAAAAGAAAGGTTAAACTCTGTGAGTTGAACACACCCATTACAAAGTAGTTTCTGAGAATGATTCTGTGTAGTTTTGAAACGGGGTTCTTTCAATTTCTAAGATTGGCCTCAAATCGCAGGAAATCTCCACTTGCAATTTCCACAAAAAGAGTGTTTCAAAACTGATCTTTCTAAAGGAAGGTTTAACTCTGTGTGTTGAACACACACCACACAAAGAAGTTACTGAGAATTCTTCTTTCTTGCAGTATATGAAGAAATCCCGTTTCCAACGAAGGCCACAAAGAGGTCTAAATATCCACTTGCAGACTTAAGAAACAGAGTGTTTCCAAACTGCTCTATGAAAAGAAAGGTTAAACTCTGTGAGTTGAACACATCCAGTACAAGGTAGTTTCTGAGAATGATTCTGTCTAGTTTTTAAACGAGGATATTGCCATTTCTAAGATTGGCCTCAAATCTCTTGAAATCTCCACTTGCAAATTCCACAAAAAGAGTGTTTCAAAACTGCTCTGTCTAAAGGAACGTTCAGCTCTGTGAGTTGAATACAAACAACGCAAAGAAGTTGCTGAGAATTATTCTGTCTAGCATTCTATGAAGAAATCCCGTTTCCAACGAAGGCCTCAACCAGGTCTAAATATCCACTTGCAGACTTAACAAACAGAGTGTTTTCAAACTGCTCTATGAAAAGAAAGGTTAAACTCTGTGAGTTGAACACACCCATTACAAAGTAGTTTCTGAGAATGATTCTGTGTAGTTTTGAAACGGGGTTATTTCAATTTCTAAGATTGGCCTCAAATCGCAGGAAATCTCCACTTGCAATTTCCACAAAAAGAGTGTTTCAAAACTGATCTTTCTAAAGGAAGGTTTAACTCTGTGAGTTGAACACACACCACACAAAGAAGTTACTGAGAATTCTTCTTTCTTGCAGTATATGAAGAAATCCCGTTTCCAACGAAGGCCACAAACAGGTCAAAATATCCACTTGCAGAGTTAACAAACAGAGCGTTTCCAAACTACTGTATGAAAAGAAAGGTTAAACTCTGTGAGTTGAACACATCCAGTACAAAGTAGTTTCTGAGAATGATTCTGTCTAGTTTTTAAACGAGGATATTGCCATTTCTAAGATTGGCCTCAAATCTCTTGAAATCTCCACTTGCAAATTCCACAAAAAGAGTGTTTCAAAACTGCTCTGTCTAAAGGAACGTTCAGCTCTGTGAGTTGAATACAAACAACGCAAAGAAGTTACTGAGAATTCTTCTGTCTAGCATTCTATGAAGAAATCCCGTTTCCAACGAAGGCCTCAACCAGGTCTAAATATCCACTTGCAGACTTAACAAACAGAGTGTTTTCAAACTGCTCTATGAAAAGGAAGGTTAAACTCTGTGAGTTGAACACACCCATTACAAAGTAGTTTCTGAGAATGATTCTGTGTAGTTTTGAAACGGGGTTATTTCAATTTCTAAGATTGGCCTCAAATCGCAGGAAATCTCCACTTGCAATTTCCACAAAAAGAGTGTTTCAAAACTGATCTTTCTAAAGGAAGGTTTAACTCTGTGAGTTGAACACACACCACACAAAGAAGTTACTGAGAATTCTTCTTTCTTGCAGTATATGAAGAAATCCCGTTTCCAACGAAGGCCACAAACAGGTCAAAATATCCACTTGCAGAGTTAACAAACAGAGCGTTTCCAAACTGCTCTATGAAAAGAAAGGTTAAACTCTGTGAGTTGAACACATCCAGTACAAAGTAGTTTCTGAGAATGATTCTGTCTAGTTTTTAAACGAGGATATTGCCATTACTAAGATTGGCCTCAAATCTCTTGAAATCTCCACTTGCAAATTCCACAAAAAGAGTGTTTCAAAACTGCTCTGTCTAAAGTAACGTTCAGCTCTGTGAGTTGAATACAAACAACGCAAAGAAGTTACTGAGAATTCTTCTGTCTAGCATTCTATGAAGAAATCCCGTTTCCAACGAAGGCCTCAACGACGTCTAAATATCCACTTGCAGACTTAAGAAACAGAGTGTTTTCAAACTGCTCTATGAAAAGGAAGGTTAAACTCTGTGAGTTGAACACACCCATTACAAAGTAGTTTCTGAGAATGATTCTGTGTAGTTTTGAAACGGGGTTATTTCAATTTCTAAGATTGGCCTCAAATCGCAGGAAATCTCCACTTGCAATTTCCACAAAAAGAGTGTTTCAAAACTGATCTTTCTAAAGGAAGGTTTAACTCTGTGAGTTGAACACACACCACACAAAGAAGTTACTGAGAATTCTTCTTTCTTGCAGTATATGAAGAAATCCCGTTTCCAACGAAGGCCACAAACAGGTCTAAATATCCACTTGCAGACTTAAGAAACAGAGTGTTTCCAAACTGCTCTATGAAAAGAAAGGTTAAACTCTGTGAGTTGAACACATCCAGTACAAAGTAGTTTCTGAGAATGATTCTGTCTAGTTTTTAAACGAGGATATTGCCATTTCTAAGATTGGCCTCAAATCTCTTGAAATCTCCACTTGCAAATTCCACAAAAAGAGTGTTTCAAAACTGCTCTGTCTAAAGGAACGTTCAGCTCTGTGAGTTGAATACAAACAACGGAAAGAAGTTACTGAGAATTCTTCTGTCTAGCATTCTATGAAGAAATCCCGTTTCCAACGAAGGCCTCAACCAGGTCTAAATATCCACTTGCAGACTTAAAAAACAGAGTGTTTTCAAACTGCTCTATGAAAAGGAAGGTTAAACTCTGTGAGTTGAACACACCCATTACAAAGTAGTTTCTGAGAATGATTCTGTGTAGTTTTGAAACGGGGTTATTTCAATTTCTAAGATTGGCCTCAAATCGCAGGAAATCTCCACTTGCAATTTCCACAAAAAGAGTGTTTCAAAACTGATCTTTCTAAAGGAAGGTTTAACTCTGTGAGTTGAACACACACCACACAAAGAAGTTACTGAGAATTCTTCTTTCTTGCAGTATATGAAGAAATCCCGTTTCCAACGAAGGCCACAAACAGGTCAAAATATCCACTTGCAGAGTTAACAAACAGAGTGTTTCCAAACTACTGTATGAAAAGAAAGGTTAAACTCTGTGAGTTGAACACATCCAGTACAAAGTAGTTTCTGAGAATGATTCTGTCTAGTTTTTAAACGAGGATATTGCCTTTACTAAGATTGGCCTCAAATCTCTTGAAATCTCCACTTGCAAATTCCACAAAAAGAGTGTTTCAAAACTGCTCTGTCTAAAGGAACGTTCAGCTCTGTGAGTTGAATACAAACAACGCAAAGAAGTTACTGAGAATTCTTCTGTCTAGCATTCTATGAAGAAATCCCGTTTCCAACGAAGGCCTCAACGAGGTCTAAATAACCACTTGCAGACTTAAGAAACAGAGTGTTTTCAAACTGCTCTATGAAAAGGAAGGTTAAACTCTGTGAGTTGAACACACCCATTACAAAGTAGTTTCTGAGAATGATTCTGTGTAGTTTTGAAACGGGGTTATTTCAATTTCTAAGATTGGCCTCAAATCGCAGGAAATCTCCACTTGCAATTTCCACAAAAAGAGTGTTTCAAAACTGATCTTTCTAAAGGAAGGTTTAACTCTGTGAGTTGAACACACACCACACAAAGAAGTTACTGAGAATTCTTCTTTCTTGCAGTATATGAAGAAATCCCGTTTCCAACGAAGGCCACAAAGAGGTCTAAATATCCACTTGCAGACTTAACAAACAGAGTGTTTCCAAACTGCTCTATGAAAAGAAAGGTTAAACTCTGTGAGTTGAACACATCCAGTACAAAGTAGTTTCTGAGAATGATTCTGTCTAGTTTTAAAACGAGGATATTGCCATTTCTAAGATTGGCCTCAAATCTCTTGAAATCTCCACTTGCAAATTCCACAAAAAGAGTGTTTCAAACTGCTCTGTCTAAAGGAACGTTCAGCTCTGTGAGTTGAATACAAACAACGCAAAGAAGTTACTGAGAATTCTTCTGTCTAGCATTCTATGAAGAAATCCCGTTTCCATCGAAGGCCTCAACCAGGTCTAAATATCCACTTGCAGACTTAACAAACAGAGTGTTTTCAAACTGCTCTATGAAAAGAAAGGTTAAACTCTGTGAGTTGAACACACCCATTACAAAGTAGTTTCTGAGAATGATTCTGTGTAGTTTTGAAACGGGGTTATTTCAATTTCTAAGATTGGCCTCAAATCGCAGGAAATCTCCCCTTGCAATTTCCACAAAAAGAGTGTTTCAAAACTGATCTTTCTAAAGGAAGGTTTAACTCTGTGAGTTGAACACACACCACACAAAGAAGTTACTGAGAATTCTTCTTTCTTGCAGTATATGAAGAAATCCCGTTTCCAACGAAGGCCACAAAGAGGTCTAAATATCCACTTGCAGACTTAAGAAACAGAGTGTTTCCAAACTGCTCTATGAAAAGAAAGGTTAAACTCTGTGAGTTGAACACATCCAGTACAAAGTAGTTTCTGAGAATGATTCTGTGTAGTTTTGAAACGGGGTTCTTTCAATTTCTAAGATTGGCCTCAAATCGCAGGAAATCTCCACTTGCAATTTCCACAAAAAGAGTGTTTCAAAACTGATCTTTCTAATGGAAGGTTTAACTCTGTGTGTTGAACACACACCACACAAAGAAGTTACTGAGAATTCTTCTTTCTTGCAGTATATGAAGAAATCCCGTTTCCAACGAAGGCCACAAAGAGGTCTAAATATCCACTTGCAGACTTAAGAAACAGAGTGTTTCCAAACTGCTCTATGAAAAGAAAGGTTAAACTCTGTGAGTTGAACACATCCAGTACAAGGTAGTTTCTGAGAATGATTCTGTCTAGTTTTTAAACGAGGATATTGCCATTTCTAAGATTGGCCTCAAATCTCTTGAAATCTCCACTTGCAAATTCCACAAAAAGAGTGTTTCAAAACTGCTCTGTCTAAAGGAACGTTCAGCTCTGTGAGTTGAATACAAACAACGCAAAGAAGTTGCTGAGAATTCTTCTGTCTAGCATTCTATGAAGAAATCCCGTTTCCAACGAAGGCCTCAACCAGGTCTAAATATCCACTTGCAGACTTAACAAACAGAGTGTTTTCAAACTGCTCTGTGAAAAGAAAGGTTAAACTCTGTGAGTTGAACACACCCATTACAAAGTAGTTTCTGAGAATGATTCTGTGTAGTTTTGAAACGGGGTTATTTCAATTTCTAAGATTGGCCTCAAATCGCAGGAAATCTCCACTTGCAATTTCCACAAAAAGAGTGTTTCAAAACTGATCTTTCTAAAGGAAGGTTTAACTCTGTGAGTTGAACACACACCACACAAAGAAGTTACTGAGAATTCTTCTTTCTTGCAGTATATGAAGAAATCCCGTTTCCAACGAAGGCCACAAAGAGGTCTAAATATCCACTTGCAGACTTAAGAAACAGAGTGTTTCCAAACTGCTCTATGAAAAGAAAGGTTAAACACTGTGAGTTGAACACATCCAGTACAAAGTAGTTTCTGAGAATGATTCTGTCTACTTTTTAAACGAGGATATTGCCATTTCTAAGATTGCCCTCAAATCTCTTGAAATCTCCACTTGCAAATTCCACAAAAAGAGTGTTTCAAAACTGCTCTGTCTAAAGGAACGTTCAGCTCTGTGAGTTGAATAGAAACAATGCAAAGAATTACTGAGAATTCTTCTGTCTAGCATTTTATGAAGAAATCCCGTTTCCAACGAAGGCCTCAACCAGGTCTAAATATCCACTTGCAGACTTAACAAACAGAGTGTTTTCAAACTGCTCTATGAAAAGGAAGGTTAAACTCTGTGAGTTGAAGACACCCATTACAAAGTAGTTTCTGAGAATGATTCTGTGTAGTTTTGAAACGGGGTTCTTTCAATTTCTAAGATTGGCCTCAAATCGCAGGAAATCTCCACTTGCAATTTCCACAAAAAGAGTGTTTCAAAACTGATCTTTCTAAAGGAAGGTTTAACTCTGTGAGTTGAACACACACCACACAAAGAAGTTACTGAGAATTCTTCTTTCTTGCAGTATATGAAGAAATCCCGTTTCCAACGAAGGCCACAAAGAGGTCTAAATATCCACTTGCAGACTTAACAAACAGAGTGTTTCCAAACTGCTCTATGAAAAGAAAGGTTAAACTCTGTGAGTTGAACACCTCCAGTACAAAGTAGTTTCTGAGAATGATTCTGTCTAGTTTTTAAACGAGGATATTGCCATTTCTAAGATTGGCCTCAAATCTCTTGAAATCTCCACTTGCAAATTCCACAAAAAGAGTGTTTCAAAACTGCTCTGTCTAAAGGAACGTTCAGCTCTGTGAGTTGAATACAAACAACGCAAAGAAGTTACTGAGAATTCTTCTGTCTAGCATTCTATGAAGAAATCCCGTTTCCAACGAAGGCCTCAACCAGGTCTAAATATCCACTTGCAGACTTAACAAACAGAGTGTTTTCAAACTGCTCTATGAAAAGGAAGGTTAAACTCTGTGAGTTGAACACACCCATTACAAAGTAGTTTCTGAGAATGATTCTGTGTAGTTTTGAAACGGGGTTCTTTCAATTTCTAAGATTGGCCTCAAATCGCAGGAAATCTCCACTTGCAATTTCCACAAAAAGAGTGTTTCAAAACTGATCTTTCTAAAGGAAGGTTTAACTCTGTGAGTTGAACACACACCACACAAAGAAGTTACTGAGAATTCTTCTTTCTTGCAGTATATGAAGAAATCCCGTTTCCAACGAAGGCCACAAAGAGGTCTAAATATCCACTTGCAGACTTAAGAAACAGAGTGTTCCCAAACTGCTCTATGAAAAGAAAGGTTAAACACTGTGAGTTGAACACATCCAGTACAAAGTAGTTTCTGAGAATGATCCTGTCTAGTTTTTAAACGAGGATATTGCCATTTCTAAGATTGCCCTCAAATCTCTTGAAATCTCCACTTGCAAATTCCACAAAAAGAGTGTTTCAAAACTGCTCTGTCTAAAGGAACGTTCAGCTCTGTGAGTTGAATAGAAACAATGCAAAGAATTACTGAGAATTCTTCTGTCTAGCATTTTATGAAGAAATCCCGTTTCCAACGAAGGCCTCAACCAGGTCTAAATATCCACTTGCAGACTTAACAAACAGAGTGTTTTCAAACTGCTCTATGAAAAGGAAGGTTAAACTCTGTGAGTTGAAGACACCCATTACAAAGTAGTTTCTGAGAATGATTCTGTGTAGTTTTGAAACGGGGTTCTTTCAATTTCTAAGATTGGCCTCAAATCGCAGGAAATCTCCACTTGCAATTTCCACAAAAAGAGTGTTTCAAAACTGATCTTTCTAAAGGAAGGTTTAACTCTGTGAGTTGAAGACACACCACACAAAGGAGTTACTGAGAATTCTTCTTTCTTGCAGTATATGAAGAAATCCCGTTTCCAACGAAGGCCACAAAGAGGTCTAAATATCCACTTGCAGACTTAACAAACAGAGTGTTTCCAAACTGCTCTATGAAAAGAAAGGTTAAACTCTGTGAGTTGAACACCTCCAGTACAAAGTAGTTTCTGAGAATGATTCTGTCTAGTTTTTAAACGAGGATATTGCCATTTCTAAGATTGGCCTCAAATCTCTTGAAATCTCCACTTGCAAATTCCACAAAAAGAGTGTTTCAAAACTGCTCTGTCTAAAGGAACGTTCAGCTCTGTGAGTTGAATACAAACAACGCAAAGAAGTTACTGAGAATTCTTCTGTCTAGCATTCTATGAAGAAATCCCGTTTCCAACGAAGGCCTCAACCAGGTCTAAATATCCACTTGCAGACTTAACAAACAGAGTGTTTTCAAACTGCTCTATGAAAAGGAAGGTTAAACTCTGTGAGTTGAAGACACGCATTACAAAGTAGTTTCTGAGAATGATTCTGTGTAGTTTTGAAACGGGGTTATTTCAATTTCTAAGATTGGCCTCAAATCGCAGGAAATCTCCACTTGCAATTTCCACAAAAAGAGTGTTTCAAAACTGATCTTTCTAAAGGAAGGTTTAACTCTGTGAGTTGAACACACACCACACAAAGAAGTTACTGAGAATTCTTCTTTCTTGCAGTATATGAAGAAATCCCGTTTCCAACGAAGGCCACAAACAGGTCAAAATATCCACTTGCAGAGTTAACAAACAGAGCGTTTCCAAACTGCTCTATGAAAAGAAAGGTTAAACTCTGTGAGTTGAACACATCCAGTACAAAGTAGTTTCTGAGAATGATTCTGTCTAGTTTTTAAACGAGGATATTGCCATTTCTAAGATTGGCCTCAAATCTCTTGAAATCTCCACTTGCAAATTCCACAAAAAGAGTGTTTCAAAACTGCTCTGTCTAAAGGAACGTTCAGCTCTGTGAGTTGAATACAAACAACGCAAAGAAGTTACTGAGAATTCTTCTGTCTAGCATTCTATGAAGAAATCCCGTTTCCAACGAAGGCCTCAACCAGGTCTAAATATCCACTTGCAGACTTAACAAACAGAGTGTTTTCAAACTGCTCTATGAAAAGGAAGGTTAAACTCTGTGAGTTGAACACACCCATTACAAAGTAGTTTCTGAGAATGATTCTGTGTAGTTTTGAAACGGGGTTATTTCAATTTCTAAGATTGGCCTCAAATCGCAGGAAATCTCCACTTGCAATTTCCACAAAAAGAGTGTTTCAAAACTGATCTTTCTAAAGGAAGGTTTAACTCTGTGAGTTGAACACACACCACACAAAGAAGTTACTGAGAATTCTTCTTTCTAAAGGAAGGTTTAACTCTGTGAGTTGAACACACACCACACAAAGAAGTTACTGAGAATTCTTCTTTCTTGCAGTATATGAAGAAATCCCGTTTCCAACGAAGGCCACAAAGAGGTCTAAATATCCACTTGCAGACTTAACAAACAGAGTGTTTCCAAACTGCTCTATGAAAAGAAAGGTTAAAATCTGTGAGTTGAACACATCCAGTGCAAAGTAGTTTCTGAGAATGATTCTGTCTAGTTTTTAAACGACGATATTGCCATTTCTAAGATTGGCCTCAAATCTCTTGAAATCTCCACTTGCAAATTCCACAAAAAGAGTGTTTCAAAACTGCTCTGTCTAAAGGAACGTTCAGCTCTGTGAGTTGAATACAAACAATGCAAAGAAGTTACTGAGAATTCTTCTGTCTAGCATTTTATGAAGAAATCCCATTTCCAACGAAGGCCTCAACCAGGTCTAAATATGCACTTGCAGACTTAACAAACAGAGTGTTTTCAAACTGCTCTGTGAAAAGGGTGGTTAAACTCTGTGAGTTGAACACACCCATTACAAAGTAGTTTCTGAGAATGATTCTGTGTAGCTTTGAAACGGGGTTCTTTCAATTTCTAAGATTGGCCTCAAATCGCAGGAAATCTCCACTTGCAATTTCCACAAAAAGAGTGTTTCAAAACTGATCTTTCTAAAGGAAGGTTTAAATCTGTGAGTTGAACACACACCACACAAAGAAGTTACTGAGAATTCTTCTTTCTTGCAGTATATGAAGAAATCCCGTTTCCAACGATGGCCACAAACAGGACTAAATATCCACTTGCAGACTTAACAAAAAGTGTTTCCAAACTGCTCTATGAAAAGAAAGGTTAAACTCTGTGAGTTGAACACCTCCAGTACAAAGTAGTTTCTGAGAATGATTCTGTCTAGTTTTTAAACGAGGATATTGCCATTTCTAAGATTGGCCTCAAATCTCTTGAAATCTCCACTTGCAAATTCCACAAAAAGAGTGTTTCAAAACTGCTCTGTCTAAAGGAACGTTCAGCTCTGTGAGTTGAATACAAACAACGCAAAGAAGTTACTGAGAATTCTTCTGTCTAGCATTCTATGAAGAAATCCCGTTTCCAACGAAGGCCTCAACCAGGTCTAAATATCCACTTGCAGACTTAACAAACAGAGTGTTTTCAAACTGCTCTATGAAAAGGAAGGTTAAACTCTGTGAGTTGAAGACACCCATTACAAAGTAGTTTCTGAGAATGATTCTGTGTAGTTTTGAAACGGGGTTATTTCAATTTCTAAGATTGGCCTCAAATCGCAGGAAATCTCCACTTGCAATTTCCACAAAAAGAGTGTTTCAAAACTGATCTTTCTAAAGGAAGGTTTAACTCTGTGAGTTGAACACACACCACACAAAGAAGTTACTGAGAATTCTTCTTTCTTGCAGTATATGAAGAAATCCCGTTTCCAACGAAGGCCACAAAGAGGTCTAAATATCCACTTGCAGACTTAACAAACAGAGTGTTTCCAAACTGCTCTATGAAAAGAAAGGTTAAACTCTGTGAGTTGAACACCTCCAGTACAAAGTAGTTTCTGACAATGATTCTGTCTAGTTTTTAAACGAGGATATTGCCATTTCTAGGATTGGCCTCAAATCCCTTGAAATCTCCACTTGCAAATTCCACAAAAAGAGTGTTTCAAAACTGCTCTGTCTAAAGGAACGTTCAGCTCTGTGAGTTGAATACAAACAACGCAAAGAAGTTACTGAGAATTCTTCTGTCTAGCATTCTATGAAGAAATCCCGTTTCCAACGAAGGCCTCAACCAGGTCTAAATATCCACTTGCAGACTTAACAAACAGAGTGTTTTCAAACTGCTCTATGAAAAGAAAGGTTAAACTCTGTGAGTTGAACACACCCATTACAAAGTAGTTTCTGAGAATGATTCTGTGTAGTTTTGAAACGGGGTTCTTTCAATTTCTAAGATTGGCCTCAAATCGCAGGAAATCTCCACTTGCAATTTCCACAAAAAGAGTGTTTCAAAACTGATCTTTCTAAAGGAAGGTTTAACTCTGTGTGTTGAACACACACCACACAAAGAAGTTACTGAGAATTCTTCTTTCTTGCAGTATATGAAGAAATCCCGTTTCCAACGAAGGCCACAAAGAGGTCTAAATATCCACTTGCAGACTTAAGAAACAGAGTGTTTCCAAACTGCTCTATGAAAAGAAAGGTTAAACTCTGTGAGTTGAACACACCCATTACAAAGTAGTTTCTGAGAATGATTCTGTGTAGTTTTGAAACTGGGTTCTTTCAATTTCTAAGATTGGCCTCAAATCGCAGGAAATCTCCACTTGCAATTTCCACAAAAAGAGTGTTTCAAAACTGATCTTTCTAAAGGAAGGTTTAACTCTGTGTGTTGAACACACACCACACAAAGAAGTTACTGAGAATTCTTCTTTCTTGCAGTATATGAAGAAATCCCGTTTCCAACGAAGGCCACAAAGAGGTCTAAATATCCACTTGCAGACTTAAGAAACAGAGTGTTTCCAAACTGCTCTATGAAAAGAAAGGTTAAACTCTGTGAGTTGAACACATCCAGTACAAGGTAGTTTCTGAGAATGATTCTGTCTAGTTTTTAAACGAGGATATTGCCATTTCTAAGATTGGCCTCAAATCTCTTGAAATCTCCACTTGCAAATTCCACAAAAAGAGTGTTTCAAAACTGCTCTGTCTAAAGGAACGTTCAGCTCTGTGAGTTGAATACAAACAACGCAAAGAAGTTGCTGAGAATTATTCTGTCTAGCATTCTATGAAGAAATCCCGTTTCCAACGAAGGCCTCAACCAGGTCTAAATATCCACTTGCAGACTTAACAAACAGAGTGTTTTCAAACTGCTCTATGAAAAGAAAGGTTAAACTCTGTGAGTTGAACACACCCATTACAAAGTAGTTTCTGAGAATGATTCTGTGTAGTTTTGAAACGGGGTTCTTTCAATTTCTAAGATTGGCCTCAAATCGCAGGAAATCTCCACTTGCAATTTCCACAAAAAGAGTGTTTCAAAACTGATCTTTCTAAAGGAAGGTTTAACTCTGTGTGTTGAACACACACCACACAAAGAAGTTACTGAGAATTCTTCTTTCTTGCAGTATATGAAGAAATCCCGTTTCCAACGAAGGCCACAAAGAGGTCTAAATATCCACTTGCAGACTTAAGAAACAGAGTGTTTCCAAACTGCTCTATGAAAAGAAAGGTTAAACTCTGTGAGTTGAACACACCCATTACAAAGTAGTTTCTGAGAATGATTCTGTGTAGTTTTGAAACTGGGTTCTTTCAATTTCTAAGATTGGCCTCAAATCGCAGGAAATCTCCACTTGCAATTTCCACAAAAAGAGTGTTTCAAAACTGATCTTTCTAAAGGAAGGTTTAACTCTGTGTGTTGAACACACACCACACAAAGAAGTTACTGAGAATTCTTCTTTCTTGCAGTATATGAAGAAATCCCGTTTCCAACGAAGGCCACAAAGAGGTCTAAATATCCACTTGCAGACTTAAGAAACAGAGTGTTTCCAAACTGCTCTATGAAAAGAAAGGTTAAACTCTGTGAGTTGAACACATCCAGTACAAGGTAGTTTCTGAGAATGATTCTGTCTAGTTTTTAAACGAGGATATTGCCATTTCTAAGATTGGCCTCAAATCTCTTGAAATCTCCACTTGCAAATTCCACAAAAAGAGTGTTTCAAAACTGCTCTGTCTAAAGGAACGTTCAGCTCTGTGAGTTGAATACAAACAACGCAAAGAAGTTGCTGAGAATTATTCTGTCTAGCATTCTATGAAGAAATCCCGTTTCCAACGAAGGCCTCAACCAGGTCTAAATATCCACTTGCAGACTTAACAAACAGAGTGTTTTCAAACTGCTCTATGAAAAGAAAGGTTAAACTCTGTGAGTTGAACACACCCATTACAAAGTAGTTTCTGAGAATGATTCTGTGTAGTTTTGAAACGGGGTTATTTCAATTTCTAAGATTGGCCTCAAATCGCAGGAAATCTCCACTTGCAATTTCCACAAAAAGAGTGTTTCAAAACTGGTCTTTCTAAAGGAAGGTTTAACTCTGTGAGTTGAACACACACCACACAAAGAAGTTACTGAGAATTCTTCTTTCTTGCAGTATATGAAGAAATCCCGTTTCCAACGAAGGCCACAAAGAGGTCTAAATATCCACTTGCAGACTTAACAAACAGAGTGTTTCCAAACTGCTCTATGAAAAGAAAGGTTAAACTCTGTGAGTTGAACACATCCAGTACAAAGTAGTTTCTGAGAATGATTCTGTCTAGTTTTTAAACGAGGATATTGCCATTTCTAAGATTGGCCTCAAATCTCTTGAAATCTCCACTTGCAAATTCCACAAAAAGAGTGTTTCAAAACTGCTCTGTCTAAAGGAACGTTCAGCTCTGTGAGTTGAATACAAACAACGCAAAGAAGTTACTGAGAATTCTTCTGTCTAGCATTCTATGAAGAAATCCCGTTTCCAACGAAGGCCTCAACCAGGTCTAAATATCCACTTGCAGACTTAACAAACAGAGTGTTTTCAAACTGCTCTATGAAAAGGAAGGTTAAACTCTGTGAGTTGAACACACCCATTACAAAGTAGTTTCTGAGAATGATTCTGTGTAGTTTTGAAACGGGGTTCTTTCAATTTCTAAGATTGGCCTCAAATCTCAGGAAATCTCCACTTGCAATTTCCACAAAAAGAGTGTTTCAAAACTGATCTTTCTAAAGGAAGGTTTAACTCTGTGAGTTGAACACACACCACACAAAGAAGTTACTGAGAATTCTTCTTTCTTGCAGTATATGAAGAAATCCCGTTTCCAACGAAGGCCACAAAGAGGTCTAAATATCCACTTGCAGACTTAAGAAACAGAGTGTTTCCAAACTGCTCTATGAAAAGAAAGGTTAAACACTGTGAGTTGAACACATCCAGTACAAAGTAGTTTCTGAGAATGATTCTGTCTACTTTTTAAACGAGGATATTGCCATTTCTAAGATTGCCCTCAAATCTCTTGAAATCTCCACTTGCAAATTCCACAAAAAGAGTGTTTCAAAACTGCTCTGTCTAAAGGAACGTTCAGCTCTGTGAGTTGAATAGAAACAATGCAAAGAATTACTGAGAATTCTTCTGTCTAGCATTTTATGAAGAAATCCCGTTTCCAACGAAGGCCTCAACCAGGTCTAAATATCCACTTGCAGACTTAACAAACAGAGTGTTTTCAAACTGCTCTATGAAAAGGAAGGTTAAACTCTGTGAGTTGAAGACACGCATTACAAAGTAGTTTCTGAGAATGATTCTGTGTAGTTTTGAAACGGGGTTATTTCAATTTCTAAGATTGGCCTCAAATCGCAGGAAATCTCCACTTGCAATTTCCACAAAAAGAGTGTTTCAAAACTGATCTTTCTAAAGGAAGGTTTAACTCTGTGAGTTGAACACACACCACACAAAGAAGTTACTGAGAATTCTTCTTTCTTGCAGTATATGAAGAAATCCCGTTTCCAACGAAGGCCACAAAGAGGTCAAAATATCCACTTGCAGAGTTAACAAACAGAGCGTTTCCAAACTGCTCTATGAAAAGAAAGGTTAAACTCTGTGAGTTGAACACATCCAGTACAAAGTAGTTTCTGAGAATGATTCTGTCTAGTTTTTAAACGAGGATATTGCCATTTCTAAGATTGGCCTCAAATCTCTTGAAATCTCCACTTGCAAATTCCACAAAAAGAGTGTTTCAAAACTGCTCTGTCTAAAGGAACGTTCAGCTCTGTGAGTTGAATACAAACAACGCAAAGAAGTTACTGAGAATTCTTCTGTCTAGCATTCTATGAAGAAATCCCGTTTCCAACGAAGGCCTCAACCAGGTCTAAATATCCACTTGCAGACTTAACAAACAGAGTGTTTTCAAACTGCTCTATGAAAAGGAAGGTTAAACTCTGTGAGTTGAACACACCCATTACAAAGTAGTTTCTGAGAATGATTCTGTGTAGTTTTGAAACGGGGTTATTTCAATTTCTAAGATTGGCCTCAAATCGCAGGAAATCTCCACTTGCAATTTCCACAAAAAGAGTGTTTCAAAACTGATCTTTCTAAAGGAAGGTTTAACTCTGTGAGTTGAACACACACCACACAAAGAAGTTACTGAGAATTCTTCTTTCTTGCAGTATATGAAGAAATCCCGTTTCCAACGAAGGCCACAAACAGGTCTAAATATCCACTTGCAGACTTAAGAAACAGAGTGTTTCCAAACTGCTCTATGAAAAGAAAGGTTAAACTCTGTGAGTTGAACACATCCAGTACAAAGTAGTTTCTGAGAATGATTCTGTCTAGTTTTTAAACGAGGATATTGCCATTTCTAAGATTGGCCTCAAATCTCTTGAAATCTCCACTTGCAAATTCCACAAAAAGAGTGTTTCAAAACTGCTCTGTCTAAAGGAACGTTCAGCTCTGTGAGTTGAATACAAACAACGCGAAGAAGTTACTGAGAATTCTTCTGTCTAGCATTCTATGAAGAAATCCCGTTTCCAACGAAGGCCTCAACCAGGTCTAAATATCCAATTGCAGACTTAACAAACAGAGTGTTTTCAAACTGCTCTATGCAAAGAAAGGTTAAACTCTGTGAGTTGAACACACCCATTACAAAGTAGTTTCTGAGAATGAT
This sequence comes from Pan paniscus, assembly GCF_029289425.2. Taxonomy (NCBI): domain Eukaryota; kingdom Metazoa; phylum Chordata; class Mammalia; order Primates; family Hominidae; genus Pan; species Pan paniscus. The sequence continues at coordinate 60,163,196 of NC_073259.2, read as the reverse complement.
TCTGTGTAGTTTTGAAACGGGGTTATTTCAATTTCTAAGATTGGCCTCAAATCGCAGGAAATCTCCACTTGCAATTTCCACAAAAAGAGTGTTTCAAAACTGATCTTTCTAAAGGAATGTTTATCTCTGTGAGTTGAACACACACCACACAAAGAAGTTACTGAGAATTCTTCTTTCTTGCAGTATATGAAGAAATCTCGTTTCCAACGAAGGCCACAAAGAGGTCTAAATATCCACTTGCAGACTTAACAAACAGAGTGTTTCCAAACTGCTCTATGAAAAGAAAGGTTAAACTCTGTGAGTTGAACACATCCAGTACAAAGTAGTTTCTGAGAATGATTCTGTCTAGTTTTTAAACGAGGATATTGCCATTTCTAAGATTGGCCTCAAATCTCTTGAAATCTCCACTGGCAAATTCCACAAAAAGAGTGTTTCAAAACTGCTCTGTCTAAAGGAACGTTCAGCTCTGTGAGTTGAATACAAACAACGCAAAGAAGTTACTGAGAATTCTTCTGTCTAGCATTCTATGAAGAAATCCCGTTTCCAACGAAGGCCTCAACCAGGTCTAAATATCCACTTGCAGACTTAACAAACAGAGTGTTTTCAAACTGCTCTATGAAAAGGAAGGTTAAACTCTGTGAGTTGAAGACACCCATTACAAAGTAGTTTCTGAGAATGATTCTGTGTAGTTTTGAAACGGGGTTCTTTCAATTTCTAAGATTGGCCTCAAATCGCAGGAAATCTCCACTTGCAATTTCCACAAAAAGAGTGTTTCAAAACTGATCTTTCTAAAGGAAGGTTTAACTCTGTGAGTTGAACACACACCACACAAAGGAGTTACTGAGAATTCTTCTTTCTTGCAGTATATGAAGAAATCCCGTTTCCAACGAAGGCCACAAAGAGGTCTAAATATCCACTTGCAGACTTAACAAACAGAGTGTTTCCAAACTGCTCTATGAAAAGAAAGGTTAAACTCTGTGAGTTGAACACCTCCAGTACAAAGTAGTTTCTGAGAATGATTCTGTCTAGTTTTTAAACGAGGATATTGCCATTTCTAAGATTGGCCTCAAATCTCTTGAAATCTCCACTTGCAAATTCCACAAAAAGAGTGTTTCAAAACTGCTCTGTCTAAAGGAACGTTCAGCTCTGTGAGTTGAATACAAACAACGCAAAGAAGTTACTGAGAATTCTTCTGTCTAGCATTCTATGAAGAAATCCCGTTTCCAACGAAGGCCTCAACCAGGTCTAAATATCCACTTGCAGACTTAACAAACAGAGTGTTTTCAAACTGCTCTATGAAAAGGAAGGTTAAACTCTGTGAGTTGAAGACACGCATTACAAAGTAGTTTCTGAGAATGATTCTGTGTAGTTTTGAAACGGGGTTATTTCAATTTCTAAGATTGGCCTCAAATCGCAGGAAATCTCCACTTGCAATTTCCACAAAAAGAGTGTTTCAAAACTGATCTTTCTAAAGGAAGGTTTAACTCTGTGAGTTGAACACACACCACACAAAGAAGTTACTGAGAATTCTTCTTTCTTGCAGTATATGAAGAAATCCCGTTTCCAACGAAGGCCACAAACAGGTCAAAATATCCACTTGCAGAGTTAACAAACAGAGCGTTTCCAAACTGCTCTATGAAAAGAAAGGTTAAACTCTGTGAGTTGAACACATCCAGTACAAAGTAGTTTCTGAGAATGATTCTGTCTAGTTTTTAAACGAGGATATTGCCATTTCTAAGATTGGCCTCAAATCTCTTGAAATCTCCACTTGCAAATTCCACAAAAAGAGTGTTTCAAAACTGCTCTGTCTAAAGGAACGTTCAGCTCTGTGAGTTGAATACAAACAACGCAAAGAAGTTACTGAGAATTCTTCTGTCTAGCATTCTATGAAGAAATCCCGTTTCCAACGAAGGCCTCAACCAGGTCTAAATATCCACTTGCAGACTTAACAAACAGAGTGTTTTCAAACTGCTCTATGAAAAGGAAGGTTAAACTCTGTGAGTTGAACACACCCATTACAAAGTAGTTTCTGAGAATGATTCTGTGTAGTTTTGAAACGGGGTTATTTCAATTTCTAAGATTGGCCTCAAATCGCAGGAAATCTCCACTTGCAATTTCCACAAAAAGAGTGTTTCAAAACTGATCTTTCTAAAGGAAGGTTTAACTCTGTGAGTTGAACACACACCACACAAAGAAGTTACTGAGAATTCTTCTTTCTAAAGGAAGGTTTAACTCTGTGAGTTGAACACACACCACACAAAGAAGTTACTGAGAATTCTTCTTTCTTGCAGTATATGAAGAAATCCCGTTTCCAACGAAGGCCACAAAGAGGTCTAAATATCCACTTGCAGACTTAACAAACAGAGTGTTTCCAAACTGCTCTATGAAAAGAAAGGTTAAACTCTGTGAGTTGAACACATCCAGTGCAAAGTAGTTTCTGAGAATGATTCTGTCTAGTTTTTAAACGACGATATTGCCATTTCTAAGATTGGCCTCAAATCTCTTGAAATCTCCACTTGCAAATTCCACAAAAAGAGTGTTTCAAAACTGCTCTGTCTAAAGGAACGTTCAGCTCTGTGAGTTGAATACAAACAATGCAAAGAAGTTACTGAGAATTCTTCTGTCTAGCATTTTATGAAGAAATCCCATTTCCAACGAAGGCCTCAACCAGGTCTAAATATCCACTTGCAGACTTAACAAACAGAGTGTTTTCAAACTGCTCTGTGAAAAGGGTGGTTAAACTCTGTGAGTTGAACACACCCATTACAAAGTAGTTTCTGAGAATGATTCTGTGTAGCTTTGAAACGGGGTTCTTTCAATTTCTGATTGGCCTCAAATCGCAGGAAATCTCCACTTGCAATTTCCACAAAAAGAGTGTTTCAAAACTGATCTTTCTAAAGGAAGGTTTAACTCTGTGAGTTGAACACACACCACACAAAGAAGTTACTGAGAATTCTTCTTTCTTGCAGTATATGAAGAAATCCCGTTTCCAACGATGGCCACAAACAGGACTAAATATCCACTTGCAGACTTAACAAAAAGTGTTTCCAAACTGCTCTATGAAAAGAAAGGTTAAACTCTGTGAGTTGAACACCTCCAGTACAAAGTAGTTTCTGAGAATGATTCTGTCTAGTTTTTAAACGAGGATATTGCCATTTCTAAGATTGGCCTCAAATCTCTTGAAATCTCCACTTGCAAATTCCACAAAAAGAGTGTTTCAAAACTGCTCTGTCTAAAGGAACGTTCAGCTCTGTGAGTTGAATACAAACAACGCAAAGAAGTTACTGAGAATTCTTCTGTCTAGCATTCTATGAAGAAATCCCGTTTCCAACGAAGGCCTCAACCAGGTCTAAATATCCACTTGCAGACTTAACAAACAGAGTGTTTTCAAACTGCTCTATGAAAAGGAAGGTTAAACTCTGTGAGTTGAACACACCCATTACAAAGTAGTTTCTGAGAATGATTCTGTGTAGTTTTGAAACGGGGTTCTTTCAATTTCTAAGATTGGCCTCAAATCGCAGGAAATCTCCACTTGCAATTTCCACAAAAAGAGTGTTTCAAAACTGATCTTTCTAAAGGAAGGTTTAACTCTGTGAGTTGAACACACACCACACAAAGAAGTTACTGAGAATTCTTCTTTCTTGCAGTATATGAAGAAATCCCGTTTCCAACGAAGGCCACAAAGAGGTCTAAATATCCACTTGCAGACTTAACAAACAGAGTGTTTCCAAACTGCTCTATGAAAAGAAAGGTTAAACTCTGTGAGTTGAACACCTCCAGTACAAAGTAGTTTCTGAGAATGATTCTGTCTAGTTTTTAAACGAGGATATTGCCATTTCTAAGATTGGCCTCAAATCTCTTGAAATCTCCACTTGCAAATTCCACAAAAAGAGTGTTTCAAAACTGCTCTGTCTAAAGGAACGTTCAGCTCTGTGAGTTGAATACAAACAACGCAAAGAAGTTACTGAGAATTCTTCTGTCTAGCATTCTATGAAGAAATCCCGTTTCCAACGAAGGCCTCAACCAGGTCTAAATATCCACTTGCAGACTTAACAAACAGAGTGTTTTCAAACTGCTCTATGCAAAGAAAGGTTAAACTCTGTGAGTTGAACACACCCATTACAAAGTAGTTTCTGAGAATGATTCTGTGTAGTTTTGAAACGGGGTTATTTCAATTTCTAAGATTGGCCTCAAATCGCAGGAAATCTCCACTTGCAATTTCCACAAAAAGAGTGTTTCAAAACTGATCTTTCTAAAGGAAGGTTTAACTCTGTGAGTTGAACACACATCACAAAAAGAAGTTGCTGAGAATTCTTCTTTCTTGCAGTATATGAAGAAATCCCGTTTCCAACGAAGGCCACAAACAGGTCAAAATATCCACTTGCAGACTTAACAAACAGAGTGTTTCCAAACTGCTCTATGAAAAGAAAGGTTAAACTCTGTGAGTTGAACACATCCAGTACAAAGTAGTTTCTGAGAATGATTCTGTCTAGTTTTAAAACGAGGATATTGGCATTTCTAAGATTGGCCTCAAATCTCTTGAAATCTCCACTTGCAAATTCCAGAAAAAGAGTGTTTCAAACTGCTCTGTCTAAAGGAACGTTCAGCTCTGTGAGTTGAATACAAACAACGCAAAGAAGTTACTGAGAATTCTTCTGTCTAGCATTCTATGAAGAAATCCCGTTTCCATCGAAGGCCTCAACCAGGTCTAAATATCCACTTGCAGACTTAACAAACAGAGTGTTTTCAAACTGCTCTATGAAAAGAAAGGTTAAACTCTGTGAGTTGAACACACCCATTACAAAGTAGTTTCTGAGAATGATTCTGTGTAGTTTTGAAACGGGGTTATTTCAATTTCTAAGATTGGCCTCAAATCGCAGGAAATCTCCCCTTGCAATTTCCACAAAAAGAGTGTTTCAAAACTGATCTTTCTAAAGGAAGGTTTAACTCTGTGAGTTGAACACACACCACACAAAGAAGTTACTGAGAATTCTTCTTTCTTGCAGTATATGAAGAAATCCCGTTTCCAACGAAGGCCACAAAGAGGTCTAAATATCCACTTGCAGACTTAAGAAACAGAGTGTTTCCAAACTGCTCTATGAAAAGAAAGGTTAAACTCTGTGAGTTGAACACACCCATTACAAAGTAGTTTCTGAGAATGATTCTGTGTAGTTTTGAAACGGGGTTCTTTCAATTTCTAAGATTGGCCTCAAATCGCAGGAAATCTCCACTTGCAATTTCCACAAAAAGAGTGTTTCAAAACTGATCTTTCTAAAGGAAGGTTTAACTCTGTGTGTTGAACACACACCACACAAAGAAGTTACTGAGAATTCTTCTTTCTTGCAGTATATGAAGAAATCCCGTTTCCAACGAAGGCCACAAAGAGGTCTAAATATCCACTTGCAGACTTAAGAAACAGAGTGTTTCCAAACTGCTCTATGAAAAGAAAGGTTAAACTCTGTGAGTTGAACACATCCAGTACAAGGTAGTTTCTGAGAATGATTCTGTCTAGTTTTTAAACGAGGATATTGCCATTTCTAAGATTGGCCTCAAATCTCTTGAAATCTCCACTTGCAAATTCCACAAAAAGAGTGTTTCAAAACTGCTCTGTCTAAAGGAACGTTCAGCTCTGTGAGTTGAATACAAACAACGCAAAGAAGTTGCTGAGAATTATTCTGTCTAGCATTCTATGAAGAAATCCCGTTTCCAACGAAGGCCTCAACCAGGTCTAAATATCCACTTGCAGACTTAACAAACAGAGTGTTTTCAAACTGCTCTATGAAAAGAAAGGTTAAACTCTGTGAGTTGAACACACCCATTACAAAGTAGTTTCTGAGAATGATTCTGTGTAGTTTTGAAACGGGGTTATTTCAATTTCTAAGATTGGCCTCAAATCGCAGGAAATCTCCACTTGCAATTTCCACAAAAAGAGTGTTTCAAAACTGATCTTTCTAAAGGAAGGTTTAACTCTGTGAGTTGAACACACACCACACAAAGAAGTTACTGAGAATTCTTCTTTCTTGCAGTATATGAAGAAATCCCGTTTCCAACGAAGGCCACAAACAGGTCAAAATATCCACTTGCAGAGTTAACAAACAGAGCGTTTCCAAACTACTGTATGAAAAGAAAGGTTAAACTCTGTGAGTTGAACACATCCAGTACAAAGTAGTTTCTGAGAATGATTCTGTCTAGTTTTTAAACGAGGATATTGCCATTTCTAAGATTGGCCTCAAATCTCTTGAAATCTCCACTTGCAAATTCCACAAAAAGAGTGTTTCAAAACTGCTCTGTCTAAAGGAACGTTCAGCTCTGTGAGTTGAATACAAACAACGCAAAGAAGTTACTGAGAATTCTTCTGTCTAGCATTCTATGAAGAAATCCCGTTTCCAACGAAGGCCTCAACGAGGTCTAAATATCCACTTGCAGACTTAACAAACAGAGTGTTTTCAAACTGCTCTATGAAAAGGAAGGTTAAACTCTGTGAGTTGAACACACCCATTACAAAGTAGTTTCTGAGAATGATTCTGTGTAGTTTTGAAACGGGGTTATTTCAATTTCTAAGATTGGCCTCAAATCGCAGGAAATCTCCACTTGCAATTTCCACAAAAAGAGTGTTTCAAAACTGATCTTTCTAAAGGAAGGTTTAACTCTGTGAGTTGAACACACACCACACAAAGAAGTTACTGAGAATTCTTCTTTCTTGCAGTATATGAAGAAATCCCGTTTCCAACGAAGGCCACAAACAGGTCTAAATATCCACTTGCAGACTTAAGAAACAGAGTGTTTCCAAACTGCTCTATGAAAAGAAAGGTTAAACTCTGTGAGTTGAACACATCCAGTACAAAGTAGTTTCTGAGAATGATTCTGTCTAGTTTTTAAACGAGGATATTGCCATTTCTAAGATTGGCCTCAAATCTCTTGAAATCTCCACTTGCAAATTCCACAAAAAGAGTGTTTCAAAACTGCTCTGTCTAAAGGAACGTTCAGCTCTGTGAGTTGAATACAAACAACGCAAAGAAGTTACTGAGAATTCTTCTGTCTAGCATTCTATGAAGAAATCCCGTTTCCAACGAAGGCCTCAACCAGGTCTAAATATCCACTTGCAGACTTAACAAACAGAGTGTTTTCAAACTGCTCTATGAAAAGGAAGGTTAAACTCTGTGAGTTGAACACACCCATTACAAAGTAGTTTCTGAGAATGATTCTGTGTAGTTTTGAAACGGGGTTATTTCAATTTCTAAGATTGGCCTCAAATCGCAGGAAATCTCCACTTGCAATTTCCACAAAAAGAGTGTTTCAAAACTGATCTTTCTAAAGGAAGGTTTAACTCTGTGAGTTGAACACACACCACACAAAGAAGTTACTGAGAATTCTTCTTTCTTGCAGTATATGAAGAAATCCCGTTTCCAACGAAGGCCACAAACAGGTCAAAATATCCACTTGCAGAGTTAACAAACAGAGCGTTTCCAAACTACTGTATGAAAAGAAAGGTTAAACTCTGTGAGTTGAACACATCCAGTACAAAGTAGTTTCTGAGAATGATTCTGTCTAGTTTTTAAACGAGGATATTGCCATTACTAAGATTGGCCTCAAATCTCTTGAAATCTCCACTTGCAAATTCCACAAAAAGAGTGTTTCAAAACTGCTCTGTCTAAAGTAACGTTCAGCTCTGTGAGTTGAATACAAACAACGCAAAGAAGTTACTGAGAATTCTTCTGTCTAGCATTCTATGAAGAAATCCCGTTTCCAACGAAGGCCTCAACGACGTCTAAATATCCACTTGCAGACTTAAGAAACAGAGTGTTTTCAAACTGCTCTATGAAAAGGAAGGTTAAACTCTGTGAGTTGAACACACCCATTAAAAAGTAGTTTCTGAGAATGATTCTGTGTAGTTTTGAAACGGGGTTATTTCAATTTCTAAGATTGGCCTCAAATCGCAGGAAATCTCCACTTGCAATTTCCACAAAAAGAGTGTTTCAAAACTGATCTTTCTAAAGGAAGGTTTAACTCTGTGAGTTGAACACACACCACACAAAGAAGTTACTGAGAATTCTTCTTTCTTGCAGTATATGAAGAAATCCCGTTTCCAACGAAGGCCACAAACAGGTCTAAATATCCACTTGCAGACTTAAGAAACAGAGTGTTTCCAAACTGCTCTATGAAAAGAAAGGTTAAACTCTGTGAGTTGAACACATCCAGTACAAAGTAGTTTCTGAGAATGATTCTGTCTAGTTTTTAAACGAGGATATTGCCATTTCTAAGATTGGCCTCAAATCTCTTGAAATCTCCACTTGCAAATTCCACAAAAAGAGTGTTTCAAAACTGCTCTGTCTAAAGGAACGTTCAGCTCTGTGAGTTGAATACAAACAACGGAAAGAAGTTACTGAGAATTCTTCTGTCTAGCATTCTATGAAGAAATCCCGTTTCCAACGAAGGCCTCAACCAGGTCTAAATATCCACTTGCAGACTTAAAAAACAGAGTGTTTTCAAACTGCTCTATGAAAAGGAAGGTTAAACTCTGTGAGTTGAACACACCCATTACAAAGTAGTTTCTGAGAATGATTCTGTGTAGTTTTGAAACGGGGTTATTTCAATTTCTAAGATTGGCCTCAAATCGCAGGAAATCTCCACTTGCAATTTCCACAAAAAGAGTGTTTCAAAACTGATCTTTCTAAAGGAAGGTTTAACTCTGTGAGTTGAACACACACCACACAAAGAAGTTACTGAGAATTCTTCTTTCTTGCAGTATATGAAGAAATCCCGTTTCCAACGAAGGCCACAAACAGGTCTAAATATCCACTTGCAGACTTAAGAAACAGAGTGTTTCCAAACTGCTCTATGAAAAGAAAGGTTAAACTCTGTGAGTTGAACACATCCAGTACAAAGTAGTTTCTGAGAATGATTCTGTCTAGTTTTTAAACGAGGATATTGCCATTTCTAAGATTGGCCTCAAATCTCTTGAAATCTCCACTTGCAAATTCCACAAAAAGAGTGTTTCAAAACTGCTCTGTCTAAAGGAACGTTCAGCTCTGTGAGTTGAATACAAACAACGGAAAGAAGTTACTGAGAATTCTTCTGTCTAGCATTCTATGAAGAAATCCCGTTTCCAACGAAGGCCTCAACCAGGTCTAAATATCCACTTGCAGACTTAAAAAACAGAGTGTTTTCAAACTGCTCTATGAAAAGGAAGGTTAAACTCTGTGAGTTGAACACACCCATTACAAAGTAGTTTCTGAGAATGATTCTGTGTAGTTTTGAAACGGGGTTATTTCAATTTCTAAGATTGGCCTCAAATCGCAGGAAATCTCCACTTGCAATTTCCACAAAAAGAGTGTTTCAAAACTGATCTTTCTAAAGGAAGGTTTAACTCTGTGAGTTGAACACACACCACACAAAGAAGTTACTGAGAATTCTTCTTTCTAAAGGAAGGTTTAACTCTGTGAGTTGAACACACACCACACAAAGAAGTTACTGAGAATTCTTCTTTCTTGCAGTATATGAAGAAATCCCGTTTCCAACGAAGGCCACAAAGAGGTCTAAATATCCACTTGCAGACTTAACAAACAGAGTGTTTCCAAACTGCTCTATGAAAAGAAAGGTTAAACTCTGTGAGTTGAACACATCCAGTGCAAAGTAGTTTCTGAGAATGATTCTGTCTAGTTTTTAAACGACGATATTGCCATTTCTAAGATTGGCCTCAAATCTCTTGAAATCTCCACTTGCAAATTCCACAAAAAGAGTGTTTCAAAACTGCTCTGTCTAAAGGAACGTTCAGCTCTGTGAGTTGAATACAAACAATGCAAAGAAGTTACTGAGAATTCTTCTGTCTAGCATTTTATGAAGAAATCCCATTTCCAACGAAGGCCTCAACCAGGTCTAAATATCCACTTGCAGACTTAACAAACAGAGTGTTTTCAAACTGCTCTGTGAAAAGGGTGGTTAAACTCTGTGAGTTGAACACACCCATTACAAAGTAGTTTCTGAGAATGATTCTGTGTAGCTTTGAAACGGGGTTCTTTCAATTTCTGATTGGCCTCAAATCGCAGGAAATCTCCACTTGCAATTTCCACAAAAAGAGTGTTTCAAAACTGATCTTTCTAAAGGAAGGTTTAACTCTGTGAGTTGAACACACACCACACAAAGAAGTTACTGAGAATTCTTCTTTCTTGCAGTATATGAAGAAATCCCGTTTCCAACGATGGCCACAAACAGGACTAAATATCCACTTGCAGACTTAACAAAAAGTGTTTCCAAACTGCTCTATGAAAAGAAAGGTTAAACTCTGTGAGTTGAACACCTCCAGTACAAAGTAGTTTCTGAGAATGATTCTGTCTAGTTTTTAAACGAGGATATTGCCATTTCTAAGATTGGCCTCAAATCTCTTGAAATCTCCACTTGCAAATTCCACAAAAAGAGTGTTTCAAAACTGCTCTGTCTAAAGGAACGTTCAGCTCTGTGAGTTGAATACAAACAACGCAAAGAAGTTACTGAGAATTCTTCTGTCTAGCATTCTATGAAGAAATCCCGTTTCCAACGAAGGCCTCAACCAGGTCTAAATATCCACTTGCAGACTTAACAAACAGAGTGTTTTCAAACTGCTCTATGAAAAGGAAGGTTAAACTCTGTGAGTTGAACACACCCATTACAAAGTAGTTTCTGAGAATGATTCTGTGTAGTTTTGAAACGGGGTTCTTTCAATTTCTAAGATTGGCCTCAAATCGCAGGAAATCTCCACTTGCAATTTCCACAAAAAGAGTGTTTCAAAACTGATCTTTCTAAAGGAAGGTTTAACTCTGTGAGTTGAACACACACCACACAAAGAAGTTACTGAGAATTCTTCTTTCTTGCAGTATATGAAGAAATCCCGTTTCCAACGAAGGCCACAAAGAGGTCTAAATATCCACTTGCAGACTTAACAAACAGAGTGTTTCCAAACTGCTCTATGAAAAGAAAGGTTAAACTCTGTGAGTTGAACACCTCCAGTACAAAGTAGTTTCTGAGAATGATTCTGTCTAGTTTTTAAACGAGGATATTGCCATTTCTAAGATTGGCCTCAAATCTCTTGAAATCTCCACTTGCAAATTCCACAAAAAGAGTGTTTCAAAACTGCTCTGTCTAAAGGAACGTTCAGCTCTGTGAGTTGAATACAAACAACGCAAAGAAGTTACTGAGAATTCTTCTGTCTAGCATTCTATGAAGAAATCCCGTTTCCAACGAAGGCCTCAACCAGGTCTAAATATCCACTTGCAGACTTAACAAACAGAGTGTTTTCAAACTGCTCTATGCAAAGAAAGGTTAAACTCTGTGAGTTGAACACACCCATTACAAAGTAGTTTCTGAGAATGATTCTGTGTAGTTTTGAAACGGGGTTATTTCAATTTCTAAGATTGGCCTCAAATCGCAGGAAATCTCCACTTGCAATTTCCACAAAAAGAGTGTTTCAAAACTGATCTTTCTAAAGGAAGGTTTAACTCTGTGAGTTGAACACACATCACAAAAAGAAGTTGCTGAGAATTCTTCTTTCTTGCAGTATATGAAGAAATCCCGTTTCCAACGAAGGCCACAAACAGGTCAAAATATCCACTTGCAGACTTAACAAACAGAGTGTTTCCAAACTGCTCTATGAAAAGAAAGGTTAAACTCTGTGAGTTGAACACATCCAGTACAAAGTAGTTTCTGAGAATGATTCTGTCTAGTTTTAAAACGAGGATATTGGCATTTCTAAGATTGGCCTCAAATCTCTTGAAATCTCCACTTGCAAATTCCAGAAAAAGAGTGTTTCAAACTGCTCTGTCTAAAGGAACGTTCAGCTCTGTGAGTTGAATACAAACAACGCAAAGAAGTTACTGAGAATTCTTCTGTCTAGCATTCTATGAAGAAATCCCGTTTCCATCGAAGGCCTCAACCAGGTCTAAATATCCACTTGCAGACTTAACAAACAGAGTGTTTTCAAACTGCTCTATGAAAAGAAAGGTTAAACTCTGTGAGTTGAACACACCCATTACAAAGTAGTTTCTGAGAATGATTCTGTGTAGTTTTGAAACGGGGTTATTTCAATTTCTAAGATTGGCCTCAAATCGCAGGAAATCTCCCCTTGCAATTTCCACAAAAAGAGTGTTTCAAAACTGATCTTTCTAAAGGAAGGTTTAACTCTGTGAGTTGAACACACACCACACAAAGAAGTTACTGAGAATTCTTCTTTCTTGCAGTATATGAAGAAATCCCGTTTCCAACGAAGGCCACAAAGAGGTCTAAATATCCACTTGCAGACTTAAGAAACAGAGTGTTTCCAAACTGCTCTATGAAAAGAAAGGTTAAACTCTGTGAGTTGAACACACCCATTACAAAGTAGTTTCTGAGAATGATTCTGTGTAGTTTTGAAACGGGGTTCTTTCAATTTCTAAGATTGGCCTCAAATCGCAGGAAATCTCCACTTGCAATTTCCACAAAAAGAGTGTTTCAAAACTGATCTTTCTAAAGGAAGGTTTAACTCTGTGTGTTGAACACACACCACACAAAGAAGTTACTGAGAATTCTTCTTTCTTGCAGTATATGAAGAAATCCCGTTTCCAACGAAGGCCACAAAGAGGTCTAAATATCCACTTGCAGACTTAAGAAACAGAGTGTTTCCAAACTGCTCTATGAAAAGAAAGGTTAAACTCTGTGAGTTGAACACATCCAGTACAAGGTAGTTTCTGAGAATGATTCTGTCTAGTTTTTAAACGAGGATATTGCCATTTCTAAGATTGGCCTCAAATCTCTTGAAATCTCCACTTGCAAATTCCACAAAAAGAGTGTTTCAAAACTGCTCTGTCTAAAGGAACGTTCAGCTCTGTGAGTTGAATACAAACAACGCAAAGAAGTTGCTGAGAATTATTCTGTCTAGCATTCTATGAAGAAATCCCGTTTCCAACGAAGGCCTCAACCAGGTCTAAATATCCACTTGCAGACTTAACAAACAGAGTGTTTTCAAACTGCTCTATGAAAAGAAAGGTTAAACTCTGTGAGTTGAACACACCCATTACAAAGTAGTTTCTGAGAATGATTCTGTGTAGTTTTGAAACGGGGTTATTTCAATTTCTAAGATTGGCCTCAAATCGCAGGAAATCTCCACTTGCAATTTCCACAAAAAGAGTGTTTCAAAACTGATCTTTCTAAAGGAAGGTTTAACTCTGTGAGTTGAACACACACCACACAAAGAAGTTACTGAGAATTCTTCTTTCTTGCAGTATATGAAGAAATCCCGTTTCCAACGAAGGCCACAAACAGGTCAAAATATCCACTTGCAGAGTTAACAAACAGAGCGTTTCCAAACTACTGTATGAAAAGAAAGGTTAAACTCTGTGAGTTGAACACATCCAGTACAAAGTAGTTTCTGAGAATGATTCTGTCTAGTTTTTAAACGAGGATATTGCCATTTCTAAGATTGGCCTCAAATCTCTTGAAATCTCCACTTGCAAATTCCACAAAAAGAGTGTTTCAAAACTGCTCTGTCTAAAGGAACGTTCAGCTCTGTGAGTTGAATACAAACAACGCAAAGAAGTTACTGAGAATTCTTCTGTCTAGCATTCTATGAAGAAATCCCGTTTCCAACGAAGGCCTCAACGAGGTCTAAATATCCACTTGCAGACTTAACAAACAGAGTGTTTTCAAACTGCTCTATGAAAAGGAAGGTTAAACTCTGTGAGTTGAACACACCCATTACAAAGTAGTTTCTGAGAATGATTCTGTGTAGTTTTGAAACGGGGTTATTTCAATTTCTAAGATTGGCCTCAAATCGCAGGAAATCTCCACTTGCAATTTCCACAAAAAGAGTGTTTCAAAACTGATCTTTCTAAAGGAAGGTTTAACTCTGTGAGTTGAACACACACCACACAAAGAAGTTACTGAGAATTCTTCTTTCTTGCAGTATATGAAGAAATCCCGTTTCCAACGAAGGCCACAAACAGGTCTAAATATCCACTTGCAGACTTAAGAAACAGAGTGTTTCCAAACTGCTCTATGAAAAGAAAGGTTAAACTCTGTGAGTTGAACACATCCAGTACAAAGTAGTTTCTGAGAATGATTCTGTCTAGTTTTTAAACGAGGATATTGCCATTTCTAAGATTGGCCTCAAATCTCTTGAAATCTCCACTTGCAAATTCCACAAAAAGAGTGTTTCAAAACTGCTCTGTCTAAAGGAACGTTCAGCTCTGTGAGTTGAATACAAACAACGCAAAGAAGTTACTGAGAATTCTTCTGTCTAGCATTCTATGAAGAAATCCCGTTTCCAACGAAGGCCTCAACCAGGTCTAAATATCCACTTGCAGACTTAACAAACAGAGTGTTTTCAAACTGCTCTATGAAAAGGAAGGTTAAACTCTGTGAGTTGAACACACCCATTACAAAGTAGTTTCTGAGAATGATTCTGTGTAGTTTTGAAACGGGGTTATTTCAATTTCTAAGATTGGCCTCAAATCGCAGGAAATCTCCACTTGCAATTTCCACAAAAAGAGTGTTTCAAAACTGATCTTTCTAAAGGAAGGTTTAACTCTGTGAGTTGAACACACACCACACAAAGAAGTTACTGAGAATTCTTCTTTCTTGCAGTATATGAAGAAATCCCGTTTCCAACGAAGGCCACAAACAGGTCAAAATATCCACTTGCAGAGTTAACAAACAGAGCGTTTCCAAACTACTGTATGAAAAGAAAGGTTAAACTCTGTGAGTTGAACACATCCAGTACAAAGTAGTTTCTGAGAATGATTCTGTCTAGTTTTTAAACGAGGATATTGCCATTACTAAGATTGGCCTCAAATCTCTTGAAATCTCCACTTGCAAATTCCACAAAAAGAGTGTTTCAAAACTGCTCTGTCTAAAGTAACGTTCAGCTCTGTGAGTTGAATACAAACAACGCAAAGAAGTTACTGAGAATTCTTCTGTCTAGCATTCTATGAAGAAATCCCGTTTCCAACGAAGGCCTCAACGACGTCTAAATATCCACTTGCAGACTTAAGAAACAGAGTGTTTTCAAACTGCTCTATGAAAAGGAAGGTTAAACTCTGTGAGTTGAACACACCCATTAAAAAGTAGTTTCTGAGAATGATTCTGTGTAGTTTTGAAACGGGGTTATTTCAATTTCTAAGATTGGCCTCAAATCGCAGGAAATCTCCACTTGCAATTTCCACAAAAAGAGTGTTTCAAAACTGATCTTTCTAAAGGAAGGTTTAACTCTGTGAGTTGAACACACACCACACAAAGAAGTTACTGAGAATTCTTCTTTCTTGCAGTATATGAAGAAATCCCGTTTCCAACGAAGGCCACAAACAGGTCTAAATATCCACTTGCAGACTTAAGAAACAGAGTGTTTCCAAACTGCTCTATGAAAAGAAAGGTTAAACTCTGTGAGTTGAACACATCCAGTACAAAGTAGTTTCTGAGAATGATTCTGTCTAGTTTTTAAACGAGGATATTGCCATTTCTAAGATTGGCCTCAAATCTCTTGAAATCTCCACTTGCAAATTCCACAAAAAGAGTGTTTCAAAACTGCTCTGTCTAAAGGAACGTTCAGCTCTGTGAGTTGAATACAAACAACGGAAAGAAGTTACTGAGAATTCTTCTGTCTAGCATTCTATGAAGAAATCCCGTTTCCAACGAAGGCCTCAACCAGGTCTAAATATCCACTTGCAGACTTAAAAAACAGAGTGTTTTCAAACTGCTCTATGAAAAGGAAGGTTAAACTCTGTGAGTTGAACACACCCATTACAAAGTAGTTTCTGAGAATGATTCTGTGTAGTTTTGAAACGGGGTTATTTCAATTTCTAAGATTGGCCTCAAATCGCAGGAAATCTCCACTTGCAATTTCCACAAAAAGAGTGTTTCAAAACTGATCTTTCTAAAGGAAGGTTTAACTCTGTGAGTTGAACACACACCACACAAAGAAGTTACTGAGAATTCTTCTTTCTTGCAGTATATGAAGAAATCCCGTTTCCAACGAAGGCCACAAACAGGTCAAAATATCCACTTGCAGAGTTAACAAACAGAGTGTTTCCAAACTACTGTATGAAAAGAAAGGTTAAACTCTGTGAGTTGAACACATCCAGTACAAAGTAGTTTCTGAGAATGATTCTGTCTAGTTTTTAAACGAGGATATTGCCTTTACTAAGATTGGCCTCAAATCTCTTGAAATCTCCACTTGCAAATTCCACAAAAAGAGTGTTTCAAAACTGCTCTGTCTAAAGGAACGTTCAGCTCTGTGAGTTGAATACAAACAACGCAAAGAAGTTACTGAGAATTCTTCTGTCTAGCATTCTATGAAGAAATCCCGTTTCCAACGAAGGCCTCAACGAGGTCTAAATAACCACTTGCAGACTTAAGAAACAGAGTGTTTTCAAACTGCTCTATGAAAAGGAAGGTTAAACTCTGTGAGTTGAACACACCCATTACAAAGTAGTTTCTGAGAATGATTCTGTGTAGTTTTGAAACGGGGTTATTTCAATTTCTAAGATTGGCCTCAAATCGCAGGAAATCTCCACTTGCAATTTCCACAAAAAGAGTGTTTCAAAACTGATCTTTCTAAAGGAAGGTTTAACTCTGTGAGTTGAACACACACCACACAAAGAAGTTACTGAGAATTCTTCTTTCTTGCAGTATATGAAGAAATCCCGTTTCCAACGAAGGCCACAAAGAGGTCTAAATATCCACTTGCAGACTTAAGAAACAGAGTGTTTCCAAACTGCTCTATGAAAAGAAAGGTTAAACTCTGTGAGTTGAACACATCCAGTACAAAGTAGTTTCTGAGAATGATTCTGTGTAGTTTTGAAACGGGGTTCTTTCAATTTCTAAGATTGGCCTCAAATCGCAGGAAATCTCCACTTGCAATTTCCACAAAAAGAGTGTTTCAAAACTGATCTTTCTAATGGAAGGTTTAACTCTGTGTGTTGAACACACACCACACAAAGAAGTTACTGAGAATTCTTCTTTCTTGCAGTATATGAAGAAATCCCGTTTCCAACGAAGGCCACAAAGAGGTCTAAATATCCACTTGCAGACTTAAGAAACAGAGTGTTTCCAAACTGCTCTATGAAAAGAAAGGTTAAACTCTGTGAGTTGAACACATCCAGTACAAGGTAGTTTCTGAGAATGATTCTGTCTAGTTTTTAAACGAGGATATTGCCATTTCTAAGATTGGCCTCAAATCTCTTGAAATCTCCACTTGCAAATTCCACAAAAAGAGTGTTTCAAAACTGCTCTGTCTAAAGGAACGTTCAGCTCTGTGAGTTGAATACAAACAACGCAAAGAAGTTGCTGAGAATTCTTCTGTCTAGCATTCTATGAAGAAATCCCGTTTCCAACGAAGGCCTCAACCAGGTCTAAATATCCACTTGCAGACTTAACAAACAGAGTGTTTTCAAACTGCTCTGTGAAAAGAAAGGTTAAACTCTGTGAGTTGAACACACCCATTACAAAGTAGTTTCTGAGAATGATTCTGTGTAGTTTTGAAACGGGGTTATTTCAATTTCTAAGATTGGCCTCAAATCGCAGGAAATCTCCACTTGCAATTTCCACAAAAAGAGTGTTTCAAAACTGATCTTTCTAAAGGAAGGTTTAACTCTGTGAGTTGAACACACACCACACAAAGAAGTTACTGAGAATTCTTCTTTCTTGCAGTATATGAAGAAATCCCGTTTCCAACGAAGGCCACAAAGAGGTCTAAATATCCACTTGCAGACTTAAGAAACAGAGTGTTTCCAAACTGCTCTATGAAAAGAAAGGTTAAACACTGTGAGTTGAACACATCCAGTACAAAGTAGTTTCTGAGAATGATTCTGTCTACTTTTTAAACGAGGATATTGCCATTTCTAAGATTGCCCTCAAATCTCTTGAAATCTCCACTTGCAAATTCCACAAAAAGAGTGTTTCAAAACTGCTCTGTCTAAAGGAACGTTCAGCTCTGTGAGTTGAATAGAAACAATGCAAAGAATTACTGAGAATTCTTCTGTCTAGCATTTTATGAAGAAATCCCGTTTCCAACGAAGGCCTCAACCAGGTCTAAATATACACTTGCAGACTTAACAAACAGAGTGTTTTCAAACTGCTCTATGAAAAGGAAGGTTAAACTCTGTGAGTTGAAGACACCCATTACAAAGTAGTTTCTGAGAATGATTCTGTGTAGTTTTGAAACGGGGTTCTTTCAATTTCTAAGATTGGCCTCAAATCGCAGGAAATCTCCACTTGCAATTTCCACAAAAAGAGTGTTTCAAAACTGATCTTTCTAAAGGAAGGTTTAACTCTGTGAGTTGAACACACACCACACAAAGAAGTTACTGAGAATTCTTCTTTCTTGCAGTATATGAAGAAATCCCGTTTCCAACGAAGGCCACAAAGAGGTCTAAATATCCACTTGCAGACTTAACAAACAGAGTGTTTCCAAACTGCTCTATGAAAAGAAAGGTTAAACTCTGTGAGTTGAACACCTCCAGTACAAAGTAGTTTCTGAGAATGATTCTGTCTAGTTTTTAAACGAGGATATTGCCATTTCTAAGATTGGCCTCAAATCTCTTGAAATCTCCACTTGCAAATTCCACAAAAAGAGTGTTTCAAAACTGCTCTGTCTAAAGGAACGTTCAGCTCTGTGAGTTGAATACAAACAACGCAAAGAAGTTACTGAGAATTCTTCTGTCTAGCATTCTATGAAGAAATCCCGTTTCCAACGAAGGCCTCAACCAGGTCTAAATATCCACTTGCAGACTTAACAAACAGAGTGTTTTCAAACTGCTCTATGAAAAGGAAGGTTAAACTCTGTGAGTTGAAGACACGCATTACAAAGTAGTTTCTGAGAATGATTCTGTGTAGTTTTGAAACGGGGTTATTTCAATTTCTAAGATTGGCCTCAAATCGCAGGAAATCTCCACTTGCAATTTCCACAAAAAGAGTGTTTCAAAACTGATCTTTCTAAAGGAAGGTTTAACTCTGTGAGTTGAACACACACCACACAAAGAAGTTACTGAGAATTCTTCTTTCTTGCAGTATATGAAGAAATCCCGTTTCCAACGAAGGCCACAAACAGGTCAAAATATCCACTTGCAGAGTTAACAAACAGAGCGTTTCCAAACTGCTCTATGAAAAGAAAGGTTAAACTCTGTGAGTTGAACACATCCAGTACAAAGTAGTTTCTGAGAATGATTCTGTCTAGTTTTTAAACGAGGATATTGCCATTTCTAAGATTGGCCTCAAATCTCTTGAAATCTCCACTTGCAAATTCCACAAAAAGAGTGTTTCAAAACTGCTCTGTCTAAAGGAACGTTCAGCTCTGTGAGTTGAATACAAACAATGCAAAGAAGTTACTGAGAATTCTTCTGTCTAGCATTCTATGAAGAAATCCCGTTTCCAACGAAGGCCTCAACGAGGTCTAAATATCCACTTGCAGACTTAACAAACAGAGTGTTTTCAAACTGCTCTATGAAAAGGAAGGTTAAACTCTGTGAGTTGAACACACCCATTACAAAGTAGTTTCTGAGAATGATTCTGTGTAGTTTTGAAACGGGGTTATTTCAATTTCTAAGATTGGCCTCAAATCGCAGGAAATCTCCACTTGCAATTTCCACAAAAAGAGTGTTTCAAAACTGATCTTTCTAAAGGAAGGTTTAACTCTGTGAGTTGAACACACACCACACAAAGAAGTTACTGAGAATTCTTCTTTCTTGCAGTATATGAAGAAATCCCGTTTCCAACGAAGGCCACAAACAGGTCTAAATATCCACTTGCAGACTTAAGAAACAGAGTGTTTCCAAACTGCTCTATGAAAAGAAAGGTTAAACTCTGTGAGTTGAACACATCCAGTACAAAGTAGTTTCTGAGAATGATTCTGTCTAGTTTTTAAACGAGGATATTGCCATTTCTAAGATTGGCCTCAAATCTCTTGAAATCTCCACTTGCAAATTCCACAAAAAGAGTGTTTCAAAACTGCTCTGTCTAAAGGAACGTTCAGCTCTGTGAGTTGAATACAAACAACGCGAAGAAGTTACTGAGAATTCTTCTGTCAGGCATTCTATGAAGAAATCCCGTTTCCAACGAAGGCCTCAACCAGGTCTAAATATCCAATTGCAGACTTAACAAACAGAGTGTTTTCAAACTGCTCTATGCAAAGAAAGGTTAAACTCTGTGAGTTGAACACACCCATTACAAAGTAGTTTCTGAGAATGATTCTGTGTAGTTTTGAAACGGGGTTATTTCAATTTCTAAGATTGGCCTCAAATCGCAGGAAATCTCCACTTGCAATTTCCACAAAAAGAGTGTTTCAAAACTGATCTTTCTAAAGGAATGTTTATCTCTGTGAGTTGAACACACACCACACAAAGAAGTTACTGAGAATTCTTCTTTCTTGCAGTATATGAAGAAATCCCGTTTCCAACGAAGGCCACAAAGAGGTCTAAATATCCACTTGCAGACTTAACAAACAGAGTGTTTCCAAACTGCTCTATGAAAAGAAAGGTTAAACTCTGTGAGTTGAACACATCCAGTACAAAGTAGTTTCTGAGAATGATTCTGTCTAGTTTTTAAACGAGGATATTGCCATTTCTAAGATTGGCCTCAAATCTCTTGAAATCTCCACTTGCAAATTCCACAAAAAGAGTGTTTCAAAACTGCTCTGTCTAAAGGAACGTTCAGCTCTGTGAGTTGAATACAAACAACGCAAAGAAGTTACTGAGAATTCTTCTGTCTAGCATTCTATGAAGAAATCCCGTTTCCAACGAAGGCCTCAACCAGGTCTAAATATCGACTTGCAGACTTAACAAACTGAGTGTTTTCAAACTGCTCTATGAAAAGGAAGGTTAAACTCTGTGAGTTGAACACACCCATTACAAAGTAGTTTCTGAGAATGATTCTGTGTAGTTTTGAAACGGGGTTCTTTCAATTTCTAAGATTGGCCTCAAATCTCAGGAAATCTCCACTTGCAATTTCCACAAAAAGAGTGTTTCAAAACTGATCTTTCTAAAGGAAGGTTTAACTCTGTGAGTTGAACACACACCACACAAAGAAGTTACTGAGAATTCTTCTTTCTTGCAGTATATGAAGAAATCTCGTTTCCAACGAAGGCCACAAAGAGGTCTAAATATCCACTTGCAGACTTAAGAAACAGAGTGTTTCCAAACTGCTCTATGAAAAGAAAGGTTAAACACTGTGAGTTGAACACATCCAGTACAAAGTAGTTTCTGAGAATGATTCTGTCTAGTTTTTAAACGAGGATATTGCCATTTCTAAGATTGCTCTCAAATCTCTTGAAATCTCCACTTGCAAATTCCACAAAAAGAGTGTTTCAAAACTGCTCTGTCTAAAGGAACGTTCAGCTCTGTGAGTTGAATAGAAACAATGCAAAGAATTACTGAGAATTCTTCTGTCTAGCATTTTATGAAGAAATCCCGTTTCCAACGAAGGCCTCAACCAGGTCTAAATATCCACTTGCAGACTTAACAAACAGAGTGTTTTCAAACTGCTCTATGAAAAGGAAGGTTAAACTCTGTGAGTTGAAGACACCCATTACAAAGTAGTTTCTGAGAATGATTCTGTGTAGTTTTGAAACGGGGTTCTTTCAATTTCTAAGATTGGCCTCAAATCGCAGGAAATCTCCACTTGCAATTTCCACAAAAAGAGTGTTTCAAAACTGATCTTTCTAAAGGAAGGTTTAACTCTGTGAGTTGAACACACACCACACAAAGAAGTTACTGAGAATTCTTCTTTCTTGCAGTATATGAAGAAATCCCGTTTCCAACGAAGGCCACAAAGAGGTCTAAATATCCACTTGCAGACTTAACAAACAGAGTGTTTCCAAACTGCTCTATGAAAAGAAAGGTTAAACTCTGTGAGTTGAACACCTCCAGTACAAAGTAGTTTCTGAGAATGATTCTGTCTAGTTTTTAAACGAGGATATTGCCATTTCTAAGATTGGCCTCAAATCTCTTGAAATCTCCACTTGCAAATTCCACAAAAAGAGTGTTTCAAAACTGCTCTGTCTAAAGGAACGTTCAGCTCTGTGAGTTGAATACAAACAACGCAAAGAAGTTACTGAGAATTCTTCTGTCTAGCATTCTATGAAGAAATCCCGTTTCCAACGAAGGCCTCAACCAGGTCTAAATATCCACTTGCAGACTTAACAAACAGAGTGTTTTCAAACTGCTCTATGAAAAGGAAGGTTAAACTCTGTGAGTTGAAGACACGCATTACAAAGTAGTTTCTGAGAATGATTCTGTGTAGTTTTGAAACGGGGTTATTTCAATTTCTAAGATTGGCCTCAAATCGCAGGAAATCTCCACTTGCAATTTCCACAAAAAGAGTGTTTCAAAACTGATCTTTCTAAAGGAAGGTTTAACTCTGTGAGTTGAACACACACCACACAAAGAAGTTACTGAGAATTCTTCTTTCTTGCAGTATATGAAGAAATCCCGTTTCCAACGAAGGCCACAAACAGGTCAAAATATCCACTTGCAGAGTTAACAAACAGAGCGTTTCCAAACTGCTCTATGAAAAGAAAGGTTAAACTCTGTGAGTTGAACACATCCAGTACAAAGTAGTTTCTGAGAATGATTCTGTCTAGTTTTTAAACGAGGATATTGCCATTTCTAAGATTGGCCTCAAATCTCTTGAAATCTCCACTTGCAAATTCCACAAAAAGAGTGTTTCAAAACTGCTCTGTCTAAAGGAACGTTCAGCTCTGTGAGTTGAATACAAACAACGCAAAGAAGTTACTGAGAATTCTTCTGTCTAGCATTCTATGAAGAAATCCCGTTTCCAACGAAGGCCTCAACGAGGTCTAAATATCCACTTGCAGACTTAACAAACAGAGTGTTTTCAAACTGCTCTATGAAAAGGAAGGTTAAACTCTGTGAGTTGAACACACCCATTACAAAGTAGTTTCTGAGAATGATTCTGTGTAGTTTTGAAACGGGGTTATTTCAATTTCTAAGATTGGCCTCAAATCGCAGGAAATCTCCACTTGCAATTTCCACAAAAAGAGTGTTTCAAAACTGATCTTTCTAAAGGAAGGTTTAACTCTGTGAGTTGAACACACACCACACAAAGAAGTTACTGAGAATTCTTCTTTCTTGCAGTATATGAAGAAATCCCGTTTCCAACGAAGGCCACAAACAGGTCTAAATATCCACTTGCAGACTTAAGAAACAGAGTGTTTCCAAACTGCTCTATGAAAAGAAAGGTTAAACTCTGTGAGTTGAACACATCCAGTACAAAGTAGTTTCTGAGAATGATTCTGTCTAGTTTTTAAACGAGGATATTGCCATTTCTAAGATTGGCCTCAAATCTCTTGAAATCTCCACTTGCAAATTCCACAAAAAGAGTGTTTCAAAACTGCTCTGTCTAAAGGAACGTTCAGCTCTGTGAGTTGAATACAAACAACGCGAAGAAGTTACTGAGAATTCTTCTGTCAGGCATTCTATGAAGAAATCCCGTTTCCAACGAAGGCCTCAACCAGGTCTAAATATCCAATTGCAGACTTAACAAACAGAGTGTTTTCAAACTGCTCTATGCAAAGAAAGGTTAAACTCTGTGAGTTGAACACACCCATTACAAAGTAGTTTCTGAGAATGATTCTGTGTAGTTTTGAAACGGGGTTATTTCAATTTCTAAGATTAGCCTCAAATCGCAGGAAATCTCCACTTGCAATTTCCACAAAAAGAGTGTTTCAAAACTGATATTTCTAAAGGAATGTTTATCTCTGTGAGTTGAACACACACCACACAAAGAAGTTACTGAGAATTCTTCTTTCTTGCAGTATATGAAGAAATCCCGTTTCCAACGAAGGCCACAAAGAGGTCTAAATATCCACTTGCAGACTTAACAAACAGAGTGTTTCCAAACTGCTCTATGAAAAGAAAGGTTAAACTCTGTGAGTTGAACACATCCAGTACAAAGTAGTTTCTGAGAATGATTCTGTCTAGTTTTTAAACGAGGATATTGCCATTTCTAAGATTGGCCTCAAATCTCTTGAAATCTCCACTTGCAAATTCCACAAAAAGAGTGTTTCAAAACTGCTCTGTCTAAAGGAACGTTCAGCTCTGTGAGTTGAATACAAACAACGCAAAGAAGTTACTGAGAATTCTTCTGTCTAGCATTCTATGAAGAAATCCCGTTTCCAACGAAGGCCTCAACCAGGTCTAAATATCGACTTGCAGACTTAACAAACTGAGTGTTTTCAAACTGCTCTATGAAAAGGAAGGTTAAACTCTGTGAGTTGAACACACCCATTACAAAGTAGTTTCTGAGAATGATTCTGTGTAGTTTTGAAACGGGGTTCTTTCAATTTCTAAGATTGGCCTCAAATCTCAGGAAATCTCCACTTGCAATTTCCACAAAAAGAGTGTTTCAAAACTGATCTTTCTAAAGGAAGGTTTAACTCTGTGAGTTGAACACACACCACACAAAGAAGTTACTGAGAATTCTTCTTTCTTGCACTATATGAAGAAATCTCGTTTCCAACGAAGGCCACAAAGAGGTCTAAATATCCACTTGCAGACTTAAGAAACAGAGTGTTTCCAAACTGCTCTATGAAAAGAAAGGTTAAAGACTGTGAGTTGAACACATCCAGTACAAAGTAGTTTCTGAGAATGATTCTGTCTAGTTTTTAAACGAGGATATTGCCATTTCTAAGATTGCTCTCAAATCTCTTGAAATCTCCACTTGCAAATTCCACAAAAAGAGTGTTTCAAAACTGCTCTGTCTAAAGGAACGTTCAGCTCTGTGAGTTGAATAGAAACAATGCAAAGAATTACTGAGAATTCTTCTGTCTAGCATTTTATGAAGAAATCCCGTTTCCAACGAAGGCCTCAACCAGGTCTAAATATCCACTTGCAGACTTAACAAACAGAGTGTTTTCAAACTGCTCTATGAAAAGGAAGGTTAAACTGTGTGAGTTGAAGACACCCATTACAAAGTAGTTTCTGAGAATGATTCTGTGTAGTTTTGAAACGGGGTTCTTTCAATTTCTAAGATTGGCCTCAAATCGCAGGAAATCTCCACTTGCAATTTCCACAAAAAGAGTGTTTCAAAACTGATCTTTCTAAAGGAAGGTTTAACTCTGTGAGTTGAACACACACCACACAAAGAAGTTACTGAGAATTCTTCTTTCTTGCAGTATATGAAGAAATCCCGTTTCCAACGAAGGCCACAAACAGGTCAAAATATCCACTTGCAGAGTTAACAAACAGAGCGTTTCCAAACTGCTCTATGAAAAGAAAGGTTAAACTCTGTGAGTTGAACACATCCAGTACAAAGTAGTTTCTGAGAATGATTCTGTCTAGTTTTTAAACGAGGATATTGCCATTTCTAAGATTGGCCTCAAATCTCTTGAAATCTCCACTTGCAAATTCCACAAAAAGAGTGTTTCAAAACTGCTCTGTCTAAAGGAACGTTCAGCTCTGTGAGTTGAATACAAACAACGCAAAGAAGTTACTGAGAATTCTTCTGTCTAGCATTCTATGAAGAAATCCCGTTTCCAACGAAGGCCTCAACCAGGTCTAAATATCCACTTGCAGACTTAACAAACAGAGTGTTTTCAAACTGCTCTATGAAAAGGAAGGTTAAACTCTGTGAGTTGAACACACCCATTACAAAGTAGTTTCTGAGAATGATTCTGTGTAGTTTTGAAACGGGGTTCTTTCAATTTCTAAGATTGGCCTCAAATCGCAGGAAATCTCCACTTGCAATTTCCACAAAAAGAGTGTTTCAAAACTGATCTTTCTAAAGGAAGGTTTAACTCTGTGAGTTGAACACACACCACACAAAGAAGTTACTGAGAATTCTTCTTTCTTGCAGTATATGAAGAAATCCCGTTTCCAACGAAGGCCACAAACAGGTCTAAATATCCACTTGCAGACTTAAGAAACAGAGTGTTTCCAAACTGCTCTATGAAAAGAAAGGTTAAACTCTGTGAGTTGAACACATTCAGTACAAAGTAGTTTCTCAGAATGATTCTGTCTAGTTTTTAAACGAGGATATTGCCATTTCTAAGATTGGCCTCAAATCTCTTGAAATCTCCACTTGCAAATTCCACAAAAAGAGTGTTTCAAAACTGCTCTGTCTAAAGGAACGTTCAGCTCTGTGAGTTGAATACAAACAACGCGAAGAAGTTACTGAGAATTCTTCTGTCAGGCATTCTATGAAGAAATCCCGTTTCCAACGAAGGCCTCAACCAGGTCTAAATATCCAATTGCAGACTTAACAAACAGAGTGTTTTCAAACTGCTCTATGAAAAGAAAGGTTAAACTCTGTGAGTTGAACACACCCATTACAAAGTAGTTTCTGAGAATGATTCTGTGTAGTTTTGAAACGGGGTTATTTCAATTTCTAAGATTGGCCTCAAATCGCAGGAAATCTCCACTTGCAATTTCCACAAAAAGAGTGTTTCAAAACTGATCTTTCTAAAGGAATGTTTATCTCTGTGAGTTGAACACACACCACACAAAGAAGTTACTGAGAATTCTTCTTTCTTGCAGTATATGAAGAAATCCCGTTTCCAACGAAGGCCACAAAGAGGTCTAAATATCCACTTGCAGACTTAACAAACAGAGTGTTTCCAAACTGCTCTATGAAAAGGAAGGTTAAACTCTGTGAGTTGAACACATCCAGTACAAAGTAGTTTCTGAGAATGATTCTGTCTAGTTTTTAAACGAGGATATTGCCATTTCTAAGATTGGCCTCAAATCTCTTGAAATCTCCACTGGCAAATTCCACAAAAAGAGTGTTTCAAAACTGCTCTGTCTAAAGGAACGTTCAGCTCTGTGAGTTGAATACAAACAACGCAAAGAAGTTACTGAGAATTCTTCTGTCTAGCATTCTATGAAGAAATCCCGTTTCCAACGAAGGCCTCAACCAGGTCTAAATATCCACTTGCAGACTTAACAAACAGAGTGTTTTCAAACTGCTCTATGAAAAGGAAGGTTAAACTCTGTGAGTTGAACACACCCATTACAAAGTAGTTTCTGAGAATGATTCTGTGTAGTTTTGAAACGGGGTTCTTTCAATTTCTAAGATTGGCCTCAAATCTCAGGAAATCTCCACTTGCAATTTCCACAAAAAGAGTGTTTCAAAACTGATCTTTCTAAAGGAAGGTTTAACTCTGTGAGTTGAACACACACCACACAAAGAAGTTACTGAGAATTCTTCTTTCTTGCAGTATATGAAGAAATCCCGTTTCCAACGAAGGCCACAAAGAGGTCTAAATATCCACTTGCAGACTTAAGAAACAGAGTGTTTCCAAACTGCTCTATGAAAAGAAAGGTTAAACTCTGTGAGTTGAACACATCCAGTACAAAGTAGTTTCTGAGAATGATTCTGTCTAGTTTTTAAACGAGGATATTGCCATTTCTAAGATTGGCCTCAAATCTCTTGAAATCTCCACTTGCAAATTCCACAAAAAGAGTGTTTCAAAACTGCTCTGTCTAAAGGAACGTTCAGCTCTGTGAGTTGAATACAAACAACGCAAAGAAGTTACTGAGAATTCTTCTGTCTAGCATTCTATGAAGAAATCCCGTTTCCAACGAAGGCCTCAACCAGGTCTAAATATCGACTTGCAGACTTAACAAACTGAGTGTTTTCAAACTGCTCTATGAAAAGGAAGGTTAAACTCTGTGAGTTGAACACACCCATTACAAAGTAGTTTCTGAGAATGATTCTGTGTAGTTTTGAAACGGGGTTCTTTCAATTTCTAAGATTGGCCTCAAATCTCAGGAAATCTCCACTTGCAATTTCCACAAAAAGAGTGTTTCAAAACTGATCTTTCTAAAGGAAGGTTTAACTCTGTGAGTTGAACACACACCACACAAAGAAGTTACTGAGAATTCTTCTTTCTTGCAGTATATGAAGAAATCTCGTTTCCAACGAAGGCCACAAAGAGGTCTAAATATCCACTTGCAGACTTAAGAAACAGAGTGTTTCCAAACTGCTCTATGAAAAGAAAGGTTAAACACTGTGAGTTGAACACATCCAGTACAAAGTAGTTTCTGAGAATGATTCTGTCTAGTTTTTAAACGAGGATATTGCCATTTCTAAGATTGCTCTCAAATCTCTTGAAATCTCCACTTGCAAATTCCACAAAAAGAGTGTTTCAAAACTGCTCTGTCTAAAGGAACGTTCAGCTCTGTGAGTTGAATAGAAACAATGCAAAGAATTACTGAGAATTCTTCTGTCTAGCATTTTATGAAGAAATCCCGTTTCCAACGAAGGCCTCAACCAGGTCTAAATATCCACTTGCAGACTTAACAAACAGAGTGTTTTCAAACTGCTCTATGAAAAGGAAGGTTAAACTCTGTGAGTTGAAGACACCCATTACAAAGTAGTTTCTGAGAATGATTCTGTGTAGTTTTGAAACGGGGTTCTTTCAATTTCTAAGATTGGCCTCAAATCGCAGGAAATCTCCACTTGCAATTTCCACAAAAAGAGTGTTTCAAAACTGATCTTTCTAAAGGAAGGTTTAACTCTGTGAGTTGAACACACACCACACAAAGAAGTTACTGAGAATTCTTCTTTCTTGCAGTATATGAAGAAATCCCGTTTCCAACGAAGGCCACAAACAGGTCAAAATATCCACTTGCAGAGTTAACAAACAGAGCGTTTCCAAACTGCTCTATGAAAAGAAAGGTTAAACTCTGTGAGTTGAACACATCCAGTACAAAGTAGTTTCTGAGAATGATTCTGTCTAGTTTTTAAACGAGGATATTGCCATTTCTAAGATTGGCCTCAAATCTCTTGAAATCTCCACTTGCAAATTCCACAAAAAGAGTGTTTCAAAACTGCTCTGTCTAAAGGAACGTTCAGCTCTGTGAGTTGAATACAAACAACGCAAAGAAGTTACTGAGAATTCTTCTGTCTAGCATTCTATGAAGAAATCCCGTTTCCAACGAAGGCCTCAACCAGGTCTAAATATCCACTTGCAGACTTAACAAACAGAGTGTTTTCAAACTGCTCTATGAAAAGGAAGGTTAAACTCTGTGAGTTGAACACACCCATTACAAAGTAGTTTCTGAGAATGATTCTGTGTAGTTTTGAAACGGGGTTCTTTCAATTTCTAAGATTGGCCTCAAATCGCAGGAAATCTCCACTTGCAATTTCCACAAAAAGAGTGTTTCAAAACTGATCTTTCTAAAGGAAGGTTTAACTCTGTGAGTTGAACACACACCACACAAAGAAGTTACTGAGAATTCTTCTTTCTTGCAGTATATGAAGAAATCCCGTTTCCAACGAAGGCCACAAAGAGGTCTAAATATCCACTTGCAGACTTAAGAAACAGAGTGTTTCCAAACTGCTCTATGAAAAGAAAGGTTAAACACTGTGAGTTGAACACATCCAGTACAAAGTAGTTTCTGAGAATGATTCTGTCTAGTTTTTAAACGAGGATATTGCCATTTCTAAGATTGCCCTCAAATCTCTTGAAATCTCCACTTGCAAATTCCACAAAAAGAGTGTTTCAAAACTGCTCTGTCTAAAGGAACGTTCAGCTCTGTGAGTTGAATAGAAACAATGCAAAGAATTACTGAGAATTCTTCTGTCTAGCATTTTATGAAGAAATCCCGTTTCCAACGAAGGCCTCAACCAGGTCTAAATATCCACTTGCAGACTTAACAAACAGAGTGTTTTCAAACTGCTCTATGAAAAGGAAGGTTAAACTCTGTGAGTTGAAGACACCCATTACAAAGTAGTTTCTGAGAATGATTCTGTGTAGTTTTGAAACGGGGTTCTTTCAATTTCTAAGATTGGCCTCAAATCGCAGGAAATCTCCACTTGCAATTTCCACAAAAAGAGTGTTTCAAAACTGATCTTTCTAAAGGAAGGTTTAACTCTGTGAGTTGAACACACACCACACAAAGGAGTTACTGAGAATTCTTCTTTCTTGCAGTATATGAAGAAATCCCGTTTCCAACGAAGGCCACAAAGAGGTCTAAATATCCACTTGCAGACTTAACAAACAGAGTGTTTCCAAACTGCTCTATGAAAAGAAAGGTTAAACTCTGTGAGTTGAACACCTCCAGTACAAAGTAGTTTCTGAGAATGATTCTGTCTAGTTTTTAAACGAGGATATTGCCATTTCTATGATTGGCCTCAAATCTCTTGAAATCTCCACTTGCAAATTCCACAAAAAGAGTGTTTCAAAACTGCTCTGTCTAAAGGAACGTTCAGCTCTGTGAGTTGAATACAAACAACGCAAAGGAGTTACTGAGAATTCTTCTGTCTAGCATTCTATGAAGAAATCCCGTTTCCAACGAAGGCCTCAACCAGGTCTAAATATCCACTTGCAGACTTAACAAACAGAGTGTTTTCAAACTGCTCTATGAAAAGGAAGGTTAAACTCTGTGAGTTGAACACACCCATTACAAAGTAGTTTCTGAGAATGATTCTGTGTAGTTTTGAAACGGGGTTATTTCAATTTCTAAGATTGGCCTCAAATCGCAGGAAATCTCCACTTGCAATTTCCACAAAAAGAGTGTTTCAAAACTGATCTTTCTAAAGGAAGGTTTAACTCTGTGAGTTGAACACACACCACACAAAGAAGTTACTGAGAATTCTTCTTTCTTGCAGTATATGAAGAAATCCCGTTTCCAACGAAGGCCACAAACAGGTCAAAATATCCACTTGCAGAGTTAACAAACAGAGCGTTTCCAAACTGCTCTATGAAAAGAAAGGTTAAACTCTGTGAGTTGAACACATCCAGTACAAAGTAGTTTCTGAGAATGATTCTGTCTAGTTTTTAAACGAGGATATTGCCATTTCTAAGATTGGCCTCAAATCTCTTGAAATCTCCACTTGCAAATTCCACAAAAAGAGTGTTTCAAAACTGCTCTGTCTAAAGGAACGTTCAGCTCTGTGAGTTGAATACAAACAACGCAAAGAAGTTACTGAGAATTCTTCTGTCTAGCATTCTATGAAGAAATCCCGTTTCCAACGAAGGCCTCAACCAGGTCTAAATATCCACTTGCAGACTTAACAAACAGAGTGTTTTCAAACTGCTCTATGAAAAGGAAGGTTAAACTCTGTGAGTTGAACACACCCATTACAAAGTAGTTTCTGAGAATGATTCTGTGTAGTTTTGAAACGGGGTTATTTCAATTTCTAAGATTGGCCTCAAATCGCAGGAAATCTCCACTTGCAATTTCCACAAAAAGAGTGTTTCAAAACTGATCTTTCTAAAGGAAGGTTTAACTCTGTGAGTTGAACACACACCACACAAAGAAGTTACTGAGAATTCTTCTTTCTAAAGGAAGGTTTAACTCTGTGAGTTGAACACACACCACACAAAGAAGTTACTGAGAATTCTTCTTTCTTGCAGTATATGAAGAAATCCCGTTTCCAACGAAGGCCACAAACAGGTCAAAATATCCACTTGCAGAGTTAACAAACAGAGCGTTTCCAAACTGCTCTATGAAAAGAAAGGTTAAACTCTGTGAGTTGAACACATCCAGTACAAAGTAGTTTCTGAGAATGATTCTGTCTAGTTTTTAAACGAGGATATTGCCATTTCTAAGATTGGCCTCAAATCTCTTGAAATCTCCACTTGCAAATTCCACAAAAAGAGTGTTTCAAAACTGCTCTGTCTAAAGGAACGTTCAGCTCTGTGAGTTGAATACAAACAACGCAAAGAAGTTACTGAGAATTCTTCTGTCTAGCATTCTATGAAGAAATCCCGTTTCCAACGAAGGCCTCAACCAGGTCTAAATATCCACTTGCAGACTTAACAAACAGAGTGTTTTCAAACTGCTCTATGAAAAGGAAGGTTAAACTCTGTGAGTTGAACACACCCATTACAAAGTAGTTTCTGAGAATGATTCTGTGTAGTTTTGAAACGGGGTTATTTCAATTTCTAAGATTGGCCTCAAATCGCAGGAAATCTCCACTTGCAATTTCCACAAAAAGAGTGTTTCAAAACTGATCTTTCTAAAGGAAGGTTTAACTCTGTGAGTTGAACACACACCACACAAAGAAGTTACTGAGAATTCTTCTTTCTTGCAGTATATGAAGAAATCCCGTTTCCAACGAAGGCCACAAACAGGTCTAAATATCCACTTGCAGACTTAAGAAACAGAGTGTTTCCAAACTGCTCTATGAAAAGAAAGGTTAAACTCTGTGAGTTGAACACATCCAGTACAAAGTAGTTTCTGAGAATGATTCTGTCTAGTTTTTAAACGAGGATATTGCCATTTCTAAGATTGGCCTCAAATCTCTTGAAATCTCCACTTGCAAATTCCACAAAAAGAGTGTTTCAAAACTGCTCTGTCTAAAGGAACGTTCAGCTCTGTGAGTTGAATACAAACAACGCGAAGAAGTTACTGAGAATTCTTCTGTCAGGCATTCTATGAAGAAATCCCGTTTCCAACGAAGGCCTCAACCAGGTCTAAATATCCAATTGCAGACTTAACAAACAGAGTGTTTTCAAACTGCTCTATGCAAAGAAAGGTTAAACTCTGTGAGTTGAACACACCCATTACAAAGTAGTTTCTGAGAATGATTCTGTGTAGTTTTGAAACGGGGTTATTTCAATTTCTAAGATTGGCCTCAAATCGCAGGAAATCTCCACTTGCAATTTCCACAAAAAGAGTGTTTCAAAACTGATCTTTCTAAAGGAATGTTTATCTCTGTGAGTTGAACACACACCACACAAAGAAGTTACTGAGAATTCTTCTTTCTTGCAGTATATGAAGAAATCCCGTTTCCAACGAAGGCCACAAAGAGGTCTAAATATCCACTTGCAGACTTAACAAACAGAGTGTTTCCAAACTGCTCTATGAAAAGAAAGGTTAAACTCTGTGAGTTGAACACATCCAGTACAAAGTAGTTTCTGAGAATGATTCTGTCTAGTTTTTAAACGAGGATATTGCCATTTCTAAGATTGGCCTCAAATCTCTTGAAATCTCCACTGGCAAATTCCACAAAAAGAGTGTTTCAAAACTGCTCTGTCTAAAGGAACGTTCAGCTCTGTGAGTTGAATACAAACAATGCAAAGACGTTTCTGAGAATTCTTCTGTCTAGCATTTTATGAAGAAATCCCGTTTCCAACGAAGGCCTCAACCAGGTCTAAATATCCACTTGCAGACTTAACAAACAGAGTGTTTTCAAACTGCTCTATGAAAAGAAAGGTTAAACTCTGTGAGTTGAAGACACCCATTACAAAGTAGTTTCTGAGAATGATTCTGTGTAGTTTTGAAACGGGGTTATTTCAATTTCTAAGATTGGCCTCAAATCGCAGGAAATCTCCACTTGCAATTTCCACAAAAAGAGTGTTTCAAAACTGATCTTTCTAAAGGAAGGTTTAACTCTGTGAGTTGAACACACACCACACAAAGAAGTTACTGAGAATTCTTCTTTCTTGCAGTATATGAAGAAATCCCGTTTCCAACGAAGGCCACAAACAGGACTAAATATCCACTTGCAGACTTAACAACAAGTGTTTCCAAACTGCTCTATGAAAAGAAAGGTTAAACTCTGTGAGTTGAACACATCCAGTACAAAGTAGTTTCTGAGAATGATTCTGTCTAGTTTTTAAACGAGGATATTGCCATTTCTAAGATTGGCCTCAAATCTCTTGAAATGTCCACATGCAAATTCCACAAAAAGAGTGTTTCAAAACTGCTCTGTCTAAAGGAACGTTCAGCTCTGTGAGTTGAATACAAACAATGCAAAGACGTTTCTGAGAATTCTTCTGTCTAGCATTTTATGAAGAAATCCCGTTTCCAACGAAGGCCTCAACCAGGTCTAAATATCCACTTGCAGACTTAACAAACAGAGTGTTTTCAAACTGCTCTATGAAAAGAAAGGTTAAACTCTGTGAGTTGAACACACCCATTACAAAGTAGTTTCTGAGAATGATTCTGTGTAGTTTTGAAACGGGGTTATTTCAATTTCTAAGATTGGCCTCAAATCGCAGGAAATCTCCACTTGCAATTTCCACAAAAAGAGTGTTTCAAAACTGATCTTTCTAAAGGAAGGTTTAACTCTGTGAGTTGAACACACACCACACAAAGAAGTTACTGAGAATTCTTCTTTCTTGCAGTATATGAAGAAATCCCGTTTCCAACGAAGGCCACAAACAGGACTAAATATCCACTTGCAGACTTAACAACAAGTGTTTCCAAACTGCTCTATGAAAAGAAAGGTTAAACTCTGTGAGTTGAACACATCCAGTACAAAGTAGTTTCTGAGAATGATTCTGTCTAGTTTTTAAACGAGGATATTGCCATTTCTAAGATTGGCCTCAAATCTCTTGAAATGTCCACATGCAAATTCCACAAAAAGAGTGTTTCAAAACTGCTCTGTCTAAAGGAACGTTCAGCTCTGTGAGTTGAATACAAACAATGCAAAGACGTTTCTGAGAATTCTTCTGTCTAGCATTTTATGAAGAAATCCCGTTTCAAACGAAGGCCTCAACCAGGTCTAAATATCCACTTGCAGACTTAACAAACAGAGTGTTTTCAAACTGCTCTATGAAAAGAAAGGTTAAACTCTGTGAGTTGAACACACCCATTACAAAGTAGTTTCTGAGAATGATTCTGTGTAGTTTTGAAACGGGGTTATTTCAATTTCTAAGATTGGCCTCAAATCGCAGGAAATCTCCACTTGCAATTTCCACAAAAAGAGTGTTTCAAAACTGATCTTTCTAAAGGAAGGTTTAACTCTGTGAGTTGAACACACACCACACAAAGAAGTTACTGAGAATTCTTCTTTCTTGCAGTATATGAAGAAATCCCGTTTCCAACGAAGGCCACAAACAGGACTAAATATCCACTTGCAGACTTAACAAAAAGTGTTTCCAAACTGCTCTATGAAAAGAAAGGTTAAACTCTGTGAGTTGAACACATCCAGTACAAAGTAGTTTCTGAGAATGATTCTGTCTAGTTTTTAAACGAGGATATTGCCATTTCTAAGATTGCCCTCAAATCTCTTGAAATCTCCACTTGCAAATTCCACAAAAAGAGTGTTTCAAAACTGCTCTGTCTAAAGGAACGTTCAGCTCGGTGAGTTGAATAGAAACAATGCAAAGAATTACTGAGAATTCTTCTGTCTAGCATTTTATGAAGAAATCCCGTTTACAACGAAGGCCTCAACCAGGTCTAAATATCCACTTGCAGACTTAACAAACAGAGTGTTTTCAAACTGCTCTATGAAAAGGAAGGTTAAACTCTGTGAGTTGAAGACACCCATTAGAAAGTAGTTTCTGAGAATGATTCTGTGTAGTTTTGAAACGGGGTTCTTTCAATTTCTAAGATTGGCCTCAAATCGCAGGAAATCTCCACTTGCAATTTCCACAAAAAGAGTGTTTCAAAACTGATCTTTCTAAAGGAAGGTTGAACTCTGTGAGTTGAACACACACCACACAAAGAAGTTACTGAGAATTCTTCTTTCTTGCAGTATATGAAGAAATCCCGTTTCCAACGAAGGCCACAAAGAGGTCTAAATATCCACTTGCAGACTTAAGAAACAGAGTGTTTCCAAACTGCTCTATGAAAAGAAAGGTTAAACTCTGTGAGTTGAACACCTCCAGTACAAAGTAGTTTCTGAGAATGATTCTGTCTAGTTTTTAAACGAGGATATTGCCATTTCTAAGATTGCCCTCAAATCTCTTGAAATCTCCACTTGCAAATTCCACAAAAAGAGTGTTTCAAAACTGCTCTGTCTAAAGGAACGTTCAGCTCTGTGAGTTGAATAGAAACAATGCAAAGAATTACTGAGAATTCTTCTGTCTAGCATTTTATGAAGAAATCCCGTTTCCAACGAAGGCCTCAACCAGGTCTAAATATCCTCTTGCAGACTTAACAAACAGAGTGTTTTCAAACTGCTCTATGAAAAGGAAGGTTAAACTCTGTGAGTTGAAGACACCCATTAGAAAGTAGTTTCTGAGAATGATTCTGTGTAGTTTTGAAACGGGGTTCTTTCAATTTCTAAGATTGGCCTCAAATCGCAGGAAATCTCCACTTGCAATTTCCACAAAAAGAGTGTTTCAAAACTGATCTTTCTAAAGGAAGGTTTAACTCTGTGAGTTGAACACACACCACACAAAGAAGTTACTGAGAATTCTTCTTTCTTGCAGTATATGAAAAAATCCCGTTTCCAACGAAGGCCACAAAGAGGTCTAAATATCCACTTGCAGACTTAAGAAACAGAGTGTTTCCAAACTGCTCTATGAAAAGAAAGGTTAAACTCTGTGAGTTGAACACCTCCAGTACAAAGTAGTTTCTGAGAATGATTCTGTCTAGTTTTTAAACGAGGATATTGCCATTTCTAAGATTGGACTCAAATCTCTTGAAATCTCCACTTGCAAATTCCACAAAAAGAGTGTTTCAAAACTGCTCTGTCTAAAGGAACGTTCAGCTCTGTGAGTTGAATACAAACAACGCAAAGAAGTTACTGAGAATTCTTCTGTCTAGCATTCTATGACGAAATCCCGTTTCCAACGATGGCCTCAACCAGGTCTAAATATCCACTTGCAGACTTAACAAACAGAGTGTTTTCAAACTGCTCTATGAAAAGGAAGGTTAAACTCTGTGAGTTGAAGACACCCATTACAAAGTAGTTTCTGAGAATGATTCTGTGTAGTTTTGAAACGGGGTTCTTTCAATTTCTAAGATTGGCCTCAAATCGCAGGAAATCTCCACTTGCAATTTCCACAAAAAGAGTGTTTCAAAACTGATCTTTCTAAAGGAAGGTTTAACTCTGTGAGTTGAACACACACCACACAAAGAAGTTACTGAGAATTCTTCTTTCTTGCAGTATATGAGGAAATCCCGTTTCCAACGAAGGCCACAAAGAGGTCTAAATATCCACTTGCAGACTTAACAAACAGAGTGTTTCCAAACTGCTCTATGAAAAGAAAGGTTAAACTCTGTGAGTTGAACACCTCCAGTACAAAGTAGTTTCTGAGAATGATTCTGTCTAGTTTTTAAACGAGGATATTGCCATTTCTAAGATTGGCCTCAAATCTCTTGAAATCTCCACTTGCAAATTCCACAAAAAGAGTGTTTCCAAACTGCTCTGTCTAAAGGAACGTTCAGCTCTGTGAGTTGAATACAAACAACGCAAAGAAGTTACTGAGAATTCTTCTGTCTAGCATTCTATGAAGAAATCCCGTTTCCAACGAAGGCCTCAACCAGGTCTAAATATCCACTTGCAGACTTAACAAACAGAGTGTTTTCAAACTGCTCTATGAAAAGAAAGGTTAAACTCTGTGAGTTGAACACACCCATTACAAAGTAGTTTCTGAGAATGATTCTGTGTAGTTTTGAAACGGGGTTCTTTCAATTTCTAAGATTGGTCTCAAATCGCAGGAAATCTCCACTTGCAATTTCCACAAAAAGAGTGTTTCAAAACTGATCTTTCTAAAGGAAGGTTTAACTCTGTGAGTTGAACACACACCACACAAAGAAGTTACTGAGAATTCTTCTTTCTTGCAGTATATGAAGAAATCCCGTTTCCAACGAAGGCCACAAAGAGGTCTAAATATCCACTTGCAGACTTAAGAAACAGAGTGTTTCCAAACTGCTCTATGAAAAGTAAGGTTAAACTCTGTGAGTTGAACACATCCAGTACAAAGTAGTTTCTGAGAATGATTCTGTCTAGTTTTTAAACGAGGATATTGCCATTTCTAATATTGGCCTCAAATCTCTTGAAATCTCCACTTGCAAATTCCACAAAAAGAGTGTTTCAAAACTGCTCTGTCTAAACGAACGTTCAGCTCTGTGAGTTGAATACAAACAATGCAAAGAAGTTACTGAGAATTCTTCTGTCTAGCATTCTATGAAGAAATCCCATTTCCAACGAAGGCCTCAACCAGGTCTAAATATCCACTTGCAGACTTAACAAACAGAGTGTTTTCAAACTGCTCTATGAAAAGAAAGGTTAAACTCTGTGAGTTGAACACACCCATTACAAAGTAGTTTCTGAGAATGATTCTGTGTAGTTTTGAAATGGGGTTCTTTCAATTTCTAAGATTGGCCTCAAATCGCAGGAAATCTCCACTTGCAATTTCCACAAAAAGAGTGTTTCAAAACTGATCTTTCTAAAGGAAGGTTTAACTCTGTGAGTTGAACACACACCACACAAAGAAGTTACTGAGAATTCTTCTTTCTTGCAGTATATGAAGAAATCCCGTTTCCAACGAAGGCCACAAACAGGTCAAAATATCCACTTGCAGAGTTAACAAACAGAGCGTTTCCAAACTGCTCTATGAAAAGAAAGGTTAAACTCTGTGAGTTGAACACATCCAGTACAAAGT
The DNA here is from genome assembly GCF_029289425.2 of Pan paniscus. Classification (NCBI taxonomy): domain Eukaryota; kingdom Metazoa; phylum Chordata; class Mammalia; order Primates; family Hominidae; genus Pan; species Pan paniscus. The sequence goes on along the minus strand of NC_073259.2, from coordinate 60,124,951 downwards.
AGTTTCTGAGAATGATTCTGTCTAGTTTTTAAACGAGGATATTGCCATTTCTAAGATTGCCCTCAAATCTCTTGAAATCTCCACTTGCAAATTCCACAAAAAGAGTGTTTCAAAACTGCTCTGTCTAAAGGAACGTTCAGCTCTGTGAGTTGAATAGAAACAATGCAAAGAATTACTGAGAATTCTTCTGTCTAGCATTTTATGAAGAAATCCCGTTTCCAACGAAGGCCTCAACCAGGTCTAAATATCCACTTGCAGACTTAACAAACAGAGTGTTTTCAAACTGCTCTATGAAAAGGAAGGTTAAACTCTGTGAGTTGAAGACACCCATTAGAAAGTAGTTTCTGAGAATGATTCTGTGTAGTTTTGAAACGGGGTTCTTTCAATTTCTAAGATTGGCCTCAAATCGCAGGAAATCTCCACTTGCAATTTCCACAAAAAGAGTGTTTCAAAACTGATCTTTCTAAAGGAAGGTTTAACTCTGTGAGTTGAGCACACACCACACAAAGAAGTTACTGAGAATTCTTCTTTCTTGCAGTATATGAAGAAATCCCGTTTCCAACGAAGGCCACAAAGAGGTCTAAATATCCACTTGCAGACTTAAGAAACAGAGTGTTTCCAAACTGCTCTATGAAAAGAAAGGTTAAACTCTGTGAGTTGAACACCTCCAGTACAAAGTAGTTTCTGAGAATGATTCTGTCTAGTTTTTAAACGAGGATATTGCCATTTCTAAGATTGGCCTCAAATCTCTTGAAATCTCCACTTGCAAATTCCACAAAAAGAGTGTTTCAAAACTGCTCTGTCTAAAGGAACGTTCAGCTCTGTGAGTTGAATACAAACAACGCAAAGAAGTTACTGAGAATTCTTCTGTCTAGCATTCTATGAAGAAATCCCGTTTCCAACGAAGGCCTCAACCAGGTCTAAATATCCACTTGCAGACTTAACAAACAGAGTGTTTTCAAACTGCTCTATGAAAAGAAAGGTTAAACTCTGTGAGTTGAACACACCCATTACAAAGTAGTTTCTGAGAATGATTCTGTGTAGTTTTGAAACGGGGTTCTTTCAATTTCTAAGATTGGTCTCAAATCGCAGGAAATCTCCACTTGCAATTTCCACAAAAAGAGTGTTTCAAAACTGATCTTTCTAAAGGAAGGTTTAACTCTGTGAGTTGAACACACACCACACAAAGAAGTTACTGAGAATTCTTCTTTCTTGCAGTATATGAAGAAATCCCGTTTCCAACGAAGGCCACAAAGAGGTCTAAATATCCACTTGCAGACTTAAGAAACAGAGTGTTTCCAAACTGCTCTATGAAAAGTAAGGTTAAACTCTGTGAGTTGAACACATCCAGTACAAAGTAGTTTCTGAGAATGATTCTGTCTAGTTTTTAAACGAGGATATTGCCATTTCTAAGATTGGCCTCAAATCTCTTGAAATCTCCACTTGCAAATTCCACAAAAAGAGTGTTTCAAAACTGCTCTGTCTAAACGAACGTTCAGCTCTGTGAGTTGAATACAAACAATGCAAAGAAGTTACTGAGAATTCTTCTGTCTAGCATTCTATGAAGAAATCCCATTTCCAACGAAGGCCTCAACCAGGTCTAAATATCCACTTGCAGACTTAACAAACAGAGTGTTTTCAAACTGCTCTATGAAAAGGAAGGTTAAACTCTGTGAGTTGAAGACACCCATTACAAAGTAGTTTCTGAGAATGATTCTGTGTAGTGTTGAAACGGGGTTATTTCAATTTCTAAGATTGGCCTCAAATCGCAGGAAATCTCCACTTGCAATTTCCACAAAAAGAGTGTTTCAAAACTGATCTTTCTAAAGGAAGGTTTAACTCTGTGAGTTGAACACACACTACACAAAGAAGTTACTGAGAATTCTTCTTTCTTGCAGTATATGAAGAAATCCCGTTTCCAACGAAGGCCACAAAGAGGTCTAAATATCCACTTGCAGACTTAACAAACAGAGTGTTTCCAAACTGCTCTATGAAAAGAAAGGTTAAACTCTGTGAGTTGAACACCTCCAGTACAAAGTAGTTTCTGAGAATGATTCTGTCTAGTTTTTAAACGAGGATATTGCCATTTCTAAGATTGGCCTCAAATCTCTTGAAATCTCCACTTGCAAATTCCACAAAAAGAGTGTTTCAAAACTGCTCTGTCTAAAGGAACGTTCAGCTCTGTGAGTTGAATACAAACAACGCAAAGAAGTTACTGAGAATTCTTCTGTCTAGCATTCTATGAAGAAATCCCGTTTCCAACGAAGGCCTCAACCAGGTCTAAATATCCACTTGCAGACTTAACAAACAGAGTGTTTTCAAACTGCTCTATGAAAAGAAAGGTTAAACTCTGTGAGTTGAACACACCCATTACAAAGTAGTTTCTGAGAATGATTCTGTGTAGTTTTGAAACGGGGTTCTTTCAATTTCTAAGATTGGTCTCAAATCGCAGGAAATCTCCACTTGCAATTTCCACAAAAAGAGTGTTTCAAAACTGATCTTTCTAAAGGAAGGTTTAACTCTGTGAGTTGAACACACACCACACAAAGAAGTTACTGAGAATTCTTCTTTCTTGCAGTATATGAAGAAATCCCGTTTCCAACGAAGGCCACAAAGAGGTCTAAATATCCACTTGCAGACTTAAGAAACAGAGTGTTTCCAAACTGCTCTATGAAAAGTAAGGTTAAACTCTGTGAGTTGAACACATCCAGTACAAAGTAGTTTCTGAGAATGATTCTGTCTAGTTTTTAAACGAGGATATTGCCATTTCTAAGATTGGCCTCAAATCTCTTGAAATCTCCACTTGCAAATTCCACAAAAAGAGTGTTTCAAAACTGCTCTGTCTAAAGTAACGTTCAGCTCTGTGAGTTGAATACAAACAATGCAAAGAAGTTACTGACAATTCTTCTGTCTACCATTCTATGAAGAAATCCCATTTCCAACGAAGGCCTCAACCAGGTCTAAATATCCACTTGCAGACTTAACAAACAGAGTGTTTTCAAACTGCTCTATGAAAAGAAAGGTTAAACTCTGTGAGTTGAACACACCAATTACAAAGTAGTTTCTGAGAATGATTCTGTGTAGTTTTGAAACGGGGTTCTTTCAATTTCTAAGATTGGCCTCAAATCGCAGGAAATCTCCACTTGCAATTTCCACAAAAAGAGTGTTTCAAAACTGATCTTTCTAAAGGAAGGTTTAACTCTGTGAGTTGAACACACACCACACAACGAAGTTACTGAGAATTCTTCTTTCTTGCAGTATATGAAGAAATCCCGTTTCCAACGAAGGCCACAAAGAGGTCTAAATATCCACTTGCAGACTTAAGAAACAGAGTGTTTCCAAACTGCTCTATGAAAAGAAAGGTTAAACTCTGTGAGTTGAACACCTCCAGTACAAAGTAGTTTCTGAGAATGATTCTGTCTAGTTTTTAAACGAGGATATTGCCATTTCTAAGATTGGCCTCAAATCTCTTGAAATCTCCACTTGCAAATTCCACAAAAAGAGTGTTTCAAAACTGCTCTGTCTAAAGGAACGTTCAGCTCTGTGAGTTGAATACAAACAACGCAAAGAAGTTACTGAGAATTCTTCTGTCTAGCATTCTATGAAGAAATCCCGTTTCCAACGAAGGCCTCAACCAGGTCTAAATATCCACTTGCAGACTTAACAAACAGAGTGTTTTCAAACTGCTCTATGAAAAGAAAGGTTAAACTCTGTGAGTTGAACACACCCATTACAAAGTAGTTTCTGAGAATGATTCTGTGTAGTTTTGAAACGGGGTTCTTTCAATTTCTAAGATTGGTCTCAAATCGCAGGAAATCTCCACTTGCAATTTCCACAAAAAGAGTGTTTCAAAACTGATCTTTCTAAAGGAAGGTTTAACTCTGTGAGTTGAACACACACCACACAAAGAAGTTACTGAGAATTCTTCTTTCTTGCAGTATATGAAGAAATCCCGTTTCCAACGAAGGCCACAAACAGGTCAAAATATCCACTTGCAGAGTTAACAAACAGAGCGTTTCCAAACTGCTCTATGAAAAGAAAGGTTAAACTCTGTGAGTTGAACACATCCAGTACAAAGTAGTTTCTGAGAATGATTCTGTCTAGTTTTTAAACGAGGATATTGCCATTTCTAAGATTGGCCTCAAATCTCTTGAAATCTCCACTTGCAAATTCCACAAAAAGAGTGTTTCAAAACTGCTCTGTCTAAAGGAACGTTCAGCTCTGTGAGTTGAATACAAACAACGCAAAGAAGTTACTGAGAATTCTTCTGTCTAGCATTCTATGAAGAAATCCCGTTTCCAACGAAGGCCTCAACGAGGTCTAAATATCCACTTGCAGACTTAACAAACAGAGTGTTTTCAAACTGCTCTATGAAAAGGAAGGTTAAACTCTGTGAGTTGAACACACCCATTACAAAGTAGTTTCTGAGAATGATTCTGTGTAGTTTTGAAACGGGGTTATTTCAATTTCTAAGATTGGCCTCAAATCGCAGGAAATCTCCACTTGCAAATTCCACAAAAAGAGTGTTTCAAAACTGCTCTGTCTAAAGGAACGTTCAGCTCTGTGAGTTGAATACAAACAAGGCAAAGAAGTTACTGAGAATTCTTCTGTCTAGCATTCTATGAAGAAATCCCGTTTCCAACGAAGGCCTCAACCATGTCTAAATATCCACTTGCAGACTTAACAAACAGAGTGTTTTCAAACTGCTCTATGAAAAGAAAGGTTAAACTCTGTGAGTTGAACACACCCATTACAAAGTAGTTTCTGAGAATGATTCTGTGTAGTTTTGAAACGGGGTTCTTTCAATTTCTAAGATTGGCCTCAAATCGCAGGAAATCTCCACTTGCAATTTCCACAAAAAGAGTGTTTCAAAACTGATCTTTCTAAAGGAAGGTTTAACTCTGTGAGTTGAACACACACCACAAAAAGAAGTTGCTGAGAATTCTTCTTTCTTGCAGTATATGAAGAAATCCCGTTTCCAACGAAGGCCACAAACAGGTCAAAATATCCACTTGCAGACTTAAGAAACAGAGTGTTTCCAAACTGCTCTATGAAAAGAAAGGTTAAACTCTGTGAGTTGAACACATCCAGTACAAAGTAGTTTCTGAGAATGATTCTGTCTAGTTTTTAAACGAGGATATTGCCATTTCTAAGATTGGCCTCAAATCTCTTGAAATCTCCACTTGCAAATTCCACAAAAAGAGTGTTTCAAAACTGCTCTGTCTAAAGGAACGTTCAGCTCTGTGAGTTGAATACAAACAACGCAAAGAAGTTACTGAGAATTCTTCTGTCTAGCATTCTATGAAGAAATCCCGTTTCCAACGAAGGCCTCAACCAGGTCTAAATATCCACTTGCAGACTTAACAAACAGAGTGTTTTCAAACTGCTCTATGAAAAGAAAGGTTAAACTCTGTGAGTTGAACACACCCATTACAAAGTAGTTTCTGAGAATGATTCTGTGTAGCTTTGAAACGGGGTTATTTCAATTTCTAAGATTGGCCTCAAATCGCAGGAAATCTCCACTTGCAATTTCCACAAAAAGAGTGTTTCAAAACTGATCTTTCTAAAGGAAGGTTTAACTCTGTGAGTTGAACACACACCACACAAAGAAGTTACTGAGAATTCTTCTTTCTTGCAGTATATGAAGAAATCCCGTTTCCAACGAAGGCCACAAAGAGGTCTAAATATCCACTTGCAGACTTAAGAAACAGAGTGTTTCCAAACTGCTCTATGAAAAGTAAGGTTAAACTCTGTGAGTTGAACACATCCAGTACAAAGTAGTTTCTGAGAATGATTCTGTCTAGTTTTTAAACGAGGATATTGCCATTTCTAAGATTGGCCTCAAATCTCTTGAAATCTCCACTTGCAAATTCCACAAAAAGAGTGTTTCAAAACTGCTCTGTCTAAAGGAACGTTCAGCTCTGTGAGTTGAATACAAACAATGCAAAGAAGTTACTGACAATTCTTCTGTCTACCATTCTATGAAGAAATCCCATTTCCAACGAAGGCCTCAACCAGGTCTAAATATCCACTTGCAGACTTAACAAACAGAGTGTTTTCAAACTGCTCTATGAAAAGAAAGGTTAAACTCTGTGAGTTGAACACACCAATTACAAAGTAGTTTCTGAGAATGATTCTGTGTAGTTTTGAAACGGGGTTCTTTCAATTTCTAAGATTGGCCTCAAATCGCAGGAAATCTCCACTTGCAATTTCCACAAAAAGAGTGTTTCAAAACTGATCTTTCTAAAGGAAGGTTTAACTCTGTGAGTTGAACACACACCACACAACGAAGTTACTGAGAATTCTTCTTTCTTGCAGTATATGAAGAAATCCCGTTTCCAACGAAGGCCACAAAGAGGTCTAAATATCCACTTGCAGACTTAAGAAACAGAGTGTTTCCAAACTGCTCTATGAAAAGAAAGGTTAAACTCTGTGAGTTGAACACCTCCAGTACAAAGTAGTTTCTGAGAATGATTCTGTCTAGTTTTTAAACGAGGATATTGCCATTTCTAAGATTGGCCTCAAATCTCTTGAAATCTCCACTTGCAAATTCCACAAAAAGAGTGTTTCAAAACTGCTCTGTCTAAAGGAACGTTCAGCTCTGTGAGTTGAATACAAACAACGCAAAGAAGTTACTGAGAATTCTTCTGTCTAGCATTCTATGAAGAAATCCCGTTTCCAACGAAGGCCTCAACCAGGTCTAAATATCCACTTGCAGACTTAACAAACAGAGTGTTTTCAAACTGCTCTATGAAAAGAAAGGTTAAACTCTGTGAGTTGAACACACCCATTACAAAGTAGTTTCTGAGAATGATTCTGTGTAGTTTTGAAACGGGGTTCTTTCAATTTCTAAGATTGGTCTCAAATCGCAGGAAATCTCCACTTGCAATTTCCACAAAAAGAGTGTTTCAAAACTGATCTTTCTAAAGGAAGGTTTAACTCTGTGAGTTGAACACACACCACACAAAGAAGTTACTGAGAATTCTTCTTTCTTGCAGTATATGAAGAAATCCCGTTTCCAACGAAGGCCACAAACAGGTCAAAATATCCACTTGCAGAGTTAACAAACAGAGCGTTTCCAAACTGCTCTATGAAAAGAAAGGTTAAACTCTGTGAGTTGAACACATCCAGTACAAAGTAGTTTCTGAGAATGATTCTGTCTAGTTTTTAAACGAGGATATTGCCATTTCTAAGATTGGCCTCAAATCTCTTGAAATCTCCACTTGCAAATTCCACAAAAAGAGTGTTTCAAAACTGCTCTGTCTAAAGGAACGTTCAGCTCTGTGAGTTGAATACAAACAACGCAAAGAAGTTACTGAGAATTCTTCTGTCTAGCATTCTATGAAGAAATCCCGTTTCCAACGAAGGCCTCAACGAGGTCTAAATATCCACTTGCAGACTTAACAAACAGAGTGTTTTCAAACTGCTCTATGAAAAGGAAGGTTAAACTCTGTGAGTTGAACACACCCATTACAAAGTAGTTTCTGAGAATGATTCTGTGTAGTTTTGAAACGGGGTTATTTCAATTTCTAAGATTGGCCTCAAATCGCAGGAAATCTCCACTTGCAAATTCCACAAAAAGAGTGTTTCAAAACTGCTCTGTCTAAAGGAACGTTCAGCTCTGTGAGTTGAATACAAACAAGGCAAAGAAGTTACTGAGAATTCTTCTGTCTAGCATTCTATGAAGAAATCCCGTTTCCAACGAAGGCCTCAACCATGTCTAAATATCCACTTGCAGACTTAACAAACAGAGTGTTTTCAAACTGCTCTATGAAAAGAAAGGTTAAACTCTGTGAGTTGAACACACCCATTACAAAGTAGTTTCTGAGAATGATTCTGTGTAGTTTTGAAACGGGGTTCTTTCAATTTCTAAGATTGGCCTCAAATCGCAGGAAATCTCCACTTGCAATTTCCACAAAAAGAGTGTTTCAAAACTGATCTTTCTAAAGGAAGGTTTAACTCTGTGAGTTGAACACACACCACAAAAAGAAGTTGCTGAGAATTCTTCTTTCTTGCAGTATATGAAGAAATCCCGTTTCCAACGAAGGCCACAAACAGGTCAAAATATCCACTTGCAGACTTAAGAAACAGAGTGTTTCCAAACTGCTCTATGAAAAGAAAGGTTAAACTCTGTGAGTTGAACACATCCAGTACAAAGTAGTTTCTGAGAATGATTCTGTCTAGTTTTTAAACGAGGATATTGCCATTTCTAAGATTGGCCTCAAATCTCTTGAAATCTCCACTTGCAAATTCCACAAAAAGAGTGTTTCAAAACTGCTCTGTCTAAAGGAACGTTCAGCTCTGTGAGTTGAATACAAACAACGCAAAGAAGTTACTGAGAATTCTTCTGTCTAGCATTCTATGAAGAAATCCCGTTTCCAACGAAGGCCTCAACCAGGTCTAAATATCCACTTGCAGTCTTAACAAACAGAGTGTTTTCAAACTGCTCTATGAAAAGAAAGGTTAAACTCTGTGAGTTGAACACACCCATTACAAAGTAGTTTCTGAGAATGATTCTGTGTAGTTTTGAAACGGGGTTATTTCAATTTCTAAGATTGGCCTCAAATCGCAGGAAATCTCCACTTGCAATTTCCACAAAAAGAGTGTTTCAAAACTGATCTTTCTAAAGGAAGGTTTAACTCTGTGAGTTGAACACACACCACACAAAGAAGTTACTGAGAATTCTTCTTTCTTGCAGTATATGAAGAAATCCCGTTTCCAACGAAGGCCACAAAGAGGTCTAAATATCCACTTGCAGACTTAACAAACAGAGTGTTTCCAAACTGCTCTATGAAAAGAAAGGTTAAACTCTGTGAGTTGAACACATCCAGTACAAAGTAATTTCTGAGAATGATTCTGTCTAGTATTAAAACGAGGATATTGCCATTTCTAAGATTGGCCTCAAATCTCTTGAAATCTCCACTTGCAAATTCCACAAAAAGAGTGTTTCAAACTGCTCTGTCTAAAGGAACGTTCAGCTCTGTGAGTTGAATACAAACAACGCAAAGAAGTTACTGAGAATTCTTCTGTCTAGCATTCTATGAAGAAATCCCGTTTCCATCGAAGGCCTCAAACAGGTCTAAATATCCACTTGCAGACTTAACAAACAGAGTGTTTTCAAACTGCTCTATGAAAAGAAAGGTTAAAGTCTGTGAGTTGAACACACCCATTACAAAGTAGTTTCTGAGAATGATTCTGTGTAGTTTTGAAACGGGGTTCTTTCAATTTCTAAGATTGGCCTCAAATCGCAGGAAATCTCCCCTTGCAATTTCCACAAAAAGAGTGTTTCAAAACTGCTCTGTCTAAAGGAACGTTCAGCTCTGTGAGTTGAATACAAACAATGCAAAGAAGTTACTGAGAATTCTTCTGTCTAGCATTTTATGAAGAAATCCCATTTCCAACGAAGGCCTCAACCAGGTCTAAATATCCACTTGCAGACTTAACAAACAGAGTGTTTTCAAACTGCTCTGTGAAAAGGGTGGTTAAACTCTGTGAGTTGAACACACCCATTACAAAGTAGTTTCTGAGAATGATTCTGTGTAGCTTTGAAACGGGGTTCTTTCAATTTCTAAGATTGGCCTCAAATCGCAGGAAATCTCCACTTGCAATTTCCACAAAAAGAGTGTTTCAAAACTGATCTTTCTAAAGGAAGGTTTAACTCTGTGAGTTGAACACACACCACACAAAGAAGTTACTGAGAATTCTTCTTTCTTGCAGTATATGAAGAAATCCCGTTTCCAACGAAGGCCACAAACAGGACTAAATATCCACTTGCAGACTTAACAAAAAGTGTTTCCAAACTGCTCTATGAAAAGAAAGGTTAAACTCTGTGAGTTGAACACATGCAGTACAAAGTAGTTTCTGAGAATGATTCTGTCTAGTTTTAAAACGAGGATATTGCCATTTCTAAGATTGGCCTCAAATCTCTTGAAATCTCCACTTGCAAATTCCACAAAAAGAGTGTTTCAAAACTGCTCTGTCTACAGGAACGTTCAGCTCTGTGAGTTGAATAGAAACAATGCAAAGAATTACTGAGAATTCTTCTGTCTAGCATTTTATGAAGAAATCCCGTTTCCAACGAAGGCCTCAACCAGGTCTAAATATCCACTTGCAGACTTAACAAACAGAGTGTTTTCAAACTGCTCTATGAAAAGGAAGGTTAAACTCTTGAGTTGAAGACACCCATTACAAAGTAGTTTCTGAGAATGATTCTGTGTAGTTTTGAAACGGGGTTATTTCAATTTCTAAGATTGGCCTCAAATCGCAGGAAATCTCCACTTGCAATTTCCACAAAAAGAGTGTTTCAAAACTGATCTTTCTAAAGGAAGGTTTAACTCTGTGAGTTGAACACACACCACACAAAGAAGTTACTGAGAATTCTTCTTTCTTGCAGTATATGAAGAAATCCCGTTTCCAACGAAGGCCAAAAAGAGGTCTAAATATCCACTTGCAGACTTAACAAACAGAGTGTTTCCAAACTGCTCTATGAAAAGAAAGGTTAAACTCTGTGAGTTGAACACCTCCAGTACAAAGTAGTTTCTGAGAATGATTCTGTCTAGTTTTTAAACGAGGATATTGCCATTTCTAAGATTGGCCTCAAATCTCTTGAAATCTCCACTTGCAAATTCCACAAAAAGAGTGTTTCAAAACTGCTCTGTCTAAAGGAACGTTCAGCTCTGTGAGTTGAATACAAACAACGCAAAGAAGTTACTGAGAATTCTTCTGTCTAGCATTCTATGAAGAAATCCCGTTTCCAACGAAGGCCTCTACCAGGTCTAAATATCCACTTGCAGACTTAACAAACAGAGTGTTTTCAAACTGCTCTATGAAAAGAAAGGTTAAACTCTGTGAGTTGAACACACCCATTACAAAGTAGTTTCTGAGAATGATTCTGTGTAGTTTTGAAACGGGGTTCTTTCAATTTCTAAGATTGGCCTCAAATCGCAGGAAATCTCCACTTGCAATTTCCACAAAAAGAGTGTTTCAAAACTGATCTTTCTAAAGGAAGGTTTAACTCTGTGAGTTGAACACACACCACAAAAAGAAGTTGCTGAGAATTCTTCTTTCTTGCAGTATATGAAGAAATCCCGTTTCCAACGAAGGCCACAAACAGGTCAAAATATCCACTTGCAGACTTAAGAAACAGAGTGTTTCCAAACTGCTCTATGAAAAGAAAGGTTAAACTCTGTGAGTTGAACACATCCAGTACAAAGTAGTTTCTGAGAATGATTCTGTCTAGTTTTTAAACGAGGATATTGCCATTTCTAAGATTGGCCTCAAATCTCTTGAAATCTCCACTTGCAAATTCCACAAAAAGAGTGTTTCAAAACTGCTCTGTCTAAAGGAACGTTCAGCTCTGTGAGTTGAATACAAACAACGCAAAGAAGTTACTGAGAATTCTTCTGTCTAGCATTCTATGAAGAAATCCCGTTTCCAACGAAGGCCTCAACCAGGTCTAAATATCCACTTGCAGACTTTAACAAACAGAGTGTTTTCAAACTGCTCTATGAAAAGAAAGGTTAAACTCTGTGAGTTGAACACACCCATTACAAAGTAGTTTCTGAGAATGATTCTGTGTAGTTTTGAAACGGGGTTATTTCAATTTCTAAGATTGGCCTCAAATCGCAGGAAATCTCCACTTGCAATTTCCACAAAAAGAGTGTTTCAAAACTGATCTTTCTAAAGGAAGGTTTAACTCTGTGAGTTGAACACACACCACACAAAGAAGTTACTGAGAATTCTTCTTTCTTGCAGTATATGAAGAAATCCCGTTTCCAACGAAGGCCACAAAGAGGTCTAAATATCCACTTGCAGACTTAACAAACAGAGTGTTTCCAAACTGCTCTATGAAAAGAAAGGTTAAACTCTGTGAGTTGAACACATCCAGTACAAAGTAGTTTCTGAGAATGATTCTGTCTAGTTTTAAAACGAGGATATTGCCATTTCTAAGATTGGCCTCAAATCTCTTGAAATCTCCACTTGCAAATTCCACAAAAAGAGTGTTTCAAACTGCTCTGTCTAAAGGAACGTTCAGCTCTGTGAGTTGAATACAAACAACGCAAAGAAGTTACTGAGAATTCTTCTGTCTAGCATTCTATGAAGAAATCCCGTTTCCATCGAAGGCCTCAACCAGGTCTAAATATCCACTTGCAGACTTAACAAACAGAGTGTTTTCAAACTGCTCTATGAAAAGAAAGGTTAAACTCTGTGAGTTGAACACACCCATTACAAAGTAGTTTCTGAGAATGATTCTGTGTAGTTTTGAAACGGGGTTATTTCAATTTCTAAGATTGGCCTCAAATCTCAGGAAATCTCCACTTGCAATTTCCACAAAAAGAGTGTTTCAAAACTGATCTTTCTAAAGGAAGGTTTAACTCTGTGAGTTGAACACACACCACACAAAGAAGTTACTGAGAATTCTTCTTTCTTGCAGTATATGAAGAAATCCCGTTTCCAACGAAGGCCACAAAGAGGTCTAAATATCCACTTGCAGACTTAACAAACAGAGTGTTTCCAAACTGCTCTATGAAAAGAAAGGTTAAACTCTGTGAGTTGAACACATCCAGTACAAAGTAGTTTCTGAGAATGATTCTGTCTAGTTTTAAAACGAGGATATTGCCATTTCTAAGATTGGCCTCAAATCTCTTGAAATCTCCACTTGCAAATTCCACAAAAAGAGTGTTTCAAACTGCTCTGTCTAAAGGAACGTTCAGCTCTGTGAGTTGAATACAAACAACGCAAAGAAGTTACTGAGAATTCTTCTGTCTAGCATTCTATGAAGAAATCCCGTTTCCATCGAAGGCCTCAACCAGGTCTAAATATCCACTTGCAGACTTAACAAACAGAGTGTTTTCAAACTGCTCTATGAAAAGAAAGGTTAAAGTCTGTGAGTTGAACACACCCATTACAAAGTAGTTTCTGAGAATGATTCTGTGTAGTTTTGAAACGGGGTTCTTTCAATTTCTAAGATTGGCCTCAAATCGCAGGAAATCTCCCCTTGCAATTTCCACAAAAAGAGTGTTTCAAAACTGCTCTGTCTAAAGGAACGTTCAGCTCTGTGAGTTGAATACAAACAATGCAAAGAAGTTACTGAGAATTCTTCTGTCTAGCATTTTATGAAGAAATCCCATTTCCAACGAAGGCCTCAACCAGGTCTAAATATCCACTTGCAGACTTAACAAACAGAGTGTTTTCAAACTGCTCTGTGAAAAGGGTGGTTAAACTCTGTGAGTTGAACACACCCATTACAAAGTAGTTTCTGAGAATGATTCTGTGTAGCTTTGAAACGGGGTTCTTTCAATTTCTAAGATTGGCCTCAAATCGCAGGAAATCTCCACTTGCAATTTCCACAAAAAGAGTGTTTCAAAACTGATCTTTCTAAAGGAAGGTTTAACTCTGTGAGTTGAACACACACCACACAAAGAAGTTACTGAGAATTCTTCTTTCTTGCAGTATATGAAGAAATCCCGTTTCCAACGAAGGCCACAAACAGGACTAAATATCCACTTGCAGACTTAACAAAAAGTGTTTCCAAACTGCTCTATGAAAAGAAAGGTTAAACTCTGTGAGTTGAACACATCCAGTACAAAGTAGTTTCTGAGAATGATTCTGTCTAGTTTTAAAACGAGGATATTGCCATTTCTAAGATTGGCCTCAAATCTCTTGAAATCTCCACTTGCAAATTCCACAAAAAGAGTGTTTCAAAACTGCTCTGTCTACAGGAACGTTCAGCTCTGTGAGTTGAATAGAAACAATGCAAAGAATTACTGAGAATTCTTCTGTCTAGCATTTTATGAAGAAATCCCGTTTCCAACGAAGGCCTCAACCAGGTCTAAATATCCACTTGCAGACTTAACAAACAGAGTGTTTTCAAACTGCTCTATGAAAAGGAAGGTTAAACTCTTGAGTTGAAGACACCCATTACAAAGTAGTTTCTGAGAATGATTCTGTGTAGTTTTGAAACGGGGTTATTTCAATTTCTAAGATTGGCCTCAAATCGCAGGAAATCTCCACTTGCAATTTCCACAAAAAGAGTGTTTCAAAACTGATCTTTCTAAAGGAAGGTTTAACTCTGTGAGTTGAACACACACCACACAAAGAAGTTACTGAGAATTCTTCTTTCTTGCAGTATATGAAGAAATCCCGTTTCCAACGAAGGCCACAAAGAGGTCTAAATATCCACTTGCAGACTTAACAAACAGAGTGTTTCCAAACTGCTCTATGAAAAGAAAGGTTAAACTCTGTGAGTTGAACACCTCCAGTACAAAGTAGTTTCTGAGAATGATTCTGTCTAGTTTTTAAACGAGGATATTGCCATTTCTAAGATTGGCCTCAAATCTCTTGAAATCTCCACTTGCAAATTCCACAAAAAGAGTGTTTCAAAACTGCTCTGTCTAAAGGAACGTTCAGCTCTGTGAGTTGAATACAAACAACGCAAAGAAGTTACTGAGAATTCTTCTGTCTAGCATTCTATGAAGAAATCCCGTTTCCAACGAAGGCCTCTACCAGGTCTAAATATCCACTTGCAGACTTAACAAACAGAGTGTTTTCAAACTGCTCTATGAAAAGAAAGGTTAAACTCTGTGAGTTGAACACACCCATTACAAAGTAGTTTCTGAGAATGATTCTGTGTAGTTTTGAAACGGGGTTCTTTCAATTTCTAAGATTGGCCTCAAATCGCAGGAAATCTCCACTTGCAATTTCCACAAAAAGAGTGTTTCAAAACTGATCTTTCTAAAGGAAGGTTTAACTCTGTGAGTTGAACACACACCACAAAAAGAAGTTGCTGAGAATTCTTCTTTCTTGCAGTATATGAAGAAATCCCGTTTCCAACGAAGGCCACAAACAGGTCAAAATATCCACTTGCAGACTTAACAAACAGAGTGTTTCCAAACTGCTCTATGAAAAGAAAGTTTAAACTCTGTGAGTTGAACACATCCAGTACAAAGTAGTTTCTGAGAATGATTCTGTCTAGTTTTTAAACGAGGATATTGCCATTTCTAAGATTGGCCTCAAATCTCTTGAAATCTCCACTTGCAAATTCCACAAAAAGAGTGTTTCAAAACTGCTCTGTCTAAAGGAACGTTCAGCTCTGTGAGTTGAATACAAACAACGCAAAGAAGTTACTGAGAATTCTTCTGTCTAGCATTCTATGAAGAAATCCCGTTTCCAACGAAGGCCTCAACCAGGTCTAAATATCCACTTGCAGACTTAACAAACAGAGTGTTTTCAAACTGCTCTATGAAAAGAAAGGTTAAACTCTGTGAGTTGAACACACCCATTACAAAGTAGTTTCTGAGAATGATTCTGTGTAGCTTTGAAACGGGGTTATTTCAATTTCTAAGATTGGCCTCAAATCGCAGGAAATCTCCACTTGCAATTTCCACAAAAAGAGTGTTTCAAAACTGATCTTTCTAAAGGAATGTTTAACTCTGTGAGTTGAACACACACCACACAAAGAAGTTACTGAGAATTCTTCTTTCTTGCAGTATATGAAGAAATCCCGTTTCCAACGAAGGCCACAAAGAGGTCTAAATATCCACTTGCAGACTTAAGAAACAGAGTGTTTCCAAACTGCTCTATGAAAAGTAAGGTTAAACTCTGTGAGTTGAACACATCCAGTACAAAGTAGTTTCTGAGAATGATTCTGTCTAGTTTTTAAACGAGGATATTGCCATTTCTAAGATTGGCCTCAAATCTCTTGAAATCTCCACTTGCAAATTCCACAAAAAGAGTGTTTCAAAACTGCTCTGTCTAAAGGAACGTTCAGCTCTGTGAGTTGAATACAAACAATGCAAAGAAGTTACTGACAATTCTTCTGTCTACCATTCTATGAAGAAATCCCATTTCCAACGAAGGCCTCAACCAGGTCTAAATATCCACTTGCAGACTTAACAAACAGAGTGTTTTCAAACTGCTCTATGAAAAGAAAGGTTAAACTCTGTGAGTTGAACACACCAATTACAAAGTAGTTTCTGAGAATGATTCTGTGTAGTTTTGAAACGGGGTTCTTTCAATTTCTAAGATTGGCCTCAAATCGCAGGAAATCTCCACTTGCAATTTCCACAAAAAGAGTGTTTCAAAACTGATCTTTCTAAAGGAAGGTTTAACTCTGTGAGTTGAACACACACCACACAACGAAGTTACTGAGAATTCTTCTTTCTTGCAGTATATGAAGAAATCCCGTTTCCAACGAAGGCCACAAAGAGGTCTAAATATCCACTTGCAGACTTAAGAAACAGAGTGTTTCCAAACTGCTCTATGAAAAGAAAGGTTAAACTCTGTGAGTTGAACACCTCCAGTACAAAGTAGTTTCTGAGAATGATTCTGTCTAGTTTTTAAACGAGGATATTGCCATTTCTAAGATTGGCCTCAAATCTCTTGAAATCTCCACTTGCAAATTCCACAAAAAGAGTGTTTCAAAACTGCTCTGTCTAAAGGAACGTTCAGCTCTGTGAGTTGAATACAAACAACGCAAAGAAGTTACTGAGAATTCTTCTGTCTAGCATTCTATGAAGAAATCCCGTTTCCAACGAAGGCCTCAACCAGGTCTAAATATCCACTTGCAGACTTAACAAACAGAGTGTTTTCAAACTGCTCTATGAAAAGAAAGGTTAAACTCTGTGAGTTGAACACACCCATTACAAAGTAGTTTCTGAGAATGATTCTGTGTAGTTTTGAAACGGGGTTCTTTCAATTTCTAAGATTGGTCTCAAATCGCAGGAAATCTCCACTTGCAATTTCCACAAAAAGAGTGTTTCAAAACTGATCTTTCTAAAGGAAGGTTTAACTCTGTGAGTTGAACACACACCACACAAAGAAGTTACTGAGAATTCTTCTTTCTTGCAGTATATGAAGAAATCCCGTTTCCAACGAAGGCCACAAACAGGTCAAAATATCCACTTGCAGAGTTAACAAACAGAGCGTTTCCAAACTGCTCTATGAAAAGAAAGGTTAAACTCTGTGAGTTGAACACATCCAGTACAAAGTAGTTTCTGAGAATGATTCTGTCTAGTTTTTAAACGAGGATATTGCCATTTCTAAGATTGGCCTCAAATCTCTTGAAATCTCCACTTGCAAATTCCACAAAAAGAGTGTTTCAAAACTGCTCTGTCTAAAGGAACGTTCAGCTCTGTGAGTTGAATACAAACAACGCAAAGAAGTTACTGAGAATTCTTCTGTCTAGCATTCTATGAAGAAATCCCGTTTCCAACGAAGGCCTCAACGAGGTCTAAATATCCACTTGCAGACTTAACAAACAGAGTGTTTTCAAACTGCTCTATGAAAAGGAAGGTTAAACTCTGTGAGTTGAACACACCCATTACAAAGTAGTTTCTGAGAATGATTCTGTGTAGTTTTGAAACGGGGTTATTTCAATTTCTAAGATTGGCCTCAAATCGCAGGAAATCTCCACTTGCAAATTCCACAAAAAGAGTGTTTCAAAACTGCTCTGTCTAAAGGAACGTTCAGCTCTGTGAGTTGAATACAAACAAGGCAAAGAAGTTACTGAGAATTCTTCTGTCTAGCATTCTATGAAGAAATCCCGTTTCCAACGAAGGCCTCAACCATGTCTAAATATCCACTTGCAGACTTAACAAACAGAGTGTTTTCAAACTGCTCTATGAAAAGAAAGGTTAAACTCTGTGAGTTGAACACACCCATTACAAAGTAGTTTCTGAGAATGATTCTGTGTAGTTTTGAAACGGGGTTCTTTCAATTTCTAAGATTGGCCTCAAATCGCAGGAAATCTCCACTTGCAATTTCCACAAAAAGAGTGTTTCAAAACTGATCTTTCTAAAGGAAGGTTTAACTCTGTGAGTTGAACACACACCACAAAAAGAAGTTGCTGAGAATTCTTCTTTCTTGCAGTATATGAAGAAATCCCGTTTCCAACGAAGGCCACAAACAGGTCAAAATATCCACTTGCAGACTTAAGAAACAGAGTGTTTCCAAACTGCTCTATGAAAAGAAAGGTTAAACTCTGTGAGTTGAACACATCCAGTACAAAGTAGTTTCTGAGAATGATTCTGTCTAGTTTTTAAACGAGGATATTGCCATTTCTAAGATTGGCCTCAAATCTCTTGAAATCTCCACTTGCAAATTCCACAAAAAGAGTGTTTCAAAACTGCTCTGTCTAAAGGAACGTTCAGCTCTGTGAGTTGAATACAAACAACGCAAAGAAGTTACTGAGAATTCTTCTGTCTAGCATTCTATGAAGAAATCCCGTTTCCAACGAAGGCCTCAACCAGGTCTAAATATCCACTTGCAGTCTTAACAAACAGAGTGTTTTCAAACTGCTCTATGAAAAGAAAGGTTAAACTCTGTGAGTTGAACACACCCATTACAAAGTAGTTTCTGAGAATGATTCTGTGTAGTTTTGAAACGGGGTTATTTCAATTTCTAAGATTGGCCTCAAATCGCAGGAAATCTCCACTTGCAATTTCCACAAAAAGAGTGTTTCAAAACTGATCTTTCTAAAGGAAGGTTTAACTCTGTGAGTTGAACACACACCACACAAAGAAGTTACTGAGAATTCTTCTTTCTTGCAGTATATGAAGAAATCCCGTTTCCAACGAAGGCCACAAAGAGGTCTAAATATCCACTTGCAGACTTAACAAACAGAGTGTTTCCAAACTGCTCTATGAAAAGAAAGGTTAAACTCTGTGAGTTGAACACATCCAGTACAAAGTAATTTCTGAGAATGATTCTGTCTAGTATTAAAACGAGGATATTGCCATTTCTAAGATTGGCCTCAAATCTCTTGAAATCTCCACTTGCAAATTCCACAAAAAGAGTGTTTCAAACTGCTCTGTCTAAAGGAACGTTCAGCTCTGTGAGTTGAATACAAACAACGCAAAGAAGTTACTGAGAATTCTTCTGTCTAGCATTCTATGAAGAAATCCCGTTTCCATCGAAGGCCTCAAACAGGTCTAAATATCCACTTGCAGACTTAACAAACAGAGTGTTTTCAAACTGCTCTATGAAAAGAAAGGTTAAAGTCTGTGAGTTGAACACACCCATTACAAAGTAGTTTCTGAGAATGATTCTGTGTAGTTTTGAAACGGGGTTCTTTCAATTTCTAAGATTGGCCTCAAATCGCAGGAAATCTCCCCTTGCAATTTCCACAAAAAGAGTGTTTCAAAACTGCTCTGTCTAAAGGAACGTTCAGCTCTGTGAGTTGAATACAAACAATGCAAAGAAGTTACTGAGAATTCTTCTGTCTAGCATTTTATGAAGAAATCCCATTTCCAACGAAGGCCTCAACCAGGTCTAAATATCCACTTGCAGACTTAACAAACAGAGTGTTTTCAAACTGCTCTGTGAAAAGGGTGGTTAAACTCTGTGAGTTGAACACACCCATTACAAAGTAGTTTCTGAGAATGATTCTGTGTAGCTTTGAAACGGGGTTCTTTCAATTTCTAAGATTGGCCTCAAATCGCAGGAAATCTCCACTTGCAATTTCCACAAAAAGAGTGTTTCAAAACTGATCTTTCTAAAGGAAGGTTTAACTCTGTGAGTTGAACACACACCACACAAAGAAGTTACTGAGAATTCTTCTTTCTTGCAGTATATGAAGAAATCCCGTTTCCAACGAAGGCCACAAACAGGACTAAATATCCACTTGCAGACTTAACAAAAAGTGTTTCCAAACTGCTCTATGAAAAGAAAGGTTAAACTCTGTGAGTTGAACACATCCAGTACAAAGTAGTTTCTGAGAATGATTCTGTCTAGTTTTAAAACGAGGATATTGCCATTTCTAAGATTGGCCTCAAATCTCTTGAAATCTCCACTTGCAAATTCCACAAAAAGAGTGTTTCAAAACTGCTCTGTCTACAGGAACGTTCAGCTCTGTGAGTTGAATAGAAACAATGCAAAGAATTACTGAGAATTCTTCTGTCTAGCATTTTATGAAGAAATCCCGTTTCCAACGAAGGCCTCAACCAGGTCTAAATATCCACTTGCAGACTTAACAAACAGAGTGTTTTCAAACTGCTCTATGAAAAGGAAGGTTAAACTCTTGAGTTGAAGACACCCATTACAAAGTAGTTTCTGAGAATGATTCTGTGTAGTTTTGAAACGGGGTTATTTCAATTTCTAAGATTGGCCTCAAATCGCAGGAAATCTCCACTTGCAATTTCCACAAAAAGAGTGTTTCAAAACTGATCTTTCTAAAGGAAGGTTTAACTCTGTGAGTTGAACACACACCACACAAAGAAGTTACTGAGAATTCTTCTTTCTTGCAGTATATGAAGAAATCCCGTTTCCAACGAAGGCCAAAAAGAGGTCTAAATATCCACTTGCAGACTTAACAAACAGAGTGTTTCCAAACTGCTCTATGAAAAGAAAGGTTAAACTCTGTGAGTTGAACACCTCCAGTACAAAGTAGTTTCTGAGAATGATTCTGTCTAGTTTTTAAACGAGGATATTGCCATTTCTAAGATTGGCCTCAAATCTCTTGAAATCTCCACTTGCAAATTCCACAAAAAGAGTGTTTCAAAACTGCTCTGTCTAAAGGAACGTTCAGCTCTGTGAGTTGAATACAAACAACGCAAAGAAGTTACTGAGAATTCTTCTGTCTAGCATTCTATGAAGAAATCCCGTTTCCAACGAAGGCCTCTACCAGGTCTAAATATCCACTTGCAGACTTAACAAACAGAGTGTTTTCAAACTGCTCTATGAAAAGAAAGGTTAAACTCTGTGAGTTGAACACACCCATTAAAAAGTAGTTTCTGAGAATGATTCTGTGTAGTTTTGAAACGGGGTTCTTTCAATTTCTAAGATTGGCCTCAAATCGCAGGAAATCTCCACTTGCAATTTCCACAAAAAGAGTGTTTCAAAACTGATCTTTCTAAAGGAAGGTTTAACTCTGTGAGTTGAACACACACCACAAAAAGAAGTTGCTGAGAATTCTTCTTTCTTGCAGTATATGAAGAAATCCCGTTTCCAACGAAGGCCACAAACAGGTCAAAATATCCACTTGCAGACTTAACAAACAGAGTGTTTCCAAACTGCTCTATGAAAAGAAAGGTTAAACTCTGTGAGTTGAACACATCCAGTACAAAGTAGTTTCTGAGAATGATTCTGTCTAGTTTTTAAACGAGGATATTGCCATTTCTAAGATTGGCCTCAAATCTCTTGAAATCTCCACTTGCAAATTCCACAAAAAGAGTGTTTCAAAACTGCTCTGTCTAAAGGAACGTTCAGCTCTGTGAGTTGAATACAAACAACGCAAAGAAGTTACTGAGAATTCTTCTGTCTAGCATTCTATGAAGAAATCCCGTTTCCAACGAAGGCCTCAACCAGGTCTAAATATCCACTTGCAGACTTTAACAAACAGAGTGTTTTCAAACTGCTCTATGAAAAGAAAGGTTAAACTCTGTGAGTTGAACACACCCATTACAAAGTAGTTTCTGAGAATGATTCTGTGTAGTTTTGAAACGGGGTTATTTCAATTTCTAAGATTGGCCTCAAATCGCAGGAAATCTCCACTTGCAATTTCCACAAAAAGAGTGTTTCAAAACTGATCTTTCTAAAGGAAGGTTTAACTCTGTGAGTTGAACACACACCACACAAAGAAGTTACTGAGAATTCTTCTTTCTTGCAGTATATGAAGAAATCCCGTTTCCAACGAAGGCCACAAAGAGGTCTAAATATCCACTTGCAGACTTAACAAACAGAGTGTTTCCAAACTGCTCTATGAAAAGAAAGGTTAAACTCTGTGAGTTGAACACATCCAGTACAAAGTAGTTTCTGAGAATGATTCTGTCTAGTTTTAAAACGAGGATATTGCCATTTCTAAGATTGGCCTCAAATCTCTTGAAATCTCCACTTGCAAATTCCACAAAAAGAGTGTTTCAAACTGCTCTGTCTAAAGGAACGTTCAGCTCTGTGAGTTGAATACAAACAACGCAAAGAAGTTACTGAGAATTCTTCTGTCTAGCATTCTATGAAGAAATCCCGTTTCCATCGAAGGCCTCAACCAGGTCTAAATATCCACTTGCAGACTTAACAAACAGAGTGTTTTCAAACTGCTCTATGAAAAGAAAGGTTAAACTCTGTGAGTTGAACACACCCATTACAAAGTAGTTTCTGAGAATGATTCTGTGTAGTTTTGAAACGGGGTTATTTCAATTTCTAAGATTGGCCTCAAATCTCAGGAAATCTCCACTTGCAATTTCCACAAAAAGAGTGTTTCAAAACTGATCTTTCTAAAGGAAGGTTTAACTCTGTGAGTTGAACACACACCACACAAAGAAGTTACTGAGAATTCTTCTTTCTTGCAGTATATGAAGAAATCCCGTTTCCAACGAAGGCCACAAAGAGGTCTAAATATCCACTTGCAGACTTAACAAACAGAGTGTTTCCAAACTGCTCTATGAAAAGAAAGGTTAAACTCTGTGAGTTGAACACATCCAGTACAAAGTAGTTTCTGAGAATGATTCTGTCTAGTTTTAAAACGAGGATATTGCCATTTCTAAGATTGGCCTCAAATCTCTTGAAATCTCCACTTGCAAATTCCACAAAAAGAGTGTTTCAAACTGCTCTGTCTAAAGGAACGTTCAGCTCTGTGAGTTGAATACAAACAACGCAAAGAAGTTACTGAGAATTCTTCTGTCTAGCATTCTATGAAGAAATCCCGTTTCCATCGAAGGCCTCAACCAGGTCTAAATATCCACTTGCAGACTTAACAAACAGAGTGTTTTCAAACTGCTCTATGAAAAGAAAGGTTAAAGTCTGTGAGTTGAACACACCCATTACAAAGTAGTTTCTGAGAATGATTCTGTGTAGTTTTGAAACGGGGTTCTTTCAATTTCTAAGATTGGCCTCAAATCGCAGGAAATCTCCCCTTGCAATTTCCACAAAAAGAGTGTTTCAAAACTGCTCTGTCTAAAGGAACGTTCAGCTCTGTGAGTTGAATACAAACAATGCAAAGAAGTTACTGAGAATTCTTCTGTCTAGCATTTTATGAAGAAATCCCATTTCCAACGAAGGCCTCAACCAGGTCTAAATATCCACTTGCAGACTTAACAAACAGAGTGTTTTCAAACTGCTCTGTGAAAAGGGTGGTTAAACTCTGTGAGTTGAACACACCCATTACAAAGTAGTTTCTGAGAATGATTCTGTGTAGCTTTGAAACGGGGTTCTTTCAATTTCTAAGATTGGCCTCAAATCGCAGGAAATCTCCACTTGCAATTTCCACAAAAAGAGTGTTTCAAAACTGATCTTTCTAAAGGAAGGTTTAACTCTGTGAGTTGAACACACACCACACAAAGAAGTTACTGAGAATTCTTCTTTCTTGCAGTATATGAAGAAATCCCGTTTCCAACGAAGGCCACAAACAGGACTAAATATCCACTTGCAGACTTAACAAAAAGTGTTTCCAAACTGCTCTATGAAAAGAAAGGTTAAACTCTGTGAGTTGAACACATCCAGTACAAAGTAGTTTCTGAGAATGATTCTGTCTAGTTTTAAAACGAGGATATTGCCATTTCTAAGATTGGCCTCAAATCTCTTGAAATCTCCACTTGCAAATTCCACAAAAAGAGTGTTTCAAAACTGCTCTGTCTACAGGAACGTTCAGCTCTGTGAGTTGAATAGAAACAATGCAAAGAATTACTGAGAATTCTTCTGTCTAGCATTTTATGAAGAAATCCCGTTTCCAACGAAGGCCTCAACCAGGTCTAAATATCCACTTGCAGACTTAACAAACAGAGTGTTTTCAAACTGCTCTATGAAAAGGAAGGTTAAACTCTTGAGTTGAAGACACCCATTACAAAGTAGTTTCTGAGAATGATTCTGTGTAGTTTTGAAACGGGGTTATTTCAATTTCTAAGATTGGCCTCAAATCGCAGGAAATCTCCACTTGCAATTTCCACAAAAAGAGTGTTTCAAAACTGATCTTTCTAAAGGAAGGTTTAACTCTGTGAGTTGAACACACACCACACAAAGAAGTTACTGAGAATTCTTCTTTCTTGCAGTATATGAAGAAATCCCGTTTCCAACGAAGGCCACAAAGAGGTCTAAATATCCACTTGCAGACTTAACAAACAGAGTGTTTCCAAACTGCTCTATGAAAAGAAAGGTTAAACTCTGTGAGTTGAACACCTCCAGTACAAAGTAGTTTCTGAGAATGATTCTGTCTAGTTTTTAAACGAGGATATTGCCATTTCTAAGATTGGCCTCAAATCTCTTGAAATCTCCACTTGCAAATTCCACAAAAAGAGTGTTTCAAAACTGCTCTGTCTAAAGGAACGTTCAGCTCTGTGAGTTGAATACAAACAACGCAAAGAAGTTACTGAGAATTCTTCTGTCTAGCATTCTATGAAGAAATCCCGTTTCCAACGAAGGCCTCTACCAGGTCTAAATATCCACTTGCAGACTTAACAAACAGAGTGTTTTCAAACTGCTCTATGAAAAGAAAGGTTAAACTCTGTGAGTTGAACACACCCATTACAAAGTAGTTTCTGAGAATGATTCTGTGTAGTTTTGAAACGGGGTTCTTTCAATTTCTAAGATTGGCCTCAAATCGCAGGAAATCTCCACTTGCAATTTCCACAAAAAGAGTGTTTCAAAACTGATCTTTCTAAAGGAAGGTTTAACTCTGTGAGTTGAACACACACCACAAAAAGAAGTTGCTGAGAATTCTTCTTTCTTGCAGTATATGAAGAAATCCCGTTTCCAACGAAGGCCACAAACAGGTCAAAATATCCACTTGCAGACTTAACAAACAGAGTGTTTCCAAACTGCTCTATGAAAAGAAAGTTTAAACTCTGTGAGTTGAACACATCCAGTACAAAGTAGTTTCTGAGAATGATTCTGTCTAGTTTTTAAACGAGGATATTGCCATTTCTAAGATTGGCCTCAAATCTCTTGAAATCTCCACTTGCAAATTCCACAAAAAGAGTGTTTCAAAACTGCTCTGTCTAAAGGAACGTTCAGCTCTGTGAGTTGAATACAAACAACGCAAAGAAGTTACTGAGAATTCTTCTGTCTAGCATTCTATGAAGAAATCCCGTTTCCAACGAAGGCCTCAACCAGGTCTAAATATCCACTTGCAGACTTTAACAAACAGAGTGTTTTCAAACTGCTCTATGAAAAGAAAGGTTAAACTCTGTGAGTTGAACACACCCATTACAAAGTAGTTTCTGAGAATGATTCTGTGTAGTTTTGAAACGGGGTTATTTCAATTTCTAAGATTGGCCTCAAATCGCAGGAAATCTCCACTTGCAATTTCCACAAAAAGAGTGTTTCAAAACTGATCTTTCTAAAGGAAGGTTTAACTCTGTGAGTTGAACACACACCACACAAAGAAGTTACTGAGAATTCTTCTTTCTTGCAGTATATGAAGAAATCCCGTTTCCAACGAAGGCCACAAAGAGGTCTAAATATCCACTTGCAGACTTAACAAACAGAGTGTTTCCAAACTGCTCTATGAAAAGAAAGGTTAAACTCTGTGAGTTGAACACATCCAGTACAAAGTAGTTTCTGAGAATGATTCTGTCTAGTTTTAAAACGAGGATATTGCCATTTCTAAGATTGGCCTCAAATCTCTTGAAATCTCCACTTGCAAATTCCACAAAAAGAGTGTTTCAAACTGCTCTGTCTAAAGGAACGTTCAGCTCTGTGAGTTGAATACAAACAACGCAAAGAAGTTACTGAGAATTCTTCTGTCTAGCATTCTATGAAGAAATCCCGTTTCCATCGAAGGCCTCAACCAGGTCTAAATATCCACTTGCAGACTTAACAAACAGAGTGTTTTCAAACTGCTCTATGAAAAGAAAGGTTAAACTCTGTGAGTTGAACACACCCATTACAAAGTAGTTTCTGAGAATGATTCTGTGTAGTTTTGAAACGGGGTTATTTCAATTTCTAAGATTGGCCTCAAATCGCAGGAAATCTCCCCTTGCAATTTCCACAAAAAGAGTGTTTCAAAACTGATCTTTCTAAAGGAAGGTTTAACTCTGTGAGTTGAACACACACCACACAAAGAAGTTACTGAGAATTCTTCTTTCTTGCAGTATATGAAGAAATCCCGTTTCCAACGAAGGCCACAAAGAGGTCTAAATATCCACTTGCAGACTTAAGAAACAGAGTGTTTCCAAACTGCTCTATGAAAAGAAAGGTTAAACTCTGTGAGTTGAACACATCCAGTACAAAGTAGTTTCTGAGAATGATTCTGTGTAGTTTTGAAACGGGGTTCTTTCAATTTCTAAGATTGGCCTCAAATCGCAGGAAATCTCCACTTGCAATTTCCACAAAAAGAGTGTTTCAAAACTGATCTTTCTAATGGAAGGTTTAACTCTGTGTGTTGAACACACACCACACAAAGAAGTTACTGAGAATTCTTCTTTCTTGCAGTATATGAAGAAATCCCGTTTCCAACGAAGGCCACAAAGAGGTCTAAATATCCACTTGCAGACTTAAGAAACAGAGTGTTTCCAAACTGCTCTATGAAAAGAAAGGTTAAACTCTGTGAGTTGAACACATCCAGTACAAGGTAGTTTCTGAGAATGATTCTGTCTAGTTTTTAAACGAGGATATTGCCATTTCTAAGATTGGCCTCAAATCTCTTGAAATCTCCACTTGCAAATTCCACAAAAAGAGTGTTTCAAAACTGCTCTGTCTAAAGGAACGTTCAGCTCTGTGAGTTGAATACAAACAACGCAAAGAAGTTGCTGAGAATTCTTCTGTCTAGCATTCTATGAAGAAATCCCGTTTCCAACGAAGGCCTCAACCAGGTCTAAATATCCACTTGCAGACTTAACAAACAGAGTGTTTTCAAACTGCTCTGTGAAAAGAAAGGTTAAACTCTGTGAGTTGAACACACCCATTACAAAGTAGTTTCTGAGAATGATTCTGTGTAGTTTTGAAACGGGGTTATTTCAATTTCTAAGATTGGCCTCAAATCGCAGGAAATCTCCACTTGCAATTTCCACAAAAAGAGTGTTTCAAAACTGATCTTTCTAAAGGAAGGTTTAACTCTGTGAGTTGAACACACACCACACAAAGAAGTTACTGAGAATTCTTCTTTCTTGCAGTATATGAAGAAATCCCGTTTCCAACGAAGGCCACAAAGAGGTCTAAATATCCACTTGCAGACTTAAGAAACAGAGTGTTTCCAAACTGCTCTATGAAAAGAAAGGTTAAACACTGTGAGTTGAACACATCCAGTACAAAGTAGTTTCTGAGAATGATTCTGTCTACTTTTTAAACGAGGATATTGCCATTTCTAAGATTGCCCTCAAATCTCTTGAAATCTCCACTTGCAAATTCCACAAAAAGAGTGTTTCAAAACTGCTCTGTCTAAAGGAACGTTCAGCTCTGTGAGTTGAATAGAAACAATGCAAAGAATTACTGAGAATTCTTCTGTCTAGCATTTTATGAAGAAATCCCGTTTCCAACGAAGGCCTCAACCAGGTCTAAATATCCACTTGCAGACTTAACAAACAGAGTGTTTTCAAACTGCTCTATGAAAAGGAAGGTTAAACTCTGTGAGTTGAAGACACCCATTACAAAGTAGTTTCTGAGAATGATTCTGTGTAGTTTTGAAACGGGGTTCTTTCAATTTCTAAGATTGGCCTCAAATCGCAGGAAATCTCCACTTGCAATTTCCACAAAAAGAGTGTTTCAAAACTGATCTTTCTAAAGGAAGGTTTAACTCTGTGAGTTGAACACACACCACACAAAGAAGTTACTGAGAATTCTTCTTTCTTGCAGTATATGAAGAAATCCCGTTTCCAACGAAGGCCACAAAGAGGTCTAAATATCCACTTGCAGACTTAACAAACAGAGTGTTTCCAAACTGCTCTATGAAAAGAAAGGTTAAACTCTGTGAGTTGAACACCTCCAGTACAAAGTAGTTTCTGAGAATGATTCTGTCTAGTTTTTAAACGAGGATATTGCCATTTCTAAGATTGGCCTCAAATCTCTTGAAATCTCCACTTGCAAATTCCACAAAAAGAGTGTTTCAAAACTGCTCTGTCTAAAGGAACGTTCAGCTCTGTGAGTTGAATACAAACAACGCAAAGAAGTTACTGAGAATTCTTCTGTCTAGCATTCTATGAAGAAATCCCGTTTCCAACGAAGGCCTCAACCAGGTCTAAATATCCACTTGCAGACTTAACAAACAGAGTGTTTTCAAACTGCTCTATGAAAAGAAAGGTTAAACTCTGTGAGTTGAACACACCCATTACAAAGTAGTTTCTGAGAATGATTCTGTGTAGTTTTGAAACGGGGTTCTTTCAATTTCTAAGATTGGCCTCAAATCGCAGGAAATCTCCACTTGCAATTTCCACAAAAAGAGTGTTTCAAAACTGATCTTTCTAAAGGAAGGTTTAACTCTGTGAGTTGAACACACACCACAAAAAGAAGTTGCTGAGAATTCTTCTTTCTTGCAGTATATGAAGAAATCCCGTTTCCAACGAAGGCCACAAACAGGTCAAAATATCCACTTGCAGACTTAACAAACAGAGTGTTTCCAAACTGCTCTATGAAAAGAAAGTTTAAACTCTGTGAGTTGAACACATCCAGTACAAAGTAGTTTCTGAGAATGATTCTGTCTAGTTTTTAAACGAGGATATTGCCATTTCTAAGATTGGCCTCAAATCTCTTGAAATCTCCACTTGCAAATTCCACAAAAAGAGTGTTTCAAAACTGCTCTGTCTAAAGGAACGTTCAGCTCTGTGAGTTGAATACAAACAATGCAAAGAAGTTACTGAGAATTCTTCTGTCTAGCATTCTATGAAGAAATCCCGTTTCCAACGAAGGCCTCAACCAGGTCTAAATATCCACTTGCAGACTTTAACAAACAGAGTGTTTTCAAACTGCTCTATGAAAAGAAAGGTTAAACTCTGTGAGTTGAACACACCCATTACAAAGTAGTTTCTGAGAATGATTCTGTGTAGTTTTGAAACGGGGTTATTTCAATTTCTAAGATTGGCCTCAAATCGCAGGAAATCTCCACTTGCAATTTCCACAAAAAGAGTGTTTCAAAACTGATCTTTCTAAAGGAAGGTTTAACTCTGTGAGTTGAACACACACCACACAAAGAAGTTACTGAGAATTCTTCTTTCTTGCAGTATATGAAGAAATCCCGTTTCCAACGAAGGCCACAAAGAGGTCTAAATATCCACTTGCAGACTTAACAAACAGAGTGTTTCCAAACTGCTCTATGAAAAGAAAGGTTAAACTCTGTGAGTTGAACACATCCAGTACAAAGTAGTTTCTGAGAATGATTCTGTCTAGTTTTAAAACGAGGATATTGCCATTTCTAAGATTGGCCTCAAATCTCTTGAAATCTCCACTTGCAAATTCCACAAAAAGAGTGTTTCAAACTGCTCTGTCTAAAGGAACGTTCAGCTCTGTGAGTTGAATACAAACAACGCAAAGAAGTTACTGAGAATTCTTCTGTCTAGCATTCTATGAAGAAATCCCGTTTCCATCGAAGGCCTCAACCAGGTCTAAATATCCACTTGCAGACTTAACAAACAGAGTGTTTTCAAACTGCTCTATGAAAAGAAAGGTTAAACTCTGTGAGTTGAACACACCCATTACAAAGTAGTTTCTGAGAATGATTCTGTGTAGTTTTGAAACGGGGTTATTTCAATTTCTAAGATTGGCCTCAAATCGCAGGAAATCTCCCCTTGCAATTTCCACAAAAAGAGTGTTTCAAAACTGATCTTTCTAAAGGAAGGTTTAACTCTGTGAGTTGAACACACACCACACAAAGAAGTTACTGAGAATTCTTCTTTCTTGCAGTATATGAAGAAATCCCGTTTCCAACGAAGGCCACAAAGAGGTCTAAATATCCACTTGCAGACTTAAGAAACAGAGTGTTTCCAAACTGCTCTATGAAAAGAAAGGTTAAACTCTGTGAGTTGAACACATCCAGTACAAAGTAGTTTCTGAGAATGATTCTGTGTAGTTTTGAAACGGGGTTCTTTCAATTTCTAAGATTGGCCTCAAATCGCAGGAAATCTCCACTTGCAATTTCCACAAAAAGAGTGTTTCAAAACTGATCTTTCTAATGGAAGGTTTAACTCTGTGTGTTGAACACACACCACACAAAGAAGTTACTGAGAATTCTTCTTTCTTGCAGTATATGAAGAAATCCCGTTTCCAACGAAGGCCACAAAGAGGTCTAAATATCCACTTGCAGACTTAAGAAACAGAGTGTTTCCAAACTGCTCTATGAAAAGAAAGGTTAAACTCTGTGAGTTGAACACATCCAGTACAAGGTAGTTTCTGAGAATGATTCTGTCTAGTTTTTAAACGAGGATATTGCCATTTCTAAGATTGGCCTCAAATCTCTTGAAATCTCCACTTGCAAATTCCACAAAAAGAGTGTTTCAAAACTGCTCTGTCTAAAGGAACGTTCAGCTCTGTGAGTTGAATACAAACAACGCAAAGAAGTTGCTGAGAATTCTTCTGTCTAGCATTCTATGAAGAAATCCCGTTTCCAACGAAGGCCTCAACCAGGTCTAAATATCCACTTGCAGACTTAACAAACAGAGTGTTTTCAAACTGCTCTGTGAAAAGAAAGGTTAAACTCTGTGAGTTGAACACACCCATTACAAAGTAGTTTCTGAGAATGATTCTGTGTAGTTTTGAAACGGGGTTATTTCAATTTCTAAGATTGGCCTCAAATCGCAGGAAATCTCCACTTGCAATTTCCACAAAAAGAGTGTTTCAAAACTGATCTTTCTAAAGGAAGGTTTAACTCTGTGAGTTGAACACACACCACACAAAAAGTTACTGAGAATTCTTCTTTCTTGCAGTATATGAAGAAATCCCGTTTCCAACGAAGGCCACAAAGAGGTCTAAATATCCACTTGCAGACTTAAGAAACAGAGTGTTTCCAAACTGCTCTATGAAAAGAAAGGTTAAACACTGTGAGTTGAACACATCCAGTACAAAGTAGTTTCTGAGAATGATTCTGTCTACTTTTTAAACGAGGATATTGCCATTTCTAAGATTGCCCTCAAATCTCTTGAAATCTCCACTTGCAAATTCCACAAAAAGAGTGTTTCAAAACTGCTCTGTCTAAAGGAACGTTCAGCTCTGTGAGTTGAATAGAAACAATGCAAAGAATTACTGAGAATTCTTCTGTCTAGCATTTTATGAAGAAATCCCGTTTCCAACGAAGGCCTCAACCAGGTCTAAATATCCACTTGCAGACTTAACAAACAGAGTGTTTTCAAACTGCTCTATGAAAAGGAAGGTTAAACTCTGTGAGTTGAAGACACCCATTACAAAGTAGTTTCTGAGAATGATTCTGTGTAGTTTTGAAACGGGGTTCTTTCAATTTCTAAGATTGGCCTCAAATCGCAGGAAATCTCCACTTGCAATTTCCACAAAAAGAGTGTTTCAAAACTGATCTTTCTAAAGGAAGGTTTAACTCTGTGAGTTGAACACACACCACACAAAGAAGTTACTGAGAATTCTTCTTTCTTGCAGTATATGAAGAAATCCCGTTTCCAACGAAGGCCACAAAGAGGTCTAAATATCCACTTGCAGACTTAACAAACAGAGTGTTTCCAAACTGCTCTATGAAAAGAAAGGTTAAACTCTGTGAGTTGAACACCTCCAGTACAAAGTAGTTTCTGAGAATGATTCTGTCTAGTTTTTAAACGAGGATATTGCCATTTCTAAGATTGGCCTCAAATCTCTTGAAATCTCCACTTGCAAATTCCACAAAAAGAGTGTTTCAAAACTGCTCTGTCTAAAGGAACGTTCAGCTCTGTGAGTTGAATACAAACAACGCAAAGAAGTTACTGAGAATTCTTCTGTCTAGCATTCTATGAAGAAATCCCGTTTCCAACGAAGGCCTCAACCAGGTCTAAATATCCACTTGCAGACTTAACAAACAGAGTGTTTTCAAACTGCTCTATGAAAAGGAAGGTTAAACTCTGTGAGTTGAAGACACGCATTACAAAGTAGTTTCTGAGAATGATTCTGTGTAGTTTTGAAACGGGGTTATTTCAATTTCTAAGATTGGCCTCAAATCGCAGGAAATCTCCACTTGCAATTTCCACAAAAAGAGTGTTTCAAAACTGATCTTTCTAAAGGAAGGTTTAACTCTGTGAGTTGAACACACACCACACAAAGAAGTTACTGAGAATTCTTCTTTCTTGCAGTATATGAAGAAATCCCGTTTCCAACGAAGGCCACAAACAGGTCAAAATATCCACTTGCAGAGTTAACAAACAGAGCGTTTCCAAACTGCTCTATGAAAAGAAAGGTTAAACTCTGTGAGTTGAACACATCCAGTACAAAGTAGTTTCTGAGAATGATTCTGTCTAGTTTTTAAACGAGGATATTGCCATTTCTAAGATTGGCCTCAAATCTCTTGAAATCTCCACTTGCAAATTCCACAAAAAGAGTGTTTCAAAACTGCTCTGTCTAAAGGAACGTTCAGCTCTGTGAGTTGAATACAAACAACGCAAAGAAGTTACTGAGAATTCTTCTGTCTAGCATTCTATGAAGAAATCCCGTTTCCAACGAAGGCCTCAACGAGGTCTAAATATCCACTTGCAGACTTAACAAACAGAGTGTTTTCAAACTGCTCTATGAAAAGGAAGGTTAAACTCTGTGAGTTGAACACACCCATTACAAAGTAGTTTCTGAGAATGATTCTGTGTAGTTTTGAAACGGGGTTATTTCAATTTCCAAGATTGGCCTCAAATCGCAGGAAATCTCCACTTGCAATTTCCACAAAAAGAGTGTTTCAAAACTGATCTTTCTAAAGGAAGGTTTAACTCTGTGAGTTGAACACACACCACACAAAGAAGTTACTGAGAATTCTTCTTTCTTGCAGTATATGAAGAAATCCCGTTTCCAACGAAGGCCACAAACAGGTCTAAATATCCACTTGCAGACTTAAGAAACAGAGTGTTTCCAAACTGCTCTATGAAAAGAAAGGTTAAACTCTGTGAGTTGAACACATCCAGTACAAAGTAGTTTCTGAGAATGATTCTGTCTAGTTTTTAAACGAGGATATTGCCATTTCTAAGATTGGCCTCAAATCTCTTGAAATCTCCACTTGCAAATTCCACAAAAAGAGTGTTTCAAAACTGCTCTGTCTAAAGGAACGTTCAGCTCTGTGAGTTGAATACAAACAACGCGAAGAAGTTACTGAGAATTCTTCTGTCAGGCATTCTATGAAGAAATCCCGTTTCCAACGAAGGCCTCAACCAGGTCTAAATATCCAATTGCAGACTTAACAAACAGAGTGTTTTCAAACTGCTCTATGCAAAGAAAGGTTAAACTCTGTGAGTTGAACACACCCATTACAAAGTAGTTTCTGAGAATGATTCTGTGTAGTTTTGAAACGGGGTTATTTCAATTTCTAAGATTGGCCTCAAATCGCAGGAAATCTCCACTTGCAGTTTCCACAAAAAGAGTGTTTCAAAACTGATCTTTCTAAAGGAATGTTTATCTCTGTGAGTTGAACACACACCACACAAAGAAGTTACTGAGAATTCTTCTTTCTTGCAGTATATGAAGAAATCCCGTTTCCAACGAAGGCCACAAAGAGGTCTAAATATCCACTTGCAGACTTAACAAACAGAGTGTTTCCAAACTGCTCTATGAAAAGAAAGGTTAAACTCTGTGAGTTGAACACATCCAGTACAAAGTAGTTTCTGAGAATGATTCTGTCTAGTTTTTAAACGAGGATATTGCCATTTCTAAGATTGGCCTCAAATCTCTTGAAATCTCCACTTGCAAATTCCACAAAAAGAGTGTTTCAAAACTGCTCTGTCTAAAGGAACGTTCAGCTCTGTGAGTTGAATACAAACAACGCAAAGAAGTTACTGAGAATTCTTCTGTCTAGCATTCTATGAAGAAATCCCGTTTCCAACGAAGGCCTCAACCAGGTCTAAATATCGACTTGCAGACTTAACAAACTGAGTGTTTTCAAACTGCTCTATGAAAAGGAAGGTTAAACTCTGTGAGTTGAACACACCCATTACAAAGTAGTTTCTGAGAATGATTCTGTGTAGTTTTGAAACGGGGTTCTTTCAATTTCTAAGATTGGCCTCAAATCTCAGGAAATCTCCACTTGCAATTTCCACAAAAAGAGTGTTTCAAAACTGATCTTTCTAAAGGAAGGTTTAACTCTGTGAGTTGAACACACACCACACAAAGAAGTTACTGAGAATTCTTCTTTCTTGCAGTATATGAAGAAATCTCGTTTCCAACGAAGGCCACAAAGAGGTCTAAATATCCACTTGCAGACTTAAGAAACAGAGTGTTTCCAAACTGCTCTATGAAAAGAAAGGTTAAACACTGTGAGTTGAACACATCCAGTACAAAGTAGTTTCTGAGAATGATTCTGTCTAGTTTTTAAACGAGGATATTGCCATTTCTAAGATTGCTCTCAAATCTCTTGAAATCTCCACTTGCAAATTCCACAAAAAGAGTGTTTCAAAACTGCTCTGTCTAAAGGAACGTTCAGCTCTGTGAGTTGAATACAAACAACGCAAAGAAGTTACTGAGAATTCTTCTGTCTAGCATTCTATGAAGAAATCCCGTTTCCAACGAAGGCCTCAACGAGGTCTAAATATCCACTTGCAGACTTAACAAACAGAGTGTTTTCAAACTGCTCTATGAAAAGGAAGGTTAAACTCTGTGAGTTGAACACACCCATTACAAAGTAGTTTCTGAGAATGATTCTGTGTAGTTTTGAAACGGGGTTATTTCAATTTCCAAGATTGGCCTCAAATCGCAGGAAATCTCCACTTGCAATTTCCACAAAAAGAGTGTTTCAAAACTGATCTTTCTAAAGGAAGGTTTAACTCTGTGAGTTGAACACACACCACACAAAGAAGTTACTGAGAATTCTTCTTTCTTGCAGTATATGAAGAAATCCCGTTTCCAACGAAGGCCACAAACAGGTCTAAATATCCACTTGCAGACTTAAGAAACAGAGTGTTTCCAAACTGCTCTATGAAAAGAAAGGTTAAACTCTGTGAGTTGAACACATCCAGTACAAAGTAGTTTCTGAGAATGATTCTGTCTAGTTTTTAAACGAGGATATTGCCATTTCTAAGATTGGCCTCAAATCTCTTGAAATCTCCACTTGCAAATTCCACAAAAAGAGTGTTTCAAAACTGCTCTGTCTAAAGGAACGTTCAGCTCTGTGAGTTGAATACAAACAACGCGAAGAAGTTACTGAGAATTCTTCTGTCAGGCATTCTATGAAGAAATCCCGTTTCCAACGAAGGCCTCAACCAGGTCTAAATATCCAATTGCAGACTTAACAAACAGAGTGTTTTCAAACTGCTCTATGCAAAGAAAGGTTAAACTCTGTGAGTTGAACACACCCATTACAAAGTAGTTTCTGAGAATGATTCTGTGTAGTTTTGAAACGGGGTTATTTCAATTTCTAAGATTGGCCTCAAATCGCAGGAAATCTCCACTTGCAATTTCCACAAAAAGAGTGTTTCAAAACTGATCTTTCTAAAGGAATGTTTATCTCTGTGAGTTGAACACACACCACACAAAGAAGTTACTGAGAATTCTTCTTTCTTGCAGTATATGAAGAAATCCCGTTTCCAACGAAGGCCACAAAGAGGTCTAAATATCCACTTGCAGACTTAACAAACAGAGTGTTTCCAAACTGCTCTATGAAAAGAAAGGTTAAACTCTGTGAGTTGAACACATCCAGTACAAAGTAGTTTCTGAGAATGATTCTGTCTAGTTTTTAAACGAGGATATTGCCATTTCTAAGATTGGCCTCAAATCTCTTGAAATCTCCACTTGCAAATTCCACAAAAAGAGTGTTTCAAAACTGCTCTGTCTAAAGGAACGTTCAGCTCTGTGAGTTGAATACAAACAACGCAAAGAAGTTACTGAGAATTCTTCTGTCTAGCATTCTATGAAGAAATCCCGTTTCCAACGAAGGCCTCAACCAGGTCTAAATATCGACTTGCAGACTTAACAAACTGAGTGTTTTCAAACTGCTCTATGAAAAGGAAGGTTAAACTCTGTGAGTTGAACACACCCATTACAAAGTAGTTTCTGAGAATGATTCTGTGTAGTTTTGAAACGGGGTTCTTTCAATTTCTAAGATTGGCCTCAAATCTCAGGAAATCTCCACTTGCAATTTCCACAAAAAGAGTGTTTCAAAACTGATCTTTCTAAAGGAAGGTTTAACTCTGTGAGTTGAACACACACCACACAAAGAAGTTACTGAGAATTCTTCTTTCTTGCAGTATATGAAGAAATCTCGTTTCCAACGAAGGCCACAAAGAGGTCTAAATATCCACTTGCAGACTTAAGAAACAGAGTGTTTCCAAACTGCTCTATGAAAAGAAAGGTTAAACACTGTGAGTTGAACACATCCAGTACAAAGTAGTTTCTGAGAATGATTCTGTCTAGTTTTTAAACGAGGATATTGCCATTTCTAAGATTGCTCTCAAATCTCTTGAAATCTCCACTTGCAAATTCCACAAAAAGAGTGTTTCAAAACTGCTCTGTCTAAAGGAACGTTCAGCTCTGTGAGTTGAATAGAAACAATGCAAAGAATTACTGAGAATTCTTCTGTCTAGCATTTTATGAAGAAATCCCGTTTCCAACGAAGGCCTCAACCAGGTCTAAATATCCACTTGCAGACTTAACAAACAGAGTGTTTTCAAACTGCTCTATGAAAAGGAAGGTTAAACTCTGTGAGTTGAAGACACCCATTACAAAGTAGTTTCTGAGAATGATTCTGTGTAGTTTTGAAACGGGGTTCTTTCAATTTCTAAGATTGGCCTCAAATCGCAGGAAATCTCCACTTGCAATTTCCACAAAAAGAGTGTTTCAAAACTGATCTTTCTAAAGGAAGGTTTAACTCTGTGAGTTGAACACACACCACACAAAGAAGTTACTGAGAATTCTTCTTTCTTGCAGTATATGAAGAAATCCCGTTTCCAACGAAGGCCACAAAGAGGTCTAAATATCCACTTGCAGACTTAACAAACAGAGTGTTTCCAAACTGCTCTATGAAAAGAAAGGTTAAACTCTGTGAGTTGAACACCTCCAGTACAAAGTAGTTTCTGAGAATGATTCTGTCTAGTTTTTAAACGAGGATATTGCCATTTCTAAGATTGGCCTCAAATCTCTTGAAATCTCCACTTGCAAATTCCACAAAAAGAGTGTTTCAAAACTGCTCTGTCTAAAGGAACGTTCAGCTCTGTGAGTTGAATACAAACAACGCAAAGAAGTTACTGAGAATTCTTCTGTCTAGCATTCTATGAAGAAATCCCGTTTCCAACGAAGGCCTCAACCAGGTCTAAATATCCACTTGCAGACTTAACAAACAGAGTGTTTTCAAACTGCTCTATGAAAAGGAAGGTTAAACTCTGTGAGTTGAAGACACGCATTACAAAGTAGTTTCTGAGAATGATTCTGTGTAGTTTTGAAACGGGGTTATTTCAATTTCTAAGATTGGCCTCAAATCGCAGGAAATCTCCACTTGCAATTTCCACAAAAAGAGTGTTTCAAAACTGATCTTTCTAAAGGAAGGTTTAACTCTGTGAGTTGAACACACACCACACAAAGAAGTTACTGAGAATTCTTCTTTCTTGCAGTATATGAAGAAATCCCGTTTCCAACGAAGGCCACAAACAGGTCAAAATATCCACTTGCAGAGTTAACAAACAGAGCGTTTCCAAACTGCTCTATGAAAAGAAAGGTTAAACTCTGTGAGTTGAACACATCCAGTACAAAGTAGTTTCTGAGAATGATTCTGTCTAGTTTTTAAACGAGGATATTGCCATTTCTAAGATTGGCCTCAAATCTCTTGAAATCTCCACTTGCAAATTCCACAAAAAGAGTGTTTCAAAACTGCTCTGTCTAAAGGAACGTTCAGCTCTGTGAGTTGAATACAAACAACGCAAAGAAGTTACTGAGAATTCTTCTGTCTAGCATTCTATGAAGAAATCCCGTTTCCAACGAAGGCCTCAACGAGGTCTAAATATCCACTTGCAGACTTAACAAACAGAGTGTTTTCAAACTGCTCTATGAAAAGGAAGGTTAAACTCTGTGAGTTGAACACACCCATTACAAAGTAGTTTCTGAGAATGATTCTGTGTAGTTTTGAAACGGGGTT
Organism: Pan paniscus; assembly: GCF_029289425.2. NCBI lineage: Eukaryota > Metazoa > Chordata > Mammalia > Primates > Hominidae > Pan > Pan paniscus. The sequence continues at coordinate 60,086,856 of NC_073259.2, read as the reverse complement.
ATTTCAATTTCTAAGATTGGCCTCAAATCGCAGGAAATCTCCACTTGCAATTTCCACAAAAAGAGTGTTTCAAAACTGATCTTTCTAAAGGAAGGTTTAACTCTGTGAGTTGAACACACACCACACAAAGAAGTTACTGAGAATTCTTCTTTCTTGCAGTATATGAAGAAATCCCGTTTCCAACGAAGGCCACAAACAGGTCTAAATATCCACTTGCAGACTTAAGAAACAGAGTGTTTCCAAACTGCTCTATGAAAAGAAAGGTTAAACTCTGTGAGTTGAACACATCCAGTACAAAGTAGTTTCTGAGAATGATTCTGTCTAGTTTTTAAACGAGGATATTGCCATTTCTAAGATTGGCCTCAAATCTCTTGAAATCTCCACTTGCAAATTCCACAAAAAGAGTGTTTCAAAACTGCTCTGTCTAAAGGAACGTTCAGCTCTGTGAGTTGAATACAAACAACGCAAAGAAGTTACTGAGAATTCTTCTGTCTAGCATTCTATGAAGAAATCCCGTTTCCAACGAAGGCCTCAACCAGGTCTAAATATCCACTTGCAGACTTTAACAAACAGAGTGTTTTCAAACTGCTCTATGAAAAGAAAGGTTAAACTCTGTGAGTTGAACACACCCATTACAAAGTAGTTTCTGAGAATGATTCTGTGTAGTTTTGAAACGGGGTTATTTCAATTTCTAAGATTGGCCTCAAATCGCAGGAAATCTCCACTTGCAATTTCCACAAAAAGAGTGTTTCAAAACTGATCTTTCTAAAGGAAGGTTTAACTCTGTGAGTTGAACACACACCACACAAAGAAGTTACTGAGAATTCTTCTTTCTTGCAGTATATGAAGAAATCCCGTTTCCAACGAAGGCCACAAAGAGGTCTAAATATCCACTTGCAGACTTAACAAACAGAGTGTTTCCAAACTGCTCTATGAAAAGAAAGGTTAAACTCTGTGAGTTGAACACATCCAGTACAAAGTAGTTTCTGAGAATGATTCTGTCTAGTTTTAAAACGAGGATATTGCCATTTCTAAGATTGGCCTCAAATCTCTTGAAATCTCCACTTGCAAATTCCACAAAAAGAGTGTTTCAAACTGCTCTGTCTAAAGGAACGTTCAGCTCTGTGAGTTGAATACAAACAACGCAAAGAAGTTACTGAGAATTCTTCTGTCTAGCATTCTATGAAGAAATCCCGTTTCCATCGAAGGCCTCAACCAGGTCTAAATATCCACTTGCAGACTTAACAAACAGAGTGTTTTCAAACTGCTCTATGAAAAGAAAGGTTAAACTCTGTGAGTTGAACACACCCATTACAAAGTAGTTTCTGAGAATGATTCTGTGTAGTTTTGAAACGGGGTTATTTCAATTTCTAAGATTGGCCTCAAATCGCAGGAAATCTCCCCTTGCAATTTCCACAAAAAGAGTGTTTCAAAACTGATCTTTCTAAAGGAAGGTTTAACTCTGTGAGTTGAACACACACCACACAAAGAAGTTACTGAGAATTCTTCTTTCTTGCAGTATATGAAGAAATCCCGTTTCCAACGAAGGCCACAAAGAGGTCTAAATATCCACTTGCAGACTTAAGAAACAGAGTGTTTCCAAACTGCTCTATGAAAAGAAAGGTTAAACTCTGTGAGTTGAACACATCCAGTACAAAGTAGTTTCTGAGAATGATTCTGTGTAGTTTTGAAACGGGGTTCTTTCAATTTCTAAGATTGGCCTCAAATCGCAGGAAATCTCCACTTGCAATTTCCACAAAAAGAGTGTTTCAAAACTGATCTTTCTAATGGAACGTTTAACTCTGTGTGTTGAACACACACCACACAAAGAAGTTACTGAGAATTCTTCTTTCTTGCAGTATATGAAGAAATCCCGTTTCCAACGAAGGCCACAAAGAGGTCTAAATATCCACTTGCAGACTTAAGAAACAGAGTGTTTCCAAACTGCTCTATGAAAAGAAAGGTTAAACTCTGTGAGTTGAACACATCCAGTACAAGGTAGTTTCTGAGAATGATTCTGTCTAGTTTTTAAACGAGGATATTGCCATTTCTAAGATTGGCCTCAAATCTCTTGAAATCTCCACTTGCAAATTCCACAAAAAGAGTGTTTCAAAACTGCTCTGTCTAAAGGAACGTTCAGCTCTGTGAGTTGAATACAAACAACGCAAAGAAGTTGCTGAGAATTCTTCTGTCTAGCATTCTATGAAGAAATCCCGTTTCCAACGAAGGCCTCAACCAGGTCTAAATATCCACTTGCAGACTTAACAAACAGAGTGTTTTCAAACTGCTCTGTGAAAAGAAAGGTTAAACTCTGTGAGTTGAACACACCCATTACAAAGTAGTTTCTGAGAATGATTCTGTGTAGTTTTGAAACGGGGTTATTTCAATTTCTAAGATTGGCCTCAAATCGCAGGAAATCTCCACTTGCAATTTCCACAAAAAGAGTGTTTCAAAACTGATCTTTCTAAAGGAAGGTTTAACTCTGTGAGTTGAACACACACCACACAAAGAAGTTACTGAGAATTCTTCTTTCTTGCAGTATATGAAGAAATCCCGTTTCCAACGAAGGCCACAAAGAGGTCTAAATATCCACTTGCAGACTTAAGAAACAGAGTGTTTCCAAACTGCTCTATGAAAAGAAAGGTTAAACACTGTGAGTTGAACACATCCAGTACAAAGTAGTTTCTGAGAATGATTCTGTCTACTTTTTAAACGAGGATATTGCCATTTCTAAGATTGCCCTCAAATCTCTGGAAATCTCCACTTGCAAATTCCACAAAAAGAGTGTTTCAAAACTGCTCTGTCTAAAGGAACGTTCAGCTCTGTGAGTTGAATAGAAACAATGCAAAGAATTACTGAGAATTCTTCTGTCTAGCATTCTATGAAGAAATCCCGTTTCCAACGAAGGCCTCAACCAGGTCTAAATATCGACTTGCAGACTTAACAAACTGAGTGTTTTCAAACTGCTCTATGAAAAGGAAGGTTAAACTCTGTGAGTTGAACACACCCATTACAAAGTAGTTTCTGAGAATGATTCTGTGTAGTTTTGAAACGGGGTTCTTTCAATTTCTAAGATTGGCCTCAAATCTCAGGAAATCTCCACTTGCAATTTCCACAAAAAGAGTGTTTCAAAACTGATCTTTCTAAAGGAAGGTTTAACTCTGTGAGTTGAACACACACCACACAAAGAAGTTACTGAGAATTCTTCTTTCTTGCAGTATATGAAGAAATCTCGTTTCCAACGAAGGCCACAAAGAGGTCTAAATATCCACTTGCAGACTTAAGAAACAGAGTGTTTCCAAACTGCTCTATGAAAAGAAAGGTTAAACACTGTGAGTTGAACACATCCAGTACAAAGTAGTTTCTGAGAATGATTCTGTCTAGTTTTTAAACGAGGATATTGCCATTTCTAAGATTGCTCTCAAATCTCTTGAAATCTCCACTTGCAAATTCCACAAAAAGAGTGTTTCAAAACTGCTCTGTCTAAAGGAACGTTCAGCTCTGTGAGTTGAATAGAAACAATGCAAAGAATTACTGAGAATTCTTCTGTCTAGCATTTTATGAAGAAATCCCGTTTCCAACGAAGGCCTCAACCAGGTCTAAATATCCACTTGCAGACTTAACAAACAGAGTGTTTTCAAACTGCTCTATGAAAAGGAAGGTTAAACTCTGTGAGTTGAAGACACCCATTACAAAGTAGTTTCTGAGAATGATTCTGTGTAGTTTTGAAACGGGGTTCTTTCAATTTCTAAGATTGGCCTCAAATCGCAGGAAATCTCCACTTGCAATTTCCACAAAAAGAGTGTTTCAAAACTGATCTTTCTAAAGGAAGGTTTAACTCTGTGAGTTGAACACACACCACACAAAGAAGTTACTGAGAATTCTTCTTTCTTGCAGTATATGAAGAAATCCCGTTTCCAACGAAGGCCACAAAGAGGTCTAAATATCCACTTGCAGACTTAACAAACAGAGTGTTTCCAAACTGCTCTATGAAAAGAAAGGTTAAACTCTGTGAGTTGAACACCTCCAGTACAAAGTAGTTTCTGAGAATGATTCTGTCTAGTTTTTAAACGAGGATATTGCCATTTCTAAGATTGGCCTCAAATCTCTTGAAATCTCCACTTGCAAATTCCACAAAAAGAGTGTTTCAAAACTGCTCTGTCTAAAGGAACGTTCAGCTCTGTGAGTTGAATACAAACAACGCAAAGAAGTTACTGAGAATTCTTCTGTCTAGCATTCTATGAAGAAATCCCGTTTCCAACGAAGGCCTCAACCAGGTCTAAATATCCACTTGCAGACTTAACAAACAGAGTGTTTTCAAACTGCTCTATGAAAAGGAAGGTTAAACTCTGTGAGTTGAAGACACGCATTACAAAGTAGTTTCTGAGAATGATTCTGTGTAGTTTTGAAACGGGGTTATTTCAATTTCTAAGATTGGCCTCAAATCGCAGGAAATCTCCACTTGCAATTTCCACAAAAAGAGTGTTTCAAAACTGATCTTTCTAAAGGAAGGTTTAACTCTGTGAGTTGAACACACACCACACAAAGAAGTTACTGAGAATTCTTCTTTCTTGCAGTATATGAAGAAATCCCGTTTCCAACGAAGGCCACAAACAGGTCAAAATATCCACTTGCAGAGTTAACAAACAGAGCGTTTCCAAACTGCTCTATGAAAAGAAAGGTTAAACTCTGTGAGTTGAACACATCCAGTACAAAGTAGTTTCTGAGAATGATTCTGTCTAGTTTTTAAACGAGGATATTGCCATTTCTAAGATTGGCCTCAAATCTCTTGAAATCTCCACTTGCAAATTCCACAAAAAGAGTGTTTCAAAACTGCTCTGTCTAAAGGAACGTTCAGCTCTGTGAGTTGAATACAAACAACGCAAAGAAGTTACTGAGAATTCTTCTGTCTAGCATTCTATGAAGAAATCCCGTTTCCAACGAAGGCCTCAACGAGGTCTAAATATCCACTTGCAGACTTAACAAACAGAGTGTTTTCAAACTGCTCTATGAAAAGGAAGGTTAAACTCTGTGAGTTGAACACACCCATTACAAAGTAGTTTCTGAGAATGATTCTGTGTAGTTTTGAAACGGGGTTATTTCAATTTCTAAGATTGGCCTCAAATCGCAGGAAATCTCCACTTGCAATTTCCACAAAAAGAGTGTTTCAAAACTGATCTTTCTAAAGGAAGGTTTAACTCTGTGAGTTGAACACACACCACACAAAGAAGTTACTGAGAATTCTTCTTTCTTGCAGTATATGAAGAAATCCCGTTTCCAACGAAGGCCACAAACAGGTCTAAATATCCACTTGCAGACTTAAGAAACAGAGTGTTTCCAAACTGCTCTATGAAAAGAAAGGTTAAACTCTGTGAGTTGAACACATCCAGTACAAAGTAGTTTCTGAGAATGATTCTGTCTAGTTTTTAAACGAGGATATTGCCATTTCTAAGATTGGCCTCAAATCTCTTGAAATCTCCACTTGCAAATTCCACAAAAAGAGTGTTTCAAAACTGCTCTGTCTAAAGGAACGTTCAGCTCTGTGAGTTGAATACAAACAACGCAAAGAAGTTACTGAGAATTCTTCTGTCTAGCATTCTATGAAGAAATCCCGTTTCCAACGAAGGCCTCAACCAGGTCTAAATATCCACTTGCAGACTTTAACAAACAGAGTGTTTTCAAACTGCTCTATGAAAAGAAAGGTTAAACTCTGTGAGTTGAACACACCCATTACAAAGTAGTTTCTGAGAATGATTCTGTGTAGTTTTGAAACGGGGTTATTTCAATTTCTAAGATTGGCCTCAAATCGCAGGAAATCTCCACTTGCAATTTCCACAAAAAGAGTGTTTCAAAACTGATCTTTCTAAAGGAAGGTTTAACTCTGTGAGTTGAACACACACCACACAAAGAAGTTACTGAGAATTCTTCTTTCTTGCAGTATATGAAGAAATCCCGTTTCCAACGAAGGCCACAAAGAGGTCTAAATATCCACTTGCAGACTTAACAAACAGAGTGTTTCCAAACTGCTCTATGAAAAGAAAGGTTAAACTCTGTGAGTTGAACACATCCAGTACAAAGTAGTTTCTGAGAATGATTCTGTCTAGTTTTAAAACGAGGATATTGCCATTTCTAAGATTGGCCTCAAATCTCTTGAAATCTCCACTTGCAAATTCCACAAAAAGAGTGTTTCAAACTGCTCTGTCTAAAGGAACGTTCAGCTCTGTGAGTTGAATACAAACAACGCAAAGAAGTTACTGAGAATTCTTCTGTCTAGCATTCTATGAAGAAATCCCGTTTCCATCGAAGGCCTCAACCAGGTCTAAATATCCACTTGCAGACTTAACAAACAGAGTGTTTTCAAACTGCTCTATGAAAAGAAAGGTTAAACTCTGTGAGTTGAACACACCCATTACAAAGTAGTTTCTGAGAATGATTCTGTGTAGTTTTGAAACGGGGTTATTTCAATTTCTAAGATTGGCCTCAAATCGCAGGAAATCTCCCCTTGCAATTTCCACAAAAAGAGTGTTTCAAAACTGATCTTTCTAAAGGAAGGTTTAACTCTGTGAGTTGAACACACACCACACAAAGAAGTTACTGAGAATTCTTCTTTCTTGCAGTATATGAAGAAATCCCGTTTCCAACGAAGGCCACAAAGAGGTCTAAATATCCACTTGCAGACTTAAGAAACAGAGTGTTTCCAAACTGCTCTATGAAAAGAAAGGTTAAACTCTGTGAGTTGAACACATCCAGTACAAAGTAGTTTCTGAGAATGATTCTGTGTAGTTTTGAAACGGGGTTCTTTCAATTTCTAAGATTGGCCTCAAATCGCAGGAAATCTCCACTTGCAATTTCCACAAAAAGAGTGTTTCAAAACTGATCTTTCTAATGGAACGTTTAACTCTGTGTGTTGAACACACACCACACAAAGAAGTTACTGAGAATTCTTCTTTCTTGCAGTATATGAAGAAATCCCGTTTCCAACGAAGGCCACAAAGAGGTCTAAATATCCACTTGCAGACTTAAGAAACAGAGTGTTTCCAAACTGCTCTATGAAAAGAAAGGTTAAACTCTGTGAGTTGAACACATCCAGTACAAGGTAGTTTCTGAGAATGATTCTGTCTAGTTTTTAAACGAGGATATTGCCATTTCTAAGATTGGCCTCAAATCTCTTGAAATCTCCACTTGCAAATTCCACAAAAAGAGTGTTTCAAAACTGCTCTGTCTAAAGGAACGTTCAGCTCTGTGAGTTGAATACAAACAACGCAAAGAAGTTGCTGAGAATTCTTCTGTCTAGCATTCTATGAAGAAATCCCGTTTCCAACGAAGGCCTCAACCAGGTCTAAATATCCACTTGCAGACTTAACAAACAGAGTGTTTTCAAACTGCTCTGTGAAAAGAAAGGTTAAACTCTGTGAGTTGAACACACCCATTACAAAGTAGTTTCTGAGAATGATTCTGTGTAGTTTTGAAACGGGGTTATTTCAATTTCTAAGATTGGCCTCAAATCGCAGGAAATCTCCACTTGCAATTTCCACAAAAAGAGTGTTTCAAAACTGATCTTTCTAAAGGAAGGTTTAACTCTGTGAGTTGAACACACACCACACAAAGAAGTTACTGAGAATTCTTCTTTCTTGCAGTATATGAAGAAATCCCGTTTCCAACGAAGGCCACAAAGAGGTCTAAATATCCACTTGCAGACTTAAGAAACAGAGTGTTTCCAAACTGCTCTATGAAAAGAAAGGTTAAACACTGTGAGTTGAACACATCCAGTACAAAGTAGTTTCTGAGAATGATTCTGTCTACTTTTTAAACGAGGATATTGCCATTTCTAAGATTGCCCTCAAATCTCTTGAAATCTCCACTTGCAAATTCCACAAAAAGAGTGTTTCAAAACTGCTCTGTCTAAAGGAACGTTCAGCTCTGTGAGTTGAATAGAAACAATGCAAAGAATTACTGAGAATTCTTCTGTCTAGCATTTTATGAAGAAATCCCGTTTCCAACGAAGGCCTCAACCAGGTCTAAATATCCACTTGCAGACTTAACAAACAGAGTGTTTTCAAACTGCTCTATGAAAAGGAAGGTTAAACTCTGTGAGTTGAAGACACCCATTACAAAGTAGTTTCTGAGAATGATTCTGTGTAGTTTTGAAACGGGGTTCTTTCAATTTCTAAGATTGGCCTCAAATCGCAGGAAATCTCCACTTGCAATTTCCACAAAAAGAGTGTTTCAAAACTGATCTTTCTAAAGGAAGGTTTAACTCTGTGAGTTGAACACACACCACACAAAGAAGTTACTGAGAATTCTTCTTTCTTGCAGTATATGAAGAAATCCCGTTTCCAACGAAGGCCACAAAGAGGTCTAAATATCCACTTGCAGACTTAACAAACAGAGTGTTTCCAAACTGCTCTATGAAAAGAAAGGTTAAACTCTGTGAGTTGAACACCTCCAGTACAAAGTAGTTTCTGAGAATGATTCTGTCTAGTTTTTAAACGAGGATATTGCCATTTCTAAGATTGGCCTCAAATCTCTTGAAATCTCCACTTGCAAATTCCACAAAAAGAGTGTTTCAAAACTGCTCTGTCTAAAGGAACGTTCAGCTCTGTGAGTTGAATACAAACAACGCAAAGAAGTTACTGAGAATTCTTCTGTCTAGCATTCTATGAAGAAATCCCGTTTCCAACGAAGGCCTCAACCAGGTCTAAATATCCACTTGCAGACTTAACAAACAGAGTGTTTTCAAACTGCTCTATGAAAAGGAAGGTTAAACTCTGTGAGTTGAAGACACGCATTACAAAGTAGTTTCTGAGAATGATTCTGTGTAGTTTTGAAACGGGGTTATTTCAATTTCTAAGATTGGCCTCAAATCGCAGGAAATCTCCACTTGCAATTTCCACAAAAAGAGTGTTTCAAAACTGATCTTTCTAAAGGAAGGTTTAACTCTGTGAGTTGAACACACACCACACAAAGAAGTTACTGAGAATTCTTCTTTCTTGCAGTATATGAAGAAATCCCGTTTCCAACGAAGGCCACAAACAGGTCAAAATATCCACTTGCAGAGTTAACAAACAGAGCGTTTCCAAACTGCTCTATGAAAAGAAAGGTTAAACTCTGTGAGTTGAACACATCCAGTACAAAGTAGTTTCTGAGAATGATTCTGTCTAGTTTTTAAACGAGGATATTGCCATTTCTAAGATTGGCCTCAAATCTCTTGAAATCTCCACTTGCAAATTCCACAAAAAGAGTGTTTCAAAACTGCTCTGTCTAAAGGAACGTTCAGCTCTGTGAGTTGAATACAAAGAACGCAAAGAAGTTACTGAGAATTCTTCTGTCTAGCATTCTATGAAGAAATCCCGTTTCCAACGAAGGCCTCAACGAGGTCTAAATATCCACTTGCAGACTTAACAAACAGAGTGTTTTCAAACTGCTCTATGAAAAGGAAGGTTAAACTCTGTGAGTTGAACACACCCATTACAAAGTAGTTTCTGAGAATGATTCTGTGTAGTTTTGAAACGGGGTTATTTCAATTTCCAAGATTGGCCTCAAATCGCAGGAAATCTCCACTTGCAATTTCCACAAAAAGAGTGTTTCAAAACTGATCTTTCTAAAGGAAGGTTTAACTCTGTGAGTTGAACACACACCACACAAAGAAGTTACTGAGAATTCTTCTTTCTTGCAGTATATGAAGAAATCCCGTTTCCAACGAAGGCCACAAACAGGTCTAAATATCCACTTGCAGACTTAAGAAACAGAGTGTTTCCAAACTGCTCTATGAAAAGAAAGGTTAAACTCTGTGAGTTGAACACATCCAGTACAAAGTAGTTTCTGAGAATGATTCTGTCTAGTTTTTAAACGAGGATATTGCCATTTCTAAGATTGGCCTCAAATCTCTTGAAATCTCCACTTGCAAATTCCACAAAAAGAGTGTTTCAAAACTGCTCTGTCTAAAGGAACGTTCAGCTCTGTGAGTTGAATACAAACAACGCGAAGAAGTTACTGAGAATTCTTCTGTCAGGCATTCTATGAAGAAATCCCGTTTCCAACGAAGGCCTCAACCAGGTCTAAATATCCAATTGCAGACTTAACAAACAGAGTGTTTTCAAACTGCTCTATGCAAAGAAAGGTTAAACTCTGTGAGTTGAACACACCCATTACAAAGTAGTTTCTGAGAATGATTCTGTGTAGTTTTGAAACGGGGTTATTTCAATTTCTAAGATTGGCCTCAAATCGCAGGAAATCTCCACTTGCAATTTCCACAAAAAGAGTGTTTCAAAACTGATCTTTCTAAAGGAATGTTTATCTCTGTGAGTTGAACACACACCACACAAAGAAGTTACTGAGAATTCTTCTTTCTTGCAGTATATGAAGAAATCCCGTTTCCAACGAAGGCCACAAAGAGGTCTAAATATCCACTTGCAGACTTAACAAACAGAGTGTTTCCAAACTGCTCTATGAAAAGAAAGGTTAAACTCTGTGAGTTGAACACATCCAGTACAAAGTAGTTTCTGAGAATGATTCTGTCTAGTTTTTAAACGAGGATATTGCCATTTCTAAGATTGGCCTCAAATCTCTTGAAATCTCCACTTGCAAATTCCACAAAAAGAGTGTTTCAAAACTGCTCTGTCTAAAGGAACGTTCAGCTCTGTGAGTTGAATACAAACAACGCAAAGAAGTTACTGAGAATTCTTCTGTCTAGCATTCTATGAAGAAATCCCGTTTCCAACGAAGGCCTCAACCAGGTCTAAATATCGACTTGCAGACTTAACAAACTGAGTGTTTTCAAACTGCTCTATGAAAAGGAAGGTTAAACTCTGTGAGTTGAACACACCCATTACAAAGTAGTTTCTGAGAATGATTCTGTGTAGTTTTGAAACGGGGTTCTTTCAATTTCTAAGATTGGCCTCAAATCTCAGGAAATCTCCACTTGCAATTTCCACAAAAAGAGTGTTTCAAAACTGATCTTTCTAAAGGAAGGTTTAACTCTGTGAGTTGAACACACACCACACAAAGAAGTTACTGAGAATTCTTCTTTCTTGCAGTATATGAAGAAATCTCGTTTCCAACGAAGGCCACAAAGAGGTCTAAATATCCACTTGCAGACTTAAGAAACAGAGTGTTTCCAAACTGCTCTATGAAAAGAAAGGTTAAACACTGTGAGTTGAACACATCCAGTACAAAGTAGTTTCTGAGAATGATTCTGTCTAGTTTTTAAACGAGGATATTGCCATTTCTAAGATTGCTCTCAAATCTCTTGAAATCTCCACTTGCAAATTCCACAAAAAGAGTGTTTCAAAACTGCTCTGTCTAAAGGAACGTTCAGCTCTGTGAGTTGAATAGAAACAATGCAAAGAATTACTGAGAATTCTTCTGTCTAGCATTTTATGAAGAAATCCCGTTTCCAACGAAGGCCTCAACCAGGTCTAAATATCCACTTGCAGACTTAACAAACAGAGTGTTTTCAAACTGCTCTATGAAAAGGAAGGTTAAACTCTGTGAGTTGAAGACACCCATTACAAAGTAGTTTCTGAGAATGATTCTGTGTAGTTTTGAAACGGGGTTCTTTCAATTTCTAAGATTGGCCTCAAATCGCAGGAAATCTCCACTTGCAATTTCCACAAAAAGAGTGTTTCAAAACTGATCTTTCTAAAGGAAGGTTTAACTCTGTGAGTTGAACACACACCACACAAAGAAGTTACTGAGAATTCTTCTTTCTTGCAGTATATGAAGAAATCCCGTTTCCAACGAAGGCCACAAAGAGGTCTAAATATCCACTTGCAGACTTAACAAACAGAGTGTTTCCAAACTGCTCTATGAAAAGAAAGGTTAAACTCTGTGAGTTGAACACCTCCAGTACAAAGTAGTTTCTGAGAATGATTCTGTCTAGTTTTTAAACGAGGATATTGCCATTTCTAAGATTGGCCTCAAATCTCTTGAAATCTCCACTTGCAAATTCCACAAAAAGAGTGTTTCAAAACTGCTCTGTCTAAAGGAACGTTCAGCTCTGTGAGTTGAATACAAACAACGCAAAGAAGTTACTGAGAATTCTTCTGTCTAGCATTCTATGAAGAAATCCCGTTTCCAACGAAGGCCTCAACCAGGTCTAAATATCCACTTGCAGACTTAACAAACAGAGTGTTTTCAAACTGCTCTATGAAAAGGAAGGTTAAACTCTGTGAGTTGAAGACACGCATTACAAAGTAGTTTCTGAGAATGATTCTGTGTAGTTTTGAAACGGGGTTATTTCAATTTCTAAGATTGGCCTCAAATCGCAGGAAATCTCCACTTGCAATTTCCACAAAAAGAGTGTTTCAAAACTGATCTTTCTAAAGGAAGGTTTAACTCTGTGAGTTGAACACACACCACACAAAGAAGTTACTGAGAATTCTTCTTTCTTGCAGTATATGAAGAAATCCCGTTTCCAACGAAGGCCACAAACAGGTCAAAATATCCACTTGCAGAGTTAACAAACAGAGCGTTTCCAAACTGCTCTATGAAAAGAAAGGTTAAACTCTGTGAGTTGAACACATCCAGTACAAAGTAGTTTCTGAGAATGATTCTGTCTAGTTTTTAAACGAGGATATTGCCATTTCTAAGATTGGCCTCAAATCTCTTGAAATCTCCACTTGCAAATTCCACAAAAAGAGTGTTTCAAAACTGCTCTGTCTAAAGGAACGTTCAGCTCTGTGAGTTGAATACAAACAACGCAAAGAAGTTACTGAGAATTCTTCTGTCTAGCATTCTATGAAGAAATCCCGTTTCCAACGAAGGCCTCAACGAGGTCTAAATATCCACTTGCAGACTTAACAAACAGAGTGTTTTCAAACTGCTCTATGAAAAGGAAGGTTAAACTCTGTGAGTTGAACACACCCATTACAAAGTAGTTTCTGAGAATGATTCTGTGTAGTTTTGAAACGGGGTTATTTCAATTTCTAAGATTGGCCTCAAATCGCAGGAAATCTCCACTTGCAATTTCCACAAAAAGAGTGTTTCAAAACTGATCTTTCTAAAGGAAGGTTTAACTCTGTGAGTTGAACACACACCACACAAAGAAGTTACTGAGAATTCTTCTTTCTTGCAGTATATGAAGAAATCCCGTTTCCAACGAAGGCCACAAACAGGTCTAAATATCCACTTGCAGACTTAAGAAACAGAGTGTTTCCAAACTGCTCTATGAAAAGAAAGGTTAAACTCTGTGAGTTGAACACATCCAGTACAAAGTAGTTTCTGAGAATGATTCTGTCTAGTTTTTAAACGAGGATATTGCCATTTCTAAGATTGGCCTCAAATCTCTTGAAATCTCCACTTGCAAATTCCACAAAAAGAGTGTTTCAAAACTGCTCTGTCTAAAGGAACGTTCAGCTCTGTGAGTTGAATACAAACAACGCGAAGAAGTTACTGAGAATTCTTCTGTCAGGCATTCTATGAAGAAATCCCGTTTCCAACGAAGGCCTCAACCAGGTCTAAATATCCAATTGCAGACTTAACAAACAGAGTGTTTTCAAACTGCTCTATGCAAAGAAAGGTTAAACTCTGTGAGTTGAACACACCCATTACAAAGTAGTTTCTGAGAATGATTCTGTGTAGTTTTGAAACGGGGTTATTTCAATTTCTAAGATTAGCCTCAAATCGCAGGAAATCTCCACTTGCAATTTCCACAAAAAGAGTGTTTCAAAACTGATCTTTCTAAAGGAATGTTTATCTCTGTGAGTTGAACACACACCACACAAAGAAGTTACTGAGAATTCTTCTTTCTTGCAGTATATGAAGAAATCCCGTTTCCAACGAAGGCCACAAAGAGGTCTAAATATCCACTTGCAGACTTAACAAACAGAGTGTTTCCAAACTGCTCTATGAAAAGAAAGGTTAAACTCTGTGAGTTGAACACATCCAGTACAAAGTAGTTTCTGAGAATGATTCTGTCTAGTTTTTAAACGAGGATATTGCCATTTCTAAGATTGGCCTCAAATCTCTTGAAATCTCCACTTGCAAATTCCACAAAAAGAGTGTTTCAAAACTGCTCTGTCTAAAGGAACGTTCAGCTCTGTGAGTTGAATACAAACAACGCAAAGAAGTTACTGAGAATTCTTCTGTCTAGCATTCTATGAAGAAATCCCGTTTCCAACGAAGGCCTCAACCAGGTCTAAATATCGACTTGCAGACTTAACAAACTGAGTGTTTTCAAACTGCTCTATGAAAAGGAAGGTTAAACTCTGTGAGTTGAACACACCCATTACAAAGTAGTTTCTGAGAATGATTCTGTGTAGTTTTGAAACGGGGTTCTTTCAATTTCTAAGATTGGCCTCAAATCTCAGGAAATCTCCACTTGCAATTTCCACAAAAAGAGTGTTTCAAAACTGATCTTTCTAAAGGAAGGTTTAACTCTGTGAGTTGAACACACACCACACAAAGAAGTTACTGAGAATTCTTCTTTCTTGCAGTATATGAAGAAATCTCGTTTCCAACGAAGGCCACAAAGAGGTCTAAATATCCACTTGCAGACTTAAGAAACAGAGTGTTTCCAAACTGCTCTATGAAAAGAAAGGTTAAAGACTGTGAGTTGAACACATCCAGTACAAAGTAGTTTCTGAGAATGATTCTGTCCAGTTTTTAAACGAGGATATTGCCATTTCTAAGATTGCTCTCAAATCTCTTGAAATCTCCACTTGCAAATTCCACAAAAAGAGTGTTTCAAAACTGCTCTGTCTAAAGGAACGTTCAGCTCTGTGAGTTGAATAGAAACAATGCAACGAATTACTGAGAATTCTTCTGTCTAGCATTTTATGAAGAAATCCCGTTTCCAACGAAGGCCTCAACCAGGTCTAAATATCCACTTGCAGACTTAACAAACAGAGTGTTTTCAAACTGCTCTATGAAAAGGAAGGTTAAACTCTGTGAGTTGAAGACACCCATTACAAAGTAGTTTCTGAGAATGATTCTGTGTAGTTTTGAAACGGGGTTCTTTCAATTTCTAAGATTGGCCTCAAATCGCAGGAAATCTCCACTTGCAATTTCCACAAAAAGAGTGTTTCAAAACTGATCTTTCTAAAGGAAGGTTTAACTCTGTGAGTTGAACACACACCACACAAAGAAGTTACTGAGAATTCTTCTTTCTTGCAGTATATGAAGAAATCCCGTTTCCAACGAAGGCCACAAACAGGTCAAAATATCCACTTGCAGAGTTAACAAACAGAGCGTTTCCAAACTGCTCTATGAAAAGAAAGGTTAAACTCTGTGAGTTGAACACATCCAGTACAAAGTAGTTTCTGAGAATGATTCTGTCTAGTTTTTAAACGAGGATATTGCCATTTCTAAGATTGGCCTCAAATCTCTTGAAATCTCCACTTGCAAATTCCACAAAAAGAGTGTTTCAAAACTGCTCTGTCTAAAGGAACGTTCAGCTCTGTGAGTTGAATACAAACAACGCAAAGAAGTTACTGAGAATTCTTCTGTCTAGCATTCTATGAAGAAATCCCGTTTCCAACGAAGGCCTCAACCAGGTCTAAATATCCACTTGCAGACTTAACAAACAGAGTGTTTTCAAACTGCTCTATGAAAAGGAAGGTTAAACTCTGTGAGTTGAACACACCCATTACAAAGTAGTTTCTGAGAATGATTCTGTGTAGTTTTGAAACGGGGTTCTTTCAATTTCTAAGATTGGCCTCAAATCGCAGGAAATCTCCACTTGCAATTTCCACAAAAAGAGTGTTTCAAAACTGATCTTTCTAAAGGAAGGTTTAACTCTGTGAGTTGAACACACACCACACAAAGAAGTTACTGAGAATTCTTCTTTCTTGCAGTATATGAAGAAATCCCGTTTCCAACGAAGGCCACAAACAGGTCTAAATATCCACTTGCAGACTTAAGAAACAGAGTGTTTCCAAACTGCTCTATGAAAAGAAAGGTTAAACTCTGTGAGTTGAACACATTCAGTACAAAGTAGTTTCTGAGAATGATTCTGTCTAGTTTTTAAACGAGGATATTGCCATTTCTAAGATTGGCCTCAAATCTCTTGAAATCTCCACTTGCAAATTCCACAAAAAGAGTGTTTCAAAACTGCTCTGTCTAAAGGAACGTTCAGCTCTGTGAGTTGAATACAAACAACGCGAAGAAGTTACTGAGAATTCTTCTGTCAGGCATTCTATGAAGAAATCCCGTTTCCAACGAAGGCCTCAACCAGGTCTAAATATCCAATTGCAGACTTAACAAACAGAGTGTTTTCAAACTGCTCTATGAAAAGAAAGGTTAAACTCTGTGAGTTGAACACACCCATTACAAAGTAGTTTCTGAGAATGATTCTGTGTAGTTTTGAAACGGGGTTATTTCAATTTCTAAGATTGGCCTCAAATCGCAGGAAATCTCCACTTGCAATTTCCACAAAAAGAGTGTTTCAAAACTGATCTTTCTAAAGGAATGTTTATCTCTGTGAGTTGAACACACACCACACAAAGAAGTTACTGAGAATTCTTCTTTCTTGCAGTATATGAAGAAATCCCGTTTCCAACGAAGGCCACAAAGAGGTCTAAATATCCACTTGCAGACTTAACAAACAGAGTGTTTCCAAACTGCTCTATGAAAAGAAAGGTTAAACTCTGTGAGTTGAACACATCCAGTACAAAGTAGTTTCTGAGAATGATTCTGTCTAGTTTTTAAACGAGGATATTGCCATTTCTAAGATTGGCCTCAAATCTCTTGAAATCTCCACTGGCAAATTCCACAAAAAGAGTGTTTCAAAACTGCTCTGTCTAAAGGAACGTTCAGCTCTGTGAGTTGAATACAAACAACGCAAAGAAGTTACTGAGAATTCTTCTGTCTAGCATTCTATGAAGAAATCCCGTTTCCAACGAAGGCCTCAACCAGGTCTAAATATCCACTTGCAGACTTAACAAACAGAGTGTTTTCAAACTGCTCTATGAAAAGGAAGGTTAAACTCTGTGAGTTGAACACACCCATTACAAAGTAGTTTCTGAGAATGATTCTGTGTAGTTTTGAAACGGGGTTCTTTCAATTTCTAAGATTGGCCTCAAATCTCAGGAAATCTCCACTTGCAATTTCCACAAAAAGAGTGTTTCAAAACTGATCTTTCTAAAGGAAGGTTTAACTCTGTGAGTTGAACACACACCACACAAAGAAGTTACTGAGAATTCTTCTTTCTTGCAGTATATGAAGAAATCCCGTTTCCAACGAAGGCCACAAAGAGGTCTAAATATCCACTTGCAGACTTAAGAAACAGAGTGTTTCCAAACTGCTCTATGAAAAGAAAGGTTAAAGACTGTGAGTTGAACACATCCAGTACAAAGTAGTTTCTGAGAATGATTCTGTCTAGTTTTTAAACGAGGATATTGCCATTTCTAAGATTGCTCTCAAATCTCTTGAAATCTCCACTTGCAAATTCCACAAAAAGAGTGTTTCAAAACTGCTCTGTCTAAAGGAACGTTCAGCTCTGTGAGTTGAATAGAAACAATGCAACGAATTACTGAGAATTCTTCTGTCTAGCATTTTATGAAGAAATCCCGTTTCCAACGAAGGCCTCAACCAGGTCTAAATATCCACTTGCAGACTTAACAAACAGAGTGTTTTCAAACTGCTCTATGAAAAGGAAGGTTAAACTCTGTGAGTTGAAGACACCCATTACAAAGTAGTTTCTGAGAATGATTCTGTGTAGTTTTGAAACGGGGTTCTTTCAATTTCTAAGATTGGCCTCAAATCGCAGGAAATCTCCACTTGCAATTTCCACAAAAAGAGTGTTTCAAAACTGATCTTTCTAAAGGAAGGTTTAACTCTGTGAGTTGAACACACACCACACAAAGAAGTTACTGAGAATTCTTCTTTCTTGCAGTATATGAAGAAATCCCGTTTCCAACGAAGGCCACAAACAGGTCAAAATATCCACTTGCAGAGTTAACAAACAGAGCGTTTCCAAACTGCTCTATGAAAAGAAAGGTTAAACTCTGTGAGTTGAACACATCCAGTACAAAGTAGTTTCTGAGAATGATTCTGTCTAGTTTTTAAACGAGGATATTGCCATTTCTAAGATTGGCCTCATATCTCTTGAAATCTCCACTTGCAAATTCCACAAAAAGAGTGTTTCAAAACTGCTCTGTCTAAAGGAACGTTCAGCTCTGTGAGTTGAATACAAACAACGCAAAGAAGTTACTGAGAATTCTTCTGTCTAGCATTCTATGAAGAAATCCCGTTTCCAACGAAGGCCTCAACCAGGTCTAAATATCCACTTGCAGACTTAACAAACAGAGTGTTTTCAAACTGCTCTATGAAAAGGAAGGTTAAACTCTGTGAGTTGAACACACCCATTACAAAGTAGTTTCTGAGAATGATTCTGTGTAGTTTTGAAACGGGGTTATTTCAATTTCCAAGATTGGCCTCAAATCGCAGGAAATCTCCACTTGCAATTTCCACAAAAAGAGTGTTTCAAAACTGATCTTTCTAAAGGAAGGTTTAACTCTGTGAGTTGAACACACACCACACAAAGAAGTTACTGAGAATTCTTCTTTCTTGCAGTATATGAAGAAATCCCGTTTCCAACGAAGGCCACAAACAGGTCTAAATATCCACTTGCAGACTTAAGAAACAGAGTGTTTCCAAACTGCTCTATGAAAAGAAAGGTTAAACTCTGTGAGTTGAACACATCCAGTACAAAGTAGTTTCTGAGAATGATTCTGTCTAGTTTTTAAACGAGGATATTGCCATTTCTAAGATTGGCCTCAAATCTCTTGAAATCTCCACTTGCAAATTCCACAAAAAGAGTGTTTCAAAACTGCTCTGTCTAAAGGAACGTTCAGCTCTGTGAGTTGAATACAAACAACGCGAAGAAGTTACTGAGAATTCTTCTGTCAGGCATTCTATGAAGAAATCCCGTTTCCAACGAAGGCCTCAACCAGGTCTAAATATCCAATTGCAGACTTAACAAACAGAGTGTTTTCAAACTGCTCTATGCAAAGAAAGGTTAAACTCTGTGAGTTGAACACACCCATTACAAAGTAGTTTCTGAGAATGATTCTGTGTAGTTTTGAAACGGGGTTATTTCAATTTCTAAGATTGGCCTCAAATCGCAGGAAATCTCCACTTGCAATTTCCACAAAAAGAGTGTTTCAAAACTGATCTTTCTAAAGGAATGTTTATCTCTGTGAGTTGAACACACACCACACAAAGAAGTTACTGAGAATTCTTCTTTCTTGCAGTATATGAAGAAATCCCGTTTCCAACGAAGGCCACAAAGAGGTCTAAATATCCACTTGCAGACTTAACAAACAGAGTGTTTCCAAACTGCTCTATGAAAAGAAAGGTTAAACTCTGTGAGTTGAACACATCCAGTACAAAGTAGTTTCTGAGAATGATTCTGTCTAGTTTTTAAACGAGGATATTGCCATTTCTAAGATTGGCCTCAAATCTCTTGAAATCTCCACTTGCAAATTCCACAAAAAGAGTGTTTCAAAACTGCTCTGTCTAAAGGAACGTTCAGCTCTGTGAGTTGAATACAAACAACGCAAAGAAGTTACTGAGAATTCTTCTGTCTAGCATTCTATGAAGAAATCCCGTTTCCAACGAAGGCCTCAACCAGGTCTAAATATCCACTTGCAGACTTAACAAACAGAGTGTTTTCAAACTGCTCTATGAAAAGGAAGGTTAAACTCTGTGAGTTGAACACACCCATTACAAAGTAGTTTCTGAGAATGATTCTGTGTAGTTTTGAAACGGGGTTCTTTCAATTTCTAAGATTGGCCTCAAATCGCAGGAAATCTCCACTTGCAATTTCCACAAAAAGAGTGTTTCAAAACTGATCTTTCTAAAGGAAGGTTTAACTCTGTGAGTTGAACACACACCACACAAAGAAGTTACTGAGAATTCTTCTTTCTTGCAGTATATGAAGAAATCCCGTTTCCAACGAAGGCCACAAACAGGTCAAAATATCCACTTGCAGAGTTAACAAACAGAGCGTTTCCAAACTGCTCTATGAAAAGAAAGGTTAAACTCTGTGAGTTGAACACATCCAGTACAAAGTAGTTTCTGAGAATGATTCTGTCTAGTTTTTAAACGAGGATATTGCCATTTCTAAGATTGGCCTCAAATCTCTTGAAATCTCCACTTGCAAATTCCACAAAAAGAGTGTTTCAAAACTGCTCTGTCTAAAGGAACGTTCAGCTCTGTGAGTTGAATACAAACAACGCAAAGAAGTTACTGAGAATTCTTCTGTCTAGCATTCTATGAAGAAATCCCGTTTCCAACGAAGGCCTCAACCAGGTCTAAATATCCACTTGCAGACTTAACAAACAGAGTGTTTTCAAACTGCTCTATGAAAAGGAAGGTTAAACTCTGTGAGTTGAACACACCCATTACAAAGTAGTTTCTGAGAATGATTCTGTGTAGTTTTGAAACGGGGTTCTTTCAATTTCTAAGATTGGCCTCAAATCGCAGGAAATCTCCACTTGCAATTTCCACAAAAAGAGTGTTTCAAAACTGATCTTTCTAAAGGAAGGTTTAACTCTGTGAGTTGAACACACACCACACAAAGAAGTTACTGAGAATTCTTCTTTCTTGCAGTATATGAAGAAATCCCGTTTCCAACGAAGGCCACAAACAGGTCTAAATATCCACTTGCAGACTTAAGAAACAGAGTGTTTCCAAACTGCTCTATGAAAAGAAAGGTTAAACTCTGTGAGTTGAACACATTCAGTACAAAGTAGTTTCTGAGAATGATTCTGTCTAGTTTTTAAACGAGGATATTGCCATTTCTAAGATTGGCCTCAAATCTCTTGAAATCTCCACTTGCAAATTCCACAAAAAGAGTGTTTCAAAACTGCTCTGTCTAAAGGAACGTTCAGCTCTGTGAGTTGAATACAAACAACGCGAAGAAGTTACTGAGAATTCTTCTGTCAGGCATTCTATGAAGAAATCCCGTTTCCAACGAAGGCCTCAACCAGGTCTAAATATCCAATTGCAGACTTAACAAACAGAGTGTTTTCAAACTGCTCTATGAAAAGAAAGGTTAAACTCTGTGAGTTGAACACACCCATTACAAAGTAGTTTCTGAGAATGATTCTGTGTAGTTTTGAAACGGGGTTATTTCAATTTCTAAGATTGGCCTCAAATCGCAGGAAATCTCCACTTGCAATTTCCACAAAAAGAGTGTTTCAAAACTGATCTTTCTAAAGGAATGTTTATCTCTGTGAGTTGAACACACACCACACAAAGAAGTTACTGAGAATTCTTCTTTCTTGCAGTATATGAAGAAATCCCGTTTCCAACGAAGGCCACAAAGAGGTCTAAATATCCACTTGCAGACTTAACAAACAGAGTGTTTCCAAACTGCTCTATGAAAAGAAAGGTTAAACTCTGTGAGTTGAACACATCCAGTACAAAGTAGTTTCTGAGAATGATTCTGTCTAGTTTTTAAACGAGGATATTGCCATTTCTAAGATTGGCCTCAAATCTCTTGAAATCTCCACTGGCAAATTCCACAAAAAGAGTGTTTCAAAACTGCTCTGTCTAAAGGAACGTTCAGCTCTGTGAGTTGAATACAAACAACGCAAAGAAGTTACTGAGAATTCTTCTGTCTAGCATTCTATGAAGAAATCCCGTTTCCAACGAAGGCCTCAACCAGGTCTAAATATCCACTTGCAGACTTAACAAACAGAGTGTTTTCAAACTGCTCTATGAAAAGGAAGGTTAAACTCTGTGAGTTGAACACACCCATTACAAAGTAGTTTCTGAGAATGATTCTGTGTAGTTTTGAAACGGGGTTCTTTCAATTTCTAAGATTGGCCTCAAATCTCAGGAAATCTCCACTTGCAATTTCCACAAAAAGAGTGTTTCAAAACTGATCTTTCTAAAGGAAGGTTTAACTCTGTGAGTTGAACACACACCACACAAAGAAGTTACTGAGAATTCTTCTTTCTTGCAGTATATGAAGAAATCCCGTTTCCAACGAAGGCCACAAAGAGGTCTAAATATCCACTTGCAGACTTAAGAAACAGAGTGTTTCCAAACTGCTCTATGAAAAGAAAGGTTAAAGACTGTGAGTTGAACACATCCAGTACAAAGTAGTTTCTGAGAATGATTCTGTCTAGTTTTTAAACGAGGATATTGCCATTTCTAAGATTGCTCTCAAATCTCTTGAAATCTCCACTTGCAAATTCCACAAAAAGAGTGTTTCAAAACTGCTCTGTCTAAAGGAACGTTCAGCTCTGTGAGTTGAATAGAAACAATGCAACGAATTACTGAGAATTCTTCTGTCTAGCATTTTATGAAGAAATCCCGTTTCCAACGAAGGCCTCAACCAGGTCTAAATATCCACTTGCAGACTTAACAAACAGAGTGTTTTCAAACTGCTCTATGAAAAGGAAGGTTAAACTCTGTGAGTTGAAGACACCCATTACAAAGTAGTTTCTGAGAATGATTCTGTGTAGTTTTGAAACGGGGTTCTTTCAATTTCTAAGATTGGCCTCAAATCGCAGGAAATCTCCACTTGCAATTTCCACAAAAAGAGTGTTTCAAAACTGATCTTTCTAAAGGAAGGTTTAACTCTGTGAGTTGAACACACACCACACAAAGAAGTTACTGAGAATTCTTCTTTCTTGCAGTATATGAAGAAATCCCGTTTCCAACGAAGGCCACAAACAGGTCAAAATATCCACTTGCAGAGTTAACAAACAGAGCGTTTCCAAACTGCTCTATGAAAAGAAAGGTTAAACTCTGTGAGTTGAACACATCCAGTACAAAGTAGTTTCTGAGAATGATTCTGTCTAGTTTTTAAACGAGGATATTGCCATTTCTAAGATTGGCCTCAAATCTCTTGAAATCTCCACTTGCAAATTCCACAAAAAGAGTGTTTCAAAACTGCTCTGTCTAAAGGAACGTTCAGCTCTGTGAGTTGAATACAAACAACGCAAAGAAGTTACTGAGAATTCTTCTGTCTAGCATTCTATGAAGAAATCCCGTTTCCAACGAAGGCCTCAACCAGGTCTAAATATCCACTTGCAGACTTAACAAACAGAGTGTTTTCAAACTGCTCTATGAAAAGGAAGGTTAAACTCTGTGAGTTGAACACACCCATTACAAAGTAGTTTCTGAGAATGATTCTGTGTAGTTTTGAAACGGGGTTATTTCAATTTCCAAGATTGGCCTCAAATCGCAGGAAATCTCCACTTGCAATTTCCACAAAAAGAGTGTTTCAAAACTGATCTTTCTAAAGGAAGGTTTAACTCTGTGAGTTGAACACACACCACACAAAGAAGTTACTGAGAATTCTTCTTTCTTGCAGTATATGAAGAAATCCCGTTTCCAACGAAGGCCACAAACAGGTCTAAATATCCACTTGCAGACTTAAGAAACAGAGTGTTTCCAAACTGCTCTATGAAAAGAAAGGTTAAACTCTGTGAGTTGAACACATCCAGTACAAAGTAGTTTCTGAGAATGATTCTGTCTAGTTTTTAAACGAGGATATTGCCATTTCTAAGATTGGCCTCAAATCTCTTGAAATCTCCACTTGCAAATTCCACAAAAAGAGTGTTTCAAAACTGCTCTGTCTAAAGGAACGTTCAGCTCTGTGAGTTGAATACAAACAACGCGAAGAAGTTACTGAGAATTCTTCTGTCAGGCATTCTATGAAGAAATCCCGTTTCCAACGAAGGCCTCAACCAGGTCTAAATATCCAATTGCAGACTTAACAAACAGAGTGTTTTCAAACTGCTCTATGCAAAGAAAGGTTAAACTCTGTGAGTTGAACACACCCATTACAAAGTAGTTTCTGAGAATGATTCTGTGTAGTTTTGAAACGGGGTTATTTCAATTTCTAAGATTGGCCTCAAATCGCAGGAAATCTCCACTTGCAATTTCCACAAAAAGAGTGTTTCAAAACTGATCTTTCTAAAGGAATGTTTATCTCTGTGAGTTGAACACACACCACACAAAGAAGTTACTGAGAATTCTTCTTTCTTGCAGTATATGAAGAAATCCCGTTTCCAACGAAGGCCACAAAGAGGTCTAAATATCCACTTGCAGACTTAACAAACAGAGTGTTTCCAAACTGCTCTATGAAAAGAAAGGTTAAACTCTGTGAGTTGAACACATCCAGTACAAAGTAGTTTCTGAGAATGATTCTGTCTAGTTTTTAAACGAGGATATTGCCATTTCTAAGATTGGCCTCAAATCTCTTGAAATCTCCACTTGCAAATTCCACAAAAAGAGTGTTTCAAAACTGCTCTGTCTAAAGGAACGTTCAGCTCTGTGAGTTGAATACAAACAACGCAAAGAAGTTACTGAGAATTCTTCTGTCTAGCATTCTATGAAGAAATCCCGTTTCCAACGAAGGCCTCAACCAGGTCTAAATATCCACTTGCAGACTTAACAAACAGAGTGTTTTCAAACTGCTCTATGAAAAGGAAGGTTAAACTCTGTGAGTTGAACACACCCATTACAAAGTAGTTTCTGAGAATGATTCTGTGTAGTTTTGAAACGGGGTTCTTTCAATTTCTAAGATTGGCCTCAAATCTCAGGAAATCTCCACTTGCAATTTCCACAAAAAGAGTGTTTCAAAACTGATCTTTCTAAAGGAAGGTTTAACTCTGTGAGTTGAACACACACCACACAAAGAAGTTACTGAGAATTCTTCTTTCTTGCAGTATATGAAGAAATCCCGTTTCCAACGAAGGCCACAAAGAGGTCTAAATATCCACTTGCAGACTTAAGAAACAGAGTGTTTCCAAACTGCTCTATGAAAAGAAAGGTTAAACACTGTGAGTTGAACACATCCAGTACAAAGTAGTTTCTGAGAATGATTCTGTCTAGTTTTTAAACGAGGATATTGCCATTTCTAAGATTGCCCTCAAATCTCTTGAAATCTCCACTTGCAAATTCCACAAAAAGAGTGTTTCAAAACTGCTCTGTCTAAAGGAACGTTCAGCTCTGTGAGTTGAATAGAAACAATGCAAAGAATTACTGAGAATTCTTCTGTCTAGCATTTTATGAAGAAATCCCGTTTCCAACGAATGCCTCAACCAGGTCTAAATATCCACTTGCAGACTTAACAAACAGAGTGTTTTCAAACTGCTCTATGAAAAGGAAGGTTAAACTCTGTGAGTTGAAGACACCCATTACAAAGTAGTTTCTGAGAATGATTCTGTGTAGTTTTGAAACGGGGTTCTTTCAATTTCTAAGATTGGCCTCAAATCGCAGGAAATCTCCACTTGCAATTTCCACAAAAAGAGTGTTTCAAAACTGATCTTTCTAAAGGAAGGTTTAACTCTGTGAGTTGAACACACACCACACAAAGGAGTTACTGAGAATTCTTCTTTCTTGCAGTATATGAAGAAATCCCGTTTCCAACGAAGGCCACAAAGAGGTCTAAATATCCACTTGCAGACTTAACAAACAGAGTGTTTCCAAACTGCTCTATGAAAAGAAAGGTTAAACTCTGTGAGTTGAACACCTCCAGTACAAAGTAGTTTCTGAGAATGATTCTGTCTAGTTTTTAAACGAGGATATTGCCATTTCTAAGATTGGCCTCAAATCTCTTGAAATCTCCACTTGCAAATTCCACAAAAAGAGTGTTTCAAAACTGCTCTGTCTAAAGGAACGTTCAGCTCTGTGAGTTGAATACAAACAACGCAAAGAAGTTACTGAGAATTCTTCTGTCTAGCATTCTATGAAGAAATCCCGTTTCCAACGAAGGCCTCAACCAGGTCTAAATATCCACTTGCAGACTTAACAAACAGAGTGTTTTCAAACTGCTCTATGAAAAGGAAGGTTAAACTCTGTGAGTTGAAGACACGCATTACAAAGTAGTTTCTGAGAATGATTCTGTGTAGTTTTGAAACGGGGTTATTTCAATTTCTAAGATTGGCCTCAAATCGCAGGAAATCTCCACTTGCAATTTCCACAAAAAGAGTGTTTCAAAACTGATCTTTCTAAAGGAAGGTTTAACTCTGTGAGTTGAACACACACCACACAAAGAAGTTACTGAGAATTCTTCTTTCTTGCAGTATATGAAGAAATCCCGTTTCCAACGAAGGCCACAAACAGGTCAAAATATCCACTTGCAGAGTTAACAAACAGAGCGTTTCCAAACTGCTCTATGAAAAGAAAGGTTAAACTCTGTGAGTTGAACACATCCAGTACAAAGTAGTTTCTGAGAATGA
This sequence comes from Pan paniscus, assembly GCF_029289425.2. Lineage (NCBI taxonomy): Eukaryota > Metazoa > Chordata > Mammalia > Primates > Hominidae > Pan > Pan paniscus. The sequence goes on along the minus strand of NC_073259.2, from coordinate 60,060,709 downwards.
TTCTGTCTAGTTTTTAAACGAGGATATTGCCATTTCTAAGATTGGCCTCAAATCTCTTGAAATCTCCACTTGCAAATTCCACAAAAAGAGTGTTTCAAAACTGCTCTGTCTAAAGGAACGTTCAGCTCTGTGAGTTGAATACAAACAACGCAAAGAAGTTACTGAGAATTCTTCTGTCTAGCATTCTATGAAGAAATCCCGTTTCCAACGAAGGCCTCAACCAGGTCTAAATATCCACTTGCAGACTTAACAAACAGAGTGTTTTCAAACTGCTCTATGAAAAGGAAGGTTAAACTCTGTGAGTTGAACACACCCATTACAAAGTAGTTTCTGAGAATGATTCTGTGTAGTTTTGAAACGGGGTTATTTCAATTTCTAAGATTGGCCTCAAATCGCAGGAAATCTCCACTTGCAATTTCCACAAAAAGAGTGTTTCAAAACTGATCTTTCTAAAGGAAGGTTTAACTCTGTGAGTTGAACACACACCACACAAAGAAGTTACTGAGAATTCTTCTTTCTAAAGGAAGGTTTAACTCTGTGAGTTGAACACACACCACACAAAGAAGTTACTGAGAATTCTTCTTTCTTGCAGTATATGAAGAAATCCCGTTTCCAACGAAGGCCAGAAAGAGGTCTAAATATCCACTTGCAGATTTAACAAACAGAGTGTTTCCAAACTGCTCTATGAAAAGAAAGGTTAAACTCTGTGAGTTGAACACATCCAGTGCAAAGTAGTTTCTGAGAATGATTCTGTCTAGTTTTTAAACGACGATATTGCCATTTCTAAGATTGGCCTCAAATCTCTTGAAATCTCCACTTGCAAATTCCACAAAAAGAGTGTTTCAAAACTGCTCTGTCTAAAGGAACGTTCAGCTCTGTGAGTTGAATACAAACAATGCAAAGAAGTTACTGAGAATTCTTCTGTCTAGCATTTTATGAAGAAATCCCATTTCCAACGAAGGCCTCAACCAGGTCTAAATATGCACTTGCAGACTTAACAAACAGAGTGTTTTCAAACTGCTCTGTGAAAAGGGTGGTTAAACTCTGTGAGTTGAACACACCCATTACAAAGTAGTTTCTGAGAATGATTCTGTGTAGCTTTGAAACGGGGTTCTTTCAATTTCTAAGATTGGCCTCAAATCGCAGGAAATCTCCACTTGCAATTTCCACAAAAAGAGTGTTTCAAAACTGATCTTTCTAAAGGAAGGTTTAAATCTGTGAGTTGAACACACACCACACAAAGAAGTTACTGAGAATTCTTCTTTCTTGCAGTATATGAAGAAATCCCGTTTCCAACGATGGCCACAAACAGGACTAAATATCCACTTGCAGACTTAACAAAAAGTGTTTCCAAACTGCTCTATGAAAAGAAAGGTTAAACTCTGTGAGTTGAACACCTCCAGTACAAAGTAGTTTCTGAGAATGATTCTGTCTAGTTTTTAAACGAGGATATTGCCATTTCTAAGATTGGCCTCAAATCTCTTGAAATCTCCACTTGCAAATTCCACAAAAAGAGTGTTTCAAAACTGCTCTGTCTAAAGGAACGTTCAGCTCTGTGAGTTGAATACAAACAACGCAAAGAAGTTACTGAGAATTCTTCTGTCTAGCATTCTATGAAGAAATCCCGTTTCCAACGAAGGCCTCAACCAGGTCTAAATATCCACTTGCAGACTTAACAAACAGAGTGTTTTCAAACTGCTCTATGAAAAGGAAGGTTAAACTCTGTGAGTTGAAGACACGCATTACAAAGTAGTTTCTGAGAATGATTCTGTGTAGTTTTGAAACGGGGTTATTTCAATTTCTAAGATTGGCCTCAAATCGCAGGAAATCTCCACTTGCAATTTCCACAAAAAGAGTGTTTCAAAACTGATCTTTCTAAAGGAAGGTTTAACTCTGTGAGTTGAACACACACCACACAAAGAAGTTACTGAGAATTCTTCTTTCTTGCAGTATATGAAGAAATCCCGTTTCCAACGAAGGCCACAAACAGGTCAAAATATCCACTTGCAGAGTTAACAAACAGAGCGTTTCCAAACTGCTCTATGAAAAGAAAGGTTAAACTCTGTGAGTTGAACACATCCAGTACAAAGTAGTTTCTGAGAATGATTCTGTCTAGTTTTTAAACGAGGATATTGCCATTTCTAAGATTGGCCTCAAATCTCTTGAAATCTCCACTTGCAAATTCCACAAAAAGAGTGTTTCAAAACTGCTCTGTCTAAAGGAACGTTCAGCTCTGTGAGTTGAATACAAACAACGCAAAGAAGTTACTGAGAATTCTTCTGTCTAGCATTCTATGAAGAAATCCCGTTTCCAACGAAGGCCTCAACCAGGTCTAAATATCCACTTGCAGACTTAACAAACAGAGTGTTTTCAAACTGCTCTATGAAAAGGAAGGTTAAACTCTGTGAGTTGAACACACCCATTACAAAGTAGTTTCTGAGAATGATTCTGTGTAGTTTTGAAACGGGGTTATTTCAATTTCTAAGATTGGCCTCAAATCGCAGGAAATCTCCACTTGCAATTTCCACAAAAAGAGTGTTTCAAAACTGATCTTTCTAAAGGAAGGTTTAACTCTGTGAGTTGAACACACACCACACAAAGAAGTTACTGAGAATTCTTCTTTCTAAAGGAAGGTTTAACTCTGTGAGTTGAACACACACCACACAAAGAAGTTACTGAGAATTCTTCTTTCTTGCAGTATATGAAGAAATCCCGTTTCCAACGAAGGCCACAAAGAGGTCTAAATATCCACTTGCAGATTTAACAAACAGAGTGTTTCCAAACTGCTCTATGAAAAGAAAGGTTAAACTCTGTGAGTTGAACACATCCAGTGCAAAGTAGTTTCTGAGAATGATTCTGTCTAGTTTTTAAACGACGATATTGCCATTTCTAAGATTGGCCTCAAATCTCTTGAAATCTCCACTTGCAAATTCCACAAAAAGAGTGTTTCAAAACTGCTCTGTCTAAAGGAACGTTCAGCTCTGTGAGTTGAATACAAACAATGCAAAGAAGTTACTGAGAATTCTTCTGTCTAGCATTTTATGAAGAAATCCCATTTCCAACGAAGGCCTCAACCAGGTCTAAATATGCACTTGCAGACTTAACAAACAGAGTGTTTTCAAACTGCTCTGTGAAAAGGGTGGTTAAACTCTGTGAGTTGAACACACCCATTACAAAGTAGTTTCTGAGAATGATTCTGTGTAGCTTTGAAACGGGGTTCTTTCAATTTCTAAGATTGGCCTCAAATCGCAGGAAATCTCCACTTGCAATTTCCACAAAAAGAGTGTTTCAAAACTGATCTTTCTAAAGGAAGGTTTAAATCTGTGAGTTGAACACACACCACACAAAGAAGTTACTGAGAATTCTTCTTTCTTGCAGTATATGAAGAAATCCCGTTTCCAACGATGGCCACAAACAGGACTAAATATCCACTTGCAGACTTAACAAAAAGTGTTTCCAAACTGCTCTATGAAAAGAAAGGTTAAACTCTGTGAGTTGAACACCTCCAGTACAAAGTAGTTTCTGAGAATGATTCTGTCTAGTTTTTAAACGAGGATATTGCCATTTCTAAGATTGGCCTCAAATCTCTTGAAATCTCCACTTGCAAATTCCACAAAAAGAGTGTTTCAAAACTGCTCTGTCTAAAGGAACGTTCAGCTCTGTGAGTTGAATACAAACAACGCAAAGAAGTTACTGAGAATTCTTCTGTCTAGCATTCTATGAAGAAATCCCGTTTCCAACGAAGGCCTCAACCAGGTCTAAATATCCACTTGCAGACTTAACAAACAGAGTGTTTTCAAACTGCTCTATGAAAAGGAAGGTTAAACTCTGTGAGTTGAAGACACGCATTACAAAGTAGTTTCTGAGAATGATTCTGTGTAGTTTTGAAACGGGGTTATTTCAATTTCTAAGATTGGCCTCAAATCGCAGGAAATCTCCACTTGCAATTTCCACAAAAAGAGTGTTTCAAAACTGATCTTTCTAAAGGAAGGTTTAACTCTGTGAGTTGAACACACACCACACAAAGAAGTTACTGAGAATTCTTCTTTCTTGCAGTATATGAAGAAATCCCGTTTCCAACGAAGGCCACAAACAGGTCAAAATATCCACTTGCAGAGTTAACAAACAGAGCGTTTCCAAACTGCTCTATGAAAAGAAAGGTTAAACTCTGTGAGTTGAACACATCCAGTACAAAGTAGTTTCTGAGAATGATTCTGTCTAGTTTTTAAACGAGGATATTGCCATTTCTAAGATTGGCCTCAAATCTCTTGAAATCTCCACTTGCAAATTCCACAAAAAGAGTGTTTCAAAACTGCTCTGTCTAAAGGAACGTTCAGCTCTGTGAGTTGAATACAAACAACGCAAAGAAGTTACTGAGAATTCTTCTGTCTAGCATTCTATGAAGAAATCCCGTTTCCAACGAAGGCCTCAACGAGGTCTAAATATCCACTTGCAGACTTAACAAACAGAGTGTTTTCAAACTGCTCTATGAAAAGGAAGGTTAAACTCTGTGAGTTGAAGACACCCATTACAAAGTAGTTTCTGAGAATGATTCTGTGTAGTTTTGAAACGGGGTTATTTCAATTTCTAAGATTGGCCTCAAATCGCAGGAAATCTCCACTTGCAATTTCCACAAAAAGAGTGTTTCAAAACTGATCTTTCTAAAGGAAGGTTTAACTCTGTGAGTTGAACACACACCACACAAAGAAGTTACTGAGAATTCTTCTTTCTTGCAGTATATGAAGAAATCCCGTTTCCAACGAAGGCCACAAACAGGTCTAAATATCCACTTGCAGACTTAAGACACAGAGTGTTTCCAAACTGCTCTATGAAAAGAAAGGTTAAACTCTGTGAGTTGAACACATCCAGTACAAAGTAGTTTCTGAGAATGATTCTGTCTAGTTTTTAAACGAGGATATTGCCATTTCTAAGATTGGCCTCAAATCTCTTGAAATCTCCACTTGCAAATTCCACAAAAAGAGTGTTTCAAAACTGCTCTGTCTAAAGGAACGTTCAGCTCTGTGAGTTGAATACAAACAACGCGAAGAAGTTACTGAGAATTCTTCTGTCAGGCATTCTATGAAGAAATCCCGTTTCCAACGAAGGCCTCAACCAGGTCTAAATATCCAATTGCAGACTTAACAAACAGAGTGTTTTCAAACTGCTCTATGCAAAGAAAGGTTAAACTCTGTGAGTTGAACACACCCATTACAAAGTAGTTTCTGAGAATGATTCTGTGTAGTTTTGAAACGGGGTTATTTCAATTTCTAAGATTAGCCTCAAATCGCAGGAAATCTCCACTTGCAATTTCCACAAAAAGAGTGTTTCAAAACTGATCTTTCTAAAGGAATGTTTATCTCTGTGAGTTGAACACACACCACACAAAGAAGTTACTGAGAATTCTTCTTTCTTGCAGTATATGAAGAAATCCCGTTTCCAACGAAGGCCACAAAGAGGTCTAAATATCCACTTGCAGACTTAACAAACAGAGTGTTTCCAAACTGCTCTATGAAAAGAAAGGTTAAACTCTGTGAGTTGAACACATCCAGTACAAAGTAGTTTCTGAGAATGATTCTGTCTAGTTTTTAAACGAGGATATTGCCATTTCTAAGATTGGCCTCAAATCTCTTGAAATCTCCACTTGCAAATTCCACAAAAAGAGTGTTTCAAAACTGCTCTGTCTAAAGGAACGTTCAGCTCTGTGAGTTGAATACAAACAACGCAAAGAAGTTACTGAGAATTCTTCTGTCTAGCATTCTATGAAGAAATCCCGTTTCCAACGAAGGCCTCAACCAGGTCTAAATATCGACTTGCAGACTTAACAAACTGAGTGTTTTCAAACTGCTCTATGAAAAGGAAGGTTAAACTCTGTGAGTTGAACACACCCATTACAAAGTAGTTTCTGAGAATGATTCTGTGTAGTTTTGAAACGGGGTTCTTTCAATTTCTAAGATTGGCCTCAAATCTCAGGAAATCTCCACTTGCAATTTCCACAAAAAGAGTGTTTCAAAACTGATCTTTCTAAAGGAAGGTTTAACTCTGTGAGTTGAACACACACCACACAAAGAAGTTACTGAGAATTCTTCTTTCTTGCAGTATATGAAGAAATCTCGTTTCCAACGAAGGCCACAAAGAGGTCTAAATATCCACTTGCAGACTTAAGAAACAGAGTGTTTCCAAACTGCTCTATGAAAAGAAAGGTTAAACACTGTGAGTTGAACACATCCAGTACAAAGTAGTTTCTGAGAATGATTCTGTCTACTTTTTAAACGAGGATATTGCCATTTCTAAGATTGCCCTCAAATCTCTTGAAATCTCCACTTGCAAATTCCACAAAAAGAGTGTTTCAAAACTGCTCTGTCTAAAGGAACGTTCAGCTCTGTGAGTTGAATAGAAACAATGCAAAGAATTACTGAGAATTCTTCTGTCTAGCATTTTATGAAGAAATCCCGTTTCCAACGAAGGCCTCAACCAGGTCTAAATATCCACTTGCAGACTTAACAAACAGAGTGTTTTCAAACTGCTCTATGAAAAGGAAGGTTAAACTCTGTGAGTTGAAGACACCCATTACAAAGTAGTTTCTGAGAATGATTCTGTGTAGTTTTGAAACGGGGTTCTTTCAATTTCTAAGATTGGCCTCAAATCGCAGGAAATCTCCACTTGCAATTTCCACAAAAAGAGTGTTTCAAAACTGATCTTTCTAAAGGAAGGTTTAACTCTGTGAGTTGAACACACACCACACAAAGAAGTTACTGAGAATTCTTCTTTCTTGCAGTATATGAAGAAATCCCGTTTCCAACGAAGGCCACAAACAGGTCAAAATATCCACTTGCAGAGTTAACAAACAGAGCGTTTCCAAACTGCTCTATGAAAAGAAAGGTTAAACTCTGTGAGTTGAACACATCCAGTACAAAGTAGTTTCTGAGAATGATTCTGTCTAGTTTTTAAACGAGGATATTGCCATTTCTAAGATTGGCCTCAAATCTCTTGAAATCTCCACTTGCAAATTCCACAAAAAGAGTGTTTCAAAACTGCTCTGTCTAAAGGAACGTTCAGCTCTGTGAGTTGAATACAAACAACGCAAAGAAGTTACTGAGAATTCTTCTGTCTAGCATTCTATGAAGAAATCCCGTTTCCAACGAAGGCCTCAACCAGGTCTAAATATCCACTTGCAGACTTAACAAACAGAGTGTTTTCAAACTGCTCTATGAAAAGGAAGGTTAAACTCTGTGAGTTGAACACACCCATTACAAAGTAGTTTCTGAGAATGATTCTGTGTAGTTTTGAAACGGGGTTCTTTCAATTTCTAAGATTGGCCTCAAATCGCAGGAAATCTCCACTTGCAATTTCCACAAAAAGAGTGTTTCAAAACTGATCTTTCTAAAGGAAGGTTTAACTCTGTGAGTTGAACACACACCACACAAAGGAGTTACTGAGAATTCTTCTTTCTTGCAGTATATGAAGAAATCCCGTTTCCAACGAAGGCCACAAAGAGGTCTAAATATCCACTTGCAGACTTAACAAACAGAGTGTTTCCAAACTGCTCTATGAAAAGAAAGGTTAAACTCTGTGAGTTGAACACCTCCAGTACAAAGTAGTTTCTGAGAATGATTCTGTCTAGTTTTTAAACGAGGATATTGCCATTTCTAAGATTGGCCTCAAATCTCTTGAAATCTCCACTTGCAAATTCCACAAAAAGAGTGTTTCAAAACTGCTCTGTCTAAAGGAACGTTCAGCTCTGTGAGTTGAATACAAACAACGCAAAGAAGTTACTGAGAATTCTTCTGTCTAGCATTCTATGAAGAAATCCCGTTTCCAACGAAGGCCTCAACCAGGTCTAAATATCCACTTGCAGACTTAACAAACAGAGTGTTTTCAAACTGCTCTATGAAAAGGAAGGTTAAACTCTGTGAGTTGAAGACACGCATTACAAAGTAGTTTCTGAGAATGATTCTGTGTAGTTTTGAAACGGGGTTATTTCAATTTCTAAGATTGGCCTCAAATCGCAGGAAATCTCCACTTGCAATTTCCACAAAAAGAGTGTTTCAAAACTGATCTTTCTAAAGGAAGGTTTAACTCTGTGAGTTGAACACACACCACACAAAGAAGTTACTGAGAATTCTTCTTTCTTGCAGTATATGAAGAAATCCCGTTTCCAACGAAGGCCACAAACAGGTCAAAATATCCACTTGCAGAGTTAACAAACAGAGCGTTTCCAAACTGCTCTATGAAAAGAAAGGTTAAACTCTGTGAGTTGAACACATCCAGTACAAAGTAGTTTCTGAGAATGATTCTGTCTAGTTTTTAAACGAGGATATTGCCATTTCTAAGATTGGCCTCAAATCTCTTGAAATCTCCACTTGCAAATTCCACAAAAAGAGTGTTTCAAAACTGCTCTGTCTAAAGGAACGTTCAGCTCTGTGAGTTGAATACAGACAACGCAAAGAAGTTACTGAGAATTCTTCTGTCTAGCATTCTATGAAGAAATCCCGTTTCCAACGAAGGCCTCAACCAGGTCTAAATATCCACTTGCAGACTTAACAAACAGAGTGTTTTCAAACTGCTCTATGAAAAGGAAGGTTAAACTCTGTGAGTTGAACACACCCATTACAAAGTAGTTTCTGAGAATGATTCTGTGTAGTTTTGAAACGGGGTTATTTCAATTTCTAAGATTGGCCTCAAATCGCAGGAAATCTCCACTTGCAATTTCCACAAAAAGAGTGTTTCAAAACTGATCTTTCTAAAGGAAGGTTTAACTCTGTGAGTTGAACACACACCACACAAAGAAGTTACTGAGAATTCTTCTTTCTAAAGGAAGGTTTAACTCTGTGAGTTGAACACACACCACACAAAGAAGTTACTGAGAATTCTTCTTTCTTGCAGTATATGAAGAAATCCCGTTTCCAACGAAGGCCACAAAGAGGTCTAAATATCCACTTGCAGACTTAACAAACAGAGTGTTTCCAAACTGCTCTATGAAAAGAAAGGTTAAACTCTGTGAGTTGAACACATCCAGTGCAAAGTAGTTTCTGAGAATGATTCTGTCTAGTTTTTAAACGACGATATTGCCATTTCTAAGATTGGCCTCAAATCTCTTGAAATCTCCACTTGCAAATTCCACAAAAAGAGTGTTTCAAAACTGCTCTGTCTAAAGGAACGTTCAGCTCTGTGAGTTGAATACAAACAATGCAAAGAAGTTACTGAGAATTCTTCTGTCTAGCATTTTATGAAGAAATCCCATTTCCAACGAAGGCCTCAACCAGGTCTAAATATGCACTTGCAGACTTAACAAACAGAGTGTTTTCAAACTGCTCTGTGAAAAGGGTGGTTAAACTCTGTGAGTTGAACACACCCATTACAAAGTAGTTTCTGAGAATGATTCTGTGTAGCTTTGAAACGGGGTTCTTTCAATTTCTAAGATTGGCCTCAAATCGCAGGAAATCTCCACTTGCAATTTCCACAAAAAGAGTGTTTCAAAACTGATCTTTCTAAAGGAAGGTTTAAATCTGTGAGTTGAACACACACCACACAAAGAAGTTACTGAGAATTCTTCTTTCTTGCAGTATATGAAGAAATCCCGTTTCCAACGATGGCCACAAACAGGACTAAATATCCACTTGCAGACTTAACAAAAAGTGTTTCCAAACTGCTCTATGAAAAGAAAGGTTAAACTCTGTGAGTTGAACACCTCCAGTACAAAGTAGTTTCTGAGAATGATTCTGTCTAGTTTTTAAACGAGGATATTGCCATTTCTAAGATTGGCCTCAAATCTCTTGAAATCTCCACTTGCAAATTCCACAAAAAGAGTGTTTCAAAACTGCTCTGTCTAAAGGAACGTTCAGCTCTGTGAGTTGAATACAAACAACGCAAAGAAGTTACTGAGAATTCTTCTGTCTAGCATTCTATGAAGAAATCCCGTTTCCAACGAAGGCCTCAACCAGGTCTAAATATCCACTTGCAGACTTAACAAACAGAGTGTTTTCAAACTGCTCTATGAAAAGGAAGGTTAAACTCTGTGAGTTGAAGACACCCATTACAAAGTAGTTTCTGAGAATGATTCTGTGTAGTTTTGAAACGGGGTTATTTCAATTTCTAAGATTGGCCTCAAATCGCAGGAAATCTCCACTTGCAATTTCCACAAAAAGAGTGTTTCAAAACTGATCTTTCTAAAGGAAGGTTTAACTCTGTGAGTTGAACACACACCACACAAAGAAGTTACTGAGAATTCTTCTTTCTTGCAGTATATGAAGAAATCCCGTTTCCAACGAAGGCCACAAAGAGGTCTAAATATCCACTTGCAGACTTAACAAACAGAGTGTTTCCAAACTGCTCTATGAAAAGAAAGGTTAAACTCTGTGAGTTGAACACCTCCAGTACAAAGTAGTTTCTGAGAATGATTCTGTCTAGTTTTTAAACGAGGATATTGCCATTTCTAGGATTGGCCTCAAATCCCTTGAAATCTCCACTTGCAAATTCCACAAAAAGAGTGTTTCAAAACTGCTCTGTCTAAAGGAACGTTCAGCTCTGTGAGTTGAATACAAACAACGCAAAGAAGTTACTGAGAATTCTTCTGTCTAGCATTCTATGAAGAAATCCCGTTTCCAACGAAGGCCTCAACCAGGTCTAAATATCCACTTGCAGACTTAACAAACAGAGTGTTTTCAAACTGCTCTATGAAAAGAAAGGTTAAACTCTGTGAGTTGAACACACCCATTACAAAGTAGTTTCTGAGAATGATTCTGTGTAGTTTTGAAACGGGGTTCTTTCAATTTCTAAGATTGGCCTCAAATCGCAGGAAATCTCCACTTGCAATTTCCACAAAAAGAGTGTTTCAAAACTGATCTTTCTAAAGGAAGGTTTAACTCTGTGTGTTGAACACACACCACACAAAGAAGTTACTGAGAATTCTTCTTTCTTGCAGTATATGAAGAAATCCCGTTTCCAACGAAGGCCACAAAGAGGTCTAAATATCCACTTGCAGACTTAAGAAACAGAGTGTTTCCAAACTGCTCTATGAAAAGAAAGGTTAAACTCTGTGAGTTGAACACACCCATTACAAAGTAGTTTCTGAGAATGATTCTGTGTAGTTTTGAAACTGGGTTCTTTCAATTTCTAAGATTGGCCTCAAATCGCAGGAAATCTCCACTTGCAATTTCCACAAAAAGAGTGTTTCAAAACTGATCTTTCTAAAGGAAGTTTTAACTCTGTGTGTTGAACACACACCACACAAAGAAGTTACTGAGAATTCTTCTTTCTTGCAGTATATGAAGAAATCCCGTTTCCAACGAAGGCCACAAAGAGGTCTAAATATCCACTTGCAGACTTAAGAAACAGAGTGTTTCCAAACTGCTCTATGAAAAGAAAGGTTAAACTCTGTGAGTTGAACACATCCAGTACAAGGTAGTTTCTGAGAATGATTCTGTCTAGTTTTTAAACGAGGATATTGCCATTTCTAAGATTGGCCTCAAATCTCTTGAAATCTCCACTTGCAAATTCCACAAAAAGAGTGTTTCAAAACTGCTCTGTCTAAAGGAACGTTCAGCTCTGTGAGTTGAATACAAACAACGCAAAGAAGTTGCTGAGAATTATTCTGTCTAGCATTCTATGAAGAAATCCCGTTTCCAACCAAGGCCTCAACCAGGTCTAAATATCCACTTGCAGACTTAACAAACAGAGTGTTTTCAAACTGCTCTATGAAAAGAAAGGTTAAACTCTGTGAGTTGAACACACCCATTACAAAGTAGTTTCTGAGAATGATTCTGTGTAGTTTTGAAACGGGGTTATTTCAATTTCTAAGATTGGCCTCAAATCGCAGGAAATCTCCACTTGCAATTTCCACAAAAAGAGTGTTTCAAAACTGGTCTTTCTAAAGGAAGGTTTAACTCTGTGAGTTGAACACACACCACACAAAGAAGTTACTGAGAATTCTTCTTTCTTGCAGTATATGAAGAAATCCCGTTTCCAACGAAGGCCACAAAGAGGTCTAAATATCCACTTGCAGACTTAACAAACAGAGTGTTTCCAAACTGCTCTATGAAAAGAAAGGTTAAACTCTGTGAGTTGAACACATCCAGTACAAAGTAGTTTCTGAGAATGATTCTGTCTAGTTTTTAAACGAGGATATTGCCATTTCTAAGATTGGCCTCAAATCTCTTGAAATCTCCACTTGCAAATTCCACAAAAAGAGTGTTTCAAAACTGCTCTGTCTAAAGGAACGTTCAGCTCTGTGAGTTGAATACAAACAACGCAAAGAAGTTACTGAGAATTCTTCTGTCTAGCATTCTATGAAGAAATCCCGTTTCCAACGAAGGCCTCAACCAGGTCTAAATATCCACTTGCAGACTTAACAAACAGAGTGTTTTCAAACTGCTCTATGAAAAGGAAGGTTAAACTCTGTGAGTTGAACACACCCATTACAAAGTAGTTTCTGAGAATGATTCTGTGTAGTTTTGAAACGGGGTTCTTTCAATTTCTAAGATTGGCCTCAAATCTCAGGAAATCTCCACTTGCAATTTCCACAAAAAGAGTGTTTCAAAACTGATCTTTCTAAAGGAAGGTTTAACTCTGTGAGTTGAACACACACCACACAAAGAAGTTACTGAGAATTCTTCTTTCTTGCAGTATATGAAGAAATCCCGTTTCCAACGAAGGCCACAAAGAGGTCTAAATATCCACTTGCAGACTTAAGAAACAGAGTGTTTCCAAACTGCTCTATGAAAAGAAAGGTTAAACACTGTGAGTTGAACACATCCAGTACAAAGTAGTTTCTGAGAATGATTCTGTCTACTTTTTAAACGAGGATATTGCCATTTCTAAGATTGCCCTCAAATCTCTTGAAATCTCCACTTGCAAATTCCACAAAAAGAGTGTTTCAAAACTGCTCTGTCTAAAGGAACGTTCAGCTCTGTGAGTTGAATAGAAACAATGCAAAGAATTACTGAGAATTCTTCTGTCTAGCATTTTATGAAGAAATCCCGTTTCCAACGAAGGCCTCAACCAGGTCTAAATATCCACTTGCAGACTTAACAAACAGAGTGTTTTCAAACTGCTCTATGAAAAGGAAGGTTAAACTCTGTGAGTTGAACACACCCATTACAAAGTAGTTTCTGAGAATGATTCTGTGTAGTTTTGAAACGGGGTTCTTTCAATTTCTAAGATTGGCCTCAAATCGCAGGAAATCTCCACTTGCAATTTCCACAAAAAGAGTGTTTCAAAACTGATCTTTCTAAAGGAAGGTTTAACTCTGTGAGTTGAACACACACCACACAAAGAAGTTACTGAGAATTCTTCTTTCTTGCAGTATATGAAGAAATCCCGTTTCCAACGAAGGCCACAAAGAGGTCTAAATATCCACTTGCAGACTTAACAAACAGAGTGTTTCCAAACTGCTCTATGAAAAGAAAGGTTAAACTCTGTGAGTTGAACACCTCCAGTACAAAGTAGTTTCTGAGAATGATTCTGTCTAGTTTTTAAACGAGGATATTGCCATTTCTAAGATTGGCCTCAAATCTCTTGAAATCTCCACTTGCAAATTCCACAAAAAGAGTGTTTCAAAACTGCTCTGTCTAAAGGAACGTTCAGCTCTGTGAGTTGAATACAAACAACGCAAAGAAGTTACTGAGAATTCTTCTGTCTAGCATTCTATGAAGAAATCCCGTTTCCAACGAAGGCCTCAACGAGGTCTAAATATCCACTTGCAGACTTAACAAACAGAGTGTTTTCAAACTGCTCTATGAAAAGGAAGGTTAAACTCTGTGAGTTGAACACACCCATTACAAAGTAGTTTCTGAGAATGATTCTGTGTAGTTTTGAAACGGGGTTATTTCAATTTCCAAGATTGGCCTCAAATCGCAGGAAATCTCCACTTGCAATTTCCACAAAAAGAGTGTTTCAAAACTGATCTTTCTAAAGGAAGGTTTAACTCTGTGAGTTGAACACACACCACACAAAGAAGTTACTGAGAATTCTTCTTTCTTGCAGTATATGAAGAAATCCCGTTTCCAACGAAGGCCACAAACAGGTCTAAATATCCACTTGCAGACTTAAGAAACAGAGTGTTTCCAAACTGCTCTATGAAAAGAAAGGTTAAACTCTGTGAGTTGAACACATCCAGTACAAAGTAGTTTCTGAGAATGATTCTGTCTAGTTTTTAAACGAGGATATTGCCATTTCTAAGATTGGCCTCAAATCTCTTGAAATCTCCACTTGCAAATTCCACAAAAAGAGTGTTTCAAAACTGCTCTGTCTAAAGGAACGTTCAGCTCTGTGAGTTGAATACAAACAACGCGAAGAAGTTACTGAGAATTCTTCTGTCAGGCATTCTATGAAGAAATCCCGTTTCCAACGAAGGCCTCAACCAGGTCTAAATATCCAATTGCAGACTTAACAAACAGAGTGTTTTCAAACTGCTCTATGCAAAGAAAGGTTAAACTCTGTGAGTTGAACACACCCATTACAAAGTAGTTTCTGAGAATGATTCTGTGTAGTTTTGAAACGGGGTTATTTCAATTTCTAAGATTGGCCTCAAATCGCAGGAAATCTCCACTTGCAATTTCCACAAAAAGAGTGTTTCAAAACTGATCTTTCTAAAGGAATGTTTATCTCTGTGAGTTGAACACACACCACACAAAGAAGTTACTGAGAATTCTTCTTTCTTGCAGTATATGAAGAAATCCCGTTTCCAACGAAGGCCACAAAGAGGTCTAAATATCCACTTGCAGACTTAACAAACAGAGTGTTTCCAAACTGCTCTATGAAAAGAAAGGTTAAACTCTGTGAGTTGAACACATCCAGTACAAAGTAGTTTCTGAGAATGATTCTGTCTAGTTTTTAAACGAGGATATTGCCATTTCTAAGATTGGCCTCAAATCTCTTGAAATCTCCACTTGCAAATTCCACAAAAAGAGTGTTTCAAAACTGCTCTGTCTAAAGGAACGTTCAGCTCTGTGAGTTGAATACAAACAACGCAAAGAAGTTACTGAGAATTCTTCTGTCTAGCATTCTATGAAGAAATCCCGTTTCCAACGAAGGCCTCAACCAGGTCTAAATATCGACTTGCAGACTTAACAAACTGAGTGTTTTCAAACTGCTCTATGAAAAGGAAGGTTAAACTCTGTGAGTTGAACACACCCATTACAAAGTAGTTTCTGAGAATGATTCTGTGTAGTTTTGAAACGGGGTTCTTTCAATTTCTAAGATTGGCCTCAAATCTCAGGAAATCTCCACTTGCAATTTCCACAAAAAGAGTGTTTCAAAACTGATCTTTCTAAAGGAAGGTTTAACTCTGTGAGTTGAACACACACCACACAAAGAAGTTACTGAGAATTCTTCTTTCTTGCAGTATATGAAGAAATCTCGTTTCCAACGAAGGCCACAAAGAGGTCTAAATATCCACTTGCAGACTTAAGAAACAGAGTGTTTCCAAACTGCTCTATGAAAAGAAAGGTTAAACACTGTGAGTTGAACACATCCAGTACAAAGTAGTTTCTGAGAATGATTCTGTCTAGTTTTTAAACGAGGATATTGCCATTTCTAAGATTGCTCTCAAATCTCTTGAAATCTCCACTTGCAAATTCCACAAAAAGAGTGTTTCAAAACTGCTCTGTCTAAAGGAACGTTCAGCTCTGTGAGTTGAATAGAAACAATGCAAAGAATTACTGAGAATTCTTCTGTCTAGCATTTTATGAAGAAATCCCGTTTCCAACGAAGGCCTCAACCAGGTCTAAATATCCACTTGCAGACTTAACAAACAGAGTGTTTTCAAACTGCTCTATGAAAAGGAAGGTTAAACTCTGTGAGTTGAAGACACCCATTACAAAGTAGTTTCTGAGAATGATTCTGTGTAGTTTTGAAACGGGGTTCTTTCAATTTCTAAGATTGGCCTCAAATCGCAGGAAATCTCCACTTGCAATTTCCACAAAAAGAGTGTTTCAAAACTGATCTTTCTAAAGGAAGGTTTAACTCTGTGAGTTGAACACACACCACACAAAGAAGTTACTGAGAATTCTTCTTTCTTGCAGTATATGAAGAAATCCCGTTTCCAACGAAGGCCACAAAGAGGTCTAAATATCCACTTGCAGACTTAACAAACAGAGTGTTTCCAAACTGCTCTATGAAAAGAAAGGTTAAACTCTGTGAGTTGAACACCTCCAGTACAAAGTAGTTTCTGAGAATGATTCTGTCTAGTTTTTAAACGAGGATATTGCCATTTCTAAGATTGGCCTCAAATCTCTTGAAATCTCCACTTGCAAATTCCACAAAAAGAGTGTTTCAAAACTGCTCTGTCTAAAGGAACGTTCAGCTCTGTGAGTTGAATACAAACAACGCAAAGAAGTTACTGAGAATTCTTCTGTCTAGCATTCTATGAAGAAATCCCGTTTCCAACGAAGGCCTCAACCAGGTCTAAATATCCACTTGCAGACTTAACAAACAGAGTGTTTTCAAACTGCTCTATGAAAAGGAAGGTTAAACTCTGTGAGTTGAAGACACGCATTACAAAGTAGTTTCTGAGAATGATTCTGTGTAGTTTTGAAACGGGGTTATTTCAATTTCTAAGATTGGCCTCAAATCGCAGGAAATCTCCACTTGCAATTTCCACAAAAAGAGTGTTTCAAAACTGATCTTTCTAAAGGAAGGTTTAACTCTGTGAGTTGAACACACACCACACAAAGAAGTTACTGAGAATTCTTCTTTCTTGCAGTATATGAAGAAATCCCGTTTCCAACGAAGGCCACAAACAGGTCAAAATATCCACTTGCAGAGTTAACAAACAGAGCGTTTCCAAACTGCTCTATGAAAAGAAAGGTTAAACTCTGTGAGTTGAACACATCCAGTACAAAGTAGTTTCTGAGAATGATTCTGTCTAGTTTTTAAACGAGGATATTGCCATTTCTAAGATTGGCCTCAAATCTCTTGAAATCTCCACTTGCAAATTCCACAAAAAGAGTGTTTCAAAACTGCTCTGTCTAAAGGAACGTTCAGCTCTGTGAGTTGAATACAAACAACGCAAAGAAGTTACTGAGAATTCTTCTGTCTAGCATTCTATGAAGAAATCCCGTTTCCAACGAAGGCCTCAACGAGGTCTAAATATCCACTTGCAGACTTAACAAACAGAGTGTTTTCAAACTGCTCTATGAAAAGGAAGGTTAAACTCTGTGAGTTGAACACACCCATTACAAAGTAGTTTCTGAGAATGATTCTGTGTAGTTTTGAAACGGGGTTATTTCAATTTCTAAGATTGGCCTCAAATCGCAGGAAATCTCCACTTGCAATTTCCACAAAAAGAGTGTTTCAAAACTGATCTTTCTAAAGGAAGGTTTAACTCTGTGAGTTGAACACACACCACACAAAGAAGTTACTGAGAATTCTTCTTTCTTGCAGTATATGAAGAAATCCCGTTTCCAACGAAGGCCACAAACAGGTCTAAATATCCACTTGCAGACTTAAGAAACAGAGTGTTTCCAAACTGCTCTATGAAAAGAAAGGTTAAACTCTGTGAGTTGAACACACCCATTACAAAGTTGTTTCTGAGAATGATTCTGTGTAGTTTTGAAACTGGGTTCTTTCAATTTCTAAGATTGGCCTCAAATCGCAGGAAATCTCCACTTGCAATTTCCACAAAAAGAGTGTTTCAAAACTGATCTTTCTAAAGGAAGTTTTAACTCTGTGTGTTGAACACACACCACACAAAGAAGTTACTGAGAATTCTTCTTTCTTGCAGTATATGAAGAAATCCCGTTTCCAACGAAGGCCACAAAGAGGTCTAAATATCCACTTGCAGACTTAAGAAACAGAGTGTTTCCAAACTGCTCTATGAAAAGAAAGGTTAAACTCTGTGAGTTGAACACATCCAGTACAAGGTAGTTTCTGAGAATGATTCTGTCTAGTTTTTAAACGAGGATATTGCCATTTCTAAGATTGGCCTCAAATCTCTTGAAATCTCCACTTGCAAATTCCACAAAAAGAGTGTTTCAAAACTGCTCTGTCTAAAGGAACGTTCAGCTCTGTGAGTTGAATACAAACAACGCAAAGAAGTTGCTGAGAATTATTCTGTCTAGCATTCTATGAAGAAATCCCGTTTCCAACGAAGGCCTCAACCAGGTCTAAATATCCACTTGCAGACTTAACAAACAGAGTGTTTTCAAACTGCTCTATGAAAAGAAAGGTTAAACTCTGTGAGTTGAACACACCCATTACAAAGTAGTTTCTGAGAATGATTCTGTGTAGTTTTGAAACGGGGTTATTTCAATTTCTAAGATTGGCCTCAAATCGCAGGAAATCTCCACTTGCAATTTCCACAAAAAGAGTGTTTCAAAACTGGTCTTTCTAAAGGAAGGTTTAACTCTGTGAGTTGAACACACACCACACAAAGAAGTTACTGAGAATTCTTCTTTCTTGCAGTATATGAAGAAATCCCGTTTCCAACGAAGGCCACAAAGAGGTCTAAATATCCACTTGCAGACTTAACAAACAGAGTGTTTCCAAACTGCTCTATGAAAAGAAAGGTTAAACTCTGTGAGTTGAACACATCCAGTACAAAGTAGTTTCTGAGAATGATTCTGTCTAGTTTTTAAACGAGGATATTGCCATTTCTAAGATTGGCCTCAAATCTCTTGAAATCTCCACTTGCAAATTCCACAAAAAGAGTGTTTCAAAACTGCTCTGTCTAAAGGAACGTTCAGCTCTGTGAGTTGAATACAAACAACGCAAAGAAGTTACTGAGAATTCTTCTGTCTAGCATTCTATGAAGAAATCCCGTTTCCAACGAAGGCCTCAACCAGGTCTAAATATCCACTTGCAGACTTAACAAACAGAGTGTTTTCAAACTGCTCTATGAAAAGGAAGGTTAAACTCTGTGAGTTGAACACACCCATTACAAAGTAGTTTCTGAGAATGATTCTGTGTAGTTTTGAAACGGGGTTCTTTCAATTTCTAAGATTGGCCTCAAATCTCAGGAAATCTCCACTTGCAATTTCCACAAAAAGAGTGTTTCAAAACTGATCTTTCTAAAGGAAGGTTTAACTCTGTGAGTTGAACACACACCACACAAAGAAGTTACTGAGAATTCTTCTTTCTTGCAGTATATGAAGAAATCCCGTTTCCAACGAAGGCCACAAAGAGGTCTAAATATCCACTTGCAGACTTAAGAAACAGAGTGTTTCCAAACTGCTCTATGAAAAGAAAGGTTAAACACTGTGAGTTGAACACATCCAGTACAAAGTAGTTTCTGAGAATGATTCTGTCTACTTTTTAAACGAGGATATTGCCATTTCTAAGATTGCCCTCAAATCTCTTGAAATCTCCACTTGCAAATTCCACAAAAAGAGTGTTTCAAAACTGCTCTGTCTAAAGGAACGTTCAGCTCTGTGAGTTGAATAGAAACAATGCAAAGAATTACTGAGAATTCTTCTGTCTAGCATTTTATGAAGAAATCCCGTTTCCAACGAAGGCCTCAACCAGGTCTAAATATCCACTTGCAGACTTAACAAACAGAGTGTTTTCAAACTGCTCTATGAAAAGGAAGGTTAAACTCTGTGAGTTGAACACACCCATTACAAAGTAGTTTCTGAGAATGATTCTGTGTAGTTTTGAAACGGGGTTCTTTCAATTTCTAAGATTGGCCTCAAATCGCAGGAAATCTCCACTTGCAATTTCCACAAAAAGAGTGTTTCAAAACTGATCTTTCTAAAGGAAGGTTTAACTCTGTGAGTTGAACACACACCACACAAAGAAGTTACTGAGAATTCTTCTTTCTTGCAGTATATGAAGAAATCCCGTTTCCAACGAAGGCCACAAAGAGGTCTAAATATCCACTTGCAGACTTAACAAACAGAGTGTTTCCAAACTGCTCTATGAAAAGAAAGGTTAAACTCTGTGAGTTGAACACCTCCAGTACAAAGTAGTTTCTGAGAATGATTCTGTCTAGTTTTTAAACGAGGATATTGCCATTTCTAAGATTGGCCTCAAATCTCTTGAAATCTCCACTTGCAAATTCCACAAAAAGAGTGTTTCAAAACTGCTCTGTCTAAAGGAACGTTCAGCTCTGTGAGTTGAATACAAACAACGCAAAGAAGTTACTGAGAATTCTTCTGTCTAGCATTCTATGAAGAAATCCCGTTTCCAACGAAGGCCTCAACGAGGTCTAAATATCCACTTGCAGACTTAACAAACAGAGTGTTTTCAAACTGCTCTATGAAAAGGAAGGTTAAACTCTGTGAGTTGAACACACCCATTACAAAGTAGTTTCTGAGAATGATTCTGTGTAGTTTTGAAACGGGGTTATTTCAATTTCCAAGATTGGCCTCAAATCGCAGGAAATCTCCACTTGCAATTTCCACAAAAAGAGTGTTTCAAAACTGATCTTTCTAAAGGAAGGTTTAACTCTGTGAGTTGAACACACACCACACAAAGAAGTTACTGAGAATTCTTCTTTCTTGCAGTATATGAAGAAATCCCGTTTCCAACGAAGGCCACAAACAGGTCTAAATATCCACTTGCAGACTTAAGAAACAGAGTGTTTCCAAACTGCTCTATGAAAAGAAAGGTTAAACTCTGTGAGTTGAACACATCCAGTACAAAGTAGTTTCTGAGAATGATTCTGTCTAGTTTTTAAACGAGGATATTGCCATTTCTAAGATTGGCCTCAAATCTCTTGAAATCTCCACTTGCAAATTCCACAAAAAGAGTGTTTCAAAACTGCTCTGTCTAAAGGAACGTTCAGCTCTGTGAGTTGAATACAAACAACGCGAAGAAGTTACTGAGAATTCTTCTGTCAGGCATTCTATGAAGAAATCCCGTTTCCAACGAAGGCCTCAACCAGGTCTAAATATCCAATTGCAGACTTAACAAACAGAGTGTTTTCAAACTGCTCTATGCAAAGAAAGGTTAAACTCTGTGAGTTGAACACACCCATTACAAAGTAGTTTCTGAGAATGATTCTGTGTAGTTTTGAAACGGGGTTATTTCAATTTCTAAGATTGGCCTCAAATCGCAGGAAATCTCCACTTGCAATTTCCACAAAAAGAGTGTTTCAAAACTGATCTTTCTAAAGGAATGTTTATCTCTGTGAGTTGAACACACACCACACAAAGAAGTTACTGAGAATTCTTCTTTCTTGCAGTATATGAAGAAATCCCGTTTCCAACGAAGGCCACAAAGAGGTCTAAATATCCACTTGCAGACTTAACAAACAGAGTGTTTCCAAACTGCTCTATGAAAAGAAAGGTTAAACTCTGTGAGTTGAACACATCCAGTACAAAGTAGTTTCTGAGAATGATTCTGTCTAGTTTTTAAACGAGGATATTGCCATTTCTAAGATTGGCCTCAAATCTCTTGAAATCTCCACTTGCAAATTCCACAAAAAGAGTGTTTCAAAACTGCTCTGTCTAAAGGAACGTTCAGCTCTGTGAGTTGAATACAAACAACGCAAAGAAGTTACTGAGAATTCTTCTGTCTAGCATTCTATGAAGAAATCCCGTTTCCAACGAAGGCCTCAACCAGGTCTAAATATCGACTTGCAGACTTAACAAACTGAGTGTTTTCAAACTGCTCTATGAAAAGGAAGGTTAAACTCTGTGAGTTGAACACACCCATTACAAAGTAGTTTCTGAGAATGATTCTGTGTAGTTTTGAAACGGGGTTCTTTCAATTTCTAAGATTGGCCTCAAATCTCAGGAAATCTCCACTTGCAATTTCCACAAAAAGAGTGTTTCAAAACTGATCTTTCTAAAGGAAGGTTTAACTCTGTGAGTTGAACACACACCACACAAAGAAGTTACTGAGAATTCTTCTTTCTTGCAGTATATGAAGAAATCTCGTTTCCAACGAAGGCCACAAAGAGGTCTAAATATCCACTTGCAGACTTAAGAAACAGAGTGTTTCCAAACTGCTCTATGAAAAGAAAGGTTAAACACTGTGAGTTGAACACATCCAGTACAAAGTAGTTTCTGAGAATGATTCTGTCTAGTTTTTAAACGAGGATATTGCCATTTCTAAGATTGCTCTCAAATCTCTTGAAATCTCCACTTGCAAATTCCACAAAAAGAGTGTTTCAAAACTGCTCTGTCTAAAGGAACGTTCAGCTCTGTGAGTTGAATAGAAACAATGCAAAGAATTACTGAGAATTCTTCTGTCTAGCATTTTATGAAGAAATCCCGTTTCCAACGAAGGCCTCAACCAGGTCTAAATATCCACTTGCAGACTTAACAAACAGAGTGTTTTCAAACTGCTCTATGAAAAGGAAGGTTAAACTCTGTGAGTTGAAGACACCCATTACAAAGTAGTTTCTGAGAATGATTCTGTGTAGTTTTGAAACGGGGTTCTTTCAATTTCTAAGATTGGCCTCAAATCGCAGGAAATCTCCACTTGCAATTTCCACAAAAAGAGTGTTTCAAAACTGATCTTTCTAAAGGAAGGTTTAACTCTGTGAGTTGAACACACACCACACAAAGAAGTTACTGAGAATTCTTCTTTCTTGCAGTATATGAAGAAATCCCGTTTCCAACGAAGGCCACAAAGAGGTCTAAATATCCACTTGCAGACTTAACAAACAGAGTGTTTCCAAACTGCTCTATGAAAAGAAAGGTTAAACTCTGTGAGTTGAACACCTCCAGTACAAAGTAGTTTCTGAGAATGATTCTGTCTAGTTTTTAAACGAGGATATTGCCATTTCTAAGATTGGCCTCAAATCTCTTGAAATCTCCACTTGCAAATTCCACAAAAAGAGTGTTTCAAAACTGCTCTGTCTAAAGGAACGTTCAGCTCTGTGAGTTGAATACAAACAACGCAAAGAAGTTACTGAGAATTCTTCTGTCTAGCATTCTATGAAGAAATCCCGTTTCCAACGAAGGCCTCAACCAGGTCTAAATATCCACTTGCAGACTTAACAAACAGAGTGTTTTCAAACTGCTCTATGAAAAGGAAGGTTAAACTCTGTGAGTTGAAGACACGCATTACAAAGTAGTTTCTGAGAATGATTCTGTGTAGTTTTGAAACGGGGTTATTTCAATTTCTAAGATTGGCCTCAAATCGCAGGAAATCTCCACTTGCAATTTCCACAAAAAGAGTGTTTCAAAACTGATCTTTCTAAAGGAAGGTTTAACTCTGTGAGTTGAACACACACCACACAAAGAAGTTACTGAGAATTCTTCTTTCTTGCAGTATATGAAGAAATCCCGTTTCCAACGAAGGCCACAAACAGGTCAAAATATCCACTTGCAGAGTTAACAAACAGAGCGTTTCCAAACTGCTCTATGAAAAGAAAGGTTAAACTCTGTGAGTTGAACACATCCAGTACAAAGTAGTTTCTGAGAATGATTCTGTCTAGTTTTTAAACGAGGATATTGCCATTTCTAAGATTGGCCTCAAATCTCTTGAAATCTCCACTTGCAAATTCCACAAAAAGAGTGTTTCAAAACTGCTCTGTCTAAAGGAACGTTCAGCTCTGTGAGTTGAATACAAACAACGCAAAGAAGTTACTGAGAATTCTTCTGTCTAGCATTCTATGAAGAAATCCCGTTTCCAACGAAGGCCTCAACCAGGTCTAAATATCCACTTGCAGACTTAACAAACAGAGTGTTTTCAAACTGCTCTATGAAAAGGAAGGTTAAACTCTGTGAGTTGAACACACCCATTACAAAGTAGTTTCTGAGAATGATTCTGTGTAGTTTTGAAACGGGGTTATTTCAATTTCTAAGATTGGCCTCAAATCGCAGGAAATCTCCACTTGCAATTTCCACAAAAAGAGTGTTTCAAAACTGATCTTTCTAAAGGAAGGTTTAACTCTGTGAGTTGAACACACACCACACAAAGAAGTTACTGAGAATTCTTCTTTCTTGCAGTATATGAAGAAATCCCGTTTCCAACGAAGGCCACAAACAGGTCTAAATATCCACTTGCAGACTTAAGAAACAGAGTGTTTCCAAACTGCTCTATGAAAAGAAAGGTTAAACTCTGTGAGTTGAACACATCCAGTACAAAGTAGTTTCTGAGAATGATTCTGTCTAGTTTTTAAACGAGGATATTGCCATTTCTAAGATTGGCCTCAAATCTCTTGAAATCTCCACTTGCAAATTCCACAAAAAGAGTGTTTCAAAACTGCTCTGTCTAAAGGAACGTTCAGCTCTGTGAGTTGAATACAAACAACGCAAAGAAGTTACTGAGAATTCTTCTGTCTAGCATTCTATGAAGAAATCCCGTTTCCAACGAAGGCCTCAACCAGGTCTAAATATCCAATTGCAGACTTAACAAACAGAGTGTTTTCAAACTGCTCTATGCAAAGAAAGGTTAAACTCTGTGAGTTGAACACACCCATTACAAAGTAGTTTCTGAGAATGATTCTGTGTAGTTTTGAAACGGGGTTATTTCAATTTCTAAGATTAGCCTCAAATCGCAGGAAATCTCCACTTGCAATTTCCACAAAAAGAGTGTTTCAAAACTGATCTTTCTAAAGGAATGTTTATCTCTGTGAGTTGAACACACACCACACAAAGAAGTTACTGAGAATTCTTCTTTCTTGCAGTATATGAAGAAATCCCGTTTCCAACGAAGGCCACAAAGAGGTCTAAATATCCACTTGCAGACTTAACAAACAGAGTGTTTCCAAACTGCTCTATGAAAAGAAAGGTTAAACTCTGTGAGTTGAACACATCCAGTACAAAGTAGTTTCTGAGAATGATTCTGTCTAGTTTTTAAACGAGGATATTGCCATTTCTAAGATTGGCCTCAAATCTCTTGAAATCTCCACTTGCAAATTCCACAAAAAGAGTGTTTCAAAACTGCTCTGTCTAAAGGAACGTTCAGCTCTGTGAGTTGAATACAAACAACGCAAAGAAGTTACTGAGAATTCTTCTGTCTAGCATTCTATGAAGAAATCCCGTTTCCAACGAAGGCCTCAACCAGGTCTAAATATCGACTTGCAGACTTAACAAACTGAGTGTTTTCAAACTGCTCTATGAAAAGGAAGGTTAAACTCTGTGAGTTGAACACACCCATTACAAAGTAGTTTCTGAGAATGATTCTGTGTAGTTTTGAAACGGGGTTCTTTCAATTTCTAAGATTGGCCTCAAATCTCAGGAAATCTCCACTTGCAATTTCCACAAAAAGAGTGTTTCAAAACTGATCTTTCTAAAGGAAGGTTTAACTCTGTGAGTTGAACACACACCACACAAAGAAGTTACTGAGAATTCTTCTTTCTTGCAGTATATGAAGAAATCTCGTTTCCAACGAAGGCCACAAAGAGGTCTAAATATCCACTTGCAGACTTAAGAAACAGAGTGTTTCCAAACTGCTCTATGAAAAGAAAGGTTAAAGACTGTGAGTTGAACACATCCAGTACAAAGTAGTTTCTGAGAATGATTCTGTCTAGTTTTTAAACGAGGATATTGCCATTTCTAAGATTGCTCTCAAATCTCTTGAAATCTCCACTTGCAAATTCCACAAAAAGAGTGTTTCAAAACTGCTCTGTCTAAAGGAACGTTCAGCTCTGTGAGTTGAATAGAAACAATGCAACGAATTACTGAGAATTCTTCTGTCTAGCATTTTATGAAGAAATCCCGTTTCCAACGAAGGCCTCAACCAGGTCTAAATATCCACTTGCAGACTTAACAAACAGAGTGTTTTCAAACTGCTCTATGAAAAGGAAGGTTAAACTCTGTGAGTTGAAGACACCCATTACAAAGTAGTTTCTGAGAATGATTCTGTGTAGTTTTGAAACGGGGTTCTTTCAATTTCTAAGATTGGCCTCAAATCGCAGGAAATCTCCACTTGCAATTTCCACAAAAAGAGTGTTTCAAAACTGATCTTTCTAAAGGAAGGTTTAACTCTGTGAGTTGAACACACACCACACAAAGAAGTTACTGAGAATTCTTCTTTCTTGCAGTATATGAAGAAATCCCGTTTCCAACGAAGGCCACAAACAGGTCAAAATATCCACTTGCAGAGTTAACAAACAGAGCGTTTCCAAACTGCTCTATGAAAAGAAAGGTTAAACTCTGTGAGTTGAACACATCCAGTACAAAGTAGTTTCTGAGAATGATTCTGTCTAGTTTTTAAACGAGGATATTGCCATTTCTAAGATTGGCCTCAAATCTCTTGAAATCTCCACTTGCAAATTCCACAAAAAGAGTGTTTCAAAACTGCTCTGTCTAAAGGAACGTTCAGCTCTGTGAGTTGAATACAAACAACGCAAAGAAGTTACTGAGAATTCTTCTGTCTAGCATTCTATGAAGAAATCCCGTTTCCAACGAAGGCCTCAACCAGGTCTAAATATCCACTTGCAGACTTAACAAACAGAGTGTTTTCAAACTGCTCTATGAAAAGGAAGGTTAAACTCTGTGAGTTGAACACACCCATTACAAAGTAGTTTCTGAGAATGATTCTGTGTAGTTTTGAAACGGGGTTATTTCAATTTCCAAGATTGGCCTCAAATCGCAGGAAATCTCCACTTGCAATTTCCACAAAAAGAGTGTTTCAAAACTGATCTTTCTAAAGGAAGGTTTAACTCTGTGAGTTGAACACACACCACACAAAGAAGTTACTGAGAATTCTTCTTTCTTGCAGTATATGAAGAAATCCCGTTTCCAACGAAGGCCACAAACAGGTCTAAATATCCACTTGCAGACTTAAGAAACAGAGTGTTTCCAAACTGCTCTATGAAAAGAAAGGTTAAACTCTGTGAGTTGAACACATCCAGTACAAAGTAGTTTCTGAGAATGATTCTGTCTAGTTTTTAAACGAGGATATTGCCATTTCTAAGATTGGCCTCAAATCTCTTGAAATCTCCACTTGCAAATTCCACAAAAAGAGTGTTTCAAAACTGCTCTGTCTAAAGGAACGTTCAGCTCTGTGAGTTGAATACAAACAACGCGAAGAAGTTACTGAGAATTCTTCTGTCAGGCATTCTATGAAGAAATCCCGTTTCCAACGAAGGCCTCAACCAGGTCTAAATATCCAATTGCAGACTTAACAAACAGAGTGTTTTCAAACTGCTCTATGCAAAGAAAGGTTAAACTCTGTGAGTTGAACACACCCATTACAAAGTAGTTTCTGAGAATGATTCTGTGTAGTTTTGAAACGGGGTTATTTCAATTTCTAAGATTGGCCTCAAATCGCAGGAAATCTCCACTTGCAATTTCCACAAAAAGAGTGTTTCAAAACTGATCTTTCTAAAGGAATGTTTATCTCTGTGAGTTGAACACACACCACACAAAGAAGTTACTGAGAATTCTTCTTTCTTGCAGTATATGAAGAAATCCCGTTTCCAACGAAGGCCACAAAGAGGTCTAAATATCCACTTGCAGACTTAACAAACAGAGTGTTTCCAAACTGCTCTATGAAAAGAAAGGTTAAACTCTGTGAGTTGAACACATCCAGTACAAAGTAGTTTCTGAGAATGATTCTGTCTAGTTTTTAAACGAGGATATTGCCATTTCTAAGATTGGCCTCAAATCTCTTGAAATCTCCACTTGCAAATTCCACAAAAAGAGTGTTTCAAAACTGCTCTGTCTAAAGGAACGTTCAGCTCTGTGAGTTGAATACAAACAACGCAAAGAAGTTACTGAGAATTCTTCTGTCTAGCATTCTATGAAGAAATCCCGTTTCCAACGAAGGCCTCAACCAGGTCTAAATATCCACTTGCAGACTTAACAAACAGAGTGTTTTCAAACTGCTCTATGAAAAGGAAGGTTAAACTCTGTGAGTTGAACACACCCATTACAAAGTAGTTTCTGAGAATGATTCTGTGTAGTTTTGAAACGGGGTTCTTTCAATTTCTAAGATTGGCCTCAAATCTCAGGAAATCTCCACTTGCAATTTCCACAAAAAGAGTGTTTCAAAACTGATCTTTCTAAAGGAAGGTTTAACTCTGTGAGTTGAACACACACCACACAAAGAAGTTACTGAGAATTCTTCTTTCTTGCAGTATATGAAGAAATCCCGTTTCCAACGAAGGCCACAAAGAGGTCTAAATATCCACTTGCAGACTTAAGAAACAGAGTGTTTCCAAACTGCTCTATGAAAAGAAAGGTTAAACACTGTGAGTTGAACACATCCAGTACAAAGTAGTTTCTGAGAATGATTCTGTCTAGTTTTTAAACGAGGATATTGCCATTTCTAAGATTGCCCTCAAATCTCTTGAAATCTCCACTTGCAAATTCCACAAAAAGAGTGTTTCAAAACTGCTCTGTCTAAAGGAACGTTCAGCTCTGTGAGTTGAATAGAAACAATGCAAAGAATTACTGAGAATTCTTCTGTCTAGCATTTTATGATGAAATCCCGTTTCCAACGAATGCCTCAACCAGGTCTAAATATCCACTTGCAGACTTAACAAACAGAGTGTTTTCAAACTGCTCTATGAAAAGGAAGGTTAAACTCTGTGAGTTGAAGACACCCATTACAAAGTAGTTTCTGAGAATGATTCTGTGTAGTTTTGAAACGGGGTTCTTTCAATTTCTAAGATTGGCCTCAAATCGCAGGAAATCTCCACTTGCAATTTCCACAAAAAGAGTGTTTCAAAACTGATCTTTCTAAAGGAAGGTTTAACTCTGTGAGTTGAACACACACCACACAAAGGAGTTACTGAGAATTCTTCTTTCTTGCAGTATATGAAGAAATCCCGTTTCCAACGAAGGCCACAAAGAGGTCTAAATATCCACTTGCAGACTTAACAAACAGAGTGTTTCCAAACTGCTCTATGAAAAGAAAGGTTAAACTCTGTGAGTTGAACACCTCCAGTACAAAGTAGTTTCTGAGAATGATTCTGTCTAGTTTTTAAACGAGGATATTGCCATTTCTAAGATTGGCCTCAAATCTCTTGAAATCTCCACTTGCAAATTCCACAAAAAGAGTGTTTCAAAACTGCTCTGTCTAAAGGAACGTTCAGCTCTGTGAGTTGAATACAAACAACGCAAAGAAGTTACTGAGAATTCTTCTGTCTAGCATTCTATGAAGAAATCCCGTTTCCAACGAAGGCCTCAACCAGGTCTAAATATCCACTTGCAGACTTAACAAACAGAGTGTTTTCAAACTGCTCTATGAAAAGGAAGGTTAAACTCTGTGAGTTGAAGACACGCATTACAAAGTAGTTTCTGAGAATGATTCTGTGTAGTTTTGAAACGGGGTTATTTCAATTTCTAAGATTGGCCTCAAATCGCAGGAAATCTCCACTTGCAATTTCCACAAAAAGAGTGTTTCAAAACTGATCTTTCTAAAGGAAGGTTTAACTCTGTGAGTTGAACACACACCACACAAAGAAGTTACTGAGAATTCTTCTTTCTTGCAGTATATGAAGAAATCCCGTTTCCAACGAAGGCCACAAACAGGTCAAAATATCCACTTGCAGAGTTAACAAACAGAGCGTTTCCAAACTGCTCTATGAAAAGAAAGGTTAAACTCTGTGAGTTGAACACATCCAGTACAAAGTAGTTTCTGAGAATGATTCTGTCTAGTTTTTAAACGAGGATATTGCCATTTCTAAGATTGGCCTCAAATCTCTTGAAATCTCCACTTGCAAATTCCACAAAAAGAGTGTTTCAAAACTGCTCTGTCTAAAGGAACGTTCAGCTCTGTGAGTTGAATACAAACAACGCAAAGAAGTTACTGAGAATTCTTCTGTCTAGCATTCTATGAAGAAATCCCGTTTCCAACGAAGGCCTCAACCAGGTCTAAATATCCACTTGCAGACTTAACAAACAGAGTGTTTTCAAACTGCTCTATGAAAAGGAAGGTTAAACTCTGTGAGTTGAACACACCCATTACAAAGTAGTTTCTGAGAATGATTCTGTGTAGTTTTGAAACGGGGTTATTTCAATTTCTAAGATTGGCCTCAAATCGCAGGAAATCTCCACTTGCAATTTCCACAAAAAGAGTGTTTCAAAACTGATCTTTCTAAAGGAAGGTTTAACTCTGTGAGTTGAACACACACCACACAAAGAAGTTACTGAGAATTCTTCTTTCTAAAGGAAGGTTTAACTCTGTGAGTTGAACACACACCACACAAAGAAGTTACTGAGAATTCTTCTTTCTTGCAGTATATGAAGAA
The DNA here is from genome assembly GCF_029289425.2 of Pan paniscus. Taxonomy (NCBI): domain Eukaryota; kingdom Metazoa; phylum Chordata; class Mammalia; order Primates; family Hominidae; genus Pan; species Pan paniscus. The sequence continues at coordinate 60,030,675 of NC_073259.2, read as the reverse complement.
ATCCCGTTTCCAACGAAGGCCACAAAGAGGTCTAAATATCCACTTGCAGATTTAACAAACAGAGTGTTTCCAAACTGCTCTATGAAAAGAAAGGTTAAACTCTGTGAGTTGAACACATCCAGTGCAAAGTAGTTTCTGAGAATGATTCTGTCTAGTTTTTAAACGACGATATTGCCATTTCTAAGATTGGCCTCAAATCTCTTGAAATCTCCACTTGCAAATTCCACAAAAAGAGTGTTTCAAAACTGCTCTGTCTAAAGGAACGTTCAGCTCTGTGAGTTGAATACAAACAATGCAAAGAAGTTACTGAGAATTCTTCTGTCTAGCATTTTATGAAGAAATCCCATTTCCAACGAAGGCCTCAACCAGGTCTAAATATGCACTTGCAGACTTAACAAACAGAGTGTTTTCAAACTGCTCTGTGAAAAGGGTGGTTAAACTCTGTGAGTTGAACACACCCATTACAAAGTAGTTTCTGAGAATGATTCTGTGTAGCTTTGAAACGGGGTTCTTTCAATTTCTAAGATTGGCCTCAAATCGCAGGAAATCTCCACTTGCAATTTCCACAAAAAGAGTGTTTCAAAACTGATCTTTCTAAAGGAAGGTTTAAATCTGTGAGTTGAACACACACCACACAAAGAAGTTACTGAGAATTCTTCTTTCTTGCAGTATATGAAGAAATCCCGTTTCCAACGATGGCCACAAACAGGACTAAATATCCACTTGCAGACTTAACAAAAAGTGTTTCCAAACTGCTCTATGAAAAGAAAGGTTAAACTCTGTGAGTTGAACACCTCCAGTACAAAGTAGTTTCTGAGAATGATTCTGTCTAGTTTTTAAACGAGGATATTGCCATTTCTAAGATTGGCCTCAAATCTCTTGAAATCTCCACTTGCAAATTCCACAAAAAGAGTGTTTCAAAACTGCTCTGTCTAAAGGAACGTTCAGCTCTGTGAGTTGAATACAAACAACGCAAAGAAGTTACTGAGAATTCTTCTGTCTAGCATTCTATGAAGAAATCCCGTTTCCAACGAAGGCCTCAACCAGGTCTAAATATCCACTTGCAGACTTAACAAACAGAGTGTTTTCAAACTGCTCTATGAAAAGGAAGGTTAAACTCTGTGAGTTGAAGACACGCATTACAAAGTAGTTTCTGAGAATGATTCTGTGTAGTTTTGAAACGGGGTTATTTCAATTTCTAAGATTGGCCTCAAATCGCAGGAAATCTCCACTTGCAATTTCCACAAAAAGAGTGTTTCAAAACTGATCTTTCTAAAGGAAGGTTTAACTCTGTGAGTTGAACACACACCACACAAAGAAGTTACTGAGAATTCTTCTTTCTTGCAGTATATGAAGAAATCCCGTTTCCAACGAAGGCCACAAACAGGTCAAAATATCCACTTGCAGAGTTAACAAACAGAGCGTTTCCAAACTGCTCTATGAAAAGAAAGGTTAAACTCTGTGAGTTGAACACATCCAGTACAAAGTAGTTTCTGAGAATGATTCTGTCTAGTTTTTAAACGAGGATATTGCCATTTCTAAGATTGGCCTCAAATCTCTTGAAATCTCCACTTGCAAATTCCACAAAAAGAGTGTTTCAAAACTGCTCTGTCTAAAGGAACGTTCAGCTCTGTGAGTTGAATACAAACAACGCAAAGAAGTTACTGAGAATTCTTCTGTCTAGCATTCTATGAAGAAATCCCGTTTCCAACGAAGGCCTCAACCAGGTCTAAATATCCACTTGCAGACTTAACAAACAGAGTGTTTTCAAACTGCTCTATGAAAAGGAAGGTTAAACTCTGTGAGTTGAACACACCCATTACAAAGTAGTTTCTGAGAATGATTCTGTGTAGTTTTGAAACGGGGTTATTTCAATTTCTAAGATTGGCCTCAAATCGCAGGAAATCTCCACTTGCAATTTCCACAAAAAGAGTGTTTCAAAACTGATCTTTCTAAAGGAAGGTTTAACTCTGTGAGTTGAACACACACCACACAAAGAAGTTACTGAGAATTCTTCTTTCTAAAGGAAGGTTTAACTCTGTGAGTTGAACACACACCACACAAAGAAGTTACTGAGAATTCTTCTTTCTTGCAGTATATGAAGAAATCCCGTTTCCAACGAAGGCCACAAAGAGGTCTAAATATCCACTTGCAGATTTAACAAACAGAGTGTTTCCAAACTGCTCTATGAAAAGAAAGGTTAAACTCTGTGAGTTGAACACATCCAGTGCAAAGTAGTTTCTGAGAATGATTCTGTCTAGTTTTTAAACGACGATATTGCCATTTCTAAGATTGGCCTCAAATCTCTTGAAATCTCCACTTGCAAATTCCACAAAAAGAGTGTTTCAAAACTGCTCTGTCTAAAGGAACGTTCAGCTCTGTGAGTTGAATACAAACAATGCAAAGAAGTTACTGAGAATTCTTCTGTCTAGCATTTTATGAAGAAATCCCATTTCCAACGAAGGCCTCAACCAGGTCTAAATATGCACTTGCAGACTTAACAAACAGAGTGTTTTCAAACTGCTCTGTGAAAAGGGTGGTTAAACTCTGTGAGTTGAACACACCCATTACAAAGTAGTTTCTGAGAATGATTCTGTGTAGCTTTGAAACGGGGTTCTTTCAATTTCTAAGATTGGCCTCAAATCGCAGGAAATCTCCACTTGCAATTTCCACAAAAAGAGTGTTTCAAAACTGATCTTTCTAAAGGAAGGTTTAAATCTGTGAGTTGAACACACACCACACAAAGAAGTTACTGAGAATTCTTCTTTCTTGCAGTATATGAAGAAATCCCGTTTCCAACGATGGCCACAAACAGGACTAAATATCCACTTGCAGACTTAACAAAAAGTGTTTCCAAACTGCTCTATGAAAAGAAAGGTTAAACTCTGTGAGTTGAACACCTCCAGTACAAAGTAGTTTCTGAGAATGATTCTGTCTAGTTTTTAAACGAGGATATTGCCATTTCTAAGATTGGCCTCAAATCTCTTGAAATCTCCACTTGCAAATTCCACAAAAAGAGTGTTTCAAAACTGCTCTGTCTAAAGGAACGTTCAGCTCTGTGAGTTGAATACAAACAACGCAAAGAAGTTACTGAGAATTCTTCTGTCTAGCATTCTATGAAGAAATCCCGTTTCCAACGAAGGCCTCAACCAGGTCTAAATATCCACTTGCAGACTTAACAAACAGAGTGTTTTCAAACTGCTCTATGAAAAGGAAGGTTAAACTCTGTGAGTTGAAGACACGCATTACAAAGTAGTTTCTGAGAATGATTCTGTGTAGTTTTGAAACGGGGTTATTTCAATTTCTAAGATTGGCCTCAAATCGCAGGAAATCTCCACTTGCAATTTCCACAAAAAGAGTGTTTCAAAACTGATCTTTCTAAAGGAAGGTTTAACTCTGTGAGTTGAACACACACCACACAAAGAAGTTACTGAGAATTCTTCTTTCTTGCAGTATATGAAGAAATCCCGTTTCCAACGAAGGCCACAAACAGGTCAAAATATCCACTTGCAGAGTTAACAAACAGAGCGTTTCCAAACTGCTCTATGAAAAGAAAGGTTAAACTCTGTGAGTTGAACACATCCAGTACAAAGTAGTTTCTGAGAATGATTCTGTCTAGTTTTTAAACGAGGATATTGCCATTTCTAAGATTGGCCTCAAATCTCTTGAAATCTCCACTTGCAAATTCCACAAAAAGAGTGTTTCAAAACTGCTCTGTCTAAAGGAACGTTCAGCTCTGTGAGTTGAATACAAACAACGCAAAGAAGTTACTGAGAATTCTTCTGTCTAGCATTCTATGAAGAAATCCCGTTTCCAACGAAGGCCTCAACGAGGTCTAAATATCCACTTGCAGACTTAACAAACAGAGTGTTTTCAAACTGCTCTATGAAAAGGAAGGTTAAACTCTGTGAGTTGAACACACCCATTACAAAGTAGTTTCTGAGAATGATTCTGTGTAGTTTTGAAACGGGGTTATTTCAATTTCTAAGATTGGCCTCAAATCGCAGGAAATCTCCACTTGCAATTTCCACAAAAAGAGTGTTTCAAAACTGATCTTTCTAAAGGAAGGTTTAACTCTGTGAGTTGAACACACACCACACAAAGAAGTTACTGAGAATTCTTCTTTCTTGCAGTATATGAAGAAATCCCGTTTCCAACGAAGGCCACAAACAGGTCTAAATATCCACTTGCAGACTTAAGACACAGAGTGTTTCCAAACTGCTCTATGAAAAGAAAGGTTAAACTCTGTGAGTTGAACACATCCAGTACAAAGTAGTTTCTGAGAATGATTCTGTCTAGTTTTTAAACGAGGATATTGCCATTTCTAAGATTGGCCTCAAATCTCTTGAAATCTCCACTTGCAAATTCCACAAAAAGAGTGTTTCAAAACTGCTCTGTCTAAAGGAACGTTCAGCTCTGTGAGTTGAATACAAACAACGCGAAGAAGTTACTGAGAATTCTTCTGTCAGGCATTCTATGAAGAAATCCCGTTTCCAACGAAGGCCTCAACCAGGTCTAAATATCCAATTGCAGACTTAACAAACAGAGTGTTTTCAAACTGCTCTATGCAAAGAAAGGTTAAACTCTGTGAGTTGAACACACCCATTACAAAGTAGTTTCTGAGAATGATTCTGTGTAGTTTTGAAACGGGGTTATTTCAATTTCTAAGATTAGCCTCAAATCGCAGGAAATCTCCACTTGCAATTTCCACAAAAAGAGTGTTTCAAAACTGATCTTTCTAAAGGAATGTTTATCTCTGTGAGTTGAACACACACCACACAAAGAAGTTACTGAGAATTCTTCTTTCTTGCAGTATATGAAGAAATCCCGTTTCCAACGAAGGCCACAAAGAGGTCTAAATATCCACTTGCAGACTTAACAAACAGAGTGTTTCCAAACTGCTCTATGAAAAGAAAGGTTAAACTCTGTGAGTTGAACACATCCAGTACAAAGTAGTTTCTGAGAATGATTCTGTCTAGTTTTTAAACGAGGATATTGCCATTTCTAAGATTGGCCTCAAATCTCTTGAAATCTCCACTTGCAAATTCCACAAAAAGAGTGTTTCAAAACTGCTCTGTCTAAAGGAACGTTCAGCTCTGTGAGTTGAATACAAACAACGCAAAGAAGTTACTGAGAATTCTTCTGTCTAGCATTCTATGAAGAAATCCCGTTTCCAACGAAGGCCTCAACCAGGTCTAAATATCGACTTGCAGACTTAACAAACTGAGTGTTTTCAAACTGCTCTATGAAAAGGAAGGTTAAACTCTGTGAGTTGAACACACCCATTACAAAGTAGTTTCTGAGAATGATTCTGTGTAGTTTTGAAACGGGGTTCTTTCAATTTCTAAGATTGGCCTCAAATCTCAGGAAATCTCCACTTGCAATTTCCACAAAAAGAGTGTTTCAAAACTGATCTTTCTAAAGGAAGGTTTAACTCTGTGAGTTGAACACACACCACACAAAGAAGTTACTGAGAATTCTTCTTTCTTGCAGTATATGAAGAAATCTCGTTTCCAACGAAGGCCACAAAGAGGTCTAAATATCCACTTGCAGACTTAAGAAACAGAGTGTTTCCAAACTGCTCTATGAAAAGAAAGGTTAAACACTGTGAGTTGAACACATCCAGTACAAAGTAGTTTCTGAGAATGATTCTGTCTAGTTTTTAAACGAGGATATTGCCATTTCTAAGATTGCTCTCAAATCTCTTGAAATCTCCACTTGCAAATTCCACAAAAAGAGTGTTTCAAAACTGCTCTGTCTAAAGGAACGTTCAGCTCTGTGAGTTGAATAGAAACAATGCAAAGAATTACTGAGAATTCTTCTGTCTAGCATTTTATGAAGAAATCCCGTTTCCAACGAAGGCCTCAACCAGGTCTAAATATCCACTTGCAGACTTAACAAACAGAGTGTTTTCAAACTGCTCTATGAAAAGGAAGGTTAAACTCTGTGAGTTGAAGACACCCATTACAAAGTAGTTTCTGAGAATGATTCTGTGTAGTTTTGAAACGGGGTTCTTTCAATTTCTAAGATTGGCCTCAAATCGCAGGAAATCTCCACTTGCAATTTCCACAAAAAGAGTGTTTCAAAACTGATCTTTCTAAAGGAAGGTTTAACTCTGTGAGTTGAACACACACCACACAAAGAAGTTACTGAGAATTCTTCTTTCTTGCAGTATATGAAGAAATCCCGTTTCCAACGAAGGCCACAAACAGGTCAAAATATCCACTTGCAGAGTTAACAAACAGAGCGTTTCCAAACTGCTCTATGAAAAGAAAGGTTAAACTCTGTGAGTTGAACACATCCAGTACAAAGTAGTTTCTGAGAATGATTCTGTCTAGTTTTTAAACGAGGATATTGCCATTTCTAAGATTGGCCTCAAATCTCTTGAAATCTCCACTTGCAAATTCCACAAAAAGAGTGTTTCAAAACTGCTCTGTCTAAAGGAACGTTCAGCTCTGTGAGTTGAATACAAACAACGCAAAGAAGTTACTGAGAATTCTTCTGTCTAGCATTCTATGAAGAAATCCCGTTTCCAACGAAGGCCTCAACCAGGTCTAAATATCCACTTGCAGACTTAACAAACAGAGTGTTTTCAAACTGCTCTATGAAAAGGAAGGTTAAACTCTGTGAGTTGAACACACCCATTACAAAGTAGTTTCTGAGAATGATTCTGTGTAGTTTTGAAACGGGGTTCTTTCAATTTCTAAGATTGGCCTCAAATCGCAGGAAATCTCCACTTGCAATTTCCACAAAAAGAGTGTTTCAAAACTGATCTTTCTAAAGGAAGGTTTAACTCTGTGAGTTGAACACACACCACACAAAGGAGTTACTGAGAATTCTTCTTTCTTGCAGTATATGAAGAAATCCCGTTTCCAACGAAGGCCACAAAGAGGTCTAAATATCCACTTGCAGACTTAACAAACAGAGTGTTTCCAAACTGCTCTATGAAAAGAAAGGTTAAACTCTGTGAGTTGAACACCTCCAGTACAAAGTAGTTTCTGAGAATGATTCTGTCTAGTTTTTAAACGAGGATATTGCCATTTCTAAGATTGGCCTCAAATCTCTTGAAATCTCCACTTGCAAATTCCACAAAAAGAGTGTTTCAAAACTGCTCTGTCTAAAGGAACGTTCAGCTCTGTGAGTTGAATACAAACAACGCAAAGAAGTTACTGAGAATTCTTCTGTCTAGCATTCTATGAAGAAATCCCGTTTCCAACGAAGGCCTCAACCAGGTCTAAATATCCACTTGCAGACTTAACAAACAGAGTGTTTTCAAACTGCTCTATGAAAAGGAAGGTTAAACTCTGTGAGTTGAAGACACGCATTACAAAGTAGTTTCTGAGAATGATTCTGTGTAGTTTTGAAACGGGGTTATTTCAATTTCTAAGATTGGCCTCAAATCGCAGGAAATCTCCACTTGCAATTTCCACAAAAAGAGTGTTTCAAAACTGATCTTTCTAAAGGAAGGTTTAACTCTGTGAGTTGAACACACACCACACAAAGAAGTTACTGAGAATTCTTCTTTCTTGCAGTATATGAAGAAATCCCGTTTCCAACGAAGGCCACAAACAGGTCAAAATATCCACTTGCAGAGTTAACAAACAGAGCGTTTCCAAACTGCTCTATGAAAAGAAAGGTTAAACTCTGTGAGTTGAACACATCCAGTACAAAGTAGTTTCTGAGAATGATTCTGTCTAGTTTTTAAACGAGGATATTGCCATTTCTAAGATTGGCCTCAAATCTCTTGAAATCTCCACTTGCAAATTCCACAAAAAGAGTGTTTCAAAACTGCTCTGTCTAAAGGAACGTTCAGCTCTGTGAGTTGAATACAAACAACGCAAAGAAGTTACTGAGAATTCTTCTGTCTAGCATTCTATGAAGAAATCCCGTTTCCAACGAAGGCCTCAACCAGGTCTAAATATCCACTTGCAGACTTAACAAACAGAGTGTTTTCAAACTGCTCTATGAAAAGGAAGGTTAAACTCTGTGAGTTGAACACACCCATTACAAAGTAGTTTCTGAGAATGATTCTGTGTAGTTTTGAAACGGGGTTATTTCAATTTCTAAGATTGGCCTCAAATCGCAGGAAATCTCCACTTGCAATTTCCACAAAAAGAGTGTTTCAAAACTGATCTTTCTAAAGGAAGGTTTAACTCTGTGAGTTGAACACACACCACACAAAGAAGTTACTGAGAATTCTTCTTTCTAAAGGAAGGTTTAACTCTGTGAGTTGAACACACACCACACAAAGAAGTTACTGAGAATTCTTCTTTCTTGCAGTATATGAAGAAATCCCGTTTCCAACGAAGGCCACAAAGAGGTCTAAATATCCACTTGCAGACTTAACAAACAGAGTGTTTCCAAACTGCTCTATGAAAAGAAAGGTTAAACTCTGTGAGTTGAACACATCCAGTGCAAAGTAGTTTCTGAGAATGATTCTGTCTAGTTTTTAAACGACGATATTGCCATTTCTAAGATTGGCCTCAAATCTCTTGAAATCTCCACTTGCAAATTCCACAAAAAGAGTGTTTCAAAACTGCTCTGTCTAAAGGAACGTTCAGCTCTGTGAGTTGAATACAAACAATGCAAAGAAGTTACTGAGAATTCTTCTGTCTAGCATTTTATGAAGAAATCCCATTTCCAACGAAGGCCTCAACCAGGTCTAAATATGCACTTGCAGACTTAACAAACAGAGTGTTTTCAAACTGCTCTGTGAAAAGGGTGGTTAAACTCTGTGAGTTGAACACACCCATTACAAAGTAGTTTCTGAGAATGATTCTGTGTAGCTTTGAAACGGGGTTCTTTCAATTTCTAAGATTGGCCTCAAATCGCAGGAAATCTCCACTTGCAATTTCCACAAAAAGAGTGTTTCAAAACTGATCTTTCTAAAGGAAGGTTTAAATCTGTGAGTTGAACACACACCACACAAAGAAGTTACTGAGAATTCTTCTTTCTTGCAGTATATGAAGAAATCCCGTTTCCAACGATGGCCACAAACAGGACTAAATATCCACTTGCAGACTTAACAAAAAGTGTTTCCAAACTGCTCTATGAAAAGAAAGGTTAAACTCTGTGAGTTGAACACCTCCAGTACAAAGTAGTTTCTGAGAATGATTCTGTCTAGTTTTTAAACGAGGATATTGCCATTTCTAAGATTGGCCTCAAATCTCTTGAAATCTCCACTTGCAAATTCCACAAAAAGAGTGTTTCAAAACTGCTCTGTCTAAAGGAACGTTCAGCTCTGTGAGTTGAATACAAACAACGCAAAGAAGTTACTGAGAATTCTTCTGTCTAGCATTCTATGAAGAAATCCCGTTTCCAACGAAGGCCTCAACCAGGTCTAAATATCCACTTGCAGACTTAACAAACAGAGTGTTTTCAAACTGCTCTATGAAAAGGAAGGTTAAACTCTGTGAGTTGAAGACACCCATTACAAAGTAGTTTCTGAGAATGATTCTGTGTAGTTTTGAAACGGGGTTCTTTCAATTTCTAAGATTGGCCTCAAATCGCAGGAAATCTCCACTTGCAATTTCCACAAAAAGAGTGTTTCAAAACTGATCTTTCTAAAGGAAGGTTTAACTCTGTGAGTTGAACACACACCACACAAAGAAGTTACTGAGAATTCTTCTTTCTTGCAGTATATGAAGAAATCCCGTTTCCAACGAAGGCCACAAAGAGGTCTAAATATCCACTTGCAGACTTAACAAACAGAGTGTTTCCAAACTGCTCTATGAAAAGAAAGGTTAAACTCTGTGAGTTGAACACCTCCAGTACAAAGTAGTTTCTGAGAATGATTCTGTCTAGTTTTTAAACGAGGATATTGCCATTTCTAAGATTGGCCTCAAATCTCTTGAAATCTCCACTTGCAAATTCCACAAAAAGAGTGTTTCAAAACTGCTCTGTCTAAAGGAACGTTCAGCTCTGTGAGTTGAATACAAACAACGCAAAGAAGTTACTGAGAATTCTTCTGTCTAGCATTCTATGAAGAAATCCCGTTTCCAACGAAGGCCTCAACCAGGTCTAAATATCCACTTGCAGACTTAACAAACAGAGTGTTTTCAAACTGCTCTATGAAAAGGAAGGTTAAACTCTGTGAGTTGAAGACACGCATTACAAAGTAGTTTCTGAGAATGATTCTGTGTAGTTTTGAAACGGGGTTATTTCAATTTCTAAGATTGGCCTCAAATCGCAGGAAATCTCCACTTGCAATTTCCACAAAAAGAGTGTTTCAAAACTGATCTTTCTAAAGGAAGGTTTAACTCTGTGAGTTGAACACACACCACACAAAGAAGTTACTGAGAATTCTTCTTTCTTGCAGTATATGAAGAAATCCCGTTTCCAACGAAGGCCACAAACAGGTCAAAATATCCACTTGCAGAGTTAACAAACAGAGCGTTTCCAAACTGCTCTATGAAAAGAAAGGTTAAACTCTGTGAGTTGAACACATCCAGTACAAAGTAGTTTCTGAGAATGATTCTGTCTAGTTTTTAAACGAGGATATTGCCATTTCTAAGATTGGCCTCAAATCTCTTGAAATCTCCACTTGCAAATTCCACAAAAAGAGTGTTTCAAAACTGCTCTGTCTAAAGGAACGTTCAGCTCTGTGAGTTGAATACAAACAACGCAAAGAAGTTACTGAGAATTCTTCTGTCTAGCATTCTATGAAGAAATCCCGTTTCCAACGAAGGCCTCAACGAGGTCTAAATATCCACTTGCAGACTTAACAAACAGAGTGTTTTCAAACTGCTCTATGAAAAGGAAGGTTAAACTCTGTGAGTTGAACACACCCATTACAAAGTAGTTTCTGAGAATGATTCTGTGTAGTTTTGAAACGGGGTTATTTCAATTTCTAAGATTGGCCTCAAATCGCAGGAAATCTCCACTTGCAATTTCCACAAAAAGAGTGTTTCAAAACTGATCTTTCTAAAGGAAGGTTTAACTCTGTGAGTTGAACACACACCACACAAAGAAGTTACTGAGAATTCTTCTTTCTTGCAGTATATGAAGAAATCCCGTTTCCAACGAAGGCCACAAACAGGTCTAAATATCCACTTGCAGACTTAAGAAACAGAGTGTTTCCAAACTGCTCTATGAAAAGAAAGGTTAAACTCTGTGAGTTGAACACATCCAGTACAAAGTAGTTTCTGAGAATGATTCTGTCTAGTTTTTAAACGAGGATATTGCCATTTCTAAGATTGGCCTCAAATCTCTTGAAATCTCCACTTGCAAATTCCACAAAAAGAGTGTTTCAAAACTGCTCTGTCTAAAGGAACGTTCAGCTCTGTGAGTTGAATACAAACAACGCGAAGAAGTTACTGAGAATTCTTCTGTCAGGCATTCTATGAAGAAATCCCGTTTCCAACGAAGGCCTCAACCAGGTCTAAATATCCAATTGCAGACTTAACAAACAGAGTGTTTTCAAACTGCTCTATGCAAAGAAAGGTTAAACTCTGTGAGTTGAACACACCCATTACAAAGTAGTTTCTGAGAATGATTCTGTGTAGTTTTGAAACGGGGTTATTTCAATTTCTAAGATTAGCCTCAAATCGCAGGAAATCTCCACTTGCAATTTCCACAAAAAGAGTGTTTCAAAACTGATCTTTCTAAAGGAATGTTTATCTCTGTGAGTTGAACACACACCACACAAAGAAGTTACTGAGAATTCTTCTTTCTTGCAGTATATGAAGAAATCCCGTTTCCAACGAAGGCCACAAAGAGGTCTAAATATCCACTTGCAGACTTAACAAACAGAGTGTTTCCAAACTGCTCTATGAAAAGAAAGGTTAAACTCTGTGAGTTGAACACATCCAGTACAAAGTAGTTTCTGAGAATGATTCTGTCTAGTTTTTAAACGAGGATATTGCCATTTCTAAGATTGGCCTCAAATCTCTTGAAATCTCCACTTGCAAATTCCACAAAAAGAGTGTTTCAAAACTGCTCTGTCTAAAGGAACGTTCAGCTCTGTGAGTTGAATACAAACAACGCAAAGAAGTTACTGAGAATTCTTCTGTCTAGCATTCTATGAAGAAATCCCGTTTCCAACGAAGGCCTCAACCAGGTCTAAATATCGACTTGCAGACTTAACAAACTGAGTGTTTTCAAACTGCTCTATGAAAAGGAAGGTTAAACTCTGTGAGTTGAACACACCCATTACAAAGTAGTTTCTGAGAATGATTCTGTGTAGTTTTGAAACGGGGTTCTTTCAATTTCTAAGATTGGCCTCAAATCTCAGGAAATCTCCACTTGCAATTTCCACAAAAAGAGTGTTTCAAAACTGATCTTTCTAAAGGAAGGTTTAACTCTGTGAGTTGAACACACACCACACAAAGAAGTTACTGAGAATTCTTCTTTCTTGCAGTATATGAAGAAATCTCGTTTCCAACGAAGGCCACAAAGAGGTCTAAATATCCACTTGCAGACTTAAGAAACAGAGTGTTTCCAAACTGCTCTATGAAAAGAAAGGTTAAAGACTGTGAGTTGAACACATCCAGTACAAAGTAGTTTCTGAGAATGATTCTGTCTAGTTTTTAAACGAGGATATTGCCATTTCTAAGATTGCTCTCAAATCTCTTGAAATCTCCACTTGCAAATTCCACAAAAAGAGTGTTTCAAAACTGCTCTGTCTAAAGGAACGTTCAGCTCTGTGAGTTGAATAGAAACAATGCAACGAATTACTGAGAATTCTTCTGTCTAGCATTTTATGAAGAAATCCCGTTTCCAACGAAGGCCTCAACCAGGTCTAAATATCCACTTGCAGACTTAACAAACAGAGTGTTTTCAAACTGCTCTATGAAAAGGAAGGTTAAACTCTGTGAGTTGAAGACACCCATTACAAAGTAGTTTCTGAGAATGATTCTGTGTAGTTTTGAAACGGGGTTCTTTCAATTTCTAAGATTGGCCTCAAATCGCAGGAAATCTCCACTTGCAATTTCCACAAAAAGAGTGTTTCAAAACTGATCTTTCTAAAGGAAGGTTTAACTCTGTGAGTTGAACACACACCACACAAAGAAGTTACTGAGAATTCTTCTTTCTTGCAGTATATGAAGAAATCCCGTTTCCAACGAAGGCCACAAACAGGTCAAAATATCCACTTGCAGAGTTAACAAACAGAGCGTTTCCAAACTGCTCTATGAAAAGAAAGGTTAAACTCTGTGAGTTGAACACATCCAGTACAAAGTAGTTTCTGAGAATGATTCTGTCTAGTTTTTAAACGAGGATATTGCCATTTCTAAGATTGGCCTCAAATCTCTTGAAATCTCCACTTGCAAATTCCACAAAAAGAGTGTTTCAAAACTGCTCTGTCTAAAGGAACGTTCAGCTCTGTGAGTTGAATACAAACAACGCAAAGAAGTTACTGAGAATTCTTCTGTCTAGCATTCTATGAAGAAATCCCGTTTCCAACGAAGGCCTCAACCAGGTCTAAATATCCACTTGCAGACTTAACAAACAGAGTGTTTTCAAACTGCTCTATGAAAAGGAAGGTTAAACTCTGTGAGTTGAACACACCCATTACAAAGTAGTTTCTGAGAATGATTCTGTGTAGTTTTGAAACGGGGTTCTTTCAATTTCTAAGATTGGCCTCAAATCGCAGGAAATCTCCACTTGCAATTTCCACAAAAAGAGTGTTTCAAAACTGATCTTTCTAAAGGAAGGTTTAACTCTGTGAGTTGAACACACACCACACAAAGAAGTTACTGAGAATTCTTCTTTCTTGCAGTATATGAAGAAATCCCGTTTCCAACGAAGGCCACAAACAGGTCTAAATATCCACTTGCAGACTTAAGAAACAGAGTGTTTCCAAACTGCTCTATGAAAAGAAAGGTTAAACTCTGTGAGTTGAACACATTCAGTACAAAGTAGTTTCTGAGAATGATTCTGTCTAGTTTTTAAACGAGGATATTGCCATTTCTAAGATTGGCCTCAAATCTCTTGAAATCTCCACTTGCAAATTCCACAAAAAGAGTGTTTCAAAACTGCTCTGTCTAAAGGAACGTTCAGCTCTGTGAGTTGAATACAAACAACGCGAAGAAGTTACTGAGAATTCTTCTGTCAGGCATTCTATGAAGAAATCCCGTTTCCAACGAAGGCCTCAACCAGGTCTAAATATCCAATTGCAGACTTAACAAACAGAGTGTTTTCAAACTGCTCTATGAAAAGAAAGGTTAAACTCTGTGAGTTGAACACACCCATTACAAAGTAGTTTCTGAGAATGATTCTGTGTAGTTTTGAAACGGGGTTATTTCAATTTCTAAGATTGGCCTCAAATCGCAGGAAATCTCCACTTGCAATTTCCACAAAAAGAGTGTTTCAAAACTGATCTTTCTAAAGGAATGTTTATCTCTGTGAGTTGAACACACACCACACAAAGAAGTTACTGAGAATTCTTCTTTCTTGCAGTATATGAAGAAATCCCGTTTCCAACGAAGGCCACAAAGAGGTCTAAATATCCACTTGCAGACTTAACAAACAGAGTGTTTCCAAACTGCTCTATGAAAAGAAAGGTTAAACTCTGTGAGTTGAACACATCCAGTACAAAGTAGTTTCTGAGAATGATTCTGTCTAGTTTTTAAACGAGGATATTGCCATTTCTAAGATTGGCCTCAAATCTCTTGAAATCTCCACTGGCAAATTCCACAAAAAGAGTGTTTCAAAACTGCTCTGTCTAAAGGAACGTTCAGCTCTGTGAGTTGAATACAAACAACGCAAAGAAGTTACTGAGAATTCTTCTGTCTAGCATTCTATGAAGAAATCCCGTTTCCAACGAAGGCCTCAACCAGGTCTAAATATCCACTTGCAGACTTAACAAACAGAGTGTTTTCAAACTGCTCTATGAAAAGGAAGGTTAAACTCTGTGAGTTGAACACACCCATTACAAAGTAGTTTCTGAGAATGATTCTGTGTAGTTTTGAAACGGGGTTCTTTCAATTTCTAAGATTGGCCTCAAATCTCAGGAAATCTCCACTTGCAATTTCCACAAAAAGAGTGTTTCAAAACTGATCTTTCTAAAGGAAGGTTTAACTCTGTGAGTTGAACACACACCACACAAAGAAGTTACTGAGAATTCTTCTTTCTTGCAGTATATGAAGAAATCCCGTTTCCAACGAAGGCCACAAACAGGTCTAAATATCCACTTGCAGACTTAAGAAACAGAGTGTTTCCAAACTGCTCTATGAAAAGAAAGGTTAAAGACTGTGAGTTGAACACATCCAGTACAAAGTAGTTTCTGAGAATGATTCTGTCTAGTTTTTAAACGAGGATATTGCCATTTCTAAGATTGCTCTCAAATCTCTTGAAATCTCCACTTGCAAATTCCACAAAAAGAGTGTTTCAAAACTGCTCTGTCTAAAGGAACGTTCAGCTCTGTGAGTTGAATAGAAACAATGCAACGAATTACTGAGAATTCTTCTGTCTAGCATTTTATGAAGAAATCCCGTTTCCAACGAAGGCCTCAACCAGGTCTAAATATCCACTTGCAGACTTAACAAACAGAGTGTTTTCAAACTGCTCTATGAAAAGGAAGGTTAAACTCTGTGAGTTGAAGACACCCATTACAAAGTAGTTTCTGAGAATGATTCTGTGTAGTTTTGAAACGGGGTTCTTTCAATTTCTAAGATTGGCCTCAAATCGCAGGAAATCTCCACTTGCAATTTCCACAAAAAGAGTGTTTCAAAACTGATCTTTCTAAAGGAAGGTTTAACTCTGTGAGTTGAACACACACCACACAAAGAAGTTACTGAGAATTCTTCTTTCTTGCAGTATATGAAGAAATCCCGTTTCCAACGAAGGCCACAAACAGGTCAAAATATCCACTTGCAGAGTTAACAAACAGAGCGTTTCCAAACTGCTCTATGAAAAGAAAGGTTAAACTCTGTGAGTTGAACACATCCAGTACAAAGTAGTTTCTGAGAATGATTCTGTCTAGTTTTTAAACGAGGATATTGCCATTTCTAAGATTGGCCTCAAATCTCTTGAAATCTCCACTTGCAAATTCCACAAAAAGAGTGTTTCAAAACTGCTCTGTCTAAAGGAACGTTCAGCTCTGTGAGTTGAATACAAACAACGCAAAGAAGTTACTGAGAATTCTTCTGTCTAGCATTCTATGAAGAAATCCCGTTTCCAACGAAGGCCTCAACCAGGTCTAAATATCCACTTGCAGACTTAACAAACAGAGTGTTTTCAAACTGCTCTATGAAAAGGAAGGTTAAACTCTGTGAGTTGAACACACCCATTACAAAGTAGTTTCTGAGAATGATTCTGTGTAGTTTTGAAACGGGGTTATTTCAATTTCCAAGATTGGCCTCAAATCGCAGGAAATCTCCACTTGCAATTTCCACAAAAAGAGTGTTTCAAAACTGATCTTTCTAAAGGAAGGTTTAACTCTGTGAGTTGAACACACACCACACAAAGAAGTTACTGAGAATTCTTCTTTCTTGCAGTATATGAAGAAATCCCGTTTCCAACGAAGGCCACAAACAGGTCTAAATATCCACTTGCAGACTTAAGAAACAGAGTGTTTCCAAACTGCTCTATGAAAAGAAAGGTTAAACTCTGTGAGTTGAACACATCCAGTACAAAGTAGTTTCTGAGAATGATTCTGTCTAGTTTTTAAACGAGGATATTGCCATTTCTAAGATTGGCCTCAAATCTCTTGAAATCTCCACTTGCAAATTCCACAAAAAGAGTGTTTCAAAACTGCTCTGTCTAAAGGAACGTTCAGCTCTGTGAGTTGAATACAAACAACGCGAAGAAGTTACTGAGAATTCTTCTGTCAGGCATTCTATGAAGAAATCCCGTTTCCAACGAAGGCCTCAACCAGGTCTAAATATCCAATTGCAGACTTAACAAACAGAGTGTTTTCAAACTGCTCTATGCAAAGAAGGGTTAAACTCTGTGAGTTGAACACACCCATTACAAAGTAGTTTCTGAGAATGATTCTGTGTAGTTTTGAAACGGGGTTATTTCAATTTCTAAGATTGGCCTCAAATCGCAGGAAATCTCCACTTGCAATTTCCACAAAAAGAGTGTTTCAAAACTGATCTTTCTAAAGGAATGTTTATCTCTGTGAGTTGAACACACACCACACAAAGAAGTTACTGAGAATTCTTCTTTCTTGCAGTATATGAAGAAATCCCGTTTCCAACGAAGGCCACAAAGAGGTCTAAATATCCACTTGCAGACTTAACAAACAGAGTGTTTCCAAACTGCTCTATGAAAAGAAAGGTTAAACTCTGTGAGTTGAACACATCCAGTACAAAGTAGTTTCTGAGAATGATTCTGTCTAGTTTTTAAACGAGGATATTGCCATTTCTAAGATTGCCCTCAAATCTCTTGAAATCTCCACTTGCAAATTCCACAAAAAGAGTGTTTCAAAACTGCTCTGTCTAAAGGAACGTTCAGCTCTGTGAGTTGAATAGAAACAATGCAAAGAATTACTGAGAATTCTTCTGTCTAGCATTTTATGAAGAAATCCCGTTTCCAACGAATGCCTCAACCAGGTCTAAATATCCACTTGCAGACTTAACAAACAGAGTGTTTTCAAACTGCTCTATGAAAAGGAAGGTTAAACTCTGTGAGTTGAAGACACCCATTACAAAGTAGTTTCTGAGAATGATTCTGTGTAGTTTTGAAACGGGGTTCTTTCAATTTCTAAGATTGGCCTCAAATCGCAGGAAATCTCCACTTGCAATTTCCACAAAAAGAGTGTTTCAAAACTGATCTTTCTAAAGGAAGGTTTAACTCTGTGAGTTGAACACACACCACACAAAGGAGTTACTGAGAATTCTTCTTTCTTGCAGTATATGAAGAAATCCCGTTTCCAACGAAGGCCACAAAGAGGTCTAAATATCCACTTGCAGACTTAACAAACAGAGTGTTTCCAAACTGCTCTATGAAAAGAAAGGTTAAACTCTGTGAGTTGAACACCTCCAGTACAAAGTAGTTTCTGAGAATGATTCTGTCTAGTTTTTAAACGAGGATATTGCCATTTCTAAGATTGGCCTCAAATCTCTTGAAATCTCCACTTGCAAATTCCACAAAAAGAGTGTTTCAAAACTGCTCTGTCTAAAGGAACGTTCAGCTCTGTGAGTTGAATACAAACAACGCAAAGAAGTTACTGAGAATTCTTCTGTCTAGCATTCTATGAAGAAATCCCGTTTCCAACGAAGGCCTCAACCAGGTCTAAATATCCACTTGCAGACTTAACAAACAGAGTGTTTTCAAACTGCTCTATGAAAAGGAAGGTTAAACTCTGTGAGTTGAAGACACGCATTACAAAGTAGTTTCTGAGAATGATTCTGTGTAGTTTTGAAACGGGGTTATTTCAATTTCTAAGATTGGCCTCAAATCGCAGGAAATCTCCACTTGCAATTTCCACAAAAAGAGTGTTTCAAAACTGATCTTTCTAAAGGAAGGTTTAACTCTGTGAGTTGAACACACACCACACAAAGAAGTTACTGAGAATTCTTCTTTCTTGCAGTATATGAAGAAATCCCGTTTCCAACGAAGGCCACAAACAGGTCAAAATATCCACTTGCAGAGTTAACAAACAGAGCGTTTCCAAACTGCTCTATGAAAAGAAAGGTTAAACTCTGTGAGTTGAACACATCCAGTACAAAGTAGTTTCTGAGAATGATTCTGTCTAGTTTTTAAACGAGGATATTGCCATTTCTAAGATTGGCCTCAAATCTCTTGAAATCTCCACTTGCAAATTCCACAAAAAGAGTGTTTCAAAACTGCTCTGTCTAAAGGAACGTTCAGCTCTGTGAGTTGAATACAAACAACGCAAAGAAGTTACTGAGAATTCTTCTGTCTAGCATTCTATGAAGAAATCCCGTTTCCAACGAAGGCCTCAACCAGGTCTAAATATCCACTTGCAGACTTAACAAACAGAGTGTTTTCAAACTGCTCTATGAAAAGGAAGGTTAAACTCTGTGAGTTGAACACACCCATTACAAAGTAGTTTCTGAGAATGATTCTGTGTAGTTTTGAAACGGGGTTATTTCAATTTCTAAGATTGGCCTCAAATCGCAGGAAATCTCCACTTGCAATTTCCACAAAAAGAGTGTTTCAAAACTGATCTTTCTAAAGGAAGGTTTAACTCTGTGAGTTGAACACACACCACACAAAGAAGTTACTGAGAATTCTTCTTTCTAAAGGAAGGTTTAACTCTGTGAGTTGAACACACACCACACAAAGAAGTTACTGAGAATTCTTCTTTCTTGCAGTATATGAAGAAATCCCGTTTCCAACGAAGGCCACAAAGAGGTCTAAATATCCACTTGCAGATTTAACAAACAGAGTGTTTCCAAACTGCTCTATGAAAAGAAAGGTTAAACTCTGTGAGTTGAACACATCCAGTGCAAAGTAGTTTCTGAGAATGATTCTGTCTAGTTTTTAAACGACGATATTGCCATTTCTAAGATTGGCCTCAAATCTCTTGAAATCTCCACTTGCAAATTCCACAAAAAGAGTGTTTCAAAACTGCTCTGTCTAAAGGAACGTTCAGCTCTGTGAGTTGAATACAAACAATGCAAAGAAGTTACTGAGAATTCTTCTGTCTAGCATTTTATGAAGAAATCCCATTTCCAACGAAGGCCTCAACCAGGTCTAAATATGCACTTGCAGACTTAACAAACAGAGTGTTTTCAAACTGCTCTGTGAAAAGGGTGGTTAAACTCTGTGAGTTGAACACACCCATTACAAAGTAGTTTCTGAGAATGATTCTGTGTAGCTTTGAAACGGGGTTCTTTCAATTTCTAAGATTGGCCTCAAATCGCAGGAAATCTCCACTTGCAATTTCCACAAAAAGAGTGTTTCAAAACTGATCTTTCTAAAGGAAGGTTTAAATCTGTGAGTTGAACACACACCACACAAAGAAGTTACTGAGAATTCTTCTTTCTTGCAGTATATGAAGAAATCCCGTTTCCAACGATGGCCACAAACAGGACTAAATATCCACTTGCAGACTTAACAAAAAGTGTTTCCAAACTGCTCTATGAAAAGAAAGGTTAAACTCTGTGAGTTGAACACCTCCAGTACAAAGTAGTTTCTGAGAATGATTCTGTCTAGTTTTTAAACGAGGATATTGCCATTTCTAAGATTGGCCTCAAATCTCTTGAAATCTCCACTTGCAAATTCCACAAAAAGAGTGTTTCAAAACTGCTCTGTCTAAAGGAACGTTCAGCTCTGTGAGTTGAATACAAACAACGCAAAGAAGTTACTGAGAATTCTTCTGTCTAGCATTCTATGAAGAAATCCCGTTTCCAACGAAGGCCTCAACCAGGTCTAAATATCCACTTGCAGACTTAACAAACAGAGTGTTTTCAAACTGCTCTATGAAAAGGAAGGTTAAACTCTGTGAGTTGAAGACACGCATTACAAAGTAGTTTCTGAGAATGATTCTGTGTAGTTTTGAAACGGGGTTATTTCAATTTCTAAGATTGGCCTCAAATCGCAGGAAATCTCCACTTGCAATTTCCACAAAAAGAGTGTTTCAAAACTGATCTTTCTAAAGGAAGGTTTAACTCTGTGAGTTGAACACACACCACACAAAGAAGTTACTGAGAATTCTTCTTTCTTGCAGTATATGAAGAAATCCCGTTTCCAACGAAGGCCACAAACAGGTCAAAATATCCACTTGCAGAGTTAACAAACAGAGCGTTTCCAAACTGCTCTATGAAAAGAAAGGTTAAACTCTGTGAGTTGAACACATCCAGTACAAAGTAGTTTCTGAGAATGATTCTGTCTAGTTTTTAAACGAGGATATTGCCATTTCTAAGATTGGCCTCAAATCTCTTGAAATCTCCACTTGCAAATTCCACAAAAAGAGTGTTTCAAAACTGCTCTGTCTAAAGGAACGTTCAGCTCTGTGAGTTGAATACAAACAACGCAAAGAAGTTACTGAGAATTCTTCTGTCTAGCATTCTATGAAGAAATCCCGTTTCCAACGAAGGCCTCAACCAGGTCTAAATATCCACTTGCAGACTTAACAAACAGAGTGTTTTCAAACTGCTCTATGAAAAGGAAGGTTAAACTCTGTGAGTTGAACACACCCATTACAAAGTAGTTTCTGAGAATGATTCTGTGTAGTTTTGAAACGGGGTTATTTCAATTTCTAAGATTGGCCTCAAATCGCAGGAAATCTCCACTTGCAATTTCCACAAAAAGAGTGTTTCAAAACTGATCTTTCTAAAGGAAGGTTTAACTCTGTGAGTTGAACACACACCACACAAAGAAGTTACTGAGAATTCTTCTTTCTAAAGGAAGGTTTAACTCTGTGAGTTGAACACACACCACACAAAGAAGTTACTGAGAATTCTTCTTTCTTGCAGTATATGAAGAAATCCCGTTTCCAACGAAGGCCACAAAGAGGTCTAAATATCCACTTGCAGATTTAACAAACAGAGTGTTTCCAAACTGCTCTATGAAAAGAAAGGTTAAACTCTGTGAGTTGAACACATCCAGTGCAAAGTAGTTTCTGAGAATGATTCTGTCTAGTTTTTAAACGACGATATTGCCATTTCTAAGATTGGCCTCAAATCTCTTGAAATCTCCACTTGCAAATTCCACAAAAAGAGTGTTTCAAAACTGCTCTGTCTAAAGGAACGTTCAGCTCTGTGAGTTGAATACAAACAATGCAAAGAAGTTACTGAGAATTCTTCTGTCTAGCATTTTATGAAGAAATCCCATTTCCAACGAAGGCCTCAACCAGGTCTAAATATGCACTTGCAGACTTAACAAACAGAGTGTTTTCAAACTGCTCTGTGAAAAGGGTGGTTAAACTCTGTGAGTTGAACACACCCATTACAAAGTAGTTTCTGAGAATGATTCTGTGTAGCTTTGAAACGGGGTTCTTTCAATTTCTAAGATTGGCCTCAAATCGCAGGAAATCTCCACTTGCAATTTCCACAAAAAGAGTGTTTCAAAACTGATCTTTCTAAAGGAAGGTTTAAATCTGTGAGTTGAACACACACCACACAAAGAAGTTACTGAGAATTCTTCTTTCTTGCAGTATATGAAGAAATCCCGTTTCCAACGATGGCCACAAACAGGACTAAATATCCACTTGCAGACTTAACAAAAAGTGTTTCCAAACTGCTCTATGAAAAGAAAGGTTAAACTCTGTGAGTTGAACACCTCCAGTACAAAGTAGTTTCTGAGAATGATTCTGTCTAGTTTTTAAACGAGGATATTGCCATTTCTAAGATTGGCCTCAAATCTCTTGAAATCTCCACTTGCAAATTCCACAAAAAGAGTGTTTCAAAACTGCTCTGTCTAAAGGAACGTTCAGCTCTGTGAGTTGAATACAAACAACGCAAAGAAGTTACTGAGAATTCTTCTGTCTAGCATTCTATGAAGAAATCCCGTTTCCAACGAAGGCCTCAACCAGGTCTAAATATCCACTTGCAGACTTAACAAACAGAGTGTTTTCAAACTGCTCTATGAAAAGGAAGGTTAAACTCTGTGAGTTGAAGACACGCATTACAAAGTAGTTTCTGAGAATGATTCTGTGTAGTTTTGAAACGGGGTTATTTCAATTTCTAAGATTGGCCTCAAATCGCAGGAAATCTCCACTTGCAATTTCCACAAAAAGAGTGTTTCAAAACTGATCTTTCTAAAGGAAGGTTTAACTCTGTGAGTTGAACACACACCACACAAAGAAGTTACTGAGAATTCTTCTTTCTTGCAGTATATGAAGAAATCCCGTTTCCAACGAAGGCCACAAACAGGTCAAAATATCCACTTGCAGAGTTAACAAACAGAGCGTTTCCAAACTGCTCTATGAAAAGAAAGGTTAAACTCTGTGAGTTGAACACATCCAGTACAAAGTAGTTTCTGAGAATGATTCTGTCTAGTTTTTAAACGAGGATATTGCCATTTCTAAGATTGGCCTCAAATCTCTTGAAATCTCCACTTGCAAATTCCACAAAAAGAGTGTTTCAAAACTGCTCTGTCTAAAGGAACGTTCAGCTCTGTGAGTTGAATACAAACAACGCAAAGAAGTTACTGAGAATTCTTCTGTCTAGCATTCTATGAAGAAATCCCGTTTCCAACGAAGGCCTCAACGAGGTCTAAATATCCACTTGCAGACTTAACAAACAGAGTGTTTTCAAACTGCTCTATGAAAAGGAAGGTTAAACTCTGTGAGTTGAACACACCCATTACAAAGTAGTTTCTGAGAATGATTCTGTGTAGTTTTGAAACGGGGTTATTTCAATTTCTAAGATTGGCCTCAAATCGCAGGAAATCTCCACTTGCAATTTCCACAAAAAGAGTGTTTCAAAACTGATCTTTCTAAAGGAAGGTTTAACTCTGTGAGTTGAACACACACCACACAAAGAAGTTACTGAGAATTCTTCTTTCTTGCAGTATATGAAGAAATCCCGTTTCCAACGAAGGCCACAAACAGGTCTAAATATCCACTTGCAGACTTAAGACACAGAGTGTTTCCAAACTGCTCTATGAAAAGAAAGGTTAAACTCTGTGAGTTGAACACATCCAGTACAAAGTAGTTTCTGAGAATGATTCTGTCTAGTTTTTAAACGAGGATATTGCCATTTCTAAGATTGGCCTCAAATCTCTTGAAATCTCCACTTGCAAATTCCACAAAAAGAGTGTTTCAAAACTGCTCTGTCTAAAGGAACGTTCAGCTCTGTGAGTTGAATACAAACAACGCGAAGAAGTTACTGAGAATTCTTCTGTCAGGCATTCTATGAAGAAATCCCGTTTCCAACGAAGGCCTCAACCAGGTCTAAATATCCAATTGCAGACTTAACAAACAGAGTGTTTTCAAACTGCTCTATGCAAAGAAAGGTTAAACTCTGTGAGTTGAACACACCCATTACAAAGTAGTTTCTGAGAATGATTCTGTGTAGTTTTGAAACGGGGTTATTTCAATTTCTAAGATTAGCCTCAAATCGCAGGAAATCTCCACTTGCAATTTCCACAAAAAGAGTGTTTCAAAACTGATCTTTCTAAAGGAATGTTTATCTCTGTGAGTTGAACACACACCACACAAAGAAGTTACTGAGAATTCTTCTTTCTTGCAGTATATGAAGAAATCCCGTTTCCAACGAAGGCCACAAAGAGGTCTAAATATCCACTTGCAGACTTAACAAACAGAGTGTTTCCAAACTGCTCTATGAAAAGAAAGGTTAAACTCTGTGAGTTGAACACATCCAGTACAAAGTAGTTTCTGAGAATGATTCTGTCTAGTTTTTAAACGAGGATATTGCCATTTCTAAGATTGGCCTCAAATCTCTTGAAATCTCCACTTGCAAATTCCACAAAAAGAGTGTTTCAAAACTGCTCTGTCTAAAGGAACGTTCAGCTCTGTGAGTTGAATACAAACAACGCAAAGAAGTTACTGAGAATTCTTCTGTCTAGCATTCTATGAAGAAATCCCGTTTCCAACGAAGGCCTCAACCAGGTCTAAATATCGACTTGCAGACTTAACAAACTGAGTGTTTTCAAACTGCTCTATGAAAAGGAAGGTTAAACTCTGTGAGTTGAACACACCCATTACAAAGTAGTTTCTGAGAATGATTCTGTGTAGTTTTGAAACGGGGTTCTTTCAATTTCTAAGATTGGCCTCAAATCTCAGGAAATCTCCACTTGCAATTTCCACAAAAAGAGTGTTTCAAAACTGATCTTTCTAAAGGAAGGTTTAACTCTGTGAGTTGAACACACACCACACAAAGAAGTTACTGAGAATTCTTCTTTCTTGCAGTATATGAAGAAATCTCGTTTCCAACGAAGGCCACAAAGAGGTCTAAATATCCACTTGCAGACTTAAGAAACAGAGTGTTTCCAAACTGCTCTATGAAAAGAAAGGTTAAACACTGTGAGTTGAACACATCCAGTACAAAGTAGTTTCTGAGAATGATTCTGTCTAGTTTTTAAACGAGGATATTGCCATTTCTAAGATTGCTCTCAAATCTCTTGAAATCTCCACTTGCAAATTCCACAAAAAGAGTGTTTCAAAACTGCTCTGTCTAAAGGAACGTTCAGCTCTGTGAGTTGAATAGAAACAATGCAAAGAATTACTGAGAATTCTTCTGTCTAGCATTTTATGAAGAAATCCCGTTTCCAACGAAGGCCTCAACCAGGTCTAAATATCCACTTGCAGACTTAACAAACAGAGTGTTTTCAAACTGCTCTATGAAAAGGAAGGTTAAACTCTGTGAGTTGAAGACACCCATTACAAAGTAGTTTCTGAGAATGATTCTGTGTAGTTTTGAAACGGGGTTCTTTCAATTTCTAAGATTGGCCTCAAATCGCAGGAAATCTCCACTTGCAATTTCCACAAAAAGAGTGTTTCAAAACTGATCTTTCTAAAGGAAGGTTTAACTCTGTGAGTTGAACACACACCACACAAAGAAGTTACTGAGAATTCTTCTTTCTTGCAGTATATGAAGAAATCCCGTTTCCAACGAAGGCCACAAACAGGTCAAAATATCCACTTGCAGAGTTAACAAACAGAGCGTTTCCAAACTGCTCTATGAAAAGAAAGGTTAAACTCTGTGAGTTGAACACATCCAGTACAAAGTAGTTTCTGAGAATGATTCTGTCTAGTTTTTAAACGAGGATATTGCCATTTCTAAGATTGGCCTCAAATCTCTTGAAATCTCCACTTGCAAATTCCACAAAAAGAGTGTTTCAAAACTGCTCTGTCTAAAGGAACGTTCAGCTCTGTGAGTTGAATACAAACAACGCAAAGAAGTTACTGAGAATTCTTCTGTCTAGCATTCTATGAAGAAATCCCGTTTCCAACGAAGGCCTCAACCAGGTCTAAATATCCACTTGCAGACTTAACAAACAGAGTGTTTTCAAACTGCTCTATGAAAAGGAAGGTTAAACTCTGTGAGTTGAACACACCCATTACAAAGTAGTTTCTGAGAATGATTCTGTGTAGTTTTGAAACGGGGTTCTTTCAATTTCTAAGATTGGCCTCAAATCGCAGGAAATCTCCACTTGCAATTTCCACAAAAAGAGTGTTTCAAAACTGATCTTTCTAAAGGAAGGTTTAACTCTGTGAGTTGAACACACACCACACAAAGGAGTTACTGAGAATTCTTCTTTCTTGCAGTATATGAAGAAATCCCGTTTCCAACGAAGGCCACAAAGAGGTCTAAATATCCACTTGCAGACTTAACAAACAGAGTGTTTCCAAACTGCTCTATGAAAAGAAAGGTTAAACTCTGTGAGTTGAACACCTCCAGTACAAAGTAGTTTCTGAGAATGATTCTGTCTAGTTTTTAAACGAGGATATTGCCATTTCTAAGATTGGCCTCAAATCTCTTGAAATCTCCACTTGCAAATTCCACAAAAAGAGTGTTTCAAAACTGCTCTGTCTAAAGGAACGTTCAGCTCTGTGAGTTGAATACAAACAACGCAAAGAAGTTACTGAGAATTCTTCTGTCTAGCATTCTATGAAGAAATCCCGTTTCCAACGAAGGCCTCAACCAGGTCTAAATATCCACTTGCAGACTTAACAAACAGAGTGTTTTCAAACTGCTCTATGAAAAGGAAGGTTAAACTCTGTGAGTTGAAGACACGCATTACAAAGTAGTTTCTGAGAATGATTCTGTGTAGTTTTGAAACGGGGTTATTTCAATTTCTAAGATTGGCCTCAAATCGCAGGAAATCTCCACTTGCAATTTCCACAAAAAGAGTGTTTCAAAACTGATCTTTCTAAAGGAAGGTTTAACTCTGTGAGTTGAACACACACCACACAAAGAAGTTACTGAGAATTCTTCTTTCTTGCAGTATATGAAGAAATCCCGTTTCCAACGAAGGCCACAAACAGGTCAAAATATCCACTTGCAGAGTTAACAAACAGAGCGTTTCCAAACTGCTCTATGAAAAGAAAGGTTAAACTCTGTGAGTTGAACACATCCAGTACAAAGTAGTTTCTGAGAATGATTCTGTCTAGTTTTTAAACGAGGATATTGCCATTTCTAAGATTGGCCTCAAATCTCTTGAAATCTCCACTTGCAAATTCCACAAAAAGAGTGTTTCAAAACTGCTCTGTCTAAAGGAACGTTCAGCTCTGTGAGTTGAATACAAACAACGCAAAGAAGTTACTGAGAATTCTTCTGTCTAGCATTCTATGAAGAAATCCCGTTTCCAACGAAGGCCTCAACCAGGTCTAAATATCCACTTGCAGACTTAACAAACAGAGTGTTTTCAAACTGCTCTATGAAAAGGAAGGTTAAACTCTGTGAGTTGAACACACCCATTACAAAGTAGTTTCTGAGAATGATTCTGTGTAGTTTTGAAACGGGGTTATTTCAATTTCTAAGATTGGCCTCAAATCGCAGGAAATCTCCACTTGCAATTTCCACAAAAAGAGTGTTTCAAAACTGATCTTTCTAAAGGAAGGTTTAACTCTGTGAGTTGAACACACACCACACAAAGAAGTTACTGAGAATTCTTCTTTCTAAAGGAAGGTTTAACTCTGTGAGTTGAACACACACCACACAAAGAAGTTACTGAGAATTCTTCTTTCTTGCAGTATATGAAGAAATCCCGTTTCCAACGAAGGCCACAAAGAGGTCTAAATATCCACTTGCAGACTTAACAAACAGAGTGTTTCCAAACTGCTCTATGAAAAGAAAGGTTAAACTCTGTGAGTTGAACACATCCAGTGCAAAGTAGTTTCTGAGAATGATTCTGTCTAGTTTTTAAACGACGATATTGCCATTTCTAAGATTGGCCTCAAATCTCTTGAAATCTCCACTTGCAAATTCCACAAAAAGAGTGTTTCAAAACTGCTCTGTCTAAAGGAACGTTCAGCTCTGTGAGTTGAATACAAACAATGCAAAGAAGTTACTGAGAATTCTTCTGTCTAGCATTTTATGAAGAAATCCCATTTCCAACGAAGGCCTCAACCAGGTCTAAATATGCACTTGCAGACTTAACAAACAGAGTGTTTTCAAACTGCTCTGTGAAAAGGGTGGTTAAACTCTGTGAGTTGAACACACCCATTACAAAGTAGTTTCTGAGAATGATTCTGTGTAGCTTTGAAACGGGGTTCTTTCAATTTCTAAGATTGGCCTCAAATCGCAGGAAATCTCCACTTGCAATTTCCACAAAAAGAGTGTTTCAAAACTGATCTTTCTAAAGGAAGGTTTAAATCTGTGAGTTGAACACACACCACACAAAGAAGTTACTGAGAATTCTTCTTTCTTGCAGTATATGAAGAAATCCCGTTTCCAACGATGGCCACAAACAGGACTAAATATCCACTTGCAGACTTAACAAAAAGTGTTTCCAAACTGCTCTATGAAAAGAAAGGTTAAACTCTGTGAGTTGAACACCTCCAGTACAAAGTAGTTTCTGAGAATGATTCTGTCTAGTTTTTAAACGAGGATATTGCCATTTCTAAGATTGGCCTCAAATCTCTTGAAATCTCCACTTGCAAATTCCACAAAAAGAGTGTTTCAAAACTGCTCTGTCTAAAGGAACGTTCAGCTCTGTGAGTTGAATACAAACAACGCAAAGAAGTTACTGAGAATTCTTCTGTCTAGCATTCTATGAAGAAATCCCGTTTCCAACGAAGGCCTCAACCAGGTCTAAATATCCACTTGCAGACTTAACAAACAGAGTGTTTTCAAACTGCTCTATGAAAAGGAAGGTTAAACTCTGTGAGTTGAAGACACCCATTACAAAGTAGTTTCTGAGAATGATTCTGTGTAGTTTTGAAACGGGGTTATTTCAATTTCTAAGATTGGCCTCAAATCGCAGGAAATCTCCACTTGCAATTTCCACAAAAAGAGTGTTTCAAAACTGATCTTTCTAAAGGAAGGTTTAACTCTGTGAGTTGAACACACACCACACAAAGAAGTTACTGAGAATTCTTCTTTCTTGCAGTATATGAAGAAATCCCGTTTCCAACGAAGGCCACAAAGAGGTCTAAATATCCACTTGCAGACTTAACAAACAGAGTGTTTCCAAACTGCTCTATGAAAAGAAAGGTTAAACTCTGTGAGTTGAACACCTCCAGTACAAAGTAGTTTCTGAGAATGATTCTGTCTAGTTTTTAAACGAGGATATTGCCATTTCTAGGATTGGCCTCAAATCCCTTGAAATCTCCACTTGCAAATTCCACAAAAAGAGTGTTTCAAAACTGCTCTGTCTAAAGGAACGTTCAGCTCTGTGAGTTGAATACAAACAACGCAAAGAAGTTACTGAGAATTCTTCTGTCTAGCATTCTATGAAGAAATCCCGTTTCCAACGAAGGCCTCAACCAGGTCTAAATATCCACTTGCAGACTTAACAAACAGAGTGTTTTCAAACTGCTCTATGAAAAGAAAGGTTAAACTCTGTGAGTTGAACACACCCATTACAAAGTAGTTTCTGAGAATGATTCTGTGTAGTTTTGAAACGGGGTTCTTTCAATTTCTAAGATTGCCCTCAAATCGCAGGAAATCTCCACTTGCAATTTCCACAAAAAGAGTGTTTCAAAACTGATCTTTCTAAAGGAAGGTTTAACTCTGTGTGTTGAACACACACCACACAAAGAAGTTACTGAGAATTCTTCTTTCTTGCAGTATATGAAGAAATCCCGTTTCCAACGAAGGCCACAAAGAGGTCTAAATATCCACTTGCAGACTTAAGAAACAGAGTGTTTCCAAACTGCTCTATGAAAAGAAAGGTTAAACTCTGTGAGTTGAACACACCCATTACAAAGTAGTTTCTGAGAATGATTCTGTGTAGTTTTGAAACTGGGTTCTTTCAATTTCTAAGATTGGCCTCAAATCGCAGGAAATCTCCACTTGCAATTTCCACAAAAAGAGTGTTTCAAAACTGATCTTTCTAAAGGAAGGTTTAACTCTGTGTGTTGAACACACACCACACAAAGAAGTTACTGAGAATTCTTCTTTCTTGCAGTATATGAAGAAATCCCGTTTCCAACGAAGGCCACAAAGAGGTCTAAATATCCACTTGCAGACTTAAGAAACAGAGTGTTTCCAAACTGCTCTATGAAAAGAAAGGTTAAACTCTGTGAGTTGAACACATCCAGTACAAGGTAGTTTCTGAGAATGATTCTGTCTAGTTTTTAAACGAGGATATTGCCATTTCTAAGATTGGCCTCAAATCTCTTGAAATCTCCACTTGCAAATTCCACAAAAAGAGTGTTTCAAAACTGCTCTGTCTAAAGGAACGTTCAGCTCTGTGAGTTGAATACAAACAACGCAAAGAAGTTGCTGAGAATTATTCTGTCTAGCATTCTATGAAGAAATCCCGTTTCCAACGAAGGCCTCAACCAGGTCTAAATATCCACTTGCAGACTTAACAAACAGAGTGTTTTCAAACTGCTCTATGAAAAGAAAGGTTAAACTCTGTGAGTTGAACACACCCATTACAAAGTAGTTTCTGAGAATGATTCTGTGTAGTTTTGAAACGGGGTTATTTCAATTTCTAAGATTGGCCTCAAATCGCAGGAAATCTCCACTTGCAATTTCCACAAAAAGAGTGTTTCAAAACTGGTCTTTCTAAAGGAAGGTTTAACTCTGTGAGTTGAACACACACCACACAAAGAAGTTACTGAGAATTCTTCTTTCTTGCAGTATATGAAGAAATCCCGTTTCCAACGAAGGCCACAAAGAGGTCTAAATATCCACTTGCAGACTTAACAAACAGAGTGTTTCCAAACTGCTCTATGAAAAGAAAGGTTAAACTCTGTGAGTTGAACACCTCCAGTACAAAGTAGTTTCTGAGAATGATTCTGTCTAGTTTTTAAACGAGGATATTGCCATTTCTAAGATTGGCCTCAAATCTCTTGAAATCTCCACTTGCAAATTCCACAAAAAGAGTGTTTCAAAACTGCTCTGTCTAAAGGAACGTTCAGCTCTGTGAGTTGAATACAAACAACGCAAAGAAGTTACTGAGAATTCTTCTGTCTAGCATTCTATGAAGAAATCCCGTTTCCAACGAAGGCCTCAACCAGGTCTAAATATCCACTTGCAGACTTAACAAACAGAGTGTTTTCAAACTGCTCTATGAAAAGGAAGGTTAAACTCTGTGAGTTGAAGACACGCATTACAAAGTAGTTTCTGAGAATGATTCTGTGTAGTTTTGAAACGGGGTTCTTTCAATTTCTAAGATTGGCCTCAAATCGCAGGAAATCTCCACTTGCAATTTCCACAAAAAGAGTGTTTCAAAACTGATCTTTCTAAAGGAAGGTTTAACTCTGTGAGTTGAACACACACCACACAAAGAAGTTACTGAGAATTCTTCTTTCTTGCAGTATATGAAGAAACCCCGTTTCCAACGAAGGCCACAAACAGGTCAAAATATCCACTTGCAGAGTTAACAAACAGAGCGTTTCCAAACTGCTCTATGAAAAGAAAGGTTAAACTCTGTGAGTTGAACACATCCAGTACAAAGTAGTTTCTGAGAATGATTCTGTCTAGTTTTTAAACGAGGATATTGCCATTTCTAAGATTGGCCTCAAATCTCTTGAAATCTCCACTTGCAAATTCCACAAAAAGAGTGTTTCAAAACTGCTCTGTCTAAAGGAAAGTTCAGCTCTGTGAGTTGAATACAAACAACGCAAAGAAGTTACTGAGAATTCTTCTGTCTAGCATTCTATGAAGAAATCCCGTTTCCAACGAAGGCCTCAACCAGGTCTAAATATCCACTTGCAGACTTAACAAACAGAGTGTTTTCAAACTGCTCTATGAAAAGGAAGGTTAAACTCTGTGAGTTGAACACACCCATTACAAAGTAGTTTCTGAGAATGATTCTGTGTAGTTTTGAAACGGGGTTATTTCAATTTCTAAGACTGGCCTCAAATCGCAGGAAATCTCCACTTGCAATTTCCACAAAAAGAGTGTTTCAAAACTGATCTTTCTAAAGGAAGGTTTAACTCTGTGAGTTGAACACACACCACACAAAGAAGTTACTGAGAATTCTTCTTTCTAAAGGAAGGTTTAACTCTGTGAGTTGAACACACACCACACAAAGAAGTTACTGAGAATTCTTCTTTCTTGCAGTATATGAAGAAATCCCGTTTCCAACGAAGGCCACAAAGAGGTCTAAATATCCACTTGCAGACTTAACAAACAGAGTGTTTCCAAACTGCTCTATGAAAAGAAAGGTTAAACTCTGTGAGTTGAACACATCCAGTGCAAAGTAGTTTCTGAGAATGATTCTGTCTAGTTTTTAAACGACGATATTGCCATTTCTAAGATTGGCCTCAAATCTCTTGAAATCTCCACTTGCAAATTCCACAAAAAGAGTGTTTCAAAACTGCTCTGTCTAAAGGAACGTTCAGCTCTGTGAGTTGAATACAAACAATGCAAAGAAGTTACTGAGAATTCTTCTGTCTAGCATTTCATGAAGAAATCCCATTTCCAACGAAGGCCTCAACCAGGTCTAAATATCCACTTGCAGACTTAACAAACAGAGTGTTTTCAAACTGCTCTGTGAAAAGGGTGGTTAAACTCTGTGAGTTGAACACACCCATTACAAAGTAGTTTCTGAGAATGATTCTGTGTAGCTTTGAAACGGGGTTCTTTCAATTTCTGATTGGCCTCAAATCGCAGGAAATCTCCACTTGCAATTTCCACAAAAAGAGTGTTTCAAAACTGATCTTTCTAAAGGAAGGTTTAACTCTGTGAGTTGAACACACATCACAAAAAGAAGTTGCTGAGAATTCTTCTTTCTTGCAGTATATGAAGAAATCCCGTTTCCAACGAAGGCCACAAACAGGTCAAAATATCCACTTGCAGACTTAACAAACAGAGTGTTTCCAAACTGCTCTATGAAAAGAAAGGTTAAACTCTGTGAGTTGAACACATCCAGTACAAAGTAGTTTCTGAGAATGATTCTGTCTAGTTTTAAAACGAGGATATTGGCATTTCTAAGATTGGCCTCAAATCTCTTGAAATCTCCACTTGCAAATTCCAGAAAAAGAGTGTTTCAAACTGCTCTGTCTAAAGGAACGTTCAGCTCTGTGAGTTGAATACAAACAACGCAAAGAAGTTACTGAGAATTCTTCTGTCTAGCATTCTATGAAGAAATCCCGTTTCCATCGAAGGCCTCAACCAGGTCTAAATATCCACTTGCAGACTTAACAAACAGAGTGTTTTCAAACTGCTCTATGAAAAGAAAGGTTAAACTCTGTGAGTTGAACACACCCATTACAAAGTAGTTTCTGAGAATGATTCTGTGTAGTTTTGAAACGGGGTTATTTCAATTTCTAAGATTGGCCTCAAATCGCAGGAAATCTCCCCTTGCAATTTCCACAAAAAGAGTGTTTCAAAACTGATCTTTCTAAAGGAAGGTTTAACTCTGTGAGTTGAACACACACCACACAAAGAAGTTACTGAGAATTCTTCTTTCTTGCAGTATATGAAGAAATCCCGTTTCCAACGAAGGCCACAAAGAGGTCTAAATATCCACTTGCAGACTTAAGAAACAGAGTGTTTCCAAACTGCTCTATGAAAAGAAAGGTTAAACTCTGTGAGTTGAACACACCCATTACAAAGTAGTTTCTGAGAATGATTCTGTGTAGTTTTGAAACGGGGTTCTTTCAATTTCTAAGATTGGCCTCAAATCGCAGGAAATCTCCACTTGCAATTTCCACAAAAAGAGTGTTTCAAAACTGATCTTTCTAAAGGAAGGTTTAACTCTGTGTGTTGAACACACACCACACAAAGAAGTTACTGAGAATTCTTCTTTCTTGCAGTATATGAAGAAATCCCGTTTCCAACGAAGGCCACAAAGAGGTCTAAATATCCACTTGCAGACTTAAGAAACAGAGTGTTTCCAAACTGCTCTATGAAAAGAAAGGTTAAACTCTGTGAGTTGAACACATCCAGTACAAGGTAGTTTCTGAGAATGATTCTGTCTAGTTTTTAAACGAGGATATTGCCATTTCTAAGATTGGCCTCAAATCTCTTGAAATCTCCACTTGCAAATTCCACAAAAAGAGTGTTTCAAAACTGCTCTGTCTAAAGGAACGTTCAGCTCTGTGAGTTGAATACAAACAACGCAAAGAAGTTGCTGAGAATTATTCTGTCTAGCATTCTATGAAGAAATCCCGTTTCCAACGAAGGCCTCAACCAGGTCTAAATATCCACTTGCAGACTTAACAAACAGAGTGTTTTCAAACTGCTCTATGAAAAGAAAGGTTAAACTCTGTGAGTTGAACACACCCATTACAAAGTAGTTTCTGAGAATGATTCTGTGTAGTTTTGAAACGGGGTTATTTCAATTTCTAAGATTGGCCTCAAATCGCAGGAAATCTCCACTTGCAATTTCCACAAAAAGAGTGTTTCAAAACTGATCTTTCTAAAGGAAGGTTTAACTCTGTGAGTTGAACACACACCACACAAAGAAGTTACTGAGAATTCTTCTTTCTTGCAGTATATGAAGAAATCCCGTTTCCAACGAAGGCCACAAACAGGTCAAAATATCCACTTGCAGAGTTAACAAACAGAGCGTTTCCAAACTACTGTATGAAAAGAAAGGTTAAACTCTGTGAGTTGAACACATCCAGTACAAAGTAGTTTCTGAGAATGATTCTGTCTAGTTTTTAAACGAGGATATTGCCATTTCTAAGATTGGCCTCAAATCTCTTGAAATCTCCACTTGCAAATTCCACAAAAAGAGTGTTTCAAAACTGCTCTGTCTAAAGGAACGTTCAGCTCTGTGAGTTGAATACAAACAACGCAAAGAAGTTACTGAGAATTCTTCTGTCTAGCATTCTATGAAGAAATCCCGTTTCCAACGAAGGCCTCAACCAGGTCTAAATATCCACTTGCAGACTTAACAAACAGAGTGTTTTCAAACTGCTCTATGAAAAGGAAGGTTAAACTCTGTGAGTTGAACACACCCATTACAAAGTAGTTTCTGAGAATGATTCTGTGTAGTTTTGAAACGGGGTTATTTCAATTTCTAAGATTGGCCTCAAATCGCAGGAAATCTCCACTTGCAATTTCCACAAAAAGAGTGTTTCAAAACTGATCTTTCTAAAGGAAGGTTTAACTCTGTGAGTTGAACACACACCACACAAAGAAGTTACTGAGAATTCTTCTTTCTTGCAGTATATGAAGAAATCCCGTTTCCAACGAAGGCCACAAACAGGTCTAAATATCCACTTGCAGACTTAAGAAACAGAGTGTTTCCAAACTGCTCTATGAAAAGAAAGGTTAAACTCTGTGAGTTGAACACATCCAGTACAAAGTAGTTTCTGAGAATGATTCTGTCTAGTTTTTAAACGAGGATATTGCCATTTCTAAGATTGGCCTCAAATCTCTTGAAATCTCCACTTGCAAATTCCACAAAAAGAGTGTTTCAAAACTGCTCTGTCTAAAGGAACGTTCAGCTCTGTGAGTTGAATACAAACAACGCAAAGAAGTTACTGAGAATTCTTCTGTCTAGCATTCTATGAAGAAATCCCGTTTCCAACGAAGGCCTCAACCAGGTCTAAATATCCACTTGCAGACTTAACAAACAGAGTGTTTTCAAACTGCTCTATGAAAAGGAAGGTTAAACTCTGTGAGTTGAACACACCCATTACAAAGTAGTTTCTGAGAATGATTCTGTGTAGTTTTGAAACGGGGTTATTTCAATTTCTAAGATTGGCCTCAAATCGCAGGAAATCTCCACTTGCAATTTCCACAAAAAGAGTGTTTCAAAACTGATCTTTCTAAAGGAAGGTTTAACTCTGTGAGTTGAACACACACCACACAAAGAAGTTACTGAGAATTCTTCTTTCTTGCAGTATATGAAGAAATCCCGTTTCCAACGAAGGCCACAAACAGGTCAAAATATCCACTTGCAGAGTTAACAAACAGAGCGTTTCCAAACTGCTCTATGAAAAGAAAGGTTAAACTCTGTGAGTTGAACACATCCAGTACAAAGTAGTTTCTGAGAATGATTCTGTCTAGTTTTTAAACGAGGATATTGCCATTACTAAGATTGGCCTCAAATCTCTTGAAATCTCCACTTGCAAATTCCACAAAAAGAGTGTTTCAAAACTGCTCTGTCTAAAGTAACGTTCAGCTCTGTGAGTTGAATACAAACAACGCAAAGAAGTTACTGAGAATTCTTCTGTCTAGCATTCTATGAAGAAATCCCGTTTCCAACGAAGGCCTCAACGACGTCTAAATATCCACTTGCAGACTTAAGAAACAGAGTGTTTTCAAACTGCTCTATGAAAAGGAAGGTTAAACTCTGTGAGTTGAACACACCCATTACAAAGTAGTTTCTGAGAATGATTCTGTGTAGTTTTGAAACGGGGTTATTTCAATTTCTAAGATTGGCCTCAAATCGCAGGAAATCTCCACTTGCAATTTCCACAAAAAGAGTGTTTCAAAACTGATCTTTCTAAAGGAAGGTTTAACTCTGTGAGTTGAACACACACCACACAAAGAAGTTACTGAGAATTCTTCTTTCTTGCAGTATATGAAGAAATCCCGTTTCCAACGAAGGCCACAAACAGGTCTAAATATCCACTTGCAGACTTAAGAAACAGAGTGTTTCCAAACTGCTCTATGAAAAGAAAGGTTAAACTCTGTGAGTTGAACACATCCAGTACAAAGTAGTTTCTGAGAATGATTCTGTCTAGTTTTTAAACGAGGATATTGCCATTTCTAAGATTGGCCTCAAATCTCTTGAAATCTCCACTTGCAAATTCCACAAAAAGAGTGTTTCAAAACTGCTCTGTCTAAAGGAACGTTCAGCTCTGTGAGTTGAATACAAACAACGGAAAGAAGTTACTGAGAATTCTTCTGTCTAGCATTCTATGAAGAAATCCCGTTTCCAACGAAGGCCTCAACCAGGTCTAAATATCCACTTGCAGACTTAAAAAACAGAGTGTTTTCAAACTGCTCTATGAAAAGGAAGGTTAAACTCTGTGAGTTGAACACACCCATTACAAAGTAGTTTCTGAGAATGATTCTGTGTAGTTTTGAAACGGGGTTATTTCAATTTCTAAGATTGGCCTCAAATCGCAGGAAATCTCCACTTGCAATTTCCACAAAAAGAGTGTTTCAAAACTGATCTTTCTAAAGGAAGGTTTAACTCTGTGAGTTGAACACACACCACACAAAGAAGTTACTGAGAATTCTTCTTTCTTGCAGTATATGAAGAAATCCCGTTTCCAACGAAGGCCACAAACAGGTCAAAATATCCACTTGCAGAGTTAACAAACAGAGTGTTTCCAAACTACTGTATGAAAAGAAAGGTTAAACTCTGTGAGTTGAACACATCCAGTACAAAGTAGTTTCTGAGAATGATTCTGTCTAGTTTTTAAACGAGGATATTGCCTTTACTAAGATTGGCCTCAAATCTCTTGAAATCTCCACTTGCAAATTCCACAAAAAGAGTGTTTCAAAACTGCTCTGTCTAAAGGAACGTTCAGCTCTGTGAGTTGAATACAAACAACGCAAAGAAGTTACTGAGAATTCTTCTGTCTAGCATTCTATGAAGAAATCCCGTTTCCAACGAAGGCCTCAACGAGGTCTAAATAACCACTTGCAGACTTAAGAAACAGAGTGTTTTCAAACTGCTCTATGAAAAGGAAGGTTAAACTCTGTGAGTTGAACACACCCATTACAAAGTAGTTTCTGAGAATGATTCTGTGTAGTTTTGAAACGGGGTTATTTCAATTTCTAAGATTGGCCTCAAATCGCAGGAAATCTCCACTTGCAATTTCCACAAAAAGAGTGTTTCAAAACTGATCTTTCTAAAGGAAGGTTTAACTCTGTGAGTTGAACACACACCACACAAAGAAGTTACTGAGAATTCTTCTTTCTTGCAGTATATGAAGAAATCCCGTTTCCAACGAAGGCCACAAAGAGGTCTAAATATCCACTTGCAGACTTAACAAACAGAGTGTTTCCAAACTGCTCTATGAAAAGAAAGGTTAAACTCTGTGAGTTGAACACATCCAGTACAAAGTAGTTTCTGAGAATGATTCTGTCTAGTTTTAAAACGAGGATATTGCCATTTCTAAGATTGGCCTCAAATCTCTTGAAATCTCCACTTGCAAATTCCACAAAAAGAGTGTTTCAAACTGCTCTGTCTAAAGGAACGTTCAGCTCTGTGAGTTGAATACAAACAACGCAAAGAAGTTACTGAGAATTCTTCTGTCTAGCATTCTATGAAGAAATCCCGTTTCCATCGAAGGCCTCAACCAGGTCTAAATATCCACTTGCAGACTTAACAAACAGAGTGTTTTCAAACTGCTCTATGAAAAGAAAGGTTAAACTCTGTGAGTTGAACACACCCATTACAAAGTAGTTTCTGAGAATGATTCTGTGTAGTTTTGAAACGGGGTTATTTCAATTTCTAAGATTGGCCTCAAATCGCAGGAAATCTCCCCTTGCAATTTCCACAAAAAGAGTGTTTCAAAACTGATCTTTCTAAAGGAAGGTTTAACTCTGTGAGTTGAACACACACCACACAAAGAAGTTACTGAGAATTCTTCTTTCTTGCAGTATATGAAGAAATCCCGTTTCCAACGAAGGCCACAAAGAGGTCTAAATATCCACTTGCAGACTTAAGAAACAGAGTGTTTCCAAACTGCTCTATGAAAAGAAAGGTTAAACTCTGTGAGTTGAACACATCCAGTACAAAGTAGTTTCTGAGAATGATTCTGTGTAGTTTTGAAACGGGGTTCTTTCAATTTCTAAGATTGGCCTCAAATCGCAGGAAATCTCCACTTGCAATTTCCACAAAAAGAGTGTTTCAAAACTGATCTTTCTAATGGAAGGTTTAACTCTGTGTGTTGAACACACACCACACAAAGAAGTTACTGAGAATTCTTCTTTCTTGCAGTATATGAAGAAATCCCGTTTCCAACGAAGGCCACAAAGAGGTCTAAATATCCACTTGCAGACTTAAGAAACAGAGTGTTTCCAAACTGCTCTATGAAAAGAAAGGTTAAACTCTGTGAGTTGAACACATTCAGTACAAGGTAGTTTCTGAGAATGATTCTGTCTAGTTTTTAAACGAGGATATTGCCATTTCTAAGATTGGCCTCAAATCTCTTGAAATCTCCACTTGCAAATTCCACAAAAAGAGTGTTTCAAAACTGCTCTGTCTAAAGGAACGTTCAGCTCTGTGAGTTGAATACAAACAACGCAAAGAAGTTGCTGAGAATTCTTCTGTCTAGCATTCTATGAAGAAATCCCGTTTCCAACGAAGGCCTCAACCAGGTCTAAATATCCACTTGCAGACTTAACAAACAGAGTGTTTTCAAACTGCTCTGTGAAAAGAAAGGTTAAACTCTGTGAGTTGAACACACCCATTACAAAGTAGTTTCTGAGAATGATTCTGTGTAGTTTTGAAACGGGGTTATTTCAATTTCTAAGATTGGCCTCAAATCGCAGGAAATCTCCACTTGCAATTTCCACAAAAAGAGTGTTTCAAAACTGATCTTTCTAAAGGAAGGTTTAACTCTGTGAGTTGAACACACACCACACAAAGAAGTTACTGAGAATTCTTCTTTCTTGCAGTATATGAAGAAATCCCGTTTCCAACGAAGGCCACAAAGAGGTCTAAATATCCACTTGCAGACTTAAGAAACAGAGTGTTTCCAAACTGCTCTATGAAAAGAAAGGTTAAACACTGTGAGTTGAACACATCCAGTACAAAGTAGTTTCTGAGAATGATTCTGTCTACTTTTTAAACGAGGATATTGCCATTTCTAAGATTGCCCTCAAATCTCTTGAAATCTCCACTTGCAAATTCCACAAAAAGAGTGTTTCAAAACTGCTCTGTCTAAAGGAACGTTCAGCTCTGTGAGTTGAATAGAAACAATGCAAAGAATTACTGAGAATTCTTCTGTCTAGCATTTTATGAAGAAATCCCGTTTCCAACGAAGGCCTCAACCAGGTCTAAATATCCACTTGCAGACTTAACAAACAGAGTGTTTTCAAACTGCTCTATGAAAAGGAAGGTTAAACTCTGTGAGTTGAAGACACCCATTACAAAGTAGTTTCTGAGAATGATTCTGTGTAGTTTTGAAACGGGGTTCTTTCAATTTCTAAGATTGGCCTCAAATCGCAGGAAATCTCCACTTGCAATTTCCACAAAAAGAGTGTTTCAAAACTGATCTTTCTAAAGGAAGGTTTAACTCTGTGAGTTGAACACACACCACACAAAGAAGTTACTGAGAATTCTTCTTTCTTGCAGTATATGAAGAAATCCCGTTTCCAACGAAGGCCACAAAGAGGTCTAAATATCCACTTGCAGACTTAACAAACAGAGTGTTTCCAAACTGCTCTATGAAAAGAAAGGTTAAACTCTGTGAGTTGAACACCTCCAGTACAAAGTAGTTTCTGAGAATGATTCTGTCTAGTTTTTAAACGAGGATATTGCCATTTCTAAGATTGGCCTCAAATCTCTTGAAATCTCCACTTGCAAATTCCACAAAAAGAGTGTTTCAAAACTGCTCTGTCTAAAGGAACGTTCAGCTCTGTGAGTTGAATACAAACAACGCAAAGAAGTTACTGAGAATTCTTCTGTCTAG
The DNA here is from genome assembly GCF_029289425.2 of Pan paniscus. NCBI lineage: Eukaryota > Metazoa > Chordata > Mammalia > Primates > Hominidae > Pan > Pan paniscus. Next base: position 59,990,183 of record NC_073259.2, on the reverse strand, counting down.
CATTCTATGAAGAAATCCCGTTTCCAACGAAGGCCTCAACCAGGTCTAAATATCCACTTGCAGACTTAACAAACAGAGTGTTTTCAAACTGCTCTATGAAAAGGAAGGTTAAACTCTGTGAGTTGAACACACCCATTACAAAGTAGTTTCTGAGAATGATTCTGTGTAGTTTTGAAACGGGGTTCTTTCAATTTCTAAGATTGGCCTCAAATCGCAGGAAATCTCCACTTGCAATTTCCACAAAAAGAGTGTTTCAAAACTGATCTTTCTAAAGGAAGGTTTAACTCTGTGAGTTGAACACACACCACACAAAGAAGTTACTGAGAATTCTTCTTTCTTGCAGTATATGAAGAAATCCCGTTTCCAACGAAGGCCACAAAGAGGTCTAAATATCCACTTGCAGACTTAAGAAACAGAGTGTTCCCAGACTGCTCTATGAAAAGAAAGGTTAAACACTGTGAGTTGAACACATCCAGTACAAAGTAGTTTCTGAGAATGATTCTGTCTAGTTTTTAAACGAGGATATTGCCATTTCTAAGATTGCCCTCAAATCTCTTGAAATCTCCACTTGCAAATTCCACAAAAAGAGTGTTTCAAAACTGCTCTGTCTAAAGGAACGTTCAGCTCTGTGAGTTGAATAGAAACAATGCAAAGAATTACTGAGAATTCTTCTGTCTAGCATTTTATGAAGAAATCCCGTTTCCAACGAAGGCCTCAACCAGGTCTAAATATCCACTTGCAGACTTAACAAACAGAGTGTTTTCAAACTGCTCTATGAAAAGGAAGGTTAAACTCTGTGAGTTGAAGACACCCATTACAAAGTAGTTTCTGAGAATGATTCTGTGTAGTTTTGAAACGGGGTTCTTTCAATTTCTAAGATTGGCCTCAAATCGCAGGAAATCTCCACTTGCAATTTCCACAAAAAGAGTGTTTCAAAACTGATCTTTCTAAAGGAAGGTTTAACTCTGTGAGTTGAAGACACACCACACAAAGGAGTTACTGAGAATTCTTCTTTCTTGCAGTATATGAAGAAATCCCGTTTCCAACGAAGGCCACAAAGAGGTCTAAATATCCACTTGCAGACTTAACAAACAGAGTGTTTCCAAACTGCTCTATGAAAAGAAAGGTTAAACTCTGTGAGTTGAACACCTCCAGTACAAAGTAGTTTCTGAGAATGATTCTGTCTAGTTTTTAAACGAGGATATTGCCATTTCTAAGATTGGCCTCAAATCTCTTGAAATCTCCACTTGCAAATTCCACAAAAAGAGTGTTTCAAAACTGCTCTGTCTAAAGGAACGTTCAGCTCTGTGAGTTGAATACAAACAACGCAAAGAAGTTACTGAGAATTCTTCTGTCTAGCATTCTATGAAGAAATCCCGTTTCCAACGAAGGCCTCAACCAGGTCTAAATATCCACTTGCAGACTTAACAAACAGAGTGTTTTCAAACTGCTCTATGAAAAGGAAGGTTAAACTCTGTGAGTTGAAGACACGCATTACAAAGTAGTTTCTGAGAATGATTCTGTGTAGTTTTGAAACGGGGTTATTTCAATTTCTAAGATTGGCCTCAAATCGCAGGAAATCTCCACTTGCAATTTCCACAAAAAGAGTGTTTCAAAACTGATCTTTCTAAAGGAAGGTTTAACTCTGTGAGTTGAACACACACCACACAAAGAAGTTACTGAGAATTCTTCTTTCTTGCAGTATATGAAGAAATCCCGTTTCCAACGAAGGCCACAAACAGGTCAAAATATCCACTTGCAGAGTTAACAAACAGAGCGTTTCCAAACTGCTCTATGAAAAGAAAGGTTAAACTCTGTGAGTTGAACACATCCAGTACAAAGTAGTTTCTGAGAATGATTCTGTCTAGTTTTTAAACGAGGATATTGCCATTTCTAAGATTGGCCTCAAATCTCTTGAAATCTCCACTTGCAAATTCCACAAAAAGAGTGTTTCAAAACTGCTCTGTCTAAAGGAACGTTCAGCTCTGTGAGTTGAATACAAACAACGCAAAGAAGTTACTGAGAATTCTTCTGTCTAGCATTCTATGAAGAAATCCCGTTTCCAACGAAGGCCTCAACCAGGTCTAAATATCCACTTGCAGACTTAACAAACAGAGTGTTTTCAAACTGCTCTATGAAAAGGAAGGTTAAACTCTGTGAGTTGAACACACCCATTACAAAGTAGTTTCTGAGAATGATTCTGTGTAGTTTTGAAACGGGGTTATTTCAATTTCTAAGATTGGCCTCAAATCGCAGGAAATCTCCACTTGCAATTTCCACAAAAAGAGTGTTTCAAAACTGATCTTTCTAAAGGAAGGTTTAACTCTGTGAGTTGAACACACACCACACAAAGAAGTTACTGAGAATTCTTCTTTCTAAAGGAAGGTTTAACTCTGTGAGTTGAACACACACCACACAAAGAAGTTACTGAGAATTCTTCTTTCTTGCAGTATATGAAGAAATCCCGTTTCCAACGAAGGCCACAAAGAGGTCTAAATATCCACTTGCAGACTTAACAAACAGAGTGTTTCCAAACTGCTCTATGAAAAGAAAGGTTAAAATCTGTGAGTTGAACACATCCAGTGCAAAGTAGTTTCTGAGAATGATTCTGTCTAGTTTTTAAACGACGATATTGCCATTTCTAAGATTGGCCTCAAATCTCTTGAAATCTCCACTTGCAAATTCCACAAAAAGAGTGTTTCAAAACTGCTCTGTCTAAAGGAACGTTCAGCTCTGTGAGTTGAATACAAACAATGCAAAGAAGTTACTGAGAATTCTTCTGTCTAGCATTTTATGAAGAAATCCCATTTCCAACGAAGGCCTCAACCAGGTCTAAATATGCACTTGCAGACTTAACAAACAGAGTGTTTTCAAACTGCTCTGTGAAAAGGGTGGTTAAACTCTGTGAGTTGAACACACCCATTACAAAGTAGTTTCTGAGAATGATTCTGTGTAGCTTTGAAACGGGGTTCTTTCAATTTCTAAGATTGGCCTCAAATCGCAGGAAATCTCCACTTGCAATTTCCACAAAAAGAGTGTTTCAAAACTGATCTTTCTAAAGGAAGGTTTAAATCTGTGAGTTGAACACACACCACACAAAGAAGTTACTGAGAATTCTTCTTTCTTGCAGTATATGAAGAAATCCCGTTTCCAACGATGGCCACAAACAGGACTAAATATCCACTTGCAGACTTAACAAAAAGTGTTTCCAAACTGCTCTATGAAAAGAAAGGTTAAACTCTGTGAGTTGAACACCTCCAGTACAAAGTAGTTTCTGAGAATGATTCTGTCTAGTTTTTAAACGAGGATATTGCCATTTCTAAGATTGGCCTCAAATCTCTTGAAATCTCCACTTGCAAATTCCACAAAAAGAGTGTTTCAAAACTGCTCTGTCTAAAGGAACGTTCAGCTCTGTGAGTTGAATACAAACAACGCAAAGAAGTTACTGAGAATTCTTCTGTCTAGCATTCTATGAAGAAATCCCGTTTCCAACGAAGGCCTCAACCAGGTCTAAATATCCACTTGCAGACTTAACAAACAGAGTGTTTTCAAACTGCTCTATGAAAAGGAAGGTTAAACTCTGTGAGTTGAAGACACCCATTACAAAGTAGTTTCTGAGAATGATTCTGTGTAGTTTTGAAACGGGGTTATTTCAATTTCTAAGATTGGCCTCAAATCGCAGGAAATCTCCACTTGCAATTTCCACAAAAAGAGTGTTTCAAAACTGATCTTTCTAAAGGAAGGTTTAACTCTGTGAGTTGAACACACACCACACAAAGAAGTTACTGAGAATTCTTCTTTCTTGCAGTATATGAAGAAATCCCGTTTCCAACGAAGGCCACAAAGAGGTCTAAATATCCACTTGCAGACTTAACAAACAGAGTGTTTCCAAACTGCTCTATGAAAAGAAAGGTTAAACTCTGTGAGTTGAACACCTCCAGTACAAAGTAGTTTCTGACAATGATTCTGTCTAGTTTTTAAACGAGGATATTGCCATTTCTAGGATTGGCCTCAAATCCCTTGAAATCTCCACTTGCAAATTCCACAAAAAGAGTGTTTCAAAACTGCTCTGTCTAAAGGAACGTTCAGCTCTGTGAGTTGAATACAAACAACGCAAAGAAGTTACTGAGAATTCTTCTGTCTAGCATTCTATGAAGAAATCCCGTTTCCAACGAAGGCCTCAACCAGGTCTAAATATCCACTTGCAGACTTAACAAACAGAGTGTTTTCAAACTGCTCTATGAAAAGAAAGGTTAAACTCTGTGAGTTGAACACACCCATTACAAAGTAGTTTCTGAGAATGATTCTGTGTAGTTTTGAAACGGGGTTCTTTCAATTTCTAAGATTGGCCTCAAATCGCAGGAAATCTCCACTTGCAATTTCCACAAAAAGAGTGTTTCAAAACTGATCTTTCTAAAGGAAGGTTTAACTCTGTGTGTTGAACACACACCACACAAAGAAGTTACTGAGAATTCTTCTTTCTTGCAGTATATGAAGAAATCCCGTTTCCAACGAAGGCCACAAAGAGGTCTAAATATCCACTTGCAGACTTAAGAAACAGAGTGTTTCCAAACTGCTCTATGAAAAGAAAGGTTAAACTCTGTGAGTTGAACACACCCATTACAAAGTAGTTTCTGAGAATGATTCTGTGTAGTTTTGAAACTGGGTTCTTTCAATTTCTAAGATTGGCCTCAAATCGCAGGAAATCTCCACTTGCAATTTCCACAAAAAGAGTGTTTCAAAACTGATCTTTCTAAAGGAAGGTTTAACTCTGTGTGTTGAACACACACCACACAAAGAAGTTACTGAGAATTCTTCTTTCTTGCAGTATATGAAGAAATCCCGTTTCCAACGAAGGCCACAAAGAGGTCTAAATATCCACTTGCAGACTTAAGAAACAGAGTGTTTCCAAACTGCTCTATGAAAAGAAAGGTTAAACTCTGTGAGTTGAACACATCCAGTACAAGGTAGTTTCTGAGAATGATTCTGTCTAGTTTTTAAACGAGGATATTGCCATTTCTAAGATTGGCCTCAAATCTCTTGAAATCTCCACTTGCAAATTCCACAAAAAGAGTGTTTCAAAACTGCTCTGTCTAAAGGAACGTTCAGCTCTGTGAGTTGAATACAAACAACGCAAAGAAGTTGCTGAGAATTATTCTGTCTAGCATTCTATGAAGAAATCCCGTTTCCAACGAAGGCCTCAACCAGGTCTAAATATCCACTTGCAGACTTAACAAACAGAGTGTTTTCAAACTGCTCTATGAAAAGAAAGGTTAAACTCTGTGAGTTGAACACACCCATTACAAAGTAGTTTCTGAGAATGATTCTGTGTAGTTTTGAAACGGGGTTCTTTCAATTTCTAAGATTGGCCTCAAATCGCAGGAAATCTCCACTTGCAATTTCCACAAAAAGAGTGTTTCAAAACTGATCTTTCTAAAGGAAGGTTTAACTCTGTGTGTTGAACACACACCACACAAAGAAGTTACTGAGAATTCTTCTTTCTTGCAGTATATGAAGAAATCCCGTTTCCAACGAAGGCCACAAAGAGGTCTAAATATCCACTTGCAGACTTAAGAAACAGAGTGTTTCCAAACTGCTCTATGAAAAGAAAGGTTAAACTCTGTGAGTTGAACACACCCATTACAAAGTAGTTTCTGAGAATGATTCTGTGTAGTTTTGAAACTGGGTTCTTTCAATTTCTAAGATTGGCCTCAAATCGCAGGAAATCTCCACTTGCAATTTCCACAAAAAGAGTGTTTCAAAACTGATCTTTCTAAAGGAAGGTTTAACTCTGTGTGTTGAACACACACCACACAAAGAAGTTACTGAGAATTCTTCTTTCTTGCAGTATATGAAGAAATCCCGTTTCCAACGAAGGCCACAAAGAGGTCTAAATATCCACTTGCAGACTTAAGAAACAGAGTGTTTCCAAACTGCTCTATGAAAAGAAAGGTTAAACTCTGTGAGTTGAACACATCCAGTACAAGGTAGTTTCTGAGAATGATTCTGTCTAGTTTTTAAACGAGGATATTGCCATTTCTAAGATTGGCCTCAAATCTCTTGAAATCTCCACTTGCAAATTCCACAAAAAGAGTGTTTCAAAACTGCTCTGTCTAAAGGAACGTTCAGCTCTGTGAGTTGAATACAAACAACGCAAAGAAGTTGCTGAGAATTATTCTGTCTAGCATTCTATGAAGAAATCCCGTTTCCAACGAAGGCCTCAACCAGGTCTAAATATCCACTTGCAGACTTAACAAACAGAGTGTTTTCAAACTGCTCTATGAAAAGAAAGGTTAAACTCTGTGAGTTGAACACACCCATTACAAAGTAGTTTCTGAGAATGATTCTGTGTAGTTTTGAAACGGGGTTATTTCAATTTCTAAGATTGGCCTCAAATCGCAGGAAATCTCCACTTGCAATTTCCACAAAAAGAGTGTTTCAAAACTGGTCTTTCTAAAGGAAGGTTTAACTCTGTGAGTTGAACACACACCACACAAAGAAGTTACTGAGAATTCTTCTTTCTTGCAGTATATGAAGAAATCCCGTTTCCAACGAAGGCCACAAAGAGGTCTAAATATCCACTTGCAGACTTAACAAACAGAGTGTTTCCAAACTGCTCTATGAAAAGAAAGGTTAAACTCTGTGAGTTGAACACATCCAGTACAAAGTAGTTTCTGAGAATGATTCTGTCTAGTTTTTAAACGAGGATATTGCCATTTCTAAGATTGGCCTCAAATCTCTTGAAATCTCCACTTGCAAATTCCACAAAAAGAGTGTTTCAAAACTGCTCTGTCTAAAGGAACGTTCAGCTCTGTGAGTTGAATACAAACAACGCAAAGAAGTTACTGAGAATTCTTCTGTCTAGCATTCTATGAAGAAATCCCGTTTCCAACGAAGGCCTCAACCAGGTCTAAATATCCACTTGCAGACTTAACAAACAGAGTGTTTTCAAACTGCTCTATGAAAAGGAAGGTTAAACTCTGTGAGTTGAACACACCCATTACAAAGTAGTTTCTGAGAATGATTCTGTGTAGTTTTGAAACGGGGTTCTTTCAATTTCTAAGATTGGCCTCAAATCTCAGGAAATCTCCACTTGCAATTTCCACAAAAAGAGTGTTTCAAAACTGATCTTTCTAAAGGAAGGTTTAACTCTGTGAGTTGAACACACACCACACAAAGAAGTTACTGAGAATTCTTCTTTCTTGCAGTATATGAAGAAATCCCGTTTCCAACGAAGGCCACAAAGAGGTCTAAATATCCACTTGCAGACTTAAGAAACAGAGTGTTTCCAAACTGCTCTATGAAAAGAAAGGTTAAACACTGTGAGTTGAACACATCCAGTACAAAGTAGTTTCTGAGAATGATTCTGTCTACTTTTTAAACGAGGATATTGCCATTTCTAAGATTGCCCTCAAATCTCTTGAAATCTCCACTTGCAAATTCCACAAAAAGAGTGTTTCAAAACTGCTCTGTCTAAAGGAACGTTCAGCTCTGTGAGTTGAATAGAAACAATGCAAAGAATTACTGAGAATTCTTCTGTCTAGCATTTTATGAAGAAATCCCGTTTCCAACGAAGGCCTCAACCAGGTCTAAATATCCACTTGCAGACTTAACAAACAGAGTGTTTTCAAACTGCTCTATGAAAAGGAAGGTTAAACTCTGTGAGTTGAAGACACGCATTACAAAGTAGTTTCTGAGAATGATTCTGTGTAGTTTTGAAACGGGGTTATTTCAATTTCTAAGATTGGCCTCAAATCGCAGGAAATCTCCACTTGCAATTTCCACAAAAAGAGTGTTTCAAAACTGATCTTTCTAAAGGAAGGTTTAACTCTGTGAGTTGAACACACACCACACAAAGAAGTTACTGAGAATTCTTCTTTCTTGCAGTATATGAAGAAATCCCGTTTCCAACGAAGGCCACAAACAGGTCAAAATATCCACTTGCAGAGTTAACAAACAGAGCGTTTCCAAACTGCTCTATGAAAAGAAAGGTTAAACTCTGTGAGTTGAACACATCCAGTACAAAGTAGTTTCTGAGAATGATTCTGTCTAGTTTTTAAACGAGGATATTGCCATTTCTAAGATTGGCCTCAAATCTCTTGAAATCTCCACTTGCAAATTCCACAAAAAGAGTGTTTCAAAACTGCTCTGTCTAAAGGAACGTTCAGCTCTGTGAGTTGAATACAAACAACGCAAAGAAGTTACTGAGAATTCTTCTGTCTAGCATTCTATGAAGAAATCCCGTTTCCAACGAAGGCCTCAACCAGGTCTAAATATCCACTTGCAGACTTAACAAACAGAGTGTTTTCAAACTGCTCTATGAAAAGGAAGGTTAAACTCTGTGAGTTGAACACACCCATTACAAAGTAGTTTCTGAGAATGATTCTGTGTAGTTTTGAAACGGGGTTATTTCAATTTCTAAGATTGGCCTCAAATCGCAGGAAATCTCCACTTGCAATTTCCACAAAAAGAGTGTTTCAAAACTGATCTTTCTAAAGGAAGGTTTAACTCTGTGAGTTGAACACACACCACACAAAGAAGTTACTGAGAATTCTTCTTTCTTGCAGTATATGAAGAAATCCCGTTTCCAACGAAGGCCACAAACAGGTCTAAATATCCACTTGCAGACTTAAGAAACAGAGTGTTTCCAAACTGCTCTATGAAAAGAAAGGTTAAACTCTGTGAGTTGAACACATCCAGTACAAAGTAGTTTCTGAGAATGATTCTGTCTAGTTTTTAAACGAGGATATTGCCATTTCTAAGATTGGCCTCAAATCTCTTGAAATCTCCACTTGCAAATTCCACAAAAAGAGTGTTTCAAAACTGCTCTGTCTAAAGGAACGTTCAGCTCTGTGAGTTGAATACAAACAACGCGAAGAAGTTACTGAGAATTCTTCTGTCAGGCATTCTATGAAGAAATCCCGTTTCCAACGAAGGCCTCAACCAGGTCTAAATATCCAATTGCAGACTTAACAAACAGAGTGTTTTCAAACTGCTCTATGCAAAGAAAGGTTAAACTCTGTGAGTTGAACACACCCATTACAAAGTAGTTTCTGAGAATGATTCTGTGTAGTTTTGAAACGGGGTTATTTCAATTTCTAAGATTGGCCTCAAATCGCAGGAAATCTCCACTTGCAATTTCCACAAAAAGAGTGTTTCAAAACTGATCTTTCTAAAGGAATGTTTATCTCTGTGAGTTGAACACACACCACACAAAGAAGTTACTGAGAATTCTTCTTTCTTGCAGTATATGAAGAAATCCCGTTTCCAACGAAGGCCACAAAGAGGTCTAAATATCCACTTGCAGACTTAACAAACAGAGTGTTTCCAAACTGCTCTATGAAAAGAAAGGTTAAACTCTGTGAGTTGAACACATCCAGTACAAAGTAGTTTCTGAGAATGATTCTGTCTAGTTTTTAAACGAGGATATTGCCATTTCTAAGATTGGCCTCAAATCTCTTGAAATCTCCACTGGCAAATTCCACAAAAAGAGTGTTTCAAAACTGCTCTGTCTAAAGGAACGTTCAGCTCTGTGAGTTGAATACAAACAACGCAAAGAAGTTACTGAGAATTCTTCTGTCTAGCATTCTATGAAGAAATCCCGTTTCCAACGAAGGCCTCAACCAGGTCTAAATATCCACTTGCAGACTTAACAAACAGAGTGTTTTCAAACTGCTCTATGAAAAGGAAGGTTAAACTCTGTGAGTTGAAGACACCCATTACAAAGTAGTTTCTGAGAATGATTCTGTGTAGTTTTGAAACGGGGTTCTTTCAATTTCTAAGATTGGCCTCAAATCGCAGGAAATCTCCACTTGCAATTTCCACAAAAAGAGTGTTTCAAAACTGATCTTTCTAAAGGAAGGTTTAACTCTGTGAGTTGAACACACACCACACAAAGGAGTTACTGAGAATTCTTCTTTCTTGCAGTATATGAAGAAATCCCGTTTCCAACGAAGGCCACAAAGAGGTCTAAATATCCACTTGCAGACTTAACAAACAGAGTGTTTCCAAACTGCTCTATGAAAAGAAAGGTTAAACTCTGTGAGTTGAACACCTCCAGTACAAAGTAGTTTCTGAGAATGATTCTGTCTAGTTTTTAAACGAGGATATTGCCATTTCTAAGATTGGCCTCAAATCTCTTGAAATCTCCACTTGCAAATTCCACAAAAAGAGTGTTTCAAAACTGCTCTGTCTAAAGGAACGTTCAGCTCTGTGAGTTGAATACAAACAACGCAAAGAAGTTACTGAGAATTCTTCTGTCTAGCATTCTATGAAGAAATCCCGTTTCCAACGAAGGCCTCAACCAGGTCTAAATATCCACTTGCAGACTTAACAAACAGAGTGTTTTCAAACTGCTCTATGAAAAGGAAGGTTAAACTCTGTGAGTTGAACACACCCATTACAAAGTAGTTTCTGAGAATGATTCTGTGTAGTTTTGAAACGGGGTTATTTCAATTTCTAAGATTGGCCTCAAATCGCAGGAAATCTCCACTTGCAATTTCCACAAAAAGAGTGTTTCAAAACTGATCTTTCTAAAGGAAGGTTTAACTCTGTGAGTTGAACACACACCACACAAAGAAGTTACTGAGAATTCTTCTTTCTTGCAGTATATGAAGAAATCCCGTTTCCAACGAAGGCCACAAACAGGTCTAAATATCCACTTGCAGACTTAAGAAACAGAGTGTTTCCAAACTGCTCTATGAAAAGAAAGGTTAAACTCTGTGAGTTGAACACATCCAGTACAAAGTAGTTTCTGAGAATGATTCTGTCTAGTTTTTAAACGAGGATATTGCCATTTCTAAGATTGGCCTCAAATCTCTTGAAATCTCCACTTGCAAATTCCACAAAAAGAGTGTTTCAAAACTGCTCTGTCTAAAGGAACGTTCAGCTCTGTGAGTTGAATACAAACAACGCGAAGAAGTTACTGAGAATTCTTCTGTCAGGCATTCTATGAAGAAATCCCGTTTCCAACGAAGGCCTCAACCAGGTCTAAATATCCAATTGCAGACTTAACAAACAGAGTGTTTTCAAACTGCTCTATGCAAAGAAAGGTTAAACTCTGTGAGTTGAACACACCCATTACAAAGTAGTTTCTGAGAATGATTCTGTGTAGTTTTGAAACGGGGTTATTTCAATTTCTAAGATTGGCCTCAAATCGCAGGAAATCTCCACTTGCAATTTCCACAAAAAGAGTGTTTCAAAACTGATCTTTCTAAAGGAATGTTTATCTCTGTGAGTTGAACACACACCACACAAAGAAGTTACTGAGAATTCTTCTTTCTTGCAGTATATGAAGAAATCCCGTTTCCAACGAAGGCCACAAAGAGGTCTAAATATCCACTTGCAGACTTAACAAACAGAGTGTTTCCAAACTGCTCTATGAAAAGAAAGGTTAAACTCTGTGAGTTGAACACATCCAGTACAAAGTAGTTTCTGAGAATGATTCTGTCTAGTTTTTAAACGAGGATATTGCCATTTCTAAGATTGGCCTCAAATCTCTTGAAATCTCCACTGGCAAATTCCACAAAAAGAGTGTTTCAAAACTGCTCTGTCTAAAGGAACGTTCAGCTCTGTGAGTTGAATACAAACAACGCAAAGAAGTTACTGAGAATTCTTCTGTCTAGCATTCTATGAAGAAATCCCGTTTCCAACGAAGGCCTCAACCAGGTCTAAATATCCACTTGCAGACTTAACAAACAGAGTGTTTTCAAACTGCTCTATGAAAAGGAAGGTTAAACTCTGTGAGTTGAAGACACCCATTACAAAGTAGTTTCTGAGAATGATTCTGTGTAGTTTTGAAACGGGGTTCTTTCAATTTCTAAGATTGGCCTCAAATCGCAGGAAATCTCCACTTGCAATTTCCACAAAAAGAGTGTTTCAAAACTGATCTTTCTAAAGGAAGGTTTAACTCTGTGAGTTGAACACACACCACACAAAGGAGTTACTGAGAATTCTTCTTTCTTGCAGTATATGAAGAAATCCCGTTTCCAACGAAGGCCACAAAGAGGTCTAAATATCCACTTGCAGACTTAACAAACAGAGTGTTTCCAAACTGCTCTATGAAAAGAAAGGTTAAACTCTGTGAGTTGAACACCTCCAGTACAAAGTAGTTTCTGAGAATGATTCTGTCTAGTTTTTAAACGAGGATATTGCCATTTCTAAGATTGGCCTCAAATCTCTTGAAATCTCCACTTGCAAATTCCACAAAAAGAGTGTTTCAAAACTGCTCTGTCTAAAGGAACGTTCAGCTCTGTGAGTTGAATACAAACAACGCAAAGAAGTTACTGAGAATTCTTCTGTCTAGCATTCTATGAAGAAATCCCGTTTCCAACGAAGGCCTCAACCAGGTCTAAATATCCACTTGCAGACTTAACAAACAGAGTGTTTTCAAACTGCTCTATGAAAAGGAAGGTTAAACTCTGTGAGTTGAAGACACGCATTACAAAGTAGTTTCTGAGAATGATTCTGTGTAGTTTTGAAACGGGGTTATTTCAATTTCTAAGATTGGCCTCAAATCGCAGGAAATCTCCACTTGCAATTTCCACAAAAAGAGTGTTTCAAAACTGATCTTTCTAAAGGAAGGTTTAACTCTGTGAGTTGAACACACACCACACAAAGAAGTTACTGAGAATTCTTCTTTCTTGCAGTATATGAAGAAATCCCGTTTCCAACGAAGGCCACAAACAGGTCAAAATATCCACTTGCAGAGTTAACAAACAGAGCGTTTCCAAACTGCTCTATGAAAAGAAAGGTTAAACTCTGTGAGTTGAACACATCCAGTACAAAGTAGTTTCTGAGAATGATTCTGTCTAGTTTTTAAACGAGGATATTGCCATTTCTAAGATTGGCCTCAAATCTCTTGAAATCTCCACTTGCAAATTCCACAAAAAGAGTGTTTCAAAACTGCTCTGTCTAAAGGAACGTTCAGCTCTGTGAGTTGAATACAAACAACGCAAAGAAGTTACTGAGAATTCTTCTGTCTAGCATTCTATGAAGAAATCCCGTTTCCAACGAAGGCCTCAACCAGGTCTAAATATCCACTTGCAGACTTAACAAACAGAGTGTTTTCAAACTGCTCTATGAAAAGGAAGGTTAAACTCTGTGAGTTGAACACACCCATTACAAAGTAGTTTCTGAGAATGATTCTGTGTAGTTTTGAAACGGGGTTATTTCAATTTCTAAGATTGGCCTCAAATCGCAGGAAATCTCCACTTGCAATTTCCACAAAAAGAGTGTTTCAAAACTGATCTTTCTAAAGGAAGGTTTAACTCTGTGAGTTGAACACACACCACACAAAGAAGTTACTGAGAATTCTTCTTTCTAAAGGAAGGTTTAACTCTGTGAGTTGAACACACACCACACAAAGAAGTTACTGAGAATTCTTCTTTCTTGCAGTATATGAAGAAATCCCGTTTCCAACGAAGGCCACAAAGAGGTCTAAATATCCACTTGCAGACTTAACAAACAGAGTGTTTCCAAACTGCTCTATGAAAAGAAAGGTTAAACTCTGTGAGTTGAACACATCCAGTGCAAAGTAGTTTCTGAGAATGATTCTGTCTAGTTTTTAAACGACGATATTGCCATTTCTAAGATTGGCCTCAAATCTCTTGAAATCTCCACTTGCAAATTCCACAAAAAGAGTGTTTCAAAACTGCTCTGTCTAAAGGAACGTTCAGCTCTGTGAGTTGAATACAAACAATGCAAAGAAGTTACTGAGAATTCTTCTGTCTAGCATTTTATGAAGAAATCCCATTTCCAACGAAGGCCTCAACCAGGTCTAAATATCCACTTGCAGACTTAACAAACAGAGTGTTTTCAAACTGCTCTGTGAAAAGGGTGGTTAAACTCTGTGAGTTGAACACACCCATTACAAAGTAGTTTCTGAGAATGATTCTGTGTAGCTTTGAAACGGGGTTCTTTCAATTTCTGATTGGCCTCAAATCGCAGGAAATCTCCACTTGCAATTTCCACAAAAAGAGTGTTTCAAAACTGATCTTTCTAAAGGAAGGTTTAACTCTGTGAGTTGAACACACACCACACAAAGAAGTTACTGAGAATTCTTCTTTCTTGCAGTATATGAAGAAATCCCGTTTCCAACGATGGCCACAAACAGGACTAAATATCCACTTGCAGACTTAACAAAAAGTGTTTCCAAACTGCTCTATGAAAAGAAAGGTTAAACTCTGTGAGTTGAACACCTCCAGTACAAAGTAGTTTCTGAGAATGATTCTGTCTAGTTTTTAAACGAGGATATTGCCATTTCTAAGATTGGCCTCAAATCTCTTGAAATCTCCACTTGCAAATTCCACAAAAAGAGTGTTTCAAAACTGCTCTGTCTAAAGGAACGTTCAGCTCTGTGAGTTGAATACAAACAACGCAAAGAAGTTACTGAGAATTCTTCTGTCTAGCATTCTATGAAGAAATCCCGTTTCCAACGAAGGCCTCAACCAGGTCTAAATATCCACTTGCAGACTTAACAAACAGAGTGTTTTCAAACTGCTCTATGAAAAGGAAGGTTAAACTCTGTGAGTTGAAGACACCCATTACAAAGTAGTTTCTGAGAATGATTCTGTGTAGTTTTGAAACGGGGTTCTTTCAATTTCTAAGATTGGCCTCAAATCGCAGGAAATCTCCACTTGCAATTTCCACAAAAAGAGTGTTTCAAAACTGATCTTTCTAAAGGAAGGTTTAACTCTGTGAGTTGAACACACACCACACAAAGAAGTTACTGAGAATTCTTCTTTCTTGCAGTATATGAAGAAATCCCGTTTCCAACGAAGGCCACAAAGAGGTCTAAATATCCACTTGCAGACTTAACAAACAGAGTGTTTCCAAACTGCTCTATGAAAAGAAAGGTTAAACTCTGTGAGTTGAACACCTCCAGTACAAAGTAGTTTCTGAGAATGATTCTGTCTAGTTTTTAAACGAGGATATTGCCATTTCTAAGATTGGCCTCAAATCTCTTGAAATCTCCACTTGCAAATTCCACAAAAAGAGTGTTTCAAAACTGCTCTGTCTAAAGGAACGTTCAGCTCTGTGAGTTGAATACAAACAACGCAAAGAAGTTACTGAGAATTCTTCTGTCTAGCATTCTATGAAGAAATCCCGTTTCCAACGAAGGCCTCAACCAGGTCTAAATATCCACTTGCAGACTTAACAAACAGAGTGTTTTCAAACTGCTCTATGCAAAGAAAGGTTAAACTCTGTGAGTTGAACACACCCATTAAAAAGTAGTTTCTGAGAATGATTCTGTGTAGTTTTGAAACGGGGTTATTTCAATTTCTAAGATTGGCCTCAAATCGCAGGAAATCTCCACTTGCAATTTCCACAAAAAGAGTGTTTCAAAACTGATCTTTCTAAAGGAAGGTTTAACTCTGTGAGTTGAACACACATCACAAAAAGAAGTTGCTGAGAATTCTTCTTTCTTGCAGTATATGAAGAAATCCCGTTTCCAACGAAGGCCACAAACAGGTCAAAATATCCACTTGCAGACTTAACAAACAGAGTGTTTCCAAACTGCTCTATGAAAAGAAAGGTTAAACTCTGTGAGTTGAACACATCCAGTACAAAGTAGTTTCTGAGAATGATTCTGTCTAGTTTTAAAACGAGGATATTGGCATTTCTAAGATTGGCCTCAAATCTCTTGAAATCTCCACTTGCAAATTCCAGAAAAAGAGTGTTTCAAACTGCTCTGTCTAAAGGAACGTTCAGCTCTGTGAGTTGAATACAAACAACGCAAAGAAGTTACTGAGAATTCTTCTGTCTAGCATTCTATGAAGAAATCCCGTTTCCATCGAAGGCCTCAACCAGGTCTAAATATCCACTTGCAGACTTAACAAACAGAGTGTTTTCAAACTGCTCTATGAAAAGAAAGGTTAAACTCTGTGAGTTGAACACACCCATTACAAAGTAGTTTCTGAGAATGATTCTGTGTAGTTTTGAAACGGGGTTATTTCAATTTCTAAGATTGGCCTCAAATCGCAGGAAATCTCCCCTTGCAATTTCCACAAAAAGAGTGTTTCAAAACTGATCTTTCTAAAGGAAGGTTTAACTCTGTGAGTTGAACACACACCACACAAAGAAGTTACTGAGAATTCTTCTTTCTTGCAGTATATGAAGAAATCCCGTTTCCAACGAAGGCCACAAAGAGGTCTAAATATCCACTTGCAGACTTAAGAAACAGAGTGTTTCCAAACTGCTCTATGAAAAGAAAGGTTAAACTCTGTGAGTTGAACACACCCATTACAAAGTAGTTTCTGAGAATGATTCTGTGTAGTTTTGAAACGGGGTTCTTTCAATTTCTAAGATTGGCCTCAAATCGCAGGAAATCTCCACTTGCAATTTCCACAAAAAGAGTGTTTCAAAACTGATCTTTCTAAAGGAAGGTTTAACTCTGTGTGTTGAACACACACCACACAAAGAAGTTACTGAGAATTCTTCTTTCTTGCAGTATATGAAGAAATCCCGTTTCCAACGAAGGCCACAAAGAGGTCTAAATATCCACTTGCAGACTTAAGAAACAGAGTGTTTCCAAACTGCTCTATGAAAAGAAAGGTTAAACTCTGTGAGTTGAACACATCCAGTACAAGGTAGTTTCTGAGAATGATTCTGTCTAGTTTTTAAACGAGGATATTGCCATTTCTAAGATTGGCCTCAAATCTCTTGAAATCTCCACTTGCAAATTCCACAAAAAGAGTGTTTCAAAACTGCTCTGTCTAAAGGAACGTTCAGCTCTGTGAGTTGAATACAAACAACGCAAAGAAGTTGCTGAGAATTATTCTGTCTAGCATTCTATGAAGAAATCCCGTTTCCAACGAAGGCCTCAACCAGGTCTAAATATCCACTTGCAGACTTAACAAACAGAGTGTTTTCAAACTGCTCTATGAAAAGAAAGGTTAAACTCTGTGAGTTGAACACACCCATTACAAAGTAGTTTCTGAGAATGATTCTGTGTAGTTTTGAAACGGGGTTATTTCAATTTCTAAGATTGGCCTCAAATCGCAGGAAATCTCCACTTGCAATTTCCACAAAAAGAGTGTTTCAAAACTGATCTTTCTAAAGGAAGGTTTAACTCTGTGAGTTGAACACACACCACACAAAGAAGTTACTGAGAATTCTTCTTTCTTGCAGTATATGAAGAAATCCCGTTTCCAACGAAGGCCACAAACAGGTCAAAATATCCACTTGCAGAGTTAACAAACAGAGCGTTTCCAAACTACTGTATGAAAAGAAAGGTTAAACTCTGTGAGTTGAACACATCCAGTACAAAGTAGTTTCTGAGAATGATTCTGTCTAGTTTTTAAACGAGGATATTGCCATTTCTAAGATTGGCCTCAAATCTCTTGAAATCTCCACTTGCAAATTCCACAAAAAGAGTGTTTCAAAACTGCTCTGTCTAAAGGAACGTTCAGCTCTGTGAGTTGAATACAAACAACGCAAAGAAGTTACTGAGAATTCTTCTGTCTAGCATTCTATGAAGAAATCCCGTTTCCAACGAAGGCCTCAACGAGGTCTAAATATCCACTTGCAGACTTAACAAACAGAGTGTTTTCAAACTGCTCTATGAAAAGGAAGGTTAAACTCTGTGAGTTGAACACACCCATTACAAAGTAGTTTCTGAGAATGATTCTGTGTAGTTTTGAAACGGGGTTATTTCAATTTCTAAGATTGGCCTCAAATCGCAGGAAATCTCCACTTGCAATTTCCACAAAAAGAGTGTTTCAAAACTGATCTTTCTAAAGGAAGGTTTAACTCTGTGAGTTGAACACACACCACACAAAGAAGTTACTGAGAATTCTTCTTTCTTGCAGTATATGAAGAAATCCCGTTTCCAACGAAGGCCACAAACAGGTCTAAATATCCACTTGCAGACTTAAGAAACAGAGTGTTTCCAAACTGCTCTATGAAAAGAAAGGTTAAACTCTGTGAGTTGAACACATCCAGTACAAAGTAGTTTCTGAGAATGATTCTGTCTAGTTTTTAAACGAGGATATTGCCATTTCTAAGATTGGCCTCAAATCTCTTGAAATCTCCACTTGCAAATTCCACAAAAAGAGTGTTTCAAAACTGCTCTGTCTAAAGGAACGTTCAGCTCTGTGAGTTGAATACAAACAACGCAAAGAAGTTACTGAGAATTCTTCTGTCTAGCATTCTATGAAGAAATCCCGTTTCCAACGAAGGCCTCAACCAGGTCTAAATATCCACTTGCAGACTTAACAAACAGAGTGTTTTCAAACTGCTCTATGAAAAGGAAGGTTAAACTCTGTGAGTTGAACACACCCATTACAAAGTAGTTTCTGAGAATGATTCTGTGTAGTTTTGAAACGGGGTTATTTCAATTTCTAAGATTGGCCTCAAATCGCAGGAAATCTCCACTTGCAATTTCCACAAAAAGAGTGTTTCAAAACTGATCTTTCTAAAGGAAGGTTTAACTCTGTGAGTTGAACACACACCACACAAAGAAGTTACTGAGAATTCTTCTTTCTTGCAGTATATGAAGAAATCCCGTTTCCAACGAAGGCCACAAACAGGTCAAAATATCCACTTGCAGAGTTAACAAACAGAGCGTTTCCAAACTACTGTATGAAAAGAAAGGTTAAACTCTGTGAGTTGAACACATCCAGTACAAAGTAGTTTCTGAGAATGATTCTGTCTAGTTTTTAAACGAGGATATTGCCATTACTAAGATTGGCCTCAAATCTCTTGAAATCTCCACTTGCAAATTCCACAAAAAGAGTGTTTCAAAACTGCTCTGTCTAAAGTAACGTTCAGCTCTGTGAGTTGAATACAAACAACGCAAAGAAGTTACTGAGAATTCTTCTGTCTAGCATTCTATGAAGAAATCCCGTTTCCAACGAAGGCCTCAACGACGTCTAAATATCCACTTGCAGACTTAAGAAACAGAGTGTTTTCAAACTGCTCTATGAAAAGGAAGGTTAAACTCTGTGAGTTGAACACACCCATTAAAAAGTAGTTTCTGAGAATGATTCTGTGTAGTTTTGAAACGGGGTTATTTCAATTTCTAAGATTGGCCTCAAATCGCAGGAAATCTCCACTTGCAATTTCCACAAAAAGAGTGTTTCAAAACTGATCTTTCTAAAGGAAGGTTTAACTCTGTGAGTTGAACACACACCACACAAAGAAGTTACTGAGAATTCTTCTTTCTTGCAGTATATGAAGAAATCCCGTTTCCAACGAAGGCCACAAACAGGTCTAAATATCCACTTGCAGACTTAAGAAACAGAGTGTTTCCAAACTGCTCTATGAAAAGAAAGGTTAAACTCTGTGAGTTGAACACATCCAGTACAAAGTAGTTTCTGAGAATGATTCTGTCTAGTTTTTAAACGAGGATATTGCCATTTCTAAGATTGGCCTCAAATCTCTTGAAATCTCCACTTGCAAATTCCACAAAAAGAGTGTTTCAAAACTGCTCTGTCTAAAGGAACGTTCAGCTCTGTGAGTTGAATACAAACAACGGAAAGAAGTTACTGAGAATTCTTCTGTCTAGCATTCTATGAAGAAATCCCGTTTCCAACGAAGGCCTCAACCAGGTCTAAATATCCACTTGCAGACTTAAAAAACAGAGTGTTTTCAAACTGCTCTATGAAAAGGAAGGTTAAACTCTGTGAGTTGAACACACCCATTACAAAGTAGTTTCTGAGAATGATTCTGTGTAGTTTTGAAACGGGGTTATTTCAATTTCTAAGATTGGCCTCAAATCGCAGGAAATCTCCACTTGCAATTTCCACAAAAAGAGTGTTTCAAAACTGATCTTTCTAAAGGAAGGTTTAACTCTGTGAGTTGAACACACACCACACAAAGAAGTTACTGAGAATTCTTCTTTCTTGCAGTATATGAAGAAATCCCGTTTCCAACGAAGGCCACAAACAGGTCAAAATATCCACTTGCAGAGTTAACAAACAGAGTGTTTCCAAACTACTGTATGAAAAGAAAGGTTAAACTCTGTGAGTTGAACACATCCAGTACAAAGTAGTTTCTGAGAATGATTCTGTCTAGTTTTTAAACGAGGATATTGCCTTTACTAAGATTGGCCTCAAATCTCTTGAAATCTCCACTTGCAAATTCCACAAAAAGAGTGTTTCAAAACTGCTCTGTCTAAAGGAACGTTCAGCTCTGTGAGTTGAATACAAACAACGCAAAGAAGTTACTGAGAATTCTTCTGTCTAGCATTCTATGAAGAAATCCCGTTTCCAACGAAGGCCTCAACGAGGTCTAAATAACCACTTGCAGACTTAAGAAACAGAGTGTTTTCAAACTGCTCTATGAAAAGGAAGGTTAAACTCTGTGAGTTGAACACACCCATTACAAAGTAGTTTCTGAGAATGATTCTGTGTAGTTTTGAAACGGGGTTATTTCAATTTCTAAGATTGGCCTCAAATCGCAGGAAATCTCCACTTGCAATTTCCACAAAAAGAGTGTTTCAAAACTGATCTTTCTAAAGGAAGGTTTAACTCTGTGAGTTGAACACACACCACACAAAGAAGTTACTGAGAATTCTTCTTTCTTGCAGTATATGAAGAAATCCCGTTTCCAACGAAGGCCACAAAGAGGTCTAAATATCCACTTGCAGACTTAACAAACAGAGTGTTTCCAAACTGCTCTATGAAAAGAAAGGTTAAACTCTGTGAGTTGAACACATCCAGTACAAAGTAGTTTCTGAGAATGATTCTGTCTAGTTTTAAAACGAGGATATTGCCATTTCTAAGATTGGCCTCAAATCTCTTGAAATCTCCACTTGCAAATTCCACAAAAAGAGTGTTTCAAACTGCTCTGTCTAAAGGAACGTTCAGCTCTGTGAGTTGAATACAAACAACGCAAAGAAGTTACTGAGAATTCTTCTGTCTAGCATTCTATGAAGAAATCCCGTTTCCATCGAAGGCCTCAACCAGGTCTAAATATCCACTTGCAGACTTAACAAACAGAGTGTTTTCAAACTGCTCTATGAAAAGAAAGGTTAAACTCTGTGAGTTGAACACACCCATTACAAAGTAGTTTCTGAGAATGATTCTGTGTAGTTTTGAAACGGGGTTATTTCAATTTCTAAGATTGGCCTCAAATCGCAGGAAATCTCCCCTTGCAATTTCCACAAAAAGAGTGTTTCAAAACTGATCTTTCTAAAGGAAGGTTTAACTCTGTGAGTTGAACACACACCACACAAAGAAGTTACTGAGAATTCTTCTTTCTTGCAGTATATGAAGAAATCCCGTTTCCAACGAAGGCCACAAAGAGGTCTAAATATCCACTTGCAGACTTAAGAAACAGAGTGTTTCCAAACTGCTCTATGAAAAGAAAGGTTAAACTCTGTGAGTTGAACACATCCAGTACAAAGTAGTTTCTGAGAATGATTCTGTGTAGTTTTGAAACGGGGTTCTTTCAATTTCTAAGATTGGCCTCAAATCGCAGGAAATCTCCACTTGCAATTTCCACAAAAAGAGTGTTTCAAAACTGATCTTTCTAATGGAAGGTTTAACTCTGTGTGTTGAACACACACCACACAAAGAAGTTACTGAGAATTCTTCTTTCTTGCAGTATATGAAGAAATCCCGTTTCCAACGAAGGCCACAAAGAGGTCTAAATATCCACTTGCAGACTTAAGAAACAGAGTGTTTCCAAACTGCTCTATGAAAAGAAAGGTTAAACTCTGTGAGTTGAACACATCCAGTACAAGGTAGTTTCTGAGAATGATTCTGTCTAGTTTTTAAACGAGGATATTGCCATTTCTAAGATTGGCCTCAAATCTCTTGAAATCTCCACTTGCAAATTCCACAAAAAGAGTGTTTCAAAACTGCTCTGTCTAAAGGAACGTTCAGCTCTGTGAGTTGAATACAAACAACGCAAAGAAGTTGCTGAGAATTCTTCTGTCTAGCATTCTATGAAGAAATCCCGTTTCCAACGAAGGCCTCAACCAGGTCTAAATATCCACTTGCAGACTTAACAAACAGAGTGTTTTCAAACTGCTCTGTGAAAAGAAAGGTTAAACTCTGTGAGTTGAACACACCCATTACAAAGTAGTTTCTGAGAATGATTCTGTGTAGTTTTGAAACGGGGTTATTTCAATTTCTAAGATTGGCCTCAAATCGCAGGAAATCTCCACTTGCAATTTCCACAAAAAGAGTGTTTCAAAACTGATCTTTCTAAAGGAAGGTTTAACTCTGTGAGTTGAACACACACCACACAAAGAAGTTACTGAGAATTCTTCTTTCTTGCAGTATATGAAGAAATCCCGTTTCCAACGAAGGCCACAAAGAGGTCTAAATATCCACTTGCAGACTTAAGAAACAGAGTGTTTCCAAACTGCTCTATGAAAAGAAAGGTTAAACACTGTGAGTTGAACACATCCAGTACAAAGTAGTTTCTGAGAATGATTCTGTCTACTTTTTAAACGAGGATATTGCCATTTCTAAGATTGCCCTCAAATCTCTTGAAATCTCCACTTGCAAATTCCACAAAAAGAGTGTTTCAAAACTGCTCTGTCTAAAGGAACGTTCAGCTCTGTGAGTTGAATAGAAACAATGCAAAGAATTACTGAGAATTCTTCTGTCTAGCATTTTATGAAGAAATCCCGTTTCCAACGAAGGCCTCAACCAGGTCTAAATATACACTTGCAGACTTAACAAACAGAGTGTTTTCAAACTGCTCTATGAAAAGAAAGGTTAAACTCTGTGAGTTGAACACACCCATTACAAAGTAGTTTCTGAGAATGATTCTGTGTAGTTTTGAAACGGGGTTCTTTCAATTTCTAAGATTGGCCTCAAATCGCAGGAAATCTCCACTTGCAATTTCCACAAAAAGAGTGTTTCAAAACTGATCTTTCTAAAGGAAGGTTTAACTCTGTGAGTTGAACACACACCACACAAAGAAGTTACTGAGAATTCTTCTTTCTTGCAGTATATGAAGAAATCCCGTTTCCAACGAAGGCCACAAAGAGGTCTAAATATCCACTTGCAGACTTAACAAACAGAGTGTTTCCAAACTGCTCTATGAAAAGAAAGGTTAAACTCTGTGAGTTGAACACCTCCAGTACAAAGTAGTTTCTGAGAATGATTCTGTCTAGTTTTTAAACGAGGATATTGCCATTTCTAAGATTGGCCTCAAATCTCTTGAAATCTCCACTTGCAAATTCCACAAAAAGAGTGTTTCAAAACTGCTCTGTCTAAAGGAACGTTCAGCTCTGTGAGTTGAATACAAACAACGCAAAGAAGTTACTGAGAATTCTTCTGTCTAGCATTCTATGAAGAAATCCCGTTTCCAACGAAGGCCTCAACCAGGTCTAAATATCCACTTGCAGACTTAACAAACAGAGTGTTTTCAAACTGCTCTATGAAAAGGAAGGTTAAACTCTGTGAGTTGAAGACACGCATTACAAAGTAGTTTCTGAGAATGATTCTGTGTAGTTTTGAAACGGGGTTATTTCAATTTCTAAGATTGGCCTCAAATCGCAGGAAATCTCCACTTGCAATTTCCACAAAAAGAGTGTTTCAAAACTGATCTTTCTAAAGGAAGGTTTAACTCTGTGAGTTGAACACACACCACACAAAGAAGTTACTGAGAATTCTTCTTTCTTGCAGTATATGAAGAAATCCCGTTTCCAACGAAGGCCACAAACAGGTCAAAATATCCACTTGCAGAGTTAACAAACAGAGCGTTTCCAAACTGCTCTATGAAAAGAAAGGTTAAACTCTGTGAGTTGAACACATCCAGTACAAAGTAGTTTCTGAGAATGATTCTGTCTAGTTTTTAAACGAGGATATTGCCATTTCTAAGATTGGCCTCAAATCTCTTGAAATCTCCACTTGCAAATTCCACAAAAAGAGTGTTTCAAAACTGCTCTGTCTAAAGGAACGTTCAGCTCTGTGAGTTGAATACAAACAATGCAAAGAAGTTACTGAGAATTCTTCTGTCTAGCATTCTATGAAGAAATCCCGTTTCCAACGAAGGCCTCAACGAGGTCTAAATATCCACTTGCAGACTTAACAAACAGAGTGTTTTCAAACTGCTCTATGAAAAGGAAGGTTAAACTCTGTGAGTTGAACACACCCATTACAAAGTAGTTTCTGAGAATGATTCTGTGTAGTTTTGAAACGGGGTTATTTCAATTTCTAAGATTGGCCTCAAATCGCAGGAAATCTCCACTTGCAATTTCCACAAAAAGAGTGTTTCAAAACTGATCTTTCTAAAGGAAGGTTTAACTCTGTGAGTTGAACACACACCACACAAAGAAGTTACTGAGAATTCTTCTTTCTTGCAGTATATGAAGAAATCCCGTTTCCAACGAAGGCCACAAACAGGTCTAAATATCCACTTGCAGACTTAAGAAACAGAGTGTTTCCAAACTGCTCTATGAAAAGAAAGGTTAAACTCTGTGAGTTGAACACATCCAGTACAAAGTAGTTTCTGAGAATGATTCTGTCTAGTTTTTAAACGAGGATATTGCCATTTCTAAGATTGGCCTCAAATCTCTTGAAATCTCCACTTGCAAATTCCACAAAAAGAGTGTTTCAAAACTGCTCTGTCTAAAGGAACGTTCAGCTCTGTGAGTTGAATACAAACAACGCGAAGAAGTTACTGAGAATTCTTCTGTCAGGCATTCTATGAAGAAATCCCGTTTCCAACGAAGGCCTCAACCAGGTCTAAATATCCAATTGCAGACTTAACAAACAGAGTGTTTTCAAACTGCTCTATGCAAAGAAAGGTTAAACTCTGTGAGTTGAACACACCCATTACAAAGTAGTTTCTGAGAATGATTCTGTGTAGTTTTGAAACGGGGTTATTTCAATTTCTAAGATTGGCCTCAAATCGCAGGAAATCTCCACTTGCAATTTCCACAAAAAGAGTGTTTCAAAACTGATCTTTCTAAAGGAATGTTTATCTCTGTGAGTTGAACACACACCACACAAAGAAGTTACTGAGAATTCTTCTTTCTTGCAGTATATGAAGAAATCCCGTTTCCAACGAAGGCCACAAAGAGGTCTAAATATCCACTTGCAGACTTAACAAACAGAGTGTTTCCAAACTGCTCTATGAAAAGAAAGGTTAAACTCTGTGAGTTGAACACATCCAGTACAAAGTAGTTTCTGAGAATGATTCTGTCTAGTTTTTAAACGAGGATATTGCCATTTCTAAGATTGGCCTCAAATCTCTTGAAATCTCCACTTGCAAATTCCACAAAAAGAGTGTTTCAAAACTGCTCTGTCTAAAGGAACGTTCAGCTCTGTGAGTTGAATACAAACAACGCAAAGAAGTTACTGAGAATTCTTCTGTCTAGCATTCTATGAAGAAATCCCGTTTCCAACGAAGGCCTCAACCAGGTCTAAATATCGACTTGCAGACTTAACAAACTGAGTGTTTTCAAACTGCTCTATGAAAAGGAAGGTTAAACTCTGTGAGTTGAACACACCCATTACAAAGTAGTTTCTGAGAATGATTCTGTGTAGTTTTGAAACGGGGTTCTTTCAATTTCTAAGATTGGCCTCAAATCTCAGGAAATCTCCACTTGCAATTTCCACAAAAAGAGTGTTTCAAAACTGATCTTTCTAAAGGAAGGTTTAACTCTGTGAGTTGAACACACACCACACAAAGAAGTTACTGAGAATTCTTCTTTCTTGCAGTATATGAAGAAATCTCGTTTCCAACGAAGGCCACAAAGAGGTCTAAATATCCACTTGCAGACTTAAGAAACAGAGTGTTTCCAAACTGCTCTATGAAAAGAAAGGTTAAACACTGTGAGTTGAACACATCCAGTACAAAGTAGTTTCTGAGAATGATTCTGTCTAGTTTTTAAACGAGGATATTGCCATTTCTAAGATTGCTCTCAAATCTCTTGAAATCTCCACTTGCAAATTCCACAAAAAGAGTGTTTCAAAACTGCTCTGTCTAAAGGAACGTTCAGCTCTGTGAGTTGAATAGAAACAATGCAAAGAATTACTGAGAATTCTTCTGTCTAGCATTTTATGAAGAAATCCCGTTTCCAACGAAGGCCTCAACCAGGTCTAAATATCCACTTGCAGACTTAACAAACAGAGTGTTTTCAAACTGCTCTATGAAAAGGAAGGTTAAACTCTGTGAGTTGAAGACACCCATTACAAAGTAGTTTCTGAGAATGATTCTGTGTAGTTTTGAAACGGGGTTCTTTCAATTTCTAAGATTGGCCTCAAATCGCAGGAAATCTCCACTTGCAATTTCCACAAAAAGAGTGTTTCAAAACTGATCTTTCTAAAGGAAGGTTTAACTCTGTGAGTTGAACACACACCACACAAAGAAGTTACTGAGAATTCTTCTTTCTTGCAGTATATGAAGAAATCCCGTTTCCAACGAAGGCCACAAAGAGGTCTAAATATCCACTTGCAGACTTAACAAACAGAGTGTTTCCAAACTGCTCTATGAAAAGAAAGGTTAAACTCTGTGAGTTGAACACCTCCAGTACAAAGTAGTTTCTGAGAATGATTCTGTCTAGTTTTTAAACGAGGATATTGCCATTTCTAAGATTGGCCTCAAATCTCTTGAAATCTCCACTTGCAAATTCCACAAAAAGAGTGTTTCAAAACTGCTCTGTCTAAAGGAACGTTCAGCTCTGTGAGTTGAATACAAACAACGCAAAGAAGTTACTGAGAATTCTTCTGTCTAGCATTCTATGAAGAAATCCCGTTTCCAACGAAGGCCTCAACCAGGTCTAAATATCCACTTGCAGACTTAACAAACAGAGTGTTTTCAAACTGCTCTATGAAAAGGAAGGTTAAACTCTGTGAGTTGAAGACACGCATTACAAAGTAGTTTCTGAGAATGATTCTGTGTAGTTTTGAAACGGGGTTATTTCAATTTCTAAGATTGGCCTCAAATCGCAGGAAATCTCCACTTGCAATTTCCACAAAAAGAGTGTTTCAAAACTGATCTTTCTAAAGGAAGGTTTAACTCTGTGAGTTGAACACACACCACACAAAGAAGTTACTGAGAATTCTTCTTTCTTGCAGTATATGAAGAAATCCCGTTTCCAACGAAGGCCACAAACAGGTCAAAATATCCACTTGCAGAGTTAACAAACAGAGCGTTTCCAAACTGCTCTATGAAAAGAAAGGTTAAACTCTGTGAGTTGAACACATCCAGTACAAAGTAGTTTCTGAGAATGATTCTGTCTAGTTTTTAAACGAGGATATTGCCATTTCTAAGATTGGCCTCAAATCTCTTGAAATCTCCACTTGCAAATTCCACAAAAAGAGTGTTTCAAAACTGCTCTGTCTAAAGGAACGTTCAGCTCTGTGAGTTGAATACAAACAACGCAAAGAAGTTACTGAGAATTCTTCTGTCTAGCATTCTATGAAGAAATCCCGTTTCCAACGAAGGCCTCAACGAGGTCTAAATATCCACTTGCAGACTTAACAAACAGAGTGTTTTCAAACTGCTCTATGAAAAGGAAGGTTAAACTCTGTGAGTTGAACACACCCATTACAAAGTAGTTTCTGAGAATGATTCTGTGTAGTTTTGAAACGGGGTTATTTCAATTTCTAAGATTGGCCTCAAATCGCAGGAAATCTCCACTTGCAATTTCCACAAAAAGAGTGTTTCAAAACTGATCTTTCTAAAGGAAGGTTTAACTCTGTGAGTTGAACACACACCACACAAAGAAGTTACTGAGAATTCTTCTTTCTTGCAGTATATGAAGAAATCCCGTTTCCAACGAAGGCCACAAACAGGTCTAAATATCCACTTGCAGACTTAAGAAACAGAGTGTTTCCAAACTGCTCTATGAAAAGAAAGGTTAAACTCTGTGAGTTGAACACATCCAGTACAAAGTAGTTTCTGAGAATGATTCTGTCTAGTTTTTAAACGAGGATATTGCCATTTCTAAGATTGGCCTCAAATCTCTTGAAATCTCCACTTGCAAATTCCACAAAAAGAGTGTTTCAAAACTGCTCTGTCTAAAGGAACGTTCAGCTCTGTGAGTTGAATACAAACAACGCGAAGAAGTTACTGAGAATTCTTCTGTCAGGCATTCTATGAAGAAATCCCGTTTCCAACGAAGGCCTCAACCAGGTCTAAATATCCAATTGCAGACTTAACAAACAGAGTGTTTTCAAACTGCTCTATGCAAAGAAAGGTTAAACTCTGTGAGTTGAACACACCCATTACAAAGTAGTTTCTGAGAATGATTCTGTGTAGTTTTGAAACGGGGTTATTTCAATTTCTAAGATTAGCCTCAAATCGCAGGAAATCTCCACTTGCAATTTCCACAAAAAGAGTGTTTCAAAACTGATATTTCTAAAGGAATGTTTATCTCTGTGAGTTGAACACACACCACACAAAGAAGTTACTGAGAATTCTTCTTTCTTGCAGTATATGAAGAAATCCCGTTTCCAACGAAGGCCACAAAGAGGTCTAAATATCCACTTGCAGACTTAACAAACAGAGTGTTTCCAAACTGCTCTATGAAAAGAAAGGTTAAACTCTGTGAGTTGAACACATCCAGTACAAAGTAGTTTCTGAGAATGATTCTGTCTAGTTTTTAAACGAGGATATTGCCATTTCTAAGATTGGCCTCAAATCTCTTGAAATCTCCACTTGCAAATTCCACAAAAAGAGTGTTTCAAAACTGCTCTGTCTAAAGGAACGTTCAGCTCTGTGAGTTGAATACAAACAACGCAAAGAAGTTACTGAGAATTCTTCTGTCTAGCATTCTATGAAGAAATCCCGTTTCCAACGAAGGCCTCAACGAGGTCTAAATAACCACTTGCAGACTTAAGAAACAGAGTGTTTTCAAACTGCTCTATGAAAAGGAAGGTTAAACTCTGTGAGTTGAACACACCCATTACAAAGTAGTTTCTGAGAATGATTCTGTGTAGTTTTGAAACGGGGTTATTTCAATTTCTAAGATTGGCCTCAAATCGCAGGAAATCTCCACTTGCAATTTCCACAAAAAGAGTGTTTCAAAACTGATCTTTCTAAAGGAAGGTTTAACTCTGTGAGTTGAACACACACCACACAAAGAAGTTACTGAGAATTCTTCTTTCTTGCAGTATATGAAGAAATCCCGTTTCCAACGAAGGCCACAAAGAGGTCTAAATATCCACTTGCAGACTTAACAAACAGAGTGTTTCCAAACTGCTCTATGAAAAGAAAGGTTAAACTCTGTGAGTTGAACACATCCAGTACAAAGTAGTTTCTGAGAATGATTCTGTCTAGTTTTAAAACGAGGATATTGCCATTTCTAAGATTGGCCTCAAATCTCTTGAAATCTCCACTTGCAAATTCCACAAAAAGAGTGTTTCAAACTGCTCTGTCTAAAGGAACGTTCAGCTCTGTGAGTTGAATACAAACAACGCAAAGAAGTTACTGAGAATTCTTCTGTCTAGCATTCTATGAAGAAATCCCGTTTCCATCGAAGGCCTCAACCAGGTCTAAATATCCACTTGCAGACTTAACAAACAGAGTGTTTTCAAACTGCTCTATGAAAAGAAAGGTTAAACTCTGTGAGTTGAACACACCCATTACAAAGTAGTTTCTGAGAATGATTCTGTGTAGTTTTGAAACGGGGTTATTTCAATTTCTAAGATTGGCCTCAAATCGCAGGAAATCTCCCCTTGCAATTTCCACAAAAAGAGTGTTTCAAAACTGATCTTTCTAAAGGAAGGTTTAACTCTGTGAGTTGAACACACACCACACAAAGAAGTTACTGAGAATTCTTCTTTCTTGCAGTATATGAAGAAATCCCGTTTCCAACGAAGGCCACAAAGAGGTCTAAATATCCACTTGCAGACTTAAGAAACAGAGTGTTTCCAAACTGCTCTATGAAAAGAAAGGTTAAACTCTGTGAGTTGAACACATCCAGTACAAAGTAGTTTTTGAGAATGATTCTGTGTAGTTTTGAAACGGGGTTCTTTCAATTTCTAAGATTGGCCTCAAATCGCAGGAAATCTCCACTTGCAATTTCCACAAAAAGAGTGTTTCAAAACTGATCTTTCTAATGGAAGGTTTAACTCTGTGTGTTGAACACACACCACACAAAGAAGTTACTGAGAATTCTTCTTTCTTGCAGTATATGAAGAAATCCCGTTTCCAACGAAGGCCACAAAGAGGTCTAAATATCCACTTGCAGACTTAAGAAACAGAGTGTTTCCAAACTGCTCTATGAAAAGAAAGGTTAAACTCTGTGAGTTGAACACATCCAGTACAAGGTAGTTTCTGAGAATGATTCTGTCTAGTTTTTAAACGAGGATATTGCCATTTCTAAGATTGGCCTCAAATCTCTTGAAATCTCCACTTGCAAATTCCACAAAAAGAGTGTTTCAAAACTGCTCTGTCTAAAGGAACGTTCAGCTCTGTGAGTTGAATACAAACAACGCAAAGAAGTTGCTGAGAATTCTTCTGTCTAGCATTCTATGAAGAAATCCCGTTTCCAACGAAGGCCTCAACCAGGTCTAAATATCCACTTGCAGACTTAACAAACAGAGTGTTTTCAAACTGCTCTGTGAAAAGAAAGGTTAAACTCTGTGAGTTGAACACACCCATTACAAAGTAGTTTCTGAGAATGATTCTGTGTAGTTTTGAAACGGGGTTATTTCAATTTCTAAGATTGGCCTCAAATCGCAGGAAATCTCCACTTGCAATTTCCACAAAAAGAGTGTTTCAAAACTGATCTTTCTAAAGGAAGGTTTAACTCTGTGAGTTGAACACACACCACACAAAGAAGTTACTGAGAATTCTTCTTTCTTGCAGTATATGAAGAAATCCCGTTTCCAACGAAGGCCACAAAGAGGTCTAAATATCCACTTGCAGACTTAAGAAACAGAGTGTTTCCAAACTGCTCTATGAAAAGAAAGGTTAAACACTGTGAGTTGAACACATCCAGTACAAAGTAGTTTCTGAGAATGATTCTGTCTACTTTTTAAACGAGGATATTGCCATTTCTAAGATTGCCCTCAAATCTCTTGAAATCTCCACTTGCAAATTCCACAAAAAGAGTGTTTCAAAACTGCTCTGTCTAAAGGAACGTTCAGCTCTGTGAGTTGAATAGAAACAATGCAAAGAATTACTGAGAATTCTTCTGTCTAGCATTTTATGAAGAAATCCCGTTTCCAACGAAGGCCTCAACCAGGTCTAAATATACACTTGCAGACTTAACAAACAGAGTGTTTTCAAACTGCTCTATGAAAAGGAAGGTTAAACTCTGTGAGTTGAAGACACCCATTACAAAGTAGTTTCTGAGAATGATTCTGTGTAGTTTTGAAACGGGGTTCTTTCAATTTCTAAGATTGGCCTCAAATCGCAGGAAATCTCCACTTGCAATTTCCACAAAAAGAGTGTTTCAAAACTGATCTTTCTAAAGGAAGGTTTAACTCTGTGAGTTGAACACACACCACACAAAGAAGTTACTGAGAATTCTTCTTTCTTGCAGTATATGAAGAAATCCCGTTTCCAACGAAGGCCACAAAGAGGTCTAAATATCCACTTGCAGACTTAACAAACAGAGTGTTTCCAAACTGCTCTATGAAAAGAAAGGTTAAACTCTGTGAGTTGAACACCTCCAGTACAAAGTAGTTTCTGAGAATGATTCTGTCTAGTTTTTAAACGAGGATATTGCCATTTCTAAGATTGGCCTCAAATCTCTTGAAATCTCCACTTGCAAATTCCACAAAAAGAGTGTTTCAAAACTGCTCTGTCTAAAGGAACGTTCAGCTCTGTGAGTTGAATACAAACAACGCAAAGAAGTTACTGAGAATTCTTCTGTCTAGCATTCTATGAAGAAATCCCGTTTCCAACGAAGGCCTCAACCAGGTCTAAATATCCACTTGCAGACTTAACAAACAGAGTGTTTTCAAACTGCTCTATGAAAAGGAAGGTTAAACTCTGTGAGTTGAAGACACGCATTACAAAGTAGTTTCTGAGAATGATTCTGTGTAGTTTTGAAACGGGGTTATTTCAATTTCTAAGATTGGCCTCAAATCGCAGGAAATCTCCACTTGCAATTTCCACAAAAAGAGTGTTTCAAAACTGATCTTTCTAAAGGAAGGTTTAACTCTGTGAGTTGAACACACACCACACAAAGAAGTTACTGAGAATTCTTCTTTCTTGCAGTATATGAAGAAATCCCGTTTCCAACGAAGGCCACAAACAGGTCAAAATATCCACTTGCAGAGTTAACAAACAGAGCGTTTCCAAACTGCTCTATGAAAAGAAAGGTTAAACTCTGTGAGTTGAACACATCCAGTACAAAGTAGTTTCTGAGAATGATTCTGTCTAGTTTTTAAACGAGGATATTGCCATTTCTAAGATTGGCCTCAAATCTCTTGAAATCTCCACTTGCAAATTCCACAAAAAGAGTGTTTCAAAACTGCTCTGTCTAAAGGAACGTTCAGCTCTGTGAGTTGAATACAAACAATGCAAAGAAGTTACTGAGAATTCTTCTGTCTAGCATTCTATGAAGAAATCCCGTTTCCAACGAAGGCCTCAACGAGGTCTAAATATCCACTTGCAGACTTAACAAACAGAGTGTTTTCAAACTGCTCTATGAAAAGGAAGGTTAAACTCTGTGAGTTGAACACACCCATTACAAAGTAGTTTCTGAGAATGATTCTGTGTAGTTTTGAAACGGGGTTATTTCAATTTCTAAGATTGGCCTCAAATCGCAGGAAATCTCCACTTGCAATTTCCACAAAAAGAGTGTTTCAAAACTGATCTTTCTAAAGGAAGGTTTAACTCTGTGAGTTGAACACACACCACACAAAGAAGTTACTGAGAATTCTTCTTTCTTGCAGTATATGAAGAAATCCCGTTTCCAACGAAGGCCACAAACAGGTCTAAATATCCACTTGCAGACTTAAGAAACAGAGTGTTTCCAAACTGCTCTATGAAAAGAAAGGTTAAACTCTGTGAGTTGAACACATCCAGTACAAAGTAGTTTCTGAGAATGATTCTGTCTAGTTTTTAAACGAGGATATTGCCATTTCTAAGATTGGCCTCAAATCTCTTGAAATCTCCACTTGCAAATTCCACAAAAAGAGTGTTTCAAAACTGCTCTGTCTAAAGGAACGTTCAGCTCTGTGAGTTGAATACAAACAACGCGAAGAAGTTACTGAGAATTCTTCTGTCAGGCATTCTATGAAGAAATCCCGTTTCCAACGAAGGCCTCAACCAGGTCTAAATATCCAATTGCAGACTTAACAAACAGAGTGTTTTCAAACGGCTCTATGCAAAGAAAGGTTAAACTCTGTGAGTTGAACACACCCATTACAAAGTAGTTTCTGAGAATGATTCTGTGTAGTTTTGAAACGGGGTTATTTCAATTTCTAAGATTGGCCTCAAATCGCAGGAAATCTCCACTTGCAATTTCCACAAAAAGAGTGTTTCAAAACTGATCTTTCTAAAGGAATGTTTATCTCTGTGAGTTGAACACACACCACACAAAGAAGTTACTGAGAATTCTTCTTTCTTGCAGTATATGAAGAAATCCCGTTTCCAACGAAGGCCACAAAGAGGTCTAAATATCCACTTGCAGACTTAACAAACAGAGTGTTTCCAAACTGCTCTATGAAAAGAAAGGTTAAACTCTGTGAGTTGAACACATCCAGTACAAAGTAGTTTCTGAGAATGATTCTGTCTAGTTTTTAAACGAGGATATTGCCATTTCTAAGATTGGCCTCAAATCTCTTGAAATCTCCACTTGCAAATTCCACAAAAAGAGTGTTTCAAAACTGCTCTGTCTAAAGGAACGTTCAGCTCTGTGAGTTGAATACAAACAACGCAAAGAAGTTACTGAGAATTCTTCTGTCTAGCATTCTATGAAGAAATCCCGTTTCCAACGAAGGCCTCAACCAGGTCTAAATATCGACTTGCAGACTTAACAAACTGAGTGTTTTCAAACTGCTCTATGAAAAGGAAGGTTAAACTCTGTGAGTTGAACACACCCATTACAAAGTAGTTTCTGAGAATGATTCTGTGTAGTTTTGAAACGGGGTTCTTTCAATTTCTAAGATTGGCCTCAAATCTCAGGAAATCTCCACTTGCAATTTCCACAAAAAGAGTGTTTCAAAACTGATCTTTCTAAAGGAAGGTTTAACTCTGTGAGTTGAACACACACCACACAAAGAAGTTACTGAGAATTCTTCTTTCTTGCAGTATATGAAGAAATCTCGTTTCCAACGAAGGCCACAAAGAGGTCTAAATATCCACTTGCAGACTTAAGAAACAGAGTGTTTCCAAACTGCTCTATGAAAAGAAAGGTTAAACACTGTGAGTTGAACACATCCAGTACAAAGTAGTTTCTGAGAATGATTCTGTCTAGTTTTTAAACGAGGATATTGCCATTTCTAAGATTGCTCTCAAATCTCTTGAAATCTCCACTTGCAAATTCCACAAAAAGAGTGTTTCAAAACTGCTCTGTCTAAAGGAACGTTCAGCTCTGTGAGTTGAATAGAAACAATGCAAAGAATTACTGAGAATTCTTCTGTCTAGCATTTTATGAAGAAATCCCGTTTCCAACGAAGGCCTCAACCAGGTCTAAATATCCACTTGCAGACTTAACAAACAGAGTGTTTTCAAACTGCTCTATGAAAAGGAAGGTTAAACTCTGTGAGTTGAAGACACCCATTACAAAGTAGTTTCTGAGAATGATTCTGTGTAGTTTTGAAACGGGGTTCTTTCAATTTCTAAGATTGGCCTCAAATCGCAGGAAATCTCCACTTGCAATTTCCACAAAAAGAGTGTTTCAAAACTGATCTTTCTAAAGGAAGGTTTAACTCTGTGAGTTGAACACACACCACACAAAGAAGTTACTGAGAATTCTTCTTTCTTGCAGTATATGAAGAAATCCCGTTTCCAACGAAGGCCACAAAGAGGTCTAAATATCCACTTGCAGACTTAACAAACAGAGTGTTTCCAAACTGCTCTATGAAAAGAAAGGTTAAACTCTGTGAGTTGAACACCTCCAGTACAAAGTAGTTTCTGAGAATGATTCTGTCTAGTTTTTAAACGAGGATATTGCCATTTCTAAGATTGGCCTCAAATCTCTTGAAATCTCCACTTGCAAATTCCACAAAAAGAGTGTTTCAAAACTGCTCTGTCTAAAGGAACGTTCAGCTCTGTGAGTTGAATACAAACAACGCAAAGAAGTTACTGAGAATTCTTCTGTCTAGCATTCTATGAAGAAATCCCGTTTCCAACGAAGGCCTCAACCAGGTCTAAATATCCACTTGCAGACTTAACAAACAGAGTGTTTTCAAACTGCTCTATGAAAAGGAAGGTTAAACTCTGTGAGTTGAAGACACGCATTACAAAGTAGTTTCTGAGAATGATTCTGTGTAGTTTTGAAACGGGGTTATTTCAATTTCTAAGATTGGCCTCAAATCGCAGGAAATCTCCACTTGCAATTTCCACAAAAAGAGTGTTTCAAAACTGATCTTTCTAAAGGAAGGTTTAACTCTGTGAGTTGAACACACACCACACAAAGAAGTTACTGAGAATTCTTCTTTCTTGCAGTATATGAAGAAATCCCGTTTCCAACGAAGGCCACAAACAGGTCAAAATATCCACTTGCAGAGTTAACAAACAGAGCGTTTCCAAACTGCTCTATGAAAAGAAAGGTTAAACTCTGTGAGTTGAACACATCCAGTACAAAGTAGTTTCTGAGAATGATTCTGTCTAGTTTTTAAACGAGGATATTGCCATTTCTAAGATTGGCCTCAAATCTCTTGAAATCTCCACTTGCAAATTCCACAAAAAGAGTGTTTCAAAACTGCTCTGTCTAAAGGAACGTTCAGCTCTGTGAGTTGAATACAAACAACGCAAAGAAGTTACTGAGAATTCTTCTGTCTAGCATTCTATGAAGAAATCCCGTTTCCAACGAAGGCCTCAACGAGGTCTAAATATCCACTTGCAGACTTAACAAACAGAGTGTTTTCAAACTGCTCTATGAAAAGGAAGGTTAAACTCTGTGAGTTGAACACACCCATTACAAAGTAGTTTCTGAGAATGATTCTGTGTAGTTTTGAAACGGGGTTATTTCAATTTCTAAGATTGGCCTCAAATCGCAGGAAATCTCCACTTGCAATTTCCACAAAAAGAGTGTTTCAAAACTGATCTTTCTAAAGGAAGGTTTAACTCTGTGAGTTGAACACACACCACACAAAGAAGTTACTGAGAATTCTTCTTTCTTGCAGTATATGAAGAAATCCCGTTTCCAACGAAGGCCACAAACAGGTCTAAATATCCACTTGCAGACTTAAGAAACAGAGTGTTTCCAAACTGCTCTATGAAAAGAAAGGTTAAACTCTGTGAGTTGAACACATCCAGTACAAAGTAGTTTCTGAGAATGATTCTGTCTAGTTTTTAAACGAGGATATTGCCATTTCTAAGATTGGCCTCAAATCTCTTGAAATCTCCACTTGCAAATTCCACAAAAAGAGTGTTTCAAAACTGCTCTGTCTAAAGGAACGTTCAGCTCTGTGAGTTGAATACAAACAACGCGAAGAAGTTACTGAGAATTCTTCTGTCAGGCATTCTATGAAGAAATCCCGTTTCCAACGAAGGCCTCAACCAGGTCTAAATATCCAATTGCAGACTTAACAAACAGAGTGTTTTCAAACTGCTCTATGCAAAGAAAGGTTAAACTCTGTGAGTTGAACACACCCATTACAAAGTAGTTTCTGAGAATGATTCTGTGTAGTTTTGAAACGGGGTTATTTCAATTTCTAAGATTAGCCTCAAATCGCAGGAAATCTCCACTTGCAATTTCCACAAAAAGAGTGTTTCAAAACTGATATTTCTAAAGGAATGTTTATCTCTGTGAGTTGAACACACACCACACAAAGAAGTTACTGAGAATTCTTCTTTCTTGCAGTATATGAAGAAATCCCGTTTCCAACGAAGGCCACAAAGAGGTCTAAATATCCACTTGCAGACTTAACAAACAGAGTGTTTCCAAACTGCTCTATGAAAAGAAAGGTTAAACTCTGTGAGTTGAACACATCCAGTACAAAGTAGTTTCTGAGAATGATTCTGTCTAGTTTTTAAACGAGGATATTGCCATTTCTAAGATTGGCCTCAAATCTCTTGAAATCTCCACTTGCAAATTCCACAAAAAGAGTGTTTCAAAACTGCTCTGTCTAAAGGAACGTTCAGCTCTGTGAGTTGAATACAAACAACGCAAAGAAGTTACTGAGAATTCTTCTGTCTAGCATTCTATGAAGAAATCCCGTTTCCAACGAAGGCCTCAACCAGGTCTAAATATCGACTTGCAGACTTAACAAACTGAGTGTTTTCAAACTGCTCTATGAAAAGGAAGGTTAAACTCTGTGAGTTGAACACACCCATTACAAAGTAGTTTCTGAGAATGATTCTGTGTAGTTTTGAAACGGGGTTCTTTCAATTTCTAAGATTGGCCTCAAATCTCAGGAAATCTCCACTTGCAATTTCCACAAAAAGAGTGTTTCAAAACTGATCTTTCTAAAGGAAGGTTTAACTCTGTGAGTTGAACACACACCACACAAAGAAGTTACTGAGAATTCTTCTTTCTTGCACTATATGAAGAAATCTCGTTTCCAACGAAGGCCACAAAGAGGTCTAAATATCCACTTGCAGACTTAAGAAACAGAGTGTTTCCAAACTGCTCTATGAAAAGAAAGGTTAAAGACTGTGAGTTGAACACATCCAGTACAAAGTAGTTTCTGAGAATGATTCTGTCTAGTTTTTAAACGAGGATATTGCCATTTCTAAGATTGCTCTCAAATCTCTTGAAATCTCCACTTGCAAATTCCACAAAAAGAGTGTTTCAAAACTGCTCTGTCTAAAGGAACGTTCAGCTCTGTGAGTTGAATAGAAACAATGCAAAGAATTACTGAGAATTCTTCTGTCTAGCATTTTATGAAGAAATCCCGTTTCCAACGAAGGCCTCAACCAGGTCTAAATATCCACTTGCAGACTTAACAAACAGAGTGTTTTCAAACTGCTCTATGAAAAGGAAGGTTAAACTGTGTGAGTTGAAGACACCCATTACAAAGTAGTTTCTGAGAATGATTCTGTGTAGTTTTGAAACGGGGTTCTTTCAATTTCTAAGATTGGCCTCAAATCGCAGGAAATCTCCACTTGCAATTTCCACAAAAAGAGTGTTTCAAAACTGATCTTTCTAAAGGAAGGTTTAACTCTGTGAGTTGAACACACACCACACAAAGAAGTTACTGAGAATTCTTCTTTCTTGCAGTATATGAAGAAATCCCGTTTCCAACGAAGGCCACAAACAGGTCAAAATATCCACTTGCAGAGTTAACAAACAGAGCGTTTCCAAACTGCTCTATGAAAAGAAAGGTTAAACTCTGTGAGTTGAACACATCCAGTACAAAGTAGTTTCTGAGAATGATTCTGTCTAGTTTTTAAACGAGGATATTGCCATTTCTAAGATTGGCCTCAAATCTCTTGAAATCTCCACTTGCAAATTCCACAAAAAGAGTGTTTCAAAACTGCTCTGTCTAAAGGAACGTTCAGCTCTGTGAGTTGAATACAAACAACGCAAAGAAGTTACTGAGAATTCTTCTGTCTAGCATTCTATGAAGAAATCCCGTTTCCAACGAAGGCCTCA
This sequence comes from Pan paniscus, assembly GCF_029289425.2. Classification (NCBI taxonomy): domain Eukaryota; kingdom Metazoa; phylum Chordata; class Mammalia; order Primates; family Hominidae; genus Pan; species Pan paniscus. The sequence continues at coordinate 59,951,605 of NC_073259.2, read as the reverse complement.
ACCAGGTCTAAATATCCACTTGCAGACTTAACAAACAGAGTGTTTTCAAACTGCTCTATGAAAAGGAAGGTTAAACTCTGTGAGTTGAACACACCCATTACAAAGTAGTTTCTGAGAATGATTCTGTGTAGTTTTGAAACGGGGTTCTTTCAATTTCTAAGATTGGCCTCAAATCGCAGGAAATCTCCACTTGCAATTTCCACAAAAAGAGTGTTTCAAAACTGATCTTTCTAAAGGAAGGTTTAACTCTGTGAGTTGAACACACACCACACAAAGAAGTTACTGAGAATTCTTCTTTCTTGCAGTATATGAAGAAATCCCGTTTCCAACGAAGGCCACAAACAGGTCTAAATATCCACTTGCAGACTTAAGAAACAGAGTGTTTCCAAACTGCTCTATGAAAAGAAAGGTTAAACTCTGTGAGTTGAACACATTCAGTACAAAGTAGTTTCTCAGAATGATTCTGTCTAGTTTTTAAACGAGGATATTGCCATTTCTAAGATTGGCCTCAAATCTCTTGAAATCTCCACTTGCAAATTCCACAAAAAGAGTGTTTCAAAACTGCTCTGTCTAAAGGAACGTTCAGCTCTGTGAGTTGAATACAAACAACGCGAAGAAGTTACTGAGAATTCTTCTGTCAGGCATTCTATGAAGAAATCCCGTTTCCAACGAAGGCCTCAACCAGGTCTAAATATCCAATTGCAGACTTAACAAACAGAGTGTTTTCAAACTGCTCTATGAAAAGAAAGGTTAAACTCTGTGAGTTGAACACATCCAGTACAAAGTAGTTTCTGAGAATGATTCTGTCTAGTTTTTAAACGAGGATATTGCCATTTCTAAGATTGGCCTCAAATCTCTTGAAATCTCCACTGGCAAATTCCACAAAAAGAGTGTTTCAAAACTGCTCTGTCTAAAGGAACGTTCAGCTCTGTGAGTTGAATACAAACAACGCAAAGAAGTTACTGAGAATTCTTCTGTCTAGCATTCTATGAAGAAATCCCGTTTCCAACGAAGGCCTCAACCAGGTCTAAATATCCACTTGCAGACTTAACAAACAGAGTGTTTTCAAACTGCTCTATGAAAAGGAAGGTTAAACTCTGTGAGTTGAACACACCCATTACAAAGTAGTTTCTGAGAATGATTCTGTGTAGTTTTGAAACGGGGTTCTTTCAATTTCTAAGATTGGCCTCAAATCGCAGGAAATCTCCACTTGCAATTTCCACAAAAAGAGTGTTTCAAAACTGATCTTTCTAAAGGAAGGTTTAACTCTGTGAGTTGAACACACACCACACAAAGAAGTTACTGAGAATTCTTCTTTCTTGCAGTATATGAAGAAATCCCGTTTCCAACGAAGGCCACAAAGAGGTCTAAATATCCACTTGCAGACTTAAGAAACAGAGTGTTTCCAAACTGCTCTATGAAAAGAAAGGTTAAACTCTGTGAGTTGAACACATCCAGTACAAAGTAGTTTCTGAGAATGATTCTGTCTAGTTTTTAAACGAGGATATTGCCATTTCTAAGATTGGCCTCAAATCTCTTGAAATCTCCACTTGCAAATTCCACAAAAAGAGTGTTTCAAAACTGCTCTGTCTAAAGGAACGTTCAGCTCTGTGAGTTGAATACAAACAACGCAAAGAAGTTACTGAGAATTCTTCTGTCTAGCATTCTATGAAGAAATCCCGTTTCCAACGAAGGCCTCAACCAGGTCTAAATATCGACTTGCAGACTTAACAAACTGAGTGTTTTCAAACTGCTCTATGAAAAGGAAGGTTAAACTCTGTGAGTTGAACACACCCATTACAAAGTAGTTTCTGAGAATGATTCTGTGTAGTTTTGAAACGGGGTTCTTTCAATTTCTAAGATTGGCCTCAAATCTCAGGAAATCTCCACTTGCAATTTCCACAAAAAGAGTGTTTCAAAACTGATCTTTCTAAAGGAAGGTTTAACTCTGTGAGTTGAACACACACCACACAAAGAAGTTACTGAGAATTCTTCTTTCTTGCAGTATATGAAGAAATCTCGTTTCCAACGAAGGCCACAAAGAGGTCTAAATATCCACTTGCAGACTTAAGAAACAGAGTGTTTCCAAACTGCTCTATGAAAAGAAAGGTTAAACACTGTGAGTTGAACACATCCAGTACAAAGTAGTTTCTGAGAATGATTCTGTCTAGTTTTTAAACGAGGATATTGCCATTTCTAAGATTGCTCTCAAATCTCTTGAAATCTCCACTTGCAAATTCCACAAAAAGAGTGTTTCAAAACTGCTCTGTCTAAAGGAACGTTCAGCTCTGTGAGTTGAATAGAAACAATGCAAAGAATTACTGAGAATTCTTCTGTCTAGCATTTTATGAAGAAATCCCGTTTCCAACGAAGGCCTCAACCAGGTCTAAATATCCACTTGCAGACTTAACAAACAGAGTGTTTTCAAACTGCTCTATGAAAAGGAAGGTTAAACTCTGTGAGTTGAAGACACCCATTACAAAGTAGTTTCTGAGAATGATTCTGTGTAGTTTTGAAACGGGGTTCTTTCAATTTCTAAGATTGGCCTCAAATCGCAGGAAATCTCCACTTGCAATTTCCACAAAAAGAGTGTTTCAAAACTGATCTTTCTAAAGGAAGGTTTAACTCTGTGAGTTGAACACACACCACACAAAGAAGTTACTGAGAATTCTTCTTTCTTGCAGTATATGAAGAAATCCCGTTTCCAACGAAGGCCACAAACAGGTCAAAATATCCACTTGCAGAGTTAACAAACAGAGCGTTTCCAAACTGCTCTATGAAAAGAAAGGTTAAACTCTGTGAGTTGAACACATCCAGTACAAAGTAGTTTCTGAGAATGATTCTGTCTAGTTTTTAAACGAGGATATTGCCATTTCTAAGATTGGCCTCAAATCTCTTGAAATCTCCACTTGCAAATTCCACAAAAAGAGTGTTTCAAAACTGCTCTGTCTAAAGGAACGTTCAGCTCTGTGAGTTGAATACAAACAACGCAAAGAAGTTACTGAGAATTCTTCTGTCTAGCATTCTATGAAGAAATCCCGTTTCCAACGAAGGCCTCAACCAGGTCTAAATATCCACTTGCAGACTTAACAAACAGAGTGTTTTCAAACTGCTCTATGAAAAGGAAGGTTAAACTCTGTGAGTTGAACACACCCATTACAAAGTAGTTTCTGAGAATGATTCTGTGTAGTTTTGAAACGGGGTTCTTTCAATTTCTAAGATTGGCCTCAAATCGCAGGAAATCTCCACTTGCAATTTCCACAAAAAGAGTGTTTCAAAACTGATCTTTCTAAAGGAAGGTTTAACTCTGTGAGTTGAACACACACCACACAAAGAAGTTACTGAGAATTCTTCTTTCTTGCAGTATATGAAGAAATCCCGTTTCCAACGAAGGCCACAAAGAGGTCTAAATATCCACTTGCAGACTTAAGAAACAGAGTGTTTCCAAACTGCTCTATGAAAAGAAAGGTTAAACACTGTGAGTTGAACACATCCAGTACAAAGTAGTTTCTGAGAATGATTCTGTCTAGTTTTTAAACGAGGATATTGCCATTTCTAAGATTGCCCTCAAATCTCTTGAAATCTCCACTTGCAAATTCCACAAAAAGAGTGTTTCAAAACTGCTCTGTCTAAAGGAACGTTCAGCTCTGTGAGTTGAATAGAAACAATGCAAAGAATTACTGAGAATTCTTCTGTCTAGCATTTTATGAAGAAATCCCGTTTCCAACGAAGGCCTCAACCAGGTCTAAATATCCACTTGCAGACTTAACAAACAGAGTGTTTTCAAACTGCTCTATGAAAAGGAAGGTTAAACTCTGTGAGTTGAAGACACCCATTACAAAGTAGTTTCTGAGAATGATTCTGTGTAGTTTTGAAACGGGGTTCTTTCAATTTCTAAGATTGGCCTCAAATCGCAGGAAATCTCCACTTGCAATTTCCACAAAAAGAGTGTTTCAAAACTGATCTTTCTAAAGGAAGGTTTAACTCTGTGAGTTGAACACACACCACACAAAGGAGTTACTGAGAATTCTTCTTTCTTGCAGTATATGAAGAAATCCCGTTTCCAACGAAGGCCACAAAGAGGTCTAAATATCCACTTGCAGACTTAACAAACAGAGTGTTTCCAAACTGCTCTATGAAAAGAAAGGTTAAACTCTGTGAGTTGAACACCTCCAGTACAAAGTAGTTTCTGAGAATGATTCTGTCTAGTTTTTAAACGAGGATATTGCCATTTCTAAGATTGGCCTCAAATCTCTTGAAATCTCCACTTGCAAATTCCACAAAAAGAGTGTTTCAAAACTGCTCTGTCTAAAGGAACGTTCAGCTCTGTGAGTTGAATACAAACAACGCAAAGGAGTTACTGAGAATTCTTCTGTCTAGCATTCTATGAAGAAATCCCGTTTCCAACGAAGGCCTCAACCAGGTCTAAATATCCACTTGCAGACTTAACAAACAGAGTGTTTTCAAACTGCTCTATGAAAAGGAAGGTTAAACTCTGTGAGTTGAAGACACGCATTACAAAGTAGTTTCTGAGAATGATTCTGTGTAGTTTTGAAACGGGGTTATTTCAATTTCTAAGATTGGCCTCAAATCGCAGGAAATCTCCACTTGCAATTTCCACAAAAAGAGTGTTTCAAAACTGATCTTTCTAAAGGAAGGTTTAACTCTGTGAGTTGAACACACACCACACAAAGAAGTTACTGAGAATTCTTCTTTCTTGCAGTATATGAAGAAATCCCGTTTCCAACGAAGGCCACAAACAGGTCAAAATATCCACTTGCAGAGTTAACAAACAGAGCGTTTCCAAACTGCTCTATGAAAAGAAAGGTTAAACTCTGTGAGTTGAACACATCCAGTACAAAGTAGTTTCTGAGAATGATTCTGTCTAGTTTTTAAACGAGGATATTGCCATTTCTAAGATTGGCCTCAAATCTCTTGAAATCTCCACTTGCAAATTCCACAAAAAGAGTGTTTCAAAACTGCTCTGTCTAAAGGAACGTTCAGCTCTGTGAGTTGAATACAAACAACGCAAAGAAGTTACTGAGAATTCTTCTGTCTAGCATTCTATGAAGAAATCCCGTTTCCAACGAAGGCCTCAACCAGGTCTAAATATCCACTTGCAGACTTAACAAACAGAGTGTTTTCAAACTGCTCTATGAAAAGGAAGGTTAAACTCTGTGAGTTGAACACACCCATTACAAAGTAGTTTCTGAGAATGATTCTGTGTAGTTTTGAAACGGGGTTATTTCAATTTCTAAGATTGGCCTCAAATCGCAGGAAATCTCCACTTGCAATTTCCACAAAAAGAGTGTTTCAAAACTGATCTTTCTAAAGGAAGGTTTAACTCTGTGAGTTGAACACACACCACACAAAGAAGTTACTGAGAATTCTTCTTTCTAAAGGAAGGTTTAACTCTGTGAGTTGAACACACACCACACAAAGAAGTTACTGAGAATTCTTCTTTCTTGCAGTATATGAAGAAATCCCGTTTCCAACGAAGGCCACAAACAGGTCAAAATATCCACTTGCAGAGTTAACAAACAGAGCGTTTCCAAACTGCTCTATGAAAAGAAAGGTTAAACTCTGTGAGTTGAACACATCCAGTACAAAGTAGTTTCTGAGAATGATTCTGTCTAGTTTTTAAACGAGGATATTGCCATTTCTAAGATTGGCCTCAAATCTCTTGAAATCTCCACTTGCAAATTCCACAAAAAGAGTGTTTCAAAACTGCTCTGTCTAAAGGAACGTTCAGCTCTGTGAGTTGAATACAAACAACGCAAAGAAGTTACTGAGAATTCTTCTGTCTAGCATTCTATGAAGAAATCCCGTTTCCAACGAAGGCCTCAACCAGGTCTAAATATCCACTTGCAGACTTAACAAACAGAGTGTTTTCAAACTGCTCTATGAAAAGGAAGGTTAAACTCTGTGAGTTGAACACACCCATTACAAAGTAGTTTCTGAGAATGATTCTGTGTAGTTTTGAAACGGGGTTATTTCAATTTCTAAGATTGGCCTCAAATCGCAGGAAATCTCCACTTGCAATTTCCACAAAAAGAGTGTTTCAAAACTGATCTTTCTAAAGGAAGGTTTAACTCTGTGAGTTGAACACACACCACACAAAGAAGTTACTGAGAATTCTTCTTTCTTGCAGTATATGAAGAAATCCCGTTTCCAACGAAGGCCACAAACAGGTCTAAATATCCACTTGCAGACTTAAGAAACAGAGTGTTTCCAAACTGCTCTATGAAAAGAAAGGTTAAACTCTGTGAGTTGAACACATCCAGTACAAAGTAGTTTCTGAGAATGATTCTGTCTAGTTTTTAAACGAGGATATTGCCATTTCTAAGATTGGCCTCAAATCTCTTGAAATCTCCACTTGCAAATTCCACAAAAAGAGTGTTTCAAAACTGCTCTGTCTAAAGGAACGTTCAGCTCTGTGAGTTGAATACAAACAACGCGAAGAAGTTACTGAGAATTCTTCTGTCAGGCATTCTATGAAGAAATCCCGTTTCCAACGAAGGCCTCAACCAGGTCTAAATATCCAATTGCAGACTTAACAAACAGAGTGTTTTCAAACTGCTCTATGCAAAGAAAGGTTAAACTCTGTGAGTTGAACACACCCATTACAAAGTAGTTTCTGAGAATGATTCTGTGTAGTTTTGAAACGGGGTTATTTCAATTTCTAAGATTGGCCTCAAATCGCAGGAAATCTCCACTTGCAATTTCCACAAAAAGAGTGTTTCAAAACTGATCTTTCTAAAGGAATGTTTATCTCTGTGAGTTGAACACACACCACACAAAGAAGTTACTGAGAATTCTTCTTTCTTGCAGTATATGAAGAAATCCCGTTTCCAACGAAGGCCACAAAGAGGTCTAAATATCCACTTGCAGACTTAACAAACAGAGTGTTTCCAAACTGCTCTATGAAAAGAAAGGTTAAACTCTGTGAGTTGAACACATCCAGTACAAAGTAGTTTCTGAGAATGATTCTGTCTAGTTTTTAAACGAGGATATTGCCATTTCTAAGATTGGCCTCAAATCTCTTGAAATCTCCACTGGCAAATTCCACAAAAAGAGTGTTTCAAAACTGCTCTGTCTAAAGGAACGTTCAGCTCTGTGAGTTGAATACAAACAACGCAAAGAAGTTACTGAGAATTCTTCTGTCTAGCATTCTATGAAGAAATCCCGTTTCCAACGAAGGCCTCAACCAGGTCTAAATATCCACTTGCAGACTTAACAAACAGAGTGTTTTCAAACTGCTCTATGAAAAGGAAGGTTAAACTCTGTGAGTTGAAGACACCCATTACAAAGTAGTTTCTGAGAATGATTCTGTGTAGTTTTGAAACGGGGTTCTTTCAATTTCTAAGATTGGCCTCAAATCGCAGGAAATCTCCACTTGCAATTTCCACAAAAAGAGTGTTTCAAAACTGATCTTTCTAAAGGAAGGTTTAACTCTGTGAGTTGAACACACACCACACAAAGGAGTTACTGAGAATTCTTCTTTCTTGCAGTATATGAAGAAATCCCGTTTCCAACGAAGGCCACAAAGAGGTCTAAATATCCACTTGCAGACTTAACAAACAGAGTGTTTCCAAACTGCTCTATGAAAAGAAAGGTTAAACTCTGTGAGTTGAACACCTCCAGTACAAAGTAGTTTCTGAGAATGATTCTGTCTAGTTTTTAAACGAGGATATTGCCATTTCTAAGATTGGCCTCAAATCTCTTGAAATCTCCACTTGCAAATTCCACAAAAAGAGTGTTTCAAAACTGCTCTGTCTAAAGGAACGTTCAGCTCTGTGAGTTGAATACAAACAACGCAAAGAAGTTACTGAGAATTCTTCTGTCTAGCATTCTATGAAGAAATCCCGTTTCCAACGAAGGCCTCAACCAGGTCTAAATATCCACTTGCAGACTTAACAAACAGAGTGTTTTCAAACTGCTCTATGAAAAGGAAGGTTAAACTCTGTGAGTTGAAGACACGCATTACAAAGTAGTTTCTGAGAATGATTCTGTGTAGTTTTGAAACGGGGTTATTTCAATTTCTAAGATTGGCCTCAAATCGCAGGAAATCTCCACTTGCAATTTCCACAAAAAGAGTGTTTCAAAACTGATCTTTCTAAAGGAAGGTTTAACTCTGTGAGTTGAACACACACCACACAAAGAAGTTACTGAGAATTCTTCTTTCTTGCAGTATATGAAGAAATCCCGTTTCCAACGAAGGCCACAAACAGGTCAAAATATCCACTTGCAGAGTTAACAAACAGAGCGTTTCCAAACTGCTCTATGAAAAGAAAGGTTAAACTCTGTGAGTTGAACACATCCAGTACAAAGTAGTTTCTGAGAATGATTCTGTCTAGTTTTTAAACGAGGATATTGCCATTTCTAAGATTGGCCTCAAATCTCTTGAAATCTCCACTTGCAAATTCCACAAAAAGAGTGTTTCAAAACTGCTCTGTCTAAAGGAACGTTCAGCTCTGTGAGTTGAATACAAACAACGCAAAGAAGTTACTGAGAATTCTTCTGTCTAGCATTCTATGAAGAAATCCCGTTTCCAACGAAGGCCTCAACCAGGTCTAAATATCCACTTGCAGACTTAACAAACAGAGTGTTTTCAAACTGCTCTATGAAAAGGAAGGTTAAACTCTGTGAGTTGAACACACCCATTACAAAGTAGTTTCTGAGAATGATTCTGTGTAGTTTTGAAACGGGGTTATTTCAATTTCTAAGATTGGCCTCAAATCGCAGGAAATCTCCACTTGCAATTTCCACAAAAAGAGTGTTTCAAAACTGATCTTTCTAAAGGAAGGTTTAACTCTGTGAGTTGAACACACACCACACAAAGAAGTTACTGAGAATTCTTCTTTCTAAAGGAAGGTTTAACTCTGTGAGTTGAACACACACCACACAAAGAAGTTACTGAGAATTCTTCTTTCTTGCAGTATATGAAGAAATCCCGTTTCCAACGAAGGCCACAAAGAGGTCTAAATATCCACTTGCAGACTTAACAAACAGAGTGTTTCCAAACTGCTCTATGAAAAGAAAGGTTAAACTCTGTGAGTTGAACACATCCAGTGCAAAGTAGTTTCTGAGAATGATTCTGTCTAGTTTTTAAACGACGATATTGCCATTTCTAAGATTGGCCTCAAATCTCTTGAAATCTCCACTTGCAAATTCCACAAAAAGAGTGTTTCAAAACTGCTCTGTCTAAAGGAACGTTCAGCTCTGTGAGTTGAATACAAACAATGCAAAGAAGTTACTGAGAATTCTTCTGTCTAGCATTTTATGAAGAAATCCCATTTCCAACGAAGGCCTCAACCAGGTCTAAATATCCACTTGCAGACTTAACAAACAGAGTGTTTTCAAACTGCTCTGTGAAAAGGGTGGTTAAACTCTGTGAGTTGAACACACCCATTACAAAGTAGTTTCTGAGAATGATTCTGTGTAGCTTTGAAACGGGGTTCTTTCAATTTCTGATTGGCCTCAAATCGCAGGAAATCTCCACTTGCAATTTCCACAAAAAGAGTGTTTCAAAACTGATCTTTCTAAAGGAAGGTTTAACTCTGTGAGTTGAACACACACCACACAAAGAAGTTACTGAGAATTCTTCTTTCTTGCAGTATATGAAGAAATCCCGTTTCCAACGATGGCCACAAACAGGACTAAATATCCACTTGCAGACTTAACAAAAAGTGTTTCCAAACTGCTCTATGAAAAGAAAGGTTAAACTCTGTGAGTTGAACACCTCCAGTACAAAGTAGTTTCTGAGAATGATTCTGTCTAGTTTTTAAACGAGGATATTGCCATTTCTAAGATTGGCCTCAAATCTCTTGAAATCTCCACTTGCAAATTCCACAAAAAGAGTGTTTCAAAACTGCTCTGTCTAAAGGAACGTTCAGCTCTGTGAGTTGAATACAAACAACGCAAAGAAGTTACTGAGAATTCTTCTGTCTAGCATTCTATGAAGAAATCCCGTTTCCAACGAAGGCCTCAACCAGGTCTAAATATCCACTTGCAGACTTAACAAACAGAGTGTTTTCAAACTGCTCTATGAAAAGGAAGGTTAAACTCTGTGAGTTGAAGACACCCATTACAAAGTAGTTTCTGAGAATGATTCTGTGTAGTTTTGAAACGGGGTTCTTTCAATTTCTAAGATTGGCCTCAAATCGCAGGAAATCTCCACTTGCAATTTCCACAAAAAGAGTGTTTCAAAACTGATCTTTCTAAAGGAAGGTTTAACTCTGTGAGTTGAACACACACCACACAAAGAAGTTACTGAGAATTCTTCTTTCTTGCAGTATATGAAGAAATCCCGTTTCCAACGAAGGCCACAAAGTGGTCTAAATATCCACTTGCAGACTTAACAAACAGAGTGTTTCCAAACTGCTCTATGAAAAGAAAGGTTAAACTCTGTGAGTTGAACACCTCCAGTACAAAGTAGTTTCTGAGAATGATTCTGTCTAGTTTTTAAACGAGGATATTGCCATTTCTAAGATTGGCCTCAAATCTCTTGAAATCTCCACTTGCAAATTCCACAAAAAGAGTGTTTCAAAACTGCTCTGTCTAAAGGAACGTTCAGCTCTGTGAGTTGAATACAAACAACGCAAAGAAGTTACTGAGAATTCTTCTGTCTAGCATTCTATGAAGAAATCCCGTTTCCAACGAAGGCCTCAACCAGGTCTAAATATCCACTTGCAGACTTAACAAACAGAGTGTTTTCAAACTGCTCTATGCAAAGAAAGGTTAAACTCTGTGAGTTGAACACACCCATTACAAAGTAGTTTCTGAGAATGATTCTGTGTAGTTTTGAAACGGGGTTATTTCAATTTCTAAGATTGGCCTCAAATCGCAGGAAATCTCCACTTGCAATTTCCACAAAAAGAGTGTTTCAAAACTGATCTTTCTAAAGGAAGGTTTAACTCTGTGAGTTGAACACACATCACAAAAAGAAGTTGCTGAGAATTCTTCTTTCTTGCAGTATATGAAGAAATCCCGTTTCCAACGAAGGCCACAAACAGGTCAAAATATCCACTTGCAGACTTAACAAACAGAGTGTTTCCAAACTGCTCTATGAAAAGAAAGGTTAAACTCTGTGAGTTGAACACATCCAGTACAAAGTAGTTTCTGAGAATGATTCTGTCTAGTTTTAAAACGAGGATATTGGCATTTCTAAGATTGGCCTCAAATCTCTTGAAATCTCCACTTGCAAATTCCAGAAAAAGAGTGGTTCAAACTGCTCTGTCTAAAGGAACGTTCAGCTCTGTGAGTTGAATACAAACAACGCAAAGAAGTTACTGAGAATTCTTCTGTCTAGCATTCTATGAAGAAATCCCGTTTCCATCGAAGGCCTCAACCAGGTCTAAATATCCACTTGCAGACTTAACAAACAGAGTGTTTTCAAACTGCTCTATGAAAAGAAAGGTTAAACTCTGTGAGTTGAACACACCCATTACAAAGTAGTTTCTGAGAATGATTCTGTGTAGTTTTGAAACGGGGTTATTTCAATTTCTAAGATTGGCCTCAAATCGCAGGAAATCTCCCCTTGCAATTTCCACAAAAAGAGTGTTTCAAAACTGATCTTTCTAAAGGAAGGTTTAACTCTGTGAGTTGAACACACACCACACAAAGAAGTTACTGAGAATTCTTCTTTCTTGCAGTATATGAAGAAATCCCGTTTCCAACGAAGGCCACAAAGAGGTCTAAATATCCACTTGCAGACTTAAGAAACAGAGTGTTTCCAAACTGCTCTATGAAAAGAAAGGTTAAACTCTGTGAGTTGAACACACCCATTACAAAGTAGTTTCTGAGAATGATTCTGTGTAGTTTTGAAACGGGGTTCTTTCAATTTCTAAGATTGGCCTCAAATCGCAGGAAATCTCCACTTGCAATTTCCACAAAAAGAGTGTTTCAAAACTGATCTTTCTAAAGGAAGGTTTAACTCTGTGTGTTGAACACACACCACACAAAGAAGTTACTGAGAATTCTTCTTTCTTGCAGTATATGAAGAAATCCCGTTTCCAACGAAGGCCACAAAGAGGTCTAAATATCCACTTGCAGACTTAAGAAACAGAGTGTTTCCAAACTGCTCTATGAAAAGAAAGGTTAAACTCTGTGAGTTGAACACATCCAGTACAAGGTAGTTTCTGAGAATGATTCTGTCTAGTTTTTAAACGAGGATATTGCCATTTCTAAGATTGGCCTCAAATCTCTTGAAATCTCCACTTGCAAATTCCACAAAAAGAGTGTTTCAAAACTGCTCTGTCTAAAGGAACGTTCAGCTCTGTGAGTTGAATACAAACAACGCAAAGAAGTTGCTGAGAATTATTCTGTCTAGCATTCTATGAAGAAATCCCGTTTCCAACGAAGGCCTCAACCAGGTCTAAATATCCACTTGCAGACTTAACAAACAGAGTGTTTTCAAACTGCTCTATGAAAAGAAAGGTTAAACTCTGTGAGTTGAACACACCCATTACAAAGTAGTTTCTGAGAATGATTCTGTGTAGTTTTGAAACGGGGTTATTTCAATTTCTAAGATTGGCCTCAAATCGCAGGAAATCTCCACTTGCAATTTCCACAAAAAGAGTGTTTCAAAACTGATCTTTCTAAAGGAAGGTTTAACTCTGTGAGTTGAACACACACCACACAAAGAAGTTACTGAGAATTCTTCTTTCTTGCAGTATATGAAGAAATCCCGTTTCCAACGAAGGCCACAAACAGGTCAAAATATCCACTTGCAGAGTTAACAAACAGAGCGTTTCCAAACTACTGTATGAAAAGAAAGGTTAAACTCTGTGAGTTGAACACATCCAGTACAAAGTAGTTTCTGAGAATGATTCTGTCTAGTTTTTAAACGAGGATATTGCCATTTCTAAGATTGGCCTCAAATCTCTTGAAATCTCCACTTGCAAATTCCACAAAAAGAGTGTTTCAAAACTGCTCTGTCTAAAGGAACGTTCAGCTCTGTGAGTTGAATACAAACAACGCAAAGAAGTTGCTGAGAATTATTCTGTCTAGCATTCTATGAAGAAATCCCGTTTCCAACGAAGGCCTCAACCAGGTCTAAATATCCACTTGCAGACTTAACAAACAGAGTGTTTTCAAACTGCTCTATGAAAAGAAAGGTTAAACTCTGTGAGTTGAACACACCCATTACAAAGTAGTTTCTGAGAATGATTCTGTGTAGTTTTGAAACGGGGTTATTTCAATTTCTAAGATTGGCCTCAAATCGCAGGAAATCTCCACTTGCAATTTCCACAAAAAGAGTGTTTCAAAACTGATCTTTCTAAAGGAAGGTTTAACTCTGTGAGTTGAACACACACCACACAAAGAAGTTACTGAGAATTCTTCTTTCTTGCAGTATATGAAGAAATCCCGTTTCCAACGAAGGCCACAAACAGGTCAAAATATCCACTTGCAGAGTTAACAAACAGAGCGTTTCCAAACTACTGTATGAAAAGAAAGGTTAAACTCTGTGAGTTGAACACATCCAGTACAAAGTAGTTTCTGAGAATGATTCTGTCTAGTTTTTAAACGAGGATATTGCCATTTCTAAGATTGGCCTCAAATCTCTTGAAATCTCCACTTGCAAATTCCACAAAAAGAGTGTTTCAAAACTGCTCTGTCTAAAGGAACGTTCAGCTCTGTGAGTTGAATACAAACAACGCAAAGAAGTTACTGAGAATTCTTCTGTCTAGCATTCTATGAAGAAATCCCGTTTCCAACGAAGGCCTCAACGAGGTCTAAATATCCACTTGCAGACTTAACAAACAGAGTGTTTTCAAACTGCTCTATGAAAAGGAAGGTTAAACTCTGTGAGTTGAACACACCCATTACAAAGTAGTTTCTGAGAATGATTCTGTGTAGTTTTGAAACGGGGTTATTTCAATTTCTAAGATTGGCCTCAAATCGCAGGAAATCTCCACTTGCAATTTCCACAAAAAGAGTGTTTCAAAACTGATCTTTCTAAAGGAAGGTTTAACTCTGTGAGTTGAACACACACCACACAAAGAAGTTACTGAGAATTCTTCTTTCTTGCAGTATATGAAGAAATCCCGTTTCCAACGAAGGCCACAAACAGGTCTAAATATCCACTTGCAGACTTAAGAAACAGAGTGTTTCCAAACTGCTCTATGAAAAGAAAGGTTAAACTCTGTGAGTTGAACACATCCAGTACAAAGTAGTTTCTGAGAATGATTCTGTCTAGTTTTTAAACGAGGATATTGCCATTTCTAAGATTGGCCTCAAATCTCTTGAAATCTCCACTTGCAAATTCCACAAAAAGAGTGTTTCAAAACTGCTCTGTCTAAAGGAACGTTCAGCTCTGTGAGTTGAATACAAACAACGCAAAGAAGTTACTGAGAATTCTTCTGTCTAGCATTCTATGAAGAAATCCCGTTTCCAACGAAGGCCTCAACCAGGTCTAAATATCCACTTGCAGACTTAACAAACAGAGTGTTTTCAAACTGCTCTATGAAAAGGAAGGTTAAACTCTGTGAGTTGAACACACCCATTACAAAGTAGTTTCTGAGAATGATTCTGTGTAGTTTTGAAACGGGGTTATTTCAATTTCTAAGATTGGCCTCAAATCGCAGGAAATCTCCACTTGCAATTTCCACAAAAAGAGTGTTTCAAAACTGATCTTTCTAAAGGAAGGTTTAACTCTGTGAGTTGAACACACACCACACAAAGAAGTTACTGAGAATTCTTCTTTCTTGCAGTATATGAAGAAATCCCGTTTCCAACGAAGGCCACAAACAGGTCTAAATATCCACTTGCAGACTTAAGAAACAGAGTGTTTCCAAACTGCTCTATGAAAAGAAAGGTTAAACTCTGTGAGTTGAACACATCCAGTACAAAGTAGTTTCTGAGAATGATTCTGTCTAGTTTTTAAACGAGGATATTGCCATTTCTAAGATTGGCCTCAAATCTCTTGAAATCTCCACTTGCAAATTCCACAAAAAGAGTGTTTCAAAACTGCTCTGTCTAAAGGAACGTTCAGCTCTGTGAGTTGAATACAAACAACGCAAAGAAGTTACTGAGAATTCTTCTGTCTAGCATTCTATGAAGAAATCCCGTTTCCAACGAAGGCCTCAACCAGGTCTAAATATCCACTTGCAGACTTAAAAAACAGAGTGTTTTCAAACTGCTCTATGAAAAGGAAGGTTAAACTCTGTGAGTTGAACACACCCATTACAAAGTAGTTTCTGAGAATGATTCTGTGTAGTTTTGAAACGGGGTTATTTCAATTTCTAAGATTGGCCTCAAATCGCAGGAAATCTCCACTTGCAATTTCCACAAAAAGAGTGTTTCAAAACTGATCTTTCTAAAGGAAGGTTTAACTCTGTGAGTTGAACACACACCACACAAAGAAGTTACTGAGAATTCTTCTTTCTTGCAGTATATGAAGAAATCCCGTTTCCAACGAAGGCCACAAACAGGTCAAAATATCCACTTGCAGAGTTAACAAACAGAGTGTTTCCAAACTACTGTATGAAAAGAAAGGTTAAACTCTGTGAGTTGAACACATCCAGTACAAAGTAGTTTCTGAGAATGATTCTGTCTAGTTTTTAAACGAGGATATTGCCATTACTAAGATTGGCCTCAAATCTCTTGAAATCTCCACTTGCAAATTCCACAAAAAGAGTGTTTCAAAACTGCTCTGTCTAAAGGAACGTTCAGCTCTGTGAGTTGAATACAAACAACGCAAAGAAGTTACTGAGAATTCTTCTGTCTAGCATTCTATGAAGAAATCCCGTTTCCAACGAAGGCCTCAACGAGGTCTAAATAACCACTTGCAGACTTAAGAAACAGAGTGTTTTCAAACTGCTCTATGAAAAGGAAGGTTAAACTCTGTGAGTTGAACACACCCATTACAAAGTAGTTTCTGAGAATGATTCTGTGTAGTTTTGAAACGGGGTTATTTCAATTTCTAAGATTGGCCTCAAATCGCAGGAAATCTCCACTTGCAATTTCCACAAAAAGAGTGTTTCAAAACTGATCTTTCTAAAGGAAGGTTTAACTCTGTCAGTTGAACACACACCACACAAAGAAGTTACTGAGAATTCTTCTTTCTTGCAGTATATGAAGAAATCCCGTTTCCAACGAAGGCCACAAACAGGTCTAAATATCCACTTGCAGACTTAAGAAACAGAGTGTTTCCAAACTGCTCTATGAAAAGAAAGGTTAAACTCTGTGAGTTGAACACATCCAGTACAAAGTAGTTTCTGAGAATGATTCTGTCTAGTTTTTAAACGAGGATATTGCCATTTCTAAGATTGGCCTCAAATCTCTTGAAATCTCCACTTGCAAATTCCACAAAAAGAGTGTTTCAAAACTGCTCTGTCTAAAGGAACGTTCAGCTCTGTGAGTTGAATACAAACAACGCAAAGAAGTTACTGAGAATTCTTCTGTCTAGCATTCTATGAAGAAATCCCGTTTCCAACGAAGGCCTCAACCAGGTCTAAATATCCACTTGCAGACTTAACAAACAGAGTGTTTTCAAACTGCTCTATGAAAAGGAAGGTTAAACTCTGTGAGTTGAACACACCCATTACAAAGTAGTTTCTGAGAATGATTCTGTGTAGTTTTGAAACGGGGCTATTTCAATTTCTAAGATTGGCCTCAAATCGCAGGAAATCTCCACTTGCAATTTCCACAAAAAGAGTGTTTCAAAACTGATCTTTCTAAAGGAAGGTTTAACTCTGTGAGTTGAACACACACCACACAAAGAAGTTACTGAGAATTCTTCTTTCTTGCAGTATATGAAGAAATCCCGTTTCCAACGAAGGCCACAAAGAGGTCTAAATATCCACTTGCAGACTTAAGAAACAGAGTGTTTCCAAACTGCTCTATGAAAAGAAAGGTTAAACACTGTGAGTTGAACACATCCAGTACAAAGTAGTTTCTGAGAATGATTCTGTCTACTTTTTAAACGAGGATATTGCCATTTCTAAGATTGCCCTCAAATCTCTTGAAATCTCCACTTGCAAATTCCACAAAAAGAGTGTTTCAAAACTGCTCTGTCTAAAGGAACGTTCAGCTCTGTGAGTTGAATACAAACAACGCAAAGAAGTTACTGAGAATTCTTCTGTCTAGCATTCTATGAAGAAATCCCGTTTCCAACGAAGGCCTCAACCAGGTCTCAATATCCACTTGCAGACTTAACAAAGAGAGTGTTTTCAAACTGCTCTATGAAAAGGAAGGTTAAACTCTGTGAGTTGAAGACACGCATTACAAAGTAGTTTCTGAGAATGATTCTGTGTAGTTTTGAAACGGGGTTATTTCAATTTCTAAGATTGGCCTCAAATCGCAGGAAATCTCCACTTGCAATTTCCACAAAAAGGGTGTTTCAAAACTGATCTTTCTAAAGGAAGGTTTAACTCTGTGAGTTGAACACACACCACACAAAGAAGTTACTGAGAATTCTTCTTTCTTGCAGTATATGAAGAAATCCCGTTTCCAACGAAGGCCACAAACAGGTCAAAACATCCACTTGCAGAGTTAACAAACAGAGCGTTTCCAAACTGCTCTATGAAAAGAAAGGTTAAACTCTGTGAGTTGAACACATCCAGTACAAAGTAGTTTCTGAGAATGATTCTGTCTAGTTTTTAAACGAGGATATTGCCATTTCTAAGATTGGCCTCAAATCTCTTGAAATCTCCACTTGCAAATTCCACAAAAAGAGTGTTTCAAAACTGCTCTGTCTAAAGGAACGTTCAGCTCTGTGAGTTGAATAGAAACAATGCAAAGAATTACTGAGAATTCTTCTGTCTAGCATTTTATGAAGAAATCCCGTTTCCAACGAAGGCCTCAACCAGGTCTAAATATCCACTTGCAGACTTAACAAACAGAGTGTTTTCAAACTGCTCTATGAAAAGGAAGGTTAAACTCTGTGAGTTGAAGACACCCATTACAAAGTAGTTTCTGAGAATGATTCTGTGTAGTTTTGAAACGGGGTTCTTTCAATTTCTAAGATTGGCCTCAAATCGCAGGAAATCTCCACTTGCAATTTCCACAAAAAGAGTGTTTCAAAACTGATCTTTCTAAAGGAAGGTTTAACTCTGTGAGTTGAACACACACCACACAAAGAAGTTACTGAGAATTCTTCTTTCTTGCAGTATATGAAGAAATCCCGTTTCCAACGAAGGCCACAAAGAGGTCTAAATATCCACTTGCAGACTTAACAAACAGAGTGTTTCCAAACTGCTCTATGAAAAGAAAGGTTAAACTCTGTGAGTTGAACACCTCCAGTACAAAGTAGTTTCTGAGAATGATTCTGTCTAGTTTTTAAACGAGGATATTGCCATTTCTAAGATTGGCCTCAAATCTCTTGAAATCTCCACTTGCAAATTCCACAAAAAGAGTGTTTCAAAACTGCTCTGTCTAAAGGAACGTTCAGCTCTGTGAGTTGAATACAAACAACGCAAAGAAGTTACTGAGAAATCTTCTGTCTAGCATTCTATGAAGAAATCCCGTTTCTAACGAAGGCCTCAACCAGGTCTAAATATCCACTTGCAGACTTAACAAACAGAGTGTTTTCAAACTGCTCTATGAAAAGGAAGGTTAAACTCTGTGAGTTGAAGACACGCATTACAAAGTAGTTTCTGAGAATGATTCTGTGTAGTTTTGAAACGGGGTTATTTCAATTTCTAAGATTGGCCTCAAATCGCAGGAAATCTCCACTTGCAATTTCCACAAAAAGAGTGTTTCAAAACTGATCTTTCTAAAGGAAGGTTTAACTCTGTGAGTTGAACACACACCACACAAAGAAGTTACTGAGAATTCTTCTTTCTTGCAGTATATGAAGAAATCCCGTTTCCAACGAAGGCCACAAACAGGTCAAAATATCCACTTGCAGAGTTAACAAACAGAGCGTTTCCAAACTGCTCTATGAAAAGAAAGGTTAAACTCTGTGAGTTGAACACATCCAGTACAAAGTAGTTTCTGAGAATGATTCTGTCTAGTTTTTAAACGAGGATATTGCCATTTCTAAGATTGGCCTCAAATCTCTTGAAATCTCCACTTGCAAATTCCACAAAAAGAGTGTTTCAAAACTGCTCTGTCTAAAGGAACGTTCAGCTCTGTGAGTTGAATACAAACAACGCAAAGAAGTTACTGAGAATTCTTCTGTCTAGCATTCTATGAAGAAATCCCGTTTCCAACGAAGGCCTCAACGAGGTCTAAATATCCACTTGCAGACTTAACAAACAGAGTGTTTTCAAACTGCTCTATGAAAAGGAAGGTTAAACTCTGTGAGTTGAACACACCCATTACAAAGTAGTTTCTGAGAATGATTCTGTGTAGTTTTGAAACGGGGTTATTTCAATTTCTAAGATTGGCCTCAAATCGCAGGAAATCTCCACTTGCAATTTCCACAAAAAGAGTGTTTCAAAACTGATCTTTCTAAAGGAAGGTTTAACTCTGTGAGTTGAACACACACCACACAAAGAAGTTACTGAGAATTCTTCTTTCTAAAGGAAGGTTTAACTCTGTGAGTTGAACACACACCACACAAAGAAGTTACTGAGAATTCTTCTTTCTTGCAGTATATGAAGAAATCCCGTTTCCAACGAAGGTCACAAAGAGGTCTAAATATCCACTTGCAGACTTAACAAACAGAGTGTTTCCAAACTGCTCTATGAAAAGAAAGGTTAAACTCTGTGAGTTGAACACATCCAGTACAAAGTAGTTTCTGAGAATGATTCTGTCTAGTTTTTAAACGACGATATTGCCATTTCTAAGATTGGCCTCAAATCTCTTGAAATCTCCACTTGCAAATTCCACAAAAAGAGTGTTTCAAAACTGCTCTGTCTAAAGGAACGTTCAGCTCTGTGAGTTGAATACAAACAATGCAAAGAAGTTACTGAGAATTCTTCTGTCTAGCATTTTATGAAGAAATCCCATTTCCAACGAAGGCCTCAACCAGGTCTAAATATCCACTTGCAGACTTAACAAACAGAGTGTTTTCAAACTGCTCTGTGAAAAGGGTGGTTAAACTCTGTGAGTTGAACACACCCATTACAAAGTAGTTTCTGAGAATGATTCTGTGTAGCTTTGAAACGGGGTTCTTTCAATTTCTAAGATAGGCCTCAAATCGCAGGAAATCTCCACTTGCAATTTCCGCAAAAAGAGTGTTTCAAAACTGATCTTTCTAAAGGAAGGTTTAACTCTGTGAGTTGAACACACACCACACAAAGAAGTTACTGAGAATTCTTCTTTCTTGCAGTATATGAAGAAATCCCGTTTCCAACGAAGGCCACAAAGAGGTCTAAATATCCACTTGCAGACTTAACAAACAGAGTGTTTCCAAACTGCTCTATGAAAAGAAAGGTTAAACTCTGTGAGTTGAACACCTCCAGTACAAAGTAGTTTCTGAGAATGATTCTGTCTAGTTTTTAAACGAGGATATTGCCATTTCTAAGATTGGCCTCAAATCTCTTGAAATCTCCACTTGCAAATTCCACAAAAAGAGTGTTTCAAAACTGCTCTGTCTAAAGGAACGTTCAGCTCTGTGAGTTGAATACAAACAACGCAAAGAAGTTACTGAGAATTATTCTGTCTAGCATTCTATGAAGAAATCCCGTTTCCAACGAAGGCCTCAACCAGGTCTAAATATCCACTTGCAGACTTAACAAACAGAGTGTTTTCAAACTGCTCTATGAAAAGAAAGGTTAAACTCTGTGAGTTGAACACACCCATTACAAAGTAGTTTCTGAGAATGATTCTGTGTAGTTTTGAAACGGGGTTATTTCAATTTCTAAGATTGGCCTCAAATCGCAGGAAATCTCCACTTGCAATTTCCACAAAAAGAGTGTTTCAAAACTGATCTTTCTAAAGGAAGGTTTAACTCTGTGAGTTGAACACACACCACACAAAGAAGTTACTGAGAATTCTTCTTTCTTGCAGTATATGAAGAAATCCCGTTTCCAACGAAGGCCACAAACAGGTCTAAATATCCACTTGCAGACTTAACAAACAGAGTGTTTCCAAACTGCTCTATGAAAAGAAAGGTTAAACTCTGTGAGTTGAACACATCCAGTACAAAGTAGTTTCTGAGAATGATTCTGTCTAGTTTTTAAACGAGGATATTGCCATTTCTAAGATTGGCCTCAAATCTCTTGAAATCTCCACTTGCAAAATCCACAAAAAGAGTGTTTCAAAACTGCTCTGTCTAAAGGAACGTTCAGCTCTGTGAGTTGAATACAAACAACGCGAAGAAGTTACTGAGAATTCTTCTGTCAGGCATTCTATGAAGAAATCCCGTTTCCAACGAAGGCCTCAACCAGGTCTAAATATCCAATTGCAGACTTAACAAACAGAGTGTTTTCAAACTGCTCTATGCAAAGAAAGGTTAAACTCTGTGAGTTGAACACACCCATTACAAAGTAGTTTCTGAGAATGATTCTGTGTAGTTTTGAAACGGGGTTATTTCAATTTCTAAGATTGGCCTCAAATCGCAGGAAATCTCCACTTGCAATTTCCACAAAAAGAGTGTTTCAAAACTGATCTTTCTAAAGGAATGTTTATCTCTGTGAGTTGAACACACACCACACAAAGAAGTTACTGAGAATTCTTCTTTCTTGCAGTATATGAAGAAATCCCGTTTCCAACGAAGGCCACAAAGAGGTCTAAATATCCACTTGCAGACTTAACAAACAGAGTGTTTCCAAACTGCTCTATGAAAAGAAAGGTTAAACTCTGTGAGTTGAACACATCCAGTACAAAGTAGTTTCTGAGAATGATTCTGTCTAGTTTTTAAACGAGGATATTGCCATTTCTAAGATTGGCCTCAAATCTCTTGAAATCTCCACTTGCAAATTCCACAAAAAGAGTGTTTCAAAACTGCTCTGTCTAAAGGAACGTTCAGCTCTGTGAGTTGAATACAAACAACGCAAAGAAGTTACTGAGAATTCTTCTGTCTAGCATTCTATGAAGAAATCCCGTTTCCAACGAAGGCCTCAACCAGGTCTAAATATCCACTTGCAGACTTAACAAACAGAGTGTTTTCAAACTGCTCTATGAAAAGGAAGGTTAAACTCTGTGAGTTGAACACACCCATTACAAAGTAGTTTCTGAGAATGATTCTGTGTAGTTTTGAAACGGGGTTATTTCAATTTCTAAGATTGGCCTCAAATCGCAGGAAATCTCCACTTGCAATTTCCACAAAAAGAGTGTTTCAAAACTGATCTTTCTAAAGGAAGGTTTAACTCTGTGAGTTGAACACACACCACACAAAGAAGTTACTGAGAATTCTTCTTTCTTGCAGTATATGAAGAAATCCCGTTTCCAACGAAGGCCACAAACAGGTCAAAATATCCACTTGCAGAGTTAACAAACAGAGCGTTTCCAAACTACTGTATGAAAAGAAAGGTTAAACTCTGTGAGTTGAACACATCCAGTACAAAGTAGTTTCTGAGAATGATTCTGTCTAGTTTTTAAACGAGGATATTGCCATTTCTAAGATTGGCCTCAAATCTCTTGAAATCTCCACTTGCAAATTCCACAAAAAGAGTGTTTCAAAACAGCTCTGTCTAAAGGAACGTTCAGCTCTGTGAGTTGAATACAAACAACGCAAAGAAGTTACTGAGAATTCTTCTGTCTAGCATTCTATGAAGAAATCCCGTTTCCAACGAAGGCCTCAACGAGGTCTAAATATCCACTTGCAGACTTAACAAACAGAGTGTTTTCAAACTGCTCTATGAAAAGGAAGGTTAAACTCTGTGAGTTGAACACACCCATTACAAAGTAGTTTCTGAGAATGATTCTGTGTAGTTTTGAAACGGGGTTATTTCAATTTCTAAGATTGGCCTCAAATCGCAGGAAATCTCCACTTGCAATTTCCACAAAAAGAGTGTTTCAAAACTGATCTTTCTAAAGGAAGGTTTAACTCTGTGAGTTGAACACACACCACACAAAGAAGTTACTGAGAATTCTTCTTTCTTGCAGTATATGAAGAAATCCCGTTTCCAACGAAGGCCACAAAGAGGTATAAATATCCACTTGCAGACTTAAGAAACAGAGTGTTTCCAAACTGCTCTATGAAAAGAAAGGTTAAACTCTGTGAGTTGAACACATCCAGTACAAAGTAGTTTCTGAGAATGATTCTGTCTAGTTTTTAAACGAGGATATTGCCATTTCTAAGATTGGCCTCAAATCTCTTGAAATCTCCACTTGCAAATTCCACAAAAAGAGTGTTTCAAAACTGCTCTGTCTAAAGGAACGTTCAGCTCTGTGAGTTGAATACAAACAACGCAAAGAAGTTACTGAGAATTCTTCTGTCTAGCATTCTATGAAGAAATCCCGTTTCCAACGAAGGCCTCAACCAGGTCTAAATATCCACTTGCAGACTTAACAAACAGAGTGTTTTCAAACTGCTCTATGAAAAGAAAGGTTAAACTCTGTGAGTTGAACACACCCATTACAAAGTAGTTTCTGAGAATGATTCTGTGTAGTTTTGAAACGGGGTTATTTCAATTTCTAAGATTGGCCTCAAATCGCAGGAAATCTCCACTTGCAATTTCCTCAAAAAGAGTGTTTCAAAACTGATCTTTCTAAAGGAAGGTTTAACTCTGTGAGTTGAACACACACCACACAAAGAAGTTACTGAGAATTCTTCTTTCTTGCAGTATATGAAGAAATCCCGTTTCCAACGAAGGCCACAAAGAGGTCTAAATATCCACTTGCAGACTTAAGAAACAGAGTGTTTCCAAACTGCTCTATGAAAAGAAAGGTTAAACTCTGTGAGTTGAACACATCCAGTACAAAGTAGTTTCTGAGAATGATTCTGTCTAGTTTTTAAACGAGGATATTGCCATTTCTAAGATTGGCCTCAAATCTCTTGAAATCTCCACTTGCAAATTCCACAAAAAGAGTGTTTCAAAACTGCTCTGTCTAAAGGAACGTTCAGCTCTGTGAGTTGAATACAAACAATGCAAAGAAGTTACTGAGAATTCTTCTGTCTAGCATTTTATGAAGAAATCCCATTTCCAACGAAGGCCTCAACCAGGTCTAAATATCCACTTGCAGACTTAACAAACAGAGTGTTTTCAAACTGTTCTGTGAAAAGGGTGGTTAAACTCTGTGAGTTGAACACACCCATTACAAAGTAGTTTCTGAGAATGATTCTGTGTAGCTTTGAAACGGGGTTCTTTCAATTTCTAAGATTGGCCTCAAATCGCAGGAAATCTCCACTTGCAATTTCCACAAAAAGAGTGTTTCAAAACTGATCTTTCTAAAGGAAGGTTTAACTCTGTGAGTTGAACACACACCACACAAAGAAGTTATTGAGAATTCTTCTTTCTTGCAGTATATGAAGAAATCCCGTTTCCAACGAAGGCCACAAACAGGACTAAATATCCACTTGCAGACTTAACAAAAAGTGTTTCCAAACTGCTCTATGAAAAGAAAGGTTAAACTCTGTGAGTTGAACACATCCAGTACAAAGTAGTTTCTGAGAATGATTCTGTCTAGTTTTTAAACGAGGATATTGCCATTTCTAAGATTGCCCTCAAATCTCTTGAAATCTCCACTTGCAAATTCCACAAAAAGAGTGTTTCAAAACTGCTCTGTCTAAAGGAACGTTCAGCTCTGTGAGTTGAATAGAAACAATGCAAAGAATTACTGAGAATTCTTCTGTCTAGCATTTTATGAAGAAATCCCGTTTCCAACGAAGGCCTCAACCAGGTCTAAATATCCACTTGTAGACTTAACAAACAGAGTGTTTTCAAACTGCTCTATGAAAAGGAAGGTTAAACTCTGTGAGTTGAAGACACCCATTACAAAGTAGTTTCTGAGAATGATTCTGTGTAGTTTTGAAACGGGGTTCTTTCAATTTCTAAGATTGGCCTCAAATCGCAGGAAATCTCCACTTGCAATTTCCACAAAAAGAGTGTTTCAAAACTGATCTTTCTAAAGGAAGGTTTAACTCTGTGAGTTGAACACACACCACACAAAGAAGTTACTGAGAATTCTTCTTTCTTGCAGTATATGAAGAAATCCCGTTTCCAACGAAGGCCACAAAGAGGTCTAAATATCCACTTGCAGACTTAACAAACAGAGTGTTTCCAATCTGCTCTATGAAAAGAAAGGTTAAACTCTGTGAGTTGAACACATCCAGTACAAAGTAGTTTCTGAGAATGATTCTGTCTAGTTTTTAAACGAGGATATTGCCATTTCTAAGATTGGCCTCAAATCTCTTGAAATCTCCACTTGCAAATTCCACAAAAAGAGTGTTTCAAAACTGCTCTGTCTAAAGGAACGTTCAGCTCTGTGAGTTGAATACAAACAACGCAAAGAAGTTACTGAGAATTCTTCTGTCTAGCATTCTATGAAGAAATCCCGTTTCCAACGAAGGCCTCAACCAGGTCTAAATATCCACTTGCAGACTTAACAAACAGAGTGTTTTCAAACTGCTCTATGAAAAGGAAGGTTAAACTCTGTGAGTTGAAGACACCCATTACAAAGTAGTTTCTGAGAATGATTCTGTGTAGTTTTGAAACGGGGTTATTTCAATTTCTAAGATTGGCCTCAAATCGCAGGAAATCTCCACTTGCAATTTCCACAAAAAGAGTGTTTCAAAACTGATCTTTCTAAAGGAAGGTTTAACTCTGTGAGTTGAACACACACCACACAAAGAAGTTACTGAGAATTCTTCTTTCTTGCAGTATATGAAGAAATCCCGTTTCCAACGAAGGCCACAAAGAGGTCTAAATATCCACTTGCAGACTTAACAAACAGAGTGTTTCCAAACTGCTCTATGAAAAGAAAGGTTAAACTCTGTGAGTTGAACACCTCCAGTACAAAGTAGTTTCTGAGAATGATCCTGTCTAGTTTTTAAACGAGGATATTGCCATTTCTAAGATTGGCCTCAAATCTCTTGAAATCTCCACTTGCAAATTCCACAAAAAGAGTGTTTCAAAACTGCTCTGTCTAAAGGAACGTTCAGCTCTGTGAGTTGAATACAAACAACGCAAAGAAGTTACTGAGAATTCTTCTGTCTAGCATTCTATGAAGAAATCCCGTTTCCAACGAAGGCCTCAACCAGGTCTAAATATCCACTTGCAGACTTAACAAACAGAGTGTTTTCAAACTGCTCTATGAAAAGAAAGGTTAAACTCTGTGAGTTGAACACACCCATTACAAAGTAGTTTCTGAGAATGATTCTGTGTAGTTTTGAAACGGGGTTCTTTCAATTTCTAAGATTGGCCTCAAATCGCAGGAAATCTCCACTTGCAATTTACACAAAAAGAGTGTTTCAAAACTGATCTTTCTAAAGGAAGGTTTAACTCTGTGAGTTGAACACACACCACACAAAGAAGTTACTGAGAATTCTTCTTTCTTGCAGTATATGAAGAAATCCCGTTTCCAACGAAGGCCACAAACAGGTCTAAATATCCACTTGCAGACTTAACAAACAGAGTGTTTCCAAACTGCTCTATGAAAAGAAAGGTTAAACTCTGTGAGTTGAACACATCCAGTACAAAGTAGTTTCTGAGAATGATTCTGTCTAGTTTTTAAACGAGGATATTGCCATTTCTAAGATTGGCCTCAAATCTCTTGAAATCTCCACTTGCAAAATCCACAAAAAGAGTGTTTCAAAACTGCTCTGTCTAAAGGAACGTTCAGCTCTGTGAGTTGAATACAAACAACGCGAAGAAGTTACTGAGAATTCTTCTGTCAGGCATTCTATGAAGAAATCCCGTTTCCAACGAAGGCCTCAACCAGGTCTAAATATCCAATTGCAGACTTAACAAACAGAGTGTTTTCAAACTGCTCTATGCAAAGAAAGGTTAAACTCTGTGAGTTGAACACACCCATTACAAAGTAGTTTCTGAGAATGATTCTGTGTAGTTTTGAAACGGGGTTATTTCAATTTCTAAGATTGGCCTCAAATCGCAGGAAATCTCCACTTGCAATTTCCACAAAAAGAGTGTTTCAAAACTGATCTTTCTAAAGGAATGTTTATCTCTGTGAGTTGAACACACACCACACAAAGAAGTTACTGAGAATTCTTCTTTCTTGCAGTATATGAAGAAATCCCGTTTCCAACGAAGGCCACAAAGAGGTCTAAATATCCACTTGCAGACTTAACAAACAGAGTGTTTCCAAACTGCTCTATGAAAAGAAAGGTTAAACTCTGTGAGTTGAACACATCCAGTACAAAGTAGTTTCTGAGAATGATTCTGTCTAGTTTTTAAACGAGGATATTGCCATTTCTAAGATTGGCCTCAAATCTCTTGAAATCTCCACTTGCAAATTCCACAAAAAGAGTGTTTCAAAACTGCTCTGTCTAAAGGAACGTTCAGCTCTGTGAGTTGAATACAAACAACGCAAAGAAGTTACTGAGAATTCTTCTGTCTAGCATTCTATGAAGAAATCCCGTTTCCAACGAAGGCCTCAACCAGGTCTAAATATCCACTTGCAGACTTAACAAACAGAGTGTTTTCAAACTGCTCTATGAAAAGGAAGGTTAAACTCTGTGAGTTGAACACACCCATTACAAAGTAGTTTCTGAGAATGATTCTGTGTAGTTTTGAAACGGGGTTATTTCAATTTCTAAGATTGGCCTCAAATCGCAGGAAATCTCCACTTGCAATTTCCACAAAAAGAGTGTTTCAAAACTGATCTTTCTAAAGGAAGGTTTAACTCTGTGAGTTGAACACACACCACACAAAGAAGTTACTGAGAATTCTTCTTTCTTGCAGTATATGAAGAAATCCCGTTTCCAACGAAGGCCACAAACAGGTCAAAATATCCACTTGCAGAGTTAACAAACAGAGCGTTTCCAAACTACTGTATGAAAAGAAAGGTTAAACTCTGTGAGTTGAACACATCCAGTACAAAGTAGTTTCTGAGAATGATTCTGTCTAGTTTTTAAACGAGGATATTGCCATTTCTAAGATTGGCCTCAAATCTCTTGAAATCTCCACTTGCAAATTCCACAAAAAGAGTGTTTCAAAACAGCTCTGTCTAAAGGAACGTTCAGCTCTGTGAGTTGAATACAAACAACGCAAAGAAGTTACTGAGAATTCTTCTGTCTAGCATTCTATGAAGAAATCCCGTTTCCAACGAAGGCCTCAACGAGGTCTAAATATCCACTTGCAGACTTAACAAACAGAGTGTTTTCAAACTGCTCTATGAAAAGGAAGGTTAAACTCTGTGAGTTGAACACACCCATTACAAAGTAGTTTCTGAGAATGATTCTGTGTAGTTTTGAAACGGGGTTATTTCAATTTCTAAGATTGGCCTCAAATCGCAGGAAATCTCCACTTGCAATTTCCACAAAAAGAGTGTTTCAAAACTGATCTTTCTAAAGGAAGGTTTAACTCTGTGAGTTGAACACACACCACACAAAGAAGTTACTGAGAATTCTTCTTTCTTGCAGTATATGAAGAAATCCCGTTTCCAACGAAGGCCACAAAGAGGTCTAAATATCCACTTGCAGACTTAAGAAACAGAGTGTTTCCAAACTGCTCTATGAAAAGAAAGGTTAAACTCTGTGAGTTGAACACATCCAGTACAAAGTAGTTTCTGAGAATGATTCTGTCTAGTTTTTAAACGAGGATATTGCCATTTCTAAGATTGGCCTCAAATCTCTTGAAATCTCCACTTGCAAATTCCACAAAAAGAGTGTTTCAAAACTGCTCTGTCTAAAGGAACGTTCAGCTCTGTGAGTTGAATACAAACAACGCAAAGAAGTTACTGAGAATTCTTCTGTCTAGCATTCTATGAAGAAATCCCGTTTCCAACGAAGGCCTCAACCAGGTCTAAATATCCACTTGCAGACTTAACAAACAGAGTGTTTTCAAACTGCTCTATGAAAAGAAAGGTTAAACTCTGTGAGTTGAACACACCCATTACAAAGTAGTTTCTGAGAATGATTCTGTGTAGTTTTGAAACGGGGTTATTTCAATTTCTAAGATTGGCCTCAAATCGCAGGAAATCTCCACTTGCAATTTCCACAAAAAGAGTGTTTCAAAACTGATCTTTCTAAAGGAAGGTTTAACTCTGTGAGTTGAACACACACCACACAAAGAAGTTACTGAGAATTCTTCTTTCTTGCAGTATATGAAGAAATCCCGTTTCCAACGAAGGCCACAAAGAGGTCTAAATATCCACTTGCAGACTTAAGAAACAGAGTGTTTCCAAACTGCTCTATGAAAAGAAAGGTTAAACTCTGTGAGTTGAACACATCCAGTACAAAGTAGTTTCTGAGAATGATTCTGTCTAGTTTTTAAACGAGGATATTGCCATTTCTAAGATTGGCCTCAAATCTCTTGAAATCTCCACTTGCAAATTCCACAAAAAGAGTGTTTCAAAACTGCTCTGTCTAAAGGAACGTTCAGCTCTGTGAGTTGAATACAAACAATGCAAAGAAGTTACTGAGAATTCTTCTGTCTAGCATTTTATGAAGAAATCCCATTTCCAACGAAGGCCTCAACCAGGTCTAAATATCCACTTGCAGACTTAACAAACAGAGTGTTTTCAAACTGTTCTGTGAAAAGGGTGGTTAAACTCTGTGAGTTGAACACACCCATTACAAAGTAGTTTCTGAGAATGATTCTGTGTAGCTTTGAAACGGGGTTCTTTCAAATTCTA
This sequence comes from Pan paniscus, assembly GCF_029289425.2. Lineage (NCBI taxonomy): Eukaryota > Metazoa > Chordata > Mammalia > Primates > Hominidae > Pan > Pan paniscus. Next base: position 59,922,013 of record NC_073259.2, on the reverse strand, counting down.
AGATTGGCCTCAAATCGCAGGAAATCTCCACTTGCAATTTCCACAAAAAGAGTGTTTCAAAACTGATCTTTCTAAAGGAAGGTTTAACTCTGTGAGTTGAACACACACCACACAAAGAAGTTATTGAGAATTCTTCTTTCTTGCAGTATATGAAGAAATCCCGTTTCCAACGAAGGCCACAAACAGGACTAAATATCCACTTGCAGACTTAACAAAAAGTGTTTCCAAACTGCTCTATGAAAAGAAAGGTTAAACTCTGTGAGTTGAACACATCCAGTACAAAGTAGTTTCTGAGAATGATTCTGTCTAGTTTTTAAACGAGGATATTGCCATTTCTAAGATTGCCCTCAAATCTCTTGAAATCTCCACTTGCAAATTCCACAAAAAGAGTGTTTCAAAACTGCTCTGTCTAAAGGAACGTTCAGCTCTGTGAGTTGAATAGAAACAATGCAAAGAATTACTGAGAATTCTTCTGTCTAGCATTTTATGAAGAAATCCCGTTTCCAACGAAGGCCTCAACCAGGTCTAAATATCCACTTGTAGACTTAACAAACAGAGTGTTTTCAAACTGCTCTATGAAAAGGAAGGTTAAACTCTGTGAGTTGAAGACACCCATTACAAAGTAGTTTCTGAGAATGATTCTGTGTAGTTTTGAAACGGGGTTCTTTCAATTTCTAAGATTGGCCTCAAATCGCAGGAAATCTCCACTTGCAATTTCCACAAAAAGAGTGTTTCAAAACTGATCTTTCTAAAGGAAGGTTTAACTCTGTGAGTTGAACACACACCACACAAAGAAGTTACTGAGAATTCTTCTTTCTTGCAGTATATGAAGAAATCCCGTTTCCAACGAAGGCCACAAAGAGGTCTAAATATCCACTTGCAGACTTAACAAACAGAGTGTTTCCAATCTGCTCTATGAAAAGAAAGGTTAAACTCTGTGAGTTGAACACATCCAGTACAAAGTAGTTTCTGAGAATGATTCTGTCTAGTTTTTAAACGAGGATATTGCCATTTCTAAGATTGGCCTCAAATCTCTTGAAATCTCCACTTGCAAATTCCACAAAAAGAGTGTTTCAAAACTGCTCTGTCTAAAGGAACGTTCAGCTCTGTGAGTTGAATACAAACAACGCAAAGAAGTTACTGAGAATTCTTCTGTCTAGCATTCTATGAAGAAATCCCGTTTCCAACGAAGGCCTCAACCAGGTCTAAATATCCACTTGCAGACTTAACAAACAGAGTGTTTTCAAACTGCTCTATGAAAAGGAAGGTTAAACTCTGTGAGTTGAACACACCCATTACAAAGTAGTTTCTGAGAATGATTCTGTGTAGTTTTGAAACGGGGTTATTTCAATTTCTAAGATTGGCCTCAAATCGCAGGAAATCTCCACTTGCAATTTCCACAAAAAGAGTGTTTCAAAACTGATCTTTCTAAAGGAAGGTTTAACTCTGTGAGTTGAACACACACCACACAAAGAAGTTACTGAGAATTCTTCTTTCTAAAGGAAGGTTTAACTCTGTGAGTTGAACACACACCACACAAAGAAGTTACTGAGAATTCTTCTTTCTTGCAGTATATGAAGAAATCCCGTTTCCAACGAAGGCCACAAAGAGGTCTAAATATCCACTTGCAGACTTAACAAACAGAGTGTTTCCAAACTGCTCTATGAAAAGAAAGGTTAAACTCTGTGAGTTGAACACATCCAGTGCAAAGTAGTTTCTGAGAATGATTCTGTCTAGTTTTTAAACGACGATATTGCCATTTCTAAGATTGGCCTCAAATCTCTTGAAATCTCCACTTGCAAATTCCACAAAAAGAGTGTTTCAAAACTGCTCTGTCTAAAGGAACGTTCAGCTCTGTGAGTTGAATACAAACAATGCAAAGAAGTTACTGAGAATTCTTCTGTCTAGCATTTTATGAAGAAATCCCATTTCCAACGAAGGCCTCAACCAGGTCTAAATATCCACTTGCAGACTTAACAAACAGAGTGTTTTCAAACTGCTCTGTGAAAAGGGTGGTTAAACTCTGTGAGTTGAACACACCCATTACAAAGTAGTTTCTGAGAATGATTCTGTGTAGCTTTGAAACGGGGTTCTTTCAATTTCTGATTGGCCTCAAATCGCAGGAAATCTCCACTTGCAATTTCCACAAAAAGAGTGTTTCAAAACTGATCTTTCTAAAGGAAGGTTTAACTCTGTGAGTTGAACACACACCACACAAAGAAGTTACTGAGAATTCTTCTTTCTTGCAGTATATGAAGAAATCCCGTTTCCAACGATGGCCACAAACAGGACTAAATATCCACTTGCAGACTTAACAAAAAGTGTTTCCAAACTGCTCTATGAAAAGAAAGGTTAAACTCTGTGAGTTGAACACCTCCAGTACAAAGTAGTTTCTGAGAATGATTCTGTCTAGTTTTTAAACGAGGATATTGCCATTTCTAAGATTGGCCTCAAATCTCTTGAAATCTCCACTTGCAAATTCCACAAAAAGAGTGTTTCAAAACTGCTCTGTCTAAAGGAACGTTCAGCTCTGTGAGTTGAATACAAACAACGCAAAGAAGTTACTGAGAATTCTTCTGTCTAGCATTCTATGAAGAAATCCCGTTTCCAACGAAGGCCTCAACCAGGTCTAAATATCCACTTGCAGACTTAACAAACAGAGTGTTTTCAAACTGCTCTATGAAAAGGAAGGTTAAACTCTGTGAGTTGAAGACACCCATTACAAAGTAGTTTCTGAGAATGATTCTGTGTAGTTTTGAAACGGGGTTCTTTCAATTTCTAAGATTGGCCTCAAATCGCAGGAAATCTCCACTTGCAATTTCCACAAAAAGAGTGTTTCAAAACTGATCTTTCTAAAGGAAGGTTTAACTCTGTGAGTTGAACACACACCACACAAAGAAGTTACTGAGAATTCTTCTTTCTTGCAGTATATGAAGAAATCCCGTTTCCAACGAAGGCCACAAAGTGGTCTAAATATCCACTTGCAGACTTAACAAACAGAGTGTTTCCAAACTGCTCTATGAAAAGAAAGGTTAAACTCTGTGAGTTGAACACCTCCAGTACAAAGTAGTTTCTGAGAATGATTCTGTCTAGTTTTTAAACGAGGATATTGCCATTTCTAAGATTGGCCTCAAATCTCTTGAAATCTCCACTTGCAAATTCCACAAAAAGAGTGTTTCAAAACTGCTCTGTCTAAAGGAACGTTCAGCTCTGTGAGTTGAATACAAACAACGCAAAGAAGTTACTGAGAATTCTTCTGTCTAGCATTCTATGAAGAAATCCCGTTTCCAACGAAGGCCTCAACCAGGTCTAAATATCCACTTGCAGACTTAACAAACAGAGTGTTTTCAAACTGCTCTATGCAAAGAAAGGTTAAACTCTGTGAGTTGAACACACCCATTACAAAGTAGTTTCTGAGAATGATTCTGTGTAGTTTTGAAACGGGGTTATTTCAATTTCTAAGATTGGCCTCAAATCGCAGGAAATCTCCACTTGCAATTTCCACAAAAAGAGTGTTTCAAAACTGATCTTTCTAAAGGAAGGTTTAACTCTGTGAGTTGAACACACATCACAAAAAGAAGTTGCTGAGAATTCTTCTTTCTTGCAGTATATGAAGAAATCCCGTTTCCAACGAAGGCCACAAACAGGTCAAAATATCCACTTGCAGACTTAACAAACAGAGTGTTTCCAAACTGCTCTATGAAAAGAAAGGTTAAACTCTGTGAGTTGAACACATCCAGTACAAAGTAGTTTCTGAGAATGATTCTGTCTAGTTTTAAAACGAGGATATTGGCATTTCTAAGATTGGCCTCAAATCTCTTGAAATCTCCACTTGCAAATTCCAGAAAAAGAGTGGTTCAAACTGCTCTGTCTAAAGGAACGTTCAGCTCTGTGAGTTGAATACAAACAACGCAAAGAAGTTACTGAGAATTCTTCTGTCTAGCATTCTATGAAGAAATCCCGTTTCCATCGAAGGCCTCAACCAGGTCTAAATATCCACTTGCAGACTTAACAAACAGAGTGTTTTCAAACTGCTCTATGAAAAGAAAGGTTAAACTCTGTGAGTTGAACACACCCATTACAAAGTAGTTTCTGAGAATGATTCTGTGTAGTTTTGAAACGGGGTTATTTCAATTTCTAAGATTGGCCTCAAATCGCAGGAAATCTCCCCTTGCAATTTCCACAAAAAGAGTGTTTCAAAACTGATCTTTCTAAAGGAAGGTTTAACTCTGTGAGTTGAACACACACCACACAAAGAAGTTACTGAGAATTCTTCTTTCTTGCAGTATATGAAGAAATCCCGTTTCCAACGAAGGCCACAAAGAGGTCTAAATATCCACTTGCAGACTTAAGAAACAGAGTGTTTCCAAACTGCTCTATGAAAAGAAAGGTTAAACTCTGTGAGTTGAACACACCCATTACAAAGTAGTTTCTGAGAATGATTCTGTGTAGTTTTGAAACGGGGTTCTTTCAATTTCTAAGATTGGCCTCAAATCGCAGGAAATCTCCACTTGCAATTTCCACAAAAAGAGTGTTTCAAAACTGATCTTTCTAAAGGAAGGTTTAACTCTGTGTGTTGAACACACACCACACAAAGAAGTTACTGAGAATTCTTCTTTCTTGCAGTATATGAAGAAATCCCGTTTCCAACGAAGGCCACAAAGAGGTCTAAATATCCACTTGCAGACTTAAGAAACAGAGTGTTTCCAAACTGCTCTATGAAAAGAAAGGTTAAACTCTGTGAGTTGAACACATCCAGTACAAGGTAGTTTCTGAGAATGATTCTGTCTAGTTTTTAAACGAGGATATTGCCATTTCTAAGATTGGCCTCAAATCTCTTGAAATCTCCACTTGCAAATTCCACAAAAAGAGTGTTTCAAAACTGCTCTGTCTAAAGGAACGTTCAGCTCTGTGAGTTGAATACAAACAACGCAAAGAAGTTGCTGAGAATTATTCTGTCTAGCATTCTATGAAGAAATCCCGTTTCCAACGAAGGCCTCAACCAGGTCTAAATATCCACTTGCAGACTTAACAAACAGAGTGTTTTCAAACTGCTCTATGAAAAGAAAGGTTAAACTCTGTGAGTTGAACACACCCATTACAAAGTAGTTTCTGAGAATGATTCTGTGTAGTTTTGAAACGGGGTTATTTCAATTTCTAAGATTGGCCTCAAATCGCAGGAAATCTCCACTTGCAATTTCCACAAAAAGAGTGTTTCAAAACTGATCTTTCTAAAGGAAGGTTTAACTCTGTGAGTTGAACACACACCACACAAAGAAGTTACTGAGAATTCTTCTTTCTTGCAGTATATGAAGAAATCCCGTTTCCAACGAAGGCCACAAACAGGTCAAAATATCCACTTGCAGAGTTAACAAACAGAGCGTTTCCAAACTACTGTATGAAAAGAAAGGTTAAACTCTGTGAGTTGAACACATCCAGTACAAAGTAGTTTCTGAGAATGATTCTGTCTAGTTTTTAAACGAGGATATTGCCATTTCTAAGATTGGCCTCAAATCTCTTGAAATCTCCACTTGCAAATTCCACAAAAAGAGTGTTTCAAAACTGCTCTGTCTAAAGGAACGTTCAGCTCTGTGAGTTGAATACAAACAACGCAAAGAAGTTGCTGAGAATTATTCTGTCTAGCATTCTATGAAGAAATCCCGTTTCCAACGAAGGCCTCAACCAGGTCTAAATATCCACTTGCAGACTTAACAAACAGAGTGTTTTCAAACTGCTCTATGAAAAGAAAGGTTAAACTCTGTGAGTTGAACACACCCATTACAAAGTAGTTTCTGAGAATGATTCTGTGTAGTTTTGAAACGGGGTTATTTCAATTTCTAAGATTGGCCTCAAATCGCAGGAAATCTCCACTTGCAATTTCCACAAAAAGAGTGTTTCAAAACTGATCTTTCTAAAGGAAGGTTTAACTCTGTGAGTTGAACACACACCACACAAAGAAGTTACTGAGAATTCTTCTTTCTTGCAGTATATGAAGAAATCCCGTTTCCAACGAAGGCCACAAACAGGTCAAAATATCCACTTGCAGAGTTAACAAACAGAGCGTTTCCAAACTACTGTATGAAAAGAAAGGTTAAACTCTGTGAGTTGAACACATCCAGTACAAAGTAGTTTCTGAGAATGATTCTGTCTAGTTTTTAAACGAGGATATTGCCATTTCTAAGATTGGCCTCAAATCTCTTGAAATCTCCACTTGCAAATTCCACAAAAAGAGTGTTTCAAAACTGCTCTGTCTAAAGGAACGTTCAGCTCTGTGAGTTGAATACAAACAACGCAAAGAAGTTACTGAGAATTCTTCTGTCTAGCATTCTATGAAGAAATCCCGTTTCCAACGAAGGCCTCAACGAGGTCTAAATATCCACTTGCAGACTTAACAAACAGAGTGTTTTCAAACTGCTCTATGAAAAGGAAGGTTAAACTCTGTGAGTTGAACACACCCATTACAAAGTAGTTTCTGAGAATGATTCTGTGTAGTTTTGAAACGGGGTTATTTCAATTTCTAAGATTGGCCTCAAATCGCAGGAAATCTCCACTTGCAATTTCCACAAAAAGAGTGTTTCAAAACTGATCTTTCTAAAGGAAGGTTTAACTCTGTGAGTTGAACACACACCACACAAAGAAGTTACTGAGAATTCTTCTTTCTTGCAGTATATGAAGAAATCCCGTTTCCAACGAAGGCCACAAACAGGTCTAAATATCCACTTGCAGACTTAAGAAACAGAGTGTTTCCAAACTGCTCTATGAAAAGAAAGGTTAAACTCTGTGAGTTGAACACATCCAGTACAAAGTAGTTTCTGAGAATGATTCTGTCTAGTTTTTAAACGAGGATATTGCCATTTCTAAGATTGGCCTCAAATCTCTTGAAATCTCCACTTGCAAATTCCACAAAAAGAGTGTTTCAAAACTGCTCTGTCTAAAGGAACGTTCAGCTCTGTGAGTTGAATACAAACAACGCAAAGAAGTTACTGAGAATTCTTCTGTCTAGCATTCTATGAAGAAATCCCGTTTCCAACGAAGGCCTCAACCAGGTCTAAATATCCACTTGCAGACTTAACAAACAGAGTGTTTTCAAACTGCTCTATGAAAAGGAAGGTTAAACTCTGTGAGTTGAACACACCCATTACAAAGTAGTTTCTGAGAATGATTCTGTGTAGTTTTGAAACGGGGTTATTTCAATTTCTAAGATTGGCCTCAAATCGCAGGAAATCTCCACTTGCAATTTCCACAAAAAGAGTGTTTCAAAACTGATCTTTCTAAAGGAAGGTTTAACTCTGTGAGTTGAACACACACCACACAAAGAAGTTACTGAGAATTCTTCTTTCTTGCAGTATATGAAGAAATCCCGTTTCCAACGAAGGCCACAAACAGGTCTAAATATCCACTTGCAGACTTAAGAAACAGAGTGTTTCCAAACTGCTCTATGAAAAGAAAGGTTAAACTCTGTGAGTTGAACACATCCAGTACAAAGTAGTTTCTGAGAATGATTCTGTCTAGTTTTTAAACGAGGATATTGCCATTTCTAAGATTGGCCTCAAATCTCTTGAAATCTCCACTTGCAAATTCCACAAAAAGAGTGTTTCAAAACTGCTCTGTCTAAAGGAACGTTCAGCTCTGTGAGTTGAATACAAACAACGCAAAGAAGTTACTGAGAATTCTTCTGTCTAGCATTCTATGAAGAAATCCCGTTTCCAACGAAGGCCTCAACCAGGTCTAAATATCCACTTGCAGACTTAAAAAACAGAGTGTTTTCAAACTGCTCTATGAAAAGGAAGGTTAAACTCTGTGAGTTGAACACACCCATTACAAAGTAGTTTCTGAGAATGATTCTGTGTAGTTTTGAAACGGGGTTATTTCAATTTCTAAGATTGGCCTCAAATCGCAGGAAATCTCCACTTGCAATTTCCACAAAAAGAGTGTTTCAAAACTGATCTTTCTAAAGGAAGGTTTAACTCTGTGAGTTGAACACACACCACACAAAGAAGTTACTGAGAATTCTTCTTTCTTGCAGTATATGAAGAAATCCCGTTTCCAACGAAGGCCACAAACAGGTCAAAATATCCACTTGCAGAGTTAACAAACAGAGTGTTTCCAAACTACTGTATGAAAAGAAAGGTTAAACTCTGTGAGTTGAACACATCCAGTACAAAGTAGTTTCTGAGAATGATTCTGTCTAGTTTTTAAACGAGGATATTGCCATTACTAAGATTGGCCTCAAATCTCTTGAAATCTCCACTTGCAAATTCCACAAAAAGAGTGTTTCAAAACTGCTCTGTCTAAAGGAACGTTCAGCTCTGTGAGTTGAATACAAACAACGCAAAGAAGTTACTGAGAATTCTTCTGTCTAGCATTCTATGAAGAAATCCCGTTTCCAACGAAGGCCTCAACGAGGTCTAAATAACCACTTGCAGACTTAAGAAACAGAGTGTTTTCAAACTGCTCTATGAAAAGGAAGGTTAAACTCTGTGAGTTGAACACACCCATTACAAAGTAGTTTCTGAGAATGATTCTGTGTAGTTTTGAAACGGGGTTATTTCAATTTCTAAGATTGGCCTCAAATCGCAGGAAATCTCCACTTGCAATTTCCACAAAAAGAGTGTTTCAAAACTGATCTTTCTAAAGGAAGGTTTAACTCTGTCAGTTGAACACACACCACACAAAGAAGTTACTGAGAATTCTTCTTTCTTGCAGTATATGAAGAAATCCCGTTTCCAACGAAGGCCACAAACAGGTCTAAATATCCACTTGCAGACTTAAGAAACAGAGTGTTTCCAAACTGCTCTATGAAAAGAAAGGTTAAACTCTGTGAGTTGAACACATCCAGTACAAAGTAGTTTCTGAGAATGATTCTGTCTAGTTTTTAAACGAGGATATTGCCATTTCTAAGATTGGCCTCAAATCTCTTGAAATCTCCACTTGCAAATTCCACAAAAAGAGTGTTTCAAAACTGCTCTGTCTAAAGGAACGTTCAGCTCTGTGAGTTGAATACAAACAACGCAAAGAAGTTACTGAGAATTCTTCTGTCTAGCATTCTATGAAGAAATCCCGTTTCCAACGAAGGCCTCAACCAGGTCTAAATATCCACTTGCAGACTTAACAAACAGAGTGTTTTCAAACTGCTCTATGAAAAGGAAGGTTAAACTCTGTGAGTTGAACACACCCATTACAAAGTAGTTTCTGAGAATGATTCTGTGTAGTTTTGAAACGGGGCTATTTCAATTTCTAAGATTGGCCTCAAATCGCAGGAAATCTCCACTTGCAATTTCCACAAAAAGAGTGTTTCAAAACTGATCTTTCTAAAGGAAGGTTTAACTCTGTGAGTTGAACACACACCACACAAAGAAGTTACTGAGAATTCTTCTTTCTTGCAGTATATGAAGAAATCCCGTTTCCAACGAAGGCCACAAAGAGGTCTAAATATCCACTTGCAGACTTAAGAAACAGAGTGTTTCCAAACTGCTCTATGAAAAGAAAGGTTAAACACTGTGAGTTGAACACATCCAGTACAAAGTAGTTTCTGAGAATGATTCTGTCTACTTTTTAAACGAGGATATTGCCATTTCTAAGATTGCCCTCAAATCTCTTGAAATCTCCACTTGCAAATTCCACAAAAAGAGTGTTTCAAAACTGCTCTGTCTAAAGGAACGTTCAGCTCTGTGAGTTGAATACAAACAACGCAAAGAAGTTACTGAGAATTCTTCTGTCTAGCATTCTATGAAGAAATCCCGTTTCCAACGAAGGCCTCAACCAGGTCTCAATATCCACTTGCAGACTTAACAAAGAGAGTGTTTTCAAACTGCTCTATGAAAAGGAAGGTTAAACTCTGTGAGTTGAAGACACGCATTACAAAGTAGTTTCTGAGAATGATTCTGTGTAGTTTTGAAACGGGGTTATTTCAATTTCTAAGATTGGCCTCAAATCGCAGGAAATCTCCACTTGCAATTTCCACAAAAAGGGTGTTTCAAAACTGATCTTTCTAAAGGAAGGTTTAACTCTGTGAGTTGAACACACACCACACAAAGAAGTTACTGAGAATTCTTCTTTCTTGCAGTATATGAAGAAATCCCGTTTCCAACGAAGGCCACAAACAGGTCAAAACATCCACTTGCAGAGTTAACAAACAGAGCGTTTCCAAACTGCTCTATGAAAAGAAAGGTTAAACTCTGTGAGTTGAACACATCCAGTACAAAGTAGTTTCTGAGAATGATTCTGTCTAGTTTTTAAACGAGGATATTGCCATTTCTAAGATTGGCCTCAAATCTCTTGAAATCTCCACTTGCAAATTCCACAAAAAGAGTGTTTCAAAACTGCTCTGTCTAAAGGAACGTTCAGCTCTGTGAGTTGAATAGAAACAATGCAAAGAATTACTGAGAATTCTTCTGTCTAGCATTTTATGAAGAAATCCCGTTTCCAACGAAGGCCTCAACCAGGTCTAAATATCCACTTGCAGACTTAACAAACAGAGTGTTTTCAAACTGCTCTATGAAAAGGAAGGTTAAACTCTGTGAGTTGAAGACACCCATTACAAAGTAGTTTCTGAGAATGATTCTGTGTAGTTTTGAAACGGGGTTCTTTCAATTTCTAAGATTGGCCTCAAATCGCAGGAAATCTCCACTTGCAATTTCCACAAAAAGAGTGTTTCAAAACTGATCTTTCTAAAGGAAGGTTTAACTCTGTGAGTTGAACACACACCACACAAAGAAGTTACTGAGAATTCTTCTTTCTTGCAGTATATGAAGAAATCCCGTTTCCAACGAAGGCCACAAAGAGGTCTAAATATCCACTTGCAGACTTAACAAACAGAGTGTTTCCAAACTGCTCTATGAAAAGAAAGGTTAAACTCTGTGAGTTGAACACCTCCAGTACAAAGTAGTTTCTGAGAATGATTCTGTCTAGTTTTTAAACGAGGATATTGCCATTTCTAAGATTGGCCTCAAATCTCTTGAAATCTCCACTTGCAAATTCCACAAAAAGAGTGTTTCAAAACTGCTCTGTCTAAAGGAACGTTCAGCTCTGTGAGTTGAATACAAACAACGCAAAGAAGTTACTGAGAAATCTTCTGTCTAGCATTCTATGAAGAAATCCCGTTTCTAACGAAGGCCTCAACCAGGTCTAAATATCCACTTGCAGACTTAACAAACAGAGTGTTTTCAAACTGCTCTATGAAAAGGAAGGTTAAACTCTGTGAGTTGAAGACACGCATTACAAAGTAGTTTCTGAGAATGATTCTGTGTAGTTTTGAAACGGGGTTATTTCAATTTCTAAGATTGGCCTCAAATCGCAGGAAATCTCCACTTGCAATTTCCACAAAAAGAGTGTTTCAAAACTGATCTTTCTAAAGGAAGGTTTAACTCTGTGAGTTGAACACACACCACACAAAGAAGTTACTGAGAATTCTTCTTTCTTGCAGTATATGAAGAAATCCCGTTTCCAACGAAGGCCACAAACAGGTCAAAATATCCACTTGCAGAGTTAACAAACAGAGCGTTTCCAAACTGCTCTATGAAAAGAAAGGTTAAACTCTGTGAGTTGAACACATCCAGTACAAAGTAGTTTCTGAGAATGATTCTGTCTAGTTTTTAAACGAGGATATTGCCATTTCTAAGATTGGCCTCAAATCTCTTGAAATCTCCACTTGCAAATTCCACAAAAAGAGTGTTTCAAAACTGCTCTGTCTAAAGGAACGTTCAGCTCTGTGAGTTGAATACAAACAACGCAAAGAAGTTACTGAGAATTCTTCTGTCTAGCATTCTATGAAGAAATCCCGTTTCCAACGAAGGCCTCAACGAGGTCTAAATATCCACTTGCAGACTTAACAAACAGAGTGTTTTCAAACTGCTCTATGAAAAGGAAGGTTAAACTCTGTGAGTTGAACACACCCATTACAAAGTAGTTTCTGAGAATGATTCTGTGTAGTTTTGAAACGGGGTTATTTCAATTTCTAAGATTGGCCTCAAATCGCAGGAAATCTCCACTTGCAATTTCCACAAAAAGAGTGTTTCAAAACTGATCTTTCTAAAGGAAGGTTTAACTCTGTGAGTTGAACACACACCACACAAAGAAGTTACTGAGAATTCTTCTTTCTAAAGGAAGGTTTAACTCTGTGAGTTGAACACACACCACACAAAGAAGTTACTGAGAATTCTTCTTTCTTGCAGTATATGAAGAAATCCCGTTTCCAACGAAGGTCACAAAGAGGTCTAAATATCCACTTGCAGACTTAACAAACAGAGTGTTTCCAAACTGCTCTATGAAAAGAAAGGTTAAACTCTGTGAGTTGAACACATCCAGTACAAAGTAGTTTCTGAGAATGATTCTGTCTAGTTTTTAAACGACGATATTGCCATTTCTAAGATTGGCCTCAAATCTCTTGAAATCTCCACTTGCAAATTCCACAAAAAGAGTGTTTCAAAACTGCTCTGTCTAAAGGAACGTTCAGCTCTGTGAGTTGAATACAAACAATGCAAAGAAGTTACTGAGAATTCTTCTGTCTAGCATTTTATGAAGAAATCCCATTTCCAACGAAGGCCTCAACCAGGTCTAAATATCCACTTGCAGACTTAACAAACAGAGTGTTTTCAAACTGCTCTGTGAAAAGGGTGGTTAAACTCTGTGAGTTGAACACACCCATTACAAAGTAGTTTCTGAGAATGATTCTGTGTAGCTTTGAAACGGGGTTCTTTCAATTTCTAAGATAGGCCTCAAATCGCAGGAAATCTCCACTTGCAATTTCCGCAAAAAGAGTGTTTCAAAACTGATCTTTCTAAAGGAAGGTTTAACTCTGTGAGTTGAACACACACCACACAAAGAAGTTACTGAGAATTCTTCTTTCTTGCAGTATATGAAGAAATCCCGTTTCCAACGAAGGCCACAAAGAGGTCTAAATATCCACTTGCAGACTTAACAAACAGAGTGTTTCCAAACTGCTCTATGAAAAGAAAGGTTAAACTCTGTGAGTTGAACACCTCCAGTACAAAGTAGTTTCTGAGAATGATTCTGTCTAGTTTTTAAACGAGGATATTGCCATTTCTAAGATTGGCCTCAAATCTCTTGAAATCTCCACTTGCAAATTCCACAAAAAGAGTGTTTCAAAACTGCTCTGTCTAAAGGAACGTTCAGCTCTGTGAGTTGAATACAAACAACGCAAAGAAGTTACTGAGAATTATTCTGTCTAGCATTCTATGAAGAAATCCCGTTTCCAACGAAGGCCTCAACCAGGTCTAAATATCCACTTGCAGACTTAACAAACAGAGTGTTTTCAAACTGCTCTATGAAAAGAAAGGTTAAACTCTGTGAGTTGAACACACCCATTACAAAGTAGTTTCTGAGAATGATTCTGTGTAGTTTTGAAACGGGGTTATTTCAATTTCTAAGATTGGCCTCAAATCGCAGGAAATCTCCACTTGCAATTTCCACAAAAAGAGTGTTTCAAAACTGATCTTTCTAAAGGAAGGTTTAACTCTGTGAGTTGAACACACACCACACAAAGAAGTTACTGAGAATTCTTCTTTCTTGCAGTATATGAAGAAATCCCGTTTCCAACGAAGGCCACAAACAGGTCTAAATATCCACTTGCAGACTTAACAAACAGAGTGTTTCCAAACTGCTCTATGAAAAGAAAGTTTAAACTCTGTGAGTTGAACACATCCAGTACAAAGTAGTTTCTGAGAATGATTCTGTCTAGTTTTTAAACGAGGATATTGCCATTTCTAAGATTGGCCTCAAATCTCTTGAAATCTCCACTTGCAAAATCCACAAAAAGAGTGTTTCAAAACTGCTCTGTCTAAAGGAACGTTCAGCTCTGTGAGTTGAATACAAACAACGCGAAGAAGTTACTGAGAATTCTTCTGTCAGGCATTCTATGAAGAAATCCCGTTTCCAACGAAGGCCTCAACCAGGTCTAAATATCCAATTGCAGACTTAACAAACAGAGTGTTTTCAAACTGCTCTATGCAAAGAAAGGTTAAACTCTGTGAGTTGAACACACCCATTACAAAGTAGTTTCTGAGAATGATTCTGTGTAGTTTTGAAACGGGGTTATTTCAATTTCTAAGATTGGCCTCAAATCGCAGGAAATCTCCACTTGCAATTTCCACAAAAAGAGTGTTTCAAAACTGATCTTTCTAAAGGAATGTTTATCTCTGTGAGTTGAACACACACCACACAAAGAAGTTACTGAGAATTCTTCTTTCTTGCAGTATATGAAGAAATCCCGTTTCCAACGAAGGCCACAAAGAGGTCTAAATATCCACTTGCAGACTTAACAAACAGAGTGTTTCCAAACTGCTCTATGAAAAGAAAGGTTAAACTCTGTGAGTTGAACACATCCAGTACAAAGTAGTTTCTGAGAATGATTCTGTCTAGTTTTTAAACGAGGATATTGCCATTTCTAAGATTGGCCTCAAATCTCTTGAAATCTCCACTTGCAAATTCCACAAAAAGAGTGTTTCAAAACTGCTCTGTCTAAAGGAACGTTCAGCTCTGTGAGTTGAATACAAACAACGCAAAGAAGTTACTGAGAATTCTTCTGTCTAGCATTCTATGAAGAAATCCCGTTTCCAACGAAGGCCTCAACCAGGTCTAAATATCCACTTGCAGACTTAACAAACAGAGTGTTTTCAAACTGCTCTATGAAAAGGAAGGTTAAACTCTGTGAGTTGAACACACCCATTACAAAGTAGTTTCTGAGAATGATTCTGTGTAGTTTTGAAACGGGGTTATTTCAATTTCTAAGATTGGCCTCAAATCGCAGGAAATCTCCACTTGCAATTTCCACAAAAAGAGTGTTTCAAAACTGATCTTTCTAAAGGAAGGTTTAACTCTGTGAGTTGAACACACACCACACAAAGAAGTTACTGAGAATTCTTCTTTCTTGCAGTATATGAAGAAATCCCGTTTCCAACGAAGGCCACAAACAGGTCAAAATATCCACTTGCAGAGTTAACAAACAGAGCGTTTCCAAACTACTGTATGAAAAGAAAGGTTAAACTCTGTGAGTTGAACACATCCAGTACAAAGTAGTTTCTGAGAATGATTCTGTCTAGTTTTTAAACGAGGATATTGCCATTTCTAAGATTGGCCTCAAATCTCTTGAAATCTCCACTTGCAAATTCCACAAAAAGAGTGTTTCAAAACAGCTCTGTCTAAAGGAACGTTCAGCTCTGTGAGTTGAATACAAACAACGCAAAGAAGTTACTGAGAATTCTTCTGTCTAGCATTCTATGAAGAAATCCCGTTTCCAACGAAGGCCTCAACGAGGTCTAAATATCCACTTGCAGACTTAACAAACAGAGTGTTTTCAAACTGCTCTATGAAAAGGAAGGTTAAACTCTGTGAGTTGAACACACCCATTACAAAGTAGTTTCTGAGAATGATTCTGTGTAGTTTTGAAACGGGGTTATTTCAATTTCTAAGATTGGCCTCAAATCGCAGGAAATCTCCACTTGCAATTTCCACAAAAAGAGTGTTTCAAAACTGATCTTTCTAAAGGAAGGTTTAACTCTGTGAGTTGAACACACACCACACAAAGAAGTTACTGAGAATTCTTCTTTCTTGCAGTATATGAAGAAATCCCGTTTCCAACGAAGGCCACAAAGAGGTATAAATATCCACTTGCAGACTTAAGAAACAGAGTGTTTCCAAACTGCTCTATGAAAAGAAAGGTTAAACTCTGTGAGTTGAACACATCCAGTACAAAGTAGTTTCTGAGAATGATTCTGTCTAGTTTTTAAACGAGGATATTGCCATTTCTAAGATTGGCCTCAAATCTCTTGAAATCTCCACTTGCAAATTCCACAAAAAGAGTGTTTCAAAACTGCTCTGTCTAAAGGAACGTTCAGCTCTGTGAGTTGAATACAAACAACGCAAAGAAGTTACTGAGAATTCTTCTGTCTAGCATTCTATGAAGAAATCCCGTTTCCAACGAAGGCCTCAACCAGGTCTAAATATCCACTTGCAGACTTAACAAACAGAGTGTTTTCAAACTGCTCTATGAAAAGAAAGGTTAAACTCTGTGAGTTGAACACACCCATTACAAAGTAGTTTCTGAGAATGATTCTGTGTAGTTTTGAAACGGGGTTATTTCAATTTCTAAGATTGGCCTCAAATCGCAGGAAATCTCCACTTGCAATTTCCTCAAAAAGAGTGTTTCAAAACTGATCTTTCTAAAGGAAGGTTTAACTCTGTGAGTTGAACACACACCACACAAAGAAGTTACTGAGAATTCTTCTTTCTTGCAGTATATGAAGAAATCCCGTTTCCAACGAAGGCCACAAAGAGGTCTAAATATCCACTTGCAGACTTAAGAAACAGAGTGTTTCCAAACTGCTCTATGAAAAGAAAGGTTAAACTCTGTGAGTTGAACACATCCAGTACAAAGTAGTTTCTGAGAATGATTCTGTCTAGTTTTTAAACGAGGATATTGCCATTTCTAAGATTGGCCTCAAATCTCTTGAAATCTCCACTTGCAAATTCCACAAAAAGAGTGTTTCAAAACTGCTCTGTCTAAAGGAACGTTCAGCTCTGTGAGTTGAATACAAACAATGCAAAGAAGTTACTGAGAATTCTTCTGTCTAGCATTTTATGAAGAAATCCCATTTCCAACGAAGGCCTCAACCAGGTCTAAATATCCACTTGCAGACTTAACAAACAGAGTGTTTTCAAACTGTTCTGTGAAAAGGGTGGTTAAACTCTGTGAGTTGAACACACCCATTACAAAGTAGTTTCTGAGAATGATTCTGTGTAGCTTTGAAACGGGGTTCTTTCAATTTCTAAGATTGGCCTCAAATCGCAGGAAATCTCCACTTGCAATTTCCACAAAAAGAGTGTTTCAAAACTGATCTTTCTAAAGGAAGGTTTAACTCTGTGAGTTGAACACACACCACACAAAGAAGTTATTGAGAATTCTTCTTTCTTGCAGTATATGAAGAAATCCCGTTTCCAACGAAGGCCACAAACAGGACTAAATATCCACTTGCAGACTTAACAAAAAGTGTTTCCAAACTGCTCTATGAAAAGAAAGGTTAAACTCTGTGAGTTGAACACATCCAGTACAAAGTAGTTTCTGAGAATGATTCTGTCTAGTTTTTAAACGAGGATATTGCCATTTCTAAGATTGCCCTCAAATCTCTTGAAATCTCCACTTGCAAATTCCACAAAAAGAGTGTTTCAAAACTGCTCTGTCTAAAGGAACGTTCAGCTCTGTGAGTTGAATAGAAACAATGCAAAGAATTACTGAGAATTCTTCTGTCTAGCATTTTATGAAGAAATCCCGTTTCCAACGAAGGCCTCAACCAGGTCTAAATATCCACTTGTAGACTTAACAAACAGAGTGTTTTCAAACTGCTCTATGAAAAGGAAGGTTAAACTCTGTGAGTTGAAGACACCCATTACAAAGTAGTTTCTGAGAATGATTCTGTGTAGTTTTGAAACGGGGTTCTTTCAATTTCTAAGATTGGCCTCAAATCGCAGGAAATCTCCACTTGCAATTTCCACAAAAAGAGTGTTTCAAAACTGATCTTTCTAAAGGAAGGTTTAACTCTGTGAGTTGAACACACACCACACAAAGAAGTTACTGAGAATTCTTCTTTCTTGCAGTATATGAAGAAATCCCGTTTCCAACGAAGGCCACAAAGAGGTCTAAATATCCACTTGCAGACTTAACAAACAGAGTGTTTCCAATCTGCTCTATGAAAAGAAAGGTTAAACTCTGTGAGTTGAACACATCCAGTACAAAGTAGTTTCTGAGAATGATTCTGTCTAGTTTTTAAACGAGGATATTGCCATTTCTAAGATTGGCCTCAAATCTCTTGAAATCTCCACTTGCAAATTCCACAAAAAGAGTGTTTCAAAACTGCTCTGTCTAAAGGAACGTTCAGCTCTGTGAGTTGAATACAAACAACGCAAAGAAGTTACTGAGAATTCTTCTGTCTAGCATTCTATGAAGAAATCCCGTTTCCAACGAAGGCCTCAACCAGGTCTAAATATCCACTTGCAGACTTAACAAACAGAGTGTTTTCAAACTGCTCTATGAAAAGGAAGGTTAAACTCTGTGAGTTGAAGACACCCATTACAAAGTAGTTTCTGAGAATGATTCTGTGTAGTTTTGAAACGGGGTTATTTCAATTTCTAAGATTGGCCTCAAATCGCAGGAAATCTCCACTTGCAATTTCCACAAAAAGAGTGTTTCAAAACTGATCTTTCTAAAGGAAGGTTTAACTCTGTGAGTTGAACACACACCACACAAAGAAGTTACTGAGAATTCTTCTTTCTTGCAGTATATGAAGAAATCCCGTTTCCAACGAAGGCCACAAAGAGGTCTAAATATCCACTTGCAGACTTAACAAACAGAGTGTTTCCAAACTGCTCTATGAAAAGAAAGGTTAAACTCTGTGAGTTGAACACCTCCAGTACAAAGTAGTTTCTGAGAATGATCCTGTCTAGTTTTTAAACGAGGATATTGCCATTTCTAAGATTGGCCTCAAATCTCTTGAAATCTCCACTTGCAAATTCCACAAAAAGAGTGTTTCAAAACTGCTCTGTCTAAAGGAACGTTCAGCTCTGTGAGTTGAATACAAACAACGCAAAGAAGTTACTGAGAATTCTTCTGTCTAGCATTCTATGAAGAAATCCCGTTTCCAACGAAGGCCTCAACCAGGTCTAAATATCCACTTGCAGACTTAACAAACAGAGTGTTTTCAAACTGCTCTATGAAAAGAAAGGTTAAACTCTGTGAGTTGAACACACCCATTACAAAGTAGTTTCTGAGAATGATTCTGTGTAGTTTTGAAACGGGGTTCTTTCAATTTCTAAGATTGGCCTCAAATCGCAGGAAATCTCCACTTGCAATTTACACAAAAAGAGTGTTTCAAAACTGATCTTTCTAAAGGAAGGTTTAACTCTGTGAGTTGAACACACACCACACAAAGAAGTTACTGAGAATTCTTCTTTCTTGCAGTATATGAAGAAATCCCGTTTCCAACGAAGGCCACAAACAGGTCTAAATATCCACTTGCAGACTTAACAAACAGAGTGTTTCCAAACTGCTCTATGAAAAGAAAGGTTAAACTCTGTGAGTTGAACACATCCAGTACAAAGTAGTTTCTGAGAATGATTCTGTCTAGTTTTTAAACGAGGATATTGCCATTTCTAAGATTGGCCTCAAATCTCTTGAAATCTCCACTTGCAAAATCCACAAAAAGAGTGTTTCAAAACTGCTCTGTCTAAAGGAACGTTCAGCTCTGTGAGTTGAATACAAACAACGCGAAGAAGTTACTGAGAATTCTTCTGTCAGGCATTCTATGAAGAAATCCCGTTTCCAACGAAGGCCTCAACCAGGTCTAAATATCCAATTGCAGACTTAACAAACAGAGTGTTTTCAAACTGCTCTATGCAAAGAAAGGTTAAACTCTGTGAGTTGAACACACCCATTACAAAGTAGTTTCTGAGAATGATTCTGTGTAGTTTTGAAACGGGGTTATTTCAATTTCTAAGATTGGCCTCAAATCGCAGGAAATCTCCACTTGCAATTTCCACAAAAAGAGTGTTTCAAAACTGATCTTTCTAAAGGAATGTTTATCTCTGTGAGTTGAACACACACCACACAAAGAAGTTACTGAGAATTCTTCTTTCTTGCAGTATATGAAGAAATCCCGTTTCCAACGAAGGCCACAAAGAGGTCTAAATATCCACTTGCAGACTTAACAAACAGAGTGTTTCCAAACTGCTCTATGAAAAGAAAGGTTAAACTCTGTGAGTTGAACACATCCAGTACAAAGTAGTTTCTGAGAATGATTCTGTCTAGTTTTTAAACGAGGATATTGCCATTTCTAAGATTGGCCTCAAATCTCTTGAAATCTCCACTTGCAAATTCCACAAAAAGAGTGTTTCAAAACTGCTCTGTCTAAAGGAACGTTCAGCTCTGTGAGTTGAATACAAACAACGCAAAGAAGTTACTGAGAATTCTTCTGTCTAGCATTCTATGAAGAAATCCCGTTTCCAACGAAGGCCTCAACCAGGTCTAAATATCCACTTGCAGACTTAACAAACAGAGTGTTTTCAAACTGCTCTATGAAAAGGAAGGTTAAACTCTGTGAGTTGAACACACCCATTACAAAGTAGTTTCTGAGAATGATTCTGTGTAGTTTTGAAACGGGGTTATTTCAATTTCTAAGATTGGCCTCAAATCGCAGGAAATCTCCACTTGCAATTTCCACAAAAAGAGTGTTTCAAAACTGATCTTTCTAAAGGAAGGTTTAACTCTGTGAGTTGAACACACACCACACAAAGAAGTTACTGAGAATTCTTCTTTCTTGCAGTATATGAAGAAATCCCGTTTCCAACGAAGGCCACAAACAGGTCAAAATATCCACTTGCAGAGTTAACAAACAGAGCGTTTCCAAACTACTGTATGAAAAGAAAGGTTAAACTCTGTGAGTTGAACACATCCAGTACAAAGTAGTTTCTGAGAATGATTCTGTCTAGTTTTTAAACGAGGATATTGCCATTTCTAAGATTGGCCTCAAATCTCTTGAAATCTCCACTTGCAAATTCCACAAAAAGAGTGTTTCAAAACAGCTCTGTCTAAAGGAACGTTCAGCTCTGTGAGTTGAATACAAACAACGCAAAGAAGTTACTGAGAATTCTTCTGTCTAGCATTCTATGAAGAAATCCCGTTTCCAACGAAGGCCTCAACGAGGTCTAAATATCCACTTGCAGACTTAACAAACAGAGTGTTTTCAAACTGCTCTATGAAAAGGAAGGTTAAACTCTGTGAGTTGAACACACCCATTACAAAGTAGTTTCTGAGAATGATTCTGTGTAGTTTTGAAACGGGGTTATTTCAATTTCTAAGATTGGCCTCAAATCGCAGGAAATCTCCACTTGCAATTTCCACAAAAAGAGTGTTTCAAAACTGATCTTTCTAAAGGAAGGTTTAACTCTGTGAGTTGAACACACACCACACAAAGAAGTTACTGAGAATTCTTCTTTCTTGCAGTATATGAAGAAATCCCGTTTCCAACGAAGGCCACAAAGAGGTCTAAATATCCACTTGCAGACTTAAGAAACAGAGTGTTTCCAAACTGCTCTATGAAAAGAAAGGTTAAACTCTGTGAGTTGAACACATCCAGTACAAAGTAGTTTCTGAGAATGATTCTGTCTAGTTTTTAAACGAGGATATTGCCATTTCTAAGATTGGCCTCAAATCTCTTGAAATCTCCACTTGCAAATTCCACAAAAAGAGTGTTTCAAAACTGCTCTGTCTAAAGGAACGTTCAGCTCTGTGAGTTGAATACAAACAACGCAAAGAAGTTACTGAGAATTCTTCTGTCTAGCATTCTATGAAGAAATCCCGTTTCCAACGAAGGCCTCAACCAGGTCTAAATATCCACTTGCAGACTTAACAAACAGAGTGTTTTCAAACTGCTCTATGAAAAGAAAGGTTAAACTCTGTGAGTTGAACACACCCATTACAAAGTAGTTTCTGAGAATGATTCTGTGTAGTTTTGAAACGGGGTTATTTCAATTTCTAAGATTGGCCTCAAATCGCAGGAAATCTCCACTTGCAATTTCCACAAAAAGAGTGTTTCAAAACTGATCTTTCTAAAGGAAGGTTTAACTCTGTGAGTTGAACACACACCACACAAAGAAGTTACTGAGAATTCTTCTTTCTTGCAGTATATGAAGAAATCCCGTTTCCAACGAAGGCCACAAAGAGGTCTAAATATCCACTTGCAGACTTAAGAAACAGAGTGTTTCCAAACTGCTCTATGAAAAGAAAGGTTAAACTCTGTGAGTTGAACACATCCAGTACAAAGTAGTTTCTGAGAATGATTCTGTCTAGTTTTTAAACGAGGATATTGCCATTTCTAAGATTGGCCTCAAATCTCTTGAAATCTCCACTTGCAAATTCCACAAAAAGAGTGTTTCAAAACTGCTCTGTCTAAAGGAACGTTCAGCTCTGTGAGTTGAATACAAACAATGCAAAGAAGTTACTGAGAATTCTTCTGTCTAGCATTTTATGAAGAAATCCCATTTCCAACGAAGGCCTCAACCAGGTCTAAATATCCACTTGCAGACTTAACAAACAGAGTGTTTTCAAACTGTTCTGTGAAAAGGGTGGTTAAACTCTGTGAGTTGAACACACCCATTACAAAGTAGTTTCTGAGAATGATTCTGTGTAGCTTTGAAACGGGGTTCTTTCAAATTCTAAGATTGGCCTCAAATCGCAGGAAATCTCCACTTGCAATTTCCACAAAAAGAGTGTTTCAAAACTGATCTTTCTAAAGGAAGGTTTAACTCTGTGAGTTGAACACACACCACACAAAGAAGTTATTGAGAATTCTTCTTTCTTGCAGTATATGAAGAAATCCCGTTTCCAACGAAGGCCACAAACAGGACTAAATATCCACTTGCAGACTTAACAAAAAGTGTTTCCAAACTGCTCTATGAAAAGAAAGGTTAAACTCTGTGAGTTGAACACATCCAGTACAAAGTAGTTTCTGAGAATGATTCTGTCTAGTTTTTAAACGAGGATATTGCCATTTCTAAGATTGCCCTCAAATCTCTTGAAATCTCCACTTGCAAATTCCACAAAAAGAGTGTTTCAAAACTGCTCTGTCTAAAGGAACGTTCAGCTCTGTGAGTTGAATAGAAACAATGCAAAGAATTACTGAGAATTCTTCTGTCTAGCATTTTATGAAGAAATCCCGTTTCCAACGAAGGCCTCAACCAGGTCTAAATATCCACTTGTAGACTTAACAAACAGAGTGTTTTCAAACTGCTCTATGAAAAGGAAGGTTAAACTCTGTGAGTTGAAGACACCCATTACAAAGTAGTTTCTGAGAATGATTCTGTGTAGTTTTGAAACGGGGTTCTTTCAATTTCTAAGATTGGCCTCAAATCGCAGGAAATCTCCACTTGCAATTTCCACAAAAAGAGTGTTTCAAAACTGATCTTTCTAAAGGAAGGTTTAACTCTGTGAGTTGAACACACACCACACAAAGAAGTTACTGAGAATTCTTCTTTCTTGCAGTATATGAAGAAATCCCGTTTCCAACGAAGGCCACAAAGAGGTCTAAATATCCACTTGCAGACTTAACAAACAGAGTGTTTCCAATCTGCTCTATGAAAAGAAAGGTTAAACTCTGTGAGTTGAACACATCCAGTACAAAGTAGTTTCTGAGAATGATTCTGTCTAGTTTTTAAACGAGGATATTGCCATTTCTAAGATTGGCCTCAAATCTCTTGAAATCTCCACTTGCAAATTCCACAAAAAGAGTGTTTCAAAACTGCTCTGTCTAAAGGAACGTTCAGCTCTGTGAGTTGAATACAAACAACGCAAAGAAGTTACTGAGAATTCTTCTGTCTAGCATTCTATGAAGAAATCCCGTTTCCAACGAAGGCCTCAACCAGGTCTAAATATCCACTTGCAGACTTAACAAACAGAGTGTTTTCAAACTGCTCTATGAAAAGGAAGGTTAAACTCTGTGAGTTGAAGACACCCATTACAAAGTAGTTTCTGAGAATGATTCTGTGTAGTTTTGAAACGGGGTTATTTCAATTTCTAAGATTGGCCTCAAATCGCAGGAAATCTCCACTTGCAATTTCCACAAAAAGAGTGTTTCAAAACTGATCTTTCTAAAGGAAGGTTTAACTCTGTGAGTTGAACACACACCACACAAAGAAGTTACTGAGAATTCTTCTTTCTTGCAGTATATGAAGAAATCCCGTTTCCAACGAAGGCCACAAAGAGGTCTAAATATCCACTTGCAGACTTAACAAACAGAGTGTTTCCAAACTGCTCTATGAAAAGAAAGGTTAAACTCTGTGAGTTGAACACCTCCAGTACAAAGTAGTTTCTGAGAATGATCCTGTCTAGTTTTTAAACGAGGATATTGCCATTTCTAAGATTGGCCTCAAATCTCTTGAAATCTCCACTTGCAAATTCCACAAAAAGAGTGTTTCAAAACTGCTCTGTCTAAAGGAACGTTCAGCTCTGTGAGTTGAATACAAACAACGCAAAGAAGTTACTGAGAATTCTTCTGTCTAGCATTCTATGAAGAAATCCCGTTTCCAACGAAGGCCTCAACCAGGTCTAAATATCCACTTGCAGACTTAACAAACAGAGTGTTTTCAAACTGCTCTATGAAAAGAAAGGTTAAACTCTGTGAGTTGAACACACCCATTACAAAGTAGTTTCTGAGAATGATTCTGTGTAGTTTTGAAACGGGGTTCTTTCAATTTCTAAGATTGGCCTCAAATCGCAGGAAATCTCCACTTGCAATTTACACAAAAAGAGTGTTTCAAAACTGATCTTTCTAAAGGAAGGTTTAACTCTGTGAGTTGAACACACATCACAAAAAGAATTTGCTGAGAATTCTTCTTTCTTGCAGTATATGAAGAAATCCCGTTTCCAACGAAGGCCACAAACAGGTCAAAATATCCACATGCAGACTTAACAAACAGAGTGTTTCCAAACTGCTCTATGAAAAGAAAGGTTAAACTCTGTGAGTTGAACACATCCAGTACAAAGTAGTTTCTGAGAATGATTCTGTCTAGTTTTTAAACGAGGATATTGCCATTTCTAAGATTGCCCTCAAATCTCTTGAAATCTCCACTTGCAAATTCCACAAAAAGAGTGTTTCAAAACTGCTCTGTCTAAAGGAACGTTCAGCTCTGTGAGTTGAATACAAACAACGCAAAGAAGTTACTGAGAATTCTTCTGTCTAGCATTCTATGAAGAAATCCCGTTTCCAACGAAGGCCTCAACCAGGTCTAAATATCCACTTGCAGACTTAACAAACAGAGTGTTTTCAAACTGCTCTATGAAAAGAAAGGTTAAACTCTGTGAGTTGAACACACCCATTACAAAGTAGTTTCTGAGAATGATTCTGTGTAGTTTTGAAACGGGGTTATTTCAATTTCTAAGATTGGCCTCAAATCGCAGGAAATCTCCACTTGCAATTTCCACAAAAAGAGTGTTTCAAAACTGATCTTTCTAAAGGAAGGTTTAACTCTGTGAGTTGAACACACACCACACAAAGAAGTTACTGAGAATTCTTCTTTCTTGCAGTATATGAAGAAATCCCGTTTCCAACGAAGGCCACAAAGAGGTCTAAATATCCACTTGCAGACTTAAGAAACAGAGTGTTTCCAAACTGCTCTATGAAAAGAAAGGTTAAACTCTGTGAGTTGAACACACCCATTACAAAGTAGTTTCTGAGAATGATTCTGTGTAGTGTTGAAACGGGGTTCTTTCAATTTCTAAGATTGGCCTCAAATCGCAGGAAATCTCCACTTGCAATTTACACAAAAAGAGTGTTTCAAAACTGATCTTTCTAAAGGAAGGTTTAACTCTGTGTGTTGAACACACACCACACAAAGAAGTTACTGAGAATTCTTCTTTCTTGCAGTATATGAAGAAATCCCGTTTCCAACGAAGGCCACAAAGAGGTCTAAATATCCACTTGCAGACTTAAGAAACAGAGTGTTTCCAAACTGCTCTATGAAAAGAAAGGTTAAACTCTGTGAGTTGAACACATCCAGTACAAGGTAGTTTCTGAGAATGATTCTGTCTAGTTTTTAAACGAGGATATTGCCATTTCTAAGATTGGCCTCAAATCTCTTGAAATCTCCACTTGCAAATTCCACAAAAAGAGTGTTTCAAAACAGCTCTGTCTAAAGGAACGTTCAGCTCTGTGAGTTGAATACAAACAACGCAAAGAAGTTACTGAGAATTCTTCTGTCTAGCATTCTATGAAGAAATCCCGTTTCCAACGAAGGCCTCAACGAGGTCTAAATATCCACTTGCAGACTTAACAAACAGAGTGTTTTCAAACTGCTCTATGAAAAGGAAGGTTAAACTCTGTGAGTTGAACACACCCATTACAAAGTAGTTTCTGAGAATGATTCTGTGTAGTTTTGAAACGGGGTTATTTCAATTTCTAAGATTGGCCTCAAATCGCAGGAAATCTCCACTTGCAATTTCCACAAAAAGAGTGTTTCAAAACTGATCTTTCTAAAGGAAGGTTTAACTCTGTGAGTTGAACACACACCACACAAAGAAGTTACTGAGAATTCTTCTTTCTTGCAGTATATGAAGAAATCCCGTTTCCAACGAAGGCCACAAAGAGGTCTAAATATCCACTTGCAGACTTAAGAAACAGAGTGTTTCCAAACTGCTCTATGAAAAGAAAGGTTAAACTCTGTGAGTTGAACACATCCAGTACAAAGTAGTTTCTGAGAATGATTCTGTCTAGTTTTTAAACGAGGATATTGCCATTTCTAAGATTGGCCTCAAATCTCTTGAAATCTCCACTTGCAAATTCCACAAAAAGAGTGTTTCAAAACTGCTCTGTCTAAAGGAACGTTCAGCTCTGTGAGTTGAATACAAACAACGCAAAGAAGTTACTGAGAATTCTTCTGTCTAGCATTCTATGAAGAAATCCCGTTTCCAACGAAGGCCTCAACCAGGTCTAAATATCCACTTGCAGACTTAACAAACAGAGTGTTTTCAAACTGCTCTATGAAAAGAAAGGTTAAACTCTGTGAGTTGAACACACCCATTACAAAGTAGTTTCTGAGAATGATTCTGTGTAGTTTTGAAACGGGGTTATTTCAATTTCTAAGATTGGCCTCAAATCGCAGGAAATCTCCACTTGCAATTTCCACAAAAAGAGTGTTTCAAAACTGATCTTTCTAAAGGAAGGTTTAACTCTGTGAGTTGAACACACACCACACAAAGAAGTTACTGAGAATTCTTCTTTCTTGCAGTATATGAAGAAATCCCGTTTCCAACGAAGGCCACAAAGAGGTCTAAATATCCACTTGCAGACTTAACAAACAGAGTGTTTCCAAACTGCTCTATGAAAAGAAAGGTTAAACTCTGTGAGTTGAACACATCCAGTACAAAGTAGTTTCTGAGAATGATTCTGTCTAGTTTTTAAACGAGGATATTGCCATTTCTAAGATTGGCCTCAAATCTCTTGAAATCTCCACTTGCAAATTCCACAAAAAGAGTGTTTCAAAACTGCTCTGTCTAAAGGAACGTTCAGCTCTGTGAGTTGAATACAAACAATGCAAAGAAGTTACTGAGAATTCTTCTGTCTAGCATTTTATGAAGAAATCCCATTTCCAACGAAGGCCTCAACCAGGTCTAAATATCCACTTGCAGACTTAACAAACAGAGTGTTTTCAAACTGTTCTGTGAAAAGGGTGGTTAAACTCTGTGAGTTGAACACACCCATTACAAAGTAGTTTCTGAGAATGATTCTGTGTAGCTTTGAAACGGGGTTCTTTCAATTTCTAAGATTGGCCTCAAATCGCAGGAAATCTCCACTTGCAATTTCCACAAAAAGAGTGTTTCAAAACTGATCTTTCTAAAGGAAGGTTTAACTCTGTGAGTTGAACACACACCACACAAAGAAGTTATTGAGAATTCTTCTTTCTTGCAGTATATGAAGAAATCCCGTTTCCAACGAAGGCCACAAACAGGACTAAATATCCACTTGCAGACTTAACAAAAAGTGTTTCCAAACTGCTCTATGAAAAGAAAGGTTAAACTCTGTGAGTTGAACACATCCAGTACAAAGTAGTTTCTGAGAATGATTCTGTCTAGTTTTTAAACGAGGATATTGCCATTTCTAAGATTGCCCTCAAATCTCTTGAAATCTCCACTTGCAAATTCCACAAAAAGAGTGTTTCAAAACTGCTCTGTCTAAAGGAACGTTCAGCTCTGTGAGTTGAATAGAAACAATGCAAAGAATTACTGAGAATTCTTCTGTCTAGCATTTTATGAAGAAATCCCGTTTCCAACGAAGGCCTCAACCAGGTCTAAATATCCACTTGTAGACTTAACAAACAGAGTGTTTTCAAACTGCTCTATGAAAAGGAAGGTTAAACTCTGTGAGTTGAAGACACCCATTACAAAGTAGTTTCTGAGAATGATTCTGTGTAGTTTTGAAACGGGGTTCTTTCAATTTCTAAGATTGGCCTCAAATCGCAGGAAATCTCCACTTGCAATTTCCACAAAAAGAGTGTTTCAAAACTGATCTTTCTAAAGGAAGGTTTAACTCTGTGAGTTGAACACACACCACACAAAGAAGTTACTGAGAATTCTTCTTTCTTGCAGTATATGAAGAAATCCCGTTTCCAACGAAGGCCACAAAGAGGTCTAAATATCCACTTGCAGACTTAACAAACAGAGTGTTTCCAATCTGCTCTATGAAAAGAAAGGTTAAACTCTGTGAGTTGAACACATCCAGTACAAAGTAGTTTCTGAGAATGATTCTGTCTAGTTTTTAAACGAGGATATTGCCATTTCTAAGATTGGCCTCAAATCTCTTGAAATCTCCACTTGCAAATTCCACAAAAAGAGTGTTTCAAAACTGCTCTGTCTAAAGGAACGTTCAGCTCTGTGAGTTGAATACAAACAACGCAAAGAAGTTACTGAGAATTCTTCTGTCTAGCATTCTATGAAGAAATCCCGTTTCCAACGAAGGCCTCAACCAGGTCTAAATATCCACTTGCAGACTTAACAAACAGAGTGTTTTCAAACTGCTCTATGAAAAGGAAGGTTAAACTCTGTGAGTTGAAGACACCCATTACAAAGTAGTTTCTGAGAATGATTCTGTGTAGTTTTGAAACGGGGTTATTTCAATTTCTAAGATTGGCCTCAAATCGCAGGAAATCTCCACTTGCAATTTCCACAAAAAGAGTGTTTCAAAACTGATCTTTCTAAAGGAAGGTTTAACTCTGTGAGTTGAACACACACCACACAAAGAAGTTACTGAGAATTCTTCTTTCTTGCAGTATATGAAGAAATCCCGTTTCCAACGAAGGCCACAAAGAGGTCTAAATATCCACTTGCAGACTTAACAAACAGAGTGTTTCCAAACTGCTCTATGAAAAGAAAGGTTAAACTCTGTGAGTTGAACACCTCCAGTACAAAGTAGTTTCTGAGAATGATCCTGTCTAGTTTTTAAACGAGGATATTGCCATTTCTAAGATTGGCCTCAAATCTCTTGAAATCTCCACTTGCAAATTCCACAAAGAGTGTTTCAAAACTGCTCTGTCTAAAGGAACGTTCAGCTCTGTGAGTTGAATACAAACAACGCAAAGAAGTTACTGAGAATTCTTCTGTCTAGCATTCTATGAAGAAATCCCGTTTCCAACGAAGGCCTCAACCAGGTCTAAATATCCACTTGCAGACTTAACAAACAGAGTGTTTTCAAACTGCTCTATGAAAAGAAAGGTTAAACTCTGTGAGTTGAACACACCCATTACAAAGTAGTTTCTGAGAATGATTCTGTGTAGTTTTGAAACGGGGTTCTTTCAATTTCTAAGATTGGCCTCAAATCGCAGGAAATCTCCACTTGCAATTTACACAAAAAGAGTGTTTCAAAACTGATCTTTCTAAAGGAAGGTTTAACTCTGTGAGTTGAACACACATCACAAAAAGAATTTGCTGAGAATTCTTCTTTCTTGCAGTATATGAAAAAATCCCGTTTCCAACGAAGGCCACAAACAGGTCAAAATATCCACTTGCAGACTTAACAAACAGAGTGTTTCCAAACTGCTCTATGAAAAGAAAGGTTAAACTCTGTGAGTTGAACACATCCAGTACAAAGTAGTTTCTGAGAATGATTCTGTCTAGTTTTTAAACGAGGATATTGCCATTTCTAAGATTGCCCTCAAATCTCTTGAAATCTCCACTTGCAAATTCCACAAAAAGAGTGTTTCAAAACTGCTCTGTCTAAAGGAACGTTCAGCTCTGTGAGTTGAATACAAACAACGCAAAGAAGTTACTGAGAATTCTTCTGTCTAGCATTCTATGAAGAAATCCCGTTTCCAACGAAGGCCTCAACCAGGTCTAAATATCCACTTGCAGACTTAACAAACAGAGTGTTTTCAAACTGCTCTATGAAAAGAAAGGTTAAACTCTGTGAGTTGAACACACCCATTACAAAGTAGTTTCTGAGAATGATTCTGTGTAGTTTTGAAACGGGGTTATTTCAATTTCTAAGATTGGCCTCAAATCTCTTTAAATCTCCCCTTGCAATTTCCACAAAAAGAGTGTTTCAAAACTGATCTTTCTAAAGGAAGGTTTAACTCTGTGAGTTGAACACACACCACACAAAGAAGTTACTGAGAATTCTTCTTTCTTGCAGTATATGAAGAAATCCCGTTTCCAACGAAGGCCACAAAGAGGTCTAAATATCCACTTGCAGACTTAAGAAACAGAGTGTTTCCAAACTGCTCTATGAAAAGAAAGGTTAAACTCTGTGAGTTGAACACACCCATTACAAAGTAGTTTCTGAGAATGATTCTGTGTAGTGTTGCAACGGGGTTCTTTCAATTTCTAAGATTGGCCTCAAATCGCAGGAAATCTCCACTTGCAATTTCCACAAAAAGAGTGTTTCAAAACTGATCTTTCTAAAGGAAGGTTTAACTCTGTGTGTTGAACACACACCACACAAAGAAGTTACTGAGAATTCTTCTTTCTTGCAGTATATGAAGAAATCCCGTTTCCAACGAAGGCCACAAAGAGGTCTAAATATCCACTTGCAGACTTAAGAAACAGAGTGTTTCCAAACTGCTCTATGAAAAGAAAGGTTAAACTCTGTGAGTTGAACACATCCAGTACAAGGTAGTTTCTGAGAATGATTCTGTCTAGTTTTTAAACGAGGATATTGCCATTTCTAAGATTGGCCTCAAATCTCTTGAAATCTCCACTTGCAATTTCCACAAAAAGAGTGTTTCAAAACTGATCTTTCTAAAGGAAGGTTTAACTCTGTGTGTTGAACAAACACCACACAAAGAAGTTACTGAGAATTCTTCTTTCTTGCAGTATATGAAGAAATCCCGTTTCCAACGAAGGCCACAAAGAGGTCTAAATATCCACTTGCAGACTTAAGAAACAGAGTGTTTCCAAACTGCTCTATGAAAAGAAAGGTTAAACACTGTGAGTTGAACACATCCAGTACAAAGTAGTTTCTGAGAATGATTCTGTCTAGTTTTTAAACGAGGATATTGCCATTTCTAAGATTGGCCTCAAATCTCTTGAAATCTCCACTTGCAAATTCCACAAAAAGAGTGTTTCAAAACTGCTCTGTCTAAAGGAACGTTCAGCTCTGTGAGTTGAATACAAACAACGCAAAGAAGTTACTGAGAATTCTTCTGTCTAGCATTCTATGAAGAAATCCCGTTTCCAACGAAGGCCTCAACCAGGTCTAAATATCCACTTGCAGACTTAACAAACAGAGTGTTTTCAAACTGCTCTATGAAAAGAAAGGTTAAACTCTGTGAGTTGAACACACCCATTACAAAGTAGTTTCTGAGAATGATTCTGTGTAGTTTTGAAACGGGGTTCTTTCAATTTCTAAGATTGGCCTCAAATCGCAGGAAATCTCCACTTGCAATTTCCACAAAAAGAGTGTTTCAAAACTGATCTTTCTAAAGGAAGGTTTAACTCTGTGAGTTGAACACACACCACACAAAGAAGTTACTGAGAATTCTTCTTTCTTGCAGTATATGAAGAAATCCCGTTTCCAGCGAAGGCCACAAAGAGGTCTAAATATCCACTTGCAGACTTAACAAACAGAGTGTTTCCAAACTGCTCTATGAAAAGAAAGGTTAAACTCTGTGAGTTGAACACATCCAGTACAAAGTAGTTTCTGAGAATGATTCTGTCTAGTTTTAAAACGAGGATATTGCCATTTCTAAGATTGGCCTCAAATCTCTTTAAATCTCCACTTGCAAATTCCAGAAAAAGAGTGTTTCAAACTGCTCTGTCTAAAGGAACGTTCAGCTCTGTGAGTTGAATACAAACAACGCAAAGAAGTTACTGAGAATTCTTCTGTCTAGCATTCTATGAAGAAATACCGTTTCCATCGAAGGCCTCAACCAGGTCTAAATATCCACTTGCAGACTTAACAAACAGAGTGTTTTCAAACTGCTCTATGAAAAGAAAGGTTAAACTCTGTGAGTTGAACACACCCATTACAAAGTAGTTTCTGAGAATGATTCTGTGTAGTTTTGAAACGGGGTTATTTCAATTTCTAAGATTGGCCTCAAATCTCTTTAAATCTCCCCTTGCAATTTCCACAAAAAGAGTGTTTCAAAACTGATCTTTCTAAAGGAAGGTTTAACTCTGTGAGTTGAACACACACCACACCAAGAAGTTACTGAGAATTCTTCTTTCTTGCAGTATATGAAGAAATCCCGTTTCCAACGAAGGCCACAAAGAGGTCTAAATATCCACTTGCAGACTTAAGAAACAGAGTGTTTCCAAACTGCTCTATGAACAGAAAGGTTAAACTCTGTGAGTTGAACACACCCATTACAAAGTAGTTTCTGAGAATGATTCTGTGTAGTGTTGCAACGGGGTTCTTTCAATTTCTAAGATTGGCCTCAAATCGCAGGAAATCTCCACTTGCAATTTCCACAAAAAGAGTGTTTCAAAACTGATCTTTCTAAAGGAAGGTTTAACTCTGTGTGTTGAACACACACCACACAAAGAAGTTACTGAGAATTCTTCTTTCTTGCAGTATATGAAGAAATCCCGTTTCCAACGAAAGCCACAAAGAGGTCTAAATATCCACTTGCAGACTTAAGAAACAGAGTGTTTCCAAACTGCTCTATGAAAAGAAAGGTTAAACTCTGTGAGTTGAACACATCCAGTACAAGGTAGTTTCTGAGAATGATTCTGTCTAGTTTTTAAACGAGGATATTGCCATTTCTAAGATTGGCCTCAAATCTCTTGAAATCTCCACTTGCAATTTCCACAAAAAGAGTGTTTCAAAACTGATCTTTCTAAAGGAAGGTTTAACTCTGTGTGTTGAACAAACAACACACAAAGAAGTTACTGAGAATTCTTCTTTCTTGCAGTATATGAAGAAATCCCGTTTCCAACGAAGGCCACAAAGAGGTCTAAATATCCACTTGCAGACTTAAGAAACAGAGTGTTTCCAAACTGCTCTATGAAAAGAAAGGTTAAACACTGTGAGTTGAACACATCCAGTACAAAGTAGTTTCTGAGAATGATTCTGTCTAGTTTTTAAACGAGGATATTGCCATTTCTAAGGTTGCCCTCAAATCTCTTGAAATCTCCACTTGCAAATTCCACAAAAAGAGTGTTTCAAAACTGCTCTGTCTAAAGGAACGTTCAGCTCTGTGAGTTGAATAGAAACAATGCAAAGAATTACTGAGAATTCTTCTGTCTAGCATTTTATGAAGAAATCCCGTTTCCAACGAAGGCCTCAACCAGGTCTAAATATCCACTTGCAGACTTAACAAACAGAGTGTTTTCAAACTGCTCTATGAAAAGGAAGGTTAAACTCTGTGAGTTGAAGACACCCATTACAAAGTAGTTTCTGAGAATGATTCTGTGTAGTTTTGAAACGGGGTTCTTTCAATTTCTAAGATTGGCCTCAAATCGCAGGAAATCTCCACTTGCAATTTCCACAAAAAGAGTGTTTCAAAACTGATCTTTCTAAAGGAAGGTTTAACTCTGTGAGTTGAACACACAACACATAAAGAAGTTACTGAGAATTCTTCTTTCTTGCAGTATATGAAGAAATCCCATTTCCAACGAAGGCCACAAAGAGGTCTAAATATCCACTTGCAGACTTAACAAACAGAGTGTTTCCAAACTGCTCTATGAAAAGAAAGGTTAAACTCTGTGAGTTAAACACCTCCAGTACAAAGTAGTTTCTGAGAATGATTCTGTCTAGTTTTTAAACGAGGATATTGCCATTTCTAAGATTGGCCTCAAATCTCTTGAAATCTCCACTTGCAAATTCCACAAAAAGAGTGTTTCAAAACTGCTCTGTCTAAAGGAACGTTCAGCTCTGTGAGTTGAATACAAACAACGCAAAGAAGTTACTGAGAATTCTTCTGTCTAGCATTCTATGAAGAAATCCCGTTTCCAACGAAGGCCTCAACCAGGTCTAAATATCCACTTGCAGACTTAACAAACAGAGTGTTTTCAAACTGCTCTATGAAATGAAAGGTTAAACTCTGTGAGTTGAACACACCCATTACAAAGTAGTTTCTGAGAATGATTCTGTGTAGTTTTGAAACGGGGTTATTTCAATTTCTAAGATTGGCCTCAAATCGCAGGAAATCTCCACTTGCAATTTCCACAAAAAGAGTGTTTCAAAACTGATCTTTCTAAAGGAGGGTTTAACTCTGTGAGATGAACACACACCACACAAGGAAGTTACTGAGAATTCTTCTTTCTTGCAGTATATGAAGAAATCCCGTTTCCAACGAAGGCCACAAAGAGGTCTAAATATCCACTTGCAGACTTAAGAAACAGAGTGTTTCCAAACTGCTCTATGAAAAGAAAGGTTAAACACTGTGAGTTGAACACATCCAGTACAAAGTAGTTTCTGAGAATGATTCTGTCTAGTTTTTAAACGAGGATATTGCCATTTCTAAGATTGGCCTCAAATCTCTTGAAATCTCCACTTGCAAATTCCACAAAAAGAGTGTTTCAAAACTGCTCTGTCTAAAGGAACGTTCAGCTCTGTGAGTTGAATACAAACAATGCAAAGAAGTTACTGAGAATTCTTCTGTCTAGCATTCTATGAAGAAATCCCGTTTCCAACGAAGGCCTCAACCAGGTCTAAATATCCACTTGCAGACTTAACAAACAGAGTGTTTTCAAACTGCTCTATGAAAAGAAAGGTTAAACTCTGTGAGTTGAACACACCCATTACAAAGTAGTTTCTGAGAATGATTCTGTGTAGTTTTGAAACGGGGTTCTTTCAATTTCTAAGATTGGCCTCAAATCGCAGGAAATCTCCACTTGCAATTTCCACAAAAAGAGTGTTTCAAAACTGATCTTTCTAAAGGAAGGTTTAACTCTGTGAGTTGAACACACACCACACAAAGAAGTTACTGAGAATTCTTCTTTCTTGCAGTATATGAAGAAATCCCGTTTCCAGCGAAGGCCACAAAGAGGTCTAAATATCCACTTGCAGACTTAACAAACAGAGTGTTTCCAAACTGCTCTATGAAAAGAAAGGTTAAACTCTGTGAGTTGAACACATCCAGTACAAAGTAGTTTCTGAGAATGATTCTGTCTAGTTTTAAAACGAGGATATTGCCATTTCTAAGATTGGCCTCAAATCTCTTTAAATCTCCACTTGCAAATTCCAGAAAAAGAGTGTTTCAAACTGCTCTGTCTAAAGGAACGTTCAGCTCTGTGAGTTGAATACAAACAACGCAAAGAAGTTACTGAGAATTCTTCTGTCTAGCATTCTATGAAGAAATACCGTTTCCATCGAAGGCCTCAACCAGGTCTAAATATCCACTTGCAGACTTAACAAACAGAGTGTTTTCAAACTGCTCTATGAAAAGAAAGGTTAAACTCTGTGAGTTGAACACACCCATTACAAAGTAGTTTCTGAGAATGATTCTGTGTAGTTTTGAAACGGGGTTATTTCAATTTCTAAGATTGGCCTCAAATCTCTTTAAATCTCCCCTTGCAATTTCCACAAAAAGAGTGTTTCAAAACTGATCTTTCTAAAGGAAGGTTTAACTCTGTGAGTTGAACACACACCACACCAAGAAGTTACTGAGAATTCTTCTTTCTTGCAGTATATGAAGAAATCCCGTTTCCAACGAAGGCCACAAAGAGGTCTAAATATCCACTTGCAGACTTAAGAAACAGAGTGTTTCCAAACTGCTCTATGAACAGAAAGGTTAAACTCTGTGAGTTGAACACACCCATTACAAAGTAGTTTCTGAGAATGATTCTGTGTAGTGTTGCAACGGGGTTCTTTCAATTTCTAAGATTGGCCTCAAATCGCAGGAAATCTCCACTTGCAATTTCCACAAAAAGAGTGTTTCAAAACTGATCTTTCTAAAGGAAGGTTTAACTCTGTGTGTTGAACACACACCACACAAAGAAGTTACTGAGAATTCTTCTTTCTTGCAGTATATGAAGAAATCCCGTTTCCAACGAAAGCCACAAAGAGGTCTAAATATCCACTTGCAGACTTAAGAAACAGAGTGTTTCCAAACTGCTCTATGAAAAGAAAGGTTAAACTCTGTGAGTTGAACACATCCAGTACAAGGTAGTTTCTGAGAATGATTCTGTCTAGTTTTTAAACGAGGATATTGCCATTTCTAAGATTGGCCTCAAATCTCTTGAAATCTCCACTTGCAATTTCCACAAAAAGAGTGTTTCAAAACTGATCTTTCTAAAGGAAGGTTTAACTCTGTGTGTTGAACAAACACCACACAAAGAAGTTACTGAGAATTCTTCTTTCTTGCAGTATATGAAGAAATCCCGTTTCCAACGAAGGCCACAAAGAGGTCTAAATATCCACTTGCAGACTTAAGAAACAGAGTGTTTCCAAACTGCTCTATGAAAAGAAAGGTTAAACACTGTGAGTTGAACACATCCAGTACAAAGTAGTTTCTGAGAATGATTCTGTCTAGTTTTTAAACGAGGATATTGCCATTTCTAAGGTTGCCCTCAAATCTCTTGAAATCTCCACTTGCAAATTCCACAAAAAGAGTGTTTCAAAACTGCTCTGTCTAAAGGAACGTTCAGCTCTGTGAGTTGAATAGAAACAATGCAAAGAATTACTGAGAATTCTTCTGTCTAGCATTTTATGAAGAAATCCCGTTTCCAACGAAGGCCTCAACCAGGTCTAAATATCCACTTGCAGACTTAACAAACAGAGTGTTTTCAAACTGCTCTATGAAAAGGAAGGTTAAACTCTGTGAGTTGAAGACACCCATTACAAAGTAGTTTCTGAGAATGATTCTGTGTAGTTTTGAAACGGGGTTCTTTCAATTTCTAAGATTGGCCTCAAATCGCAGGAAATCTCCACTTGCAATTTCCACAAAAAGAGTGTTTCAAAACTGATCTTTCTAAAGGAAGGTTTAACTCTGTGAGTTGAACACACAACACATAAAGAAGTTACTGAGAATTCTTCTTTCTTGCAGTATATGA
Organism: Pan paniscus; assembly: GCF_029289425.2. Taxonomy (NCBI): domain Eukaryota; kingdom Metazoa; phylum Chordata; class Mammalia; order Primates; family Hominidae; genus Pan; species Pan paniscus. Next base: position 59,885,028 of record NC_073259.2, on the reverse strand, counting down.
AGAAATCCCATTTCCAACGAAGGCCACAAAGAGGTCTAAATATCCACTTGCAGACTTAACAAACAGAGTGTTTCCAAACTGCTCTATGAAAAGAAAGGTTAAACTCTGTGAGTTGAACACCTCCAGTACAAAGTAGTTTCTGAGAATGATTCTGTCTAGTTTTTAAACGAGGATATTGCCATTTCTAAGATTGGCCTCAAATCTCTTGAAATCTCCACTTGCAAATTCCACAAAAAGAGTGTTTCAAAACTGCTCTGTCTAAAGGAACGTTCAGCTCTGTGAGTTGAATACAAACAACGCAAAGAAGTTACTGAGAATTCTTCTGTCTAGCATTCTATGAAGAAATCCCGTTTCCAACGAAGGCCTCAACCAGGTCTAAATATCCACTTGCAGACTTAACAAACAGAGTGTTTTCAAACTGCTCTATGAAATGAAAGGTTAAACTCTGTGAGTTGAACACACCCATTACAAAGTAGTTTCTGAGAATGATTCTGTGTAGTTTTGAAACGGGGTTATTTCAATTTCTAAGATTGGCCTCAAATCGCAGGAAATCTCCACTTGCAATTTCCACAAAAAGAGTGTTTCAAAACTGATCTTTCTAAAGGAGGGTTTAACTCTGTGAGATGAACACACACCACACAAGGAAGTTACTGAGAATTCTTCTTTCTTGCAGTATATGAAGAAATCCCGTTTCCAACGAAGGCCACAAAGAGGTCTAAATATCCACTTGCAGAATAACAAACAGAGTGTTTCCAAACTGCTCTATGAAAAGAAAGGTTAAACTCTGTGAGTTGAACACATCCAGTAGAAAGTAGTTTCTGAGAATGATTCTGTCTAGTTTTTAAACGAGGATATTGCCATTTCTAAGATTGGCCTCAAATCTCTTGAAATCTCCACTTGCAAATTCCACAAAAAGAGTGTTTCAAAACTGCTCTGTCTAAAGGAACGTTCAGCTCTGTGAGTTGAATACAAACAATGCAAAGAAGTTACTGCGAATTCTTCTGTCTAGCATTTTATGAAGAAATCCCGTTCCCAAAGAAGGCCTCAACCAGGTCTAAATATCCACTTGCAGACTTAACAAACAGAGTGTTTTGAAACTGCTCTGTGAAAAGGATGGTTAAACTCTGTGAGTTGAACACACCCATTACAAAGTAGTTTCTGAGAATGATTCTGTGTAGCTTTGAAACGGGGTTCTTTCAATTTCTAAGATTGGCCTCAAATGGCAGGAAATCTCCACTTGCAATTTCCACAAAAAGAGTGTTTCAAAACTGATCTTTCTAAAGGAAGGTTTAACTCTGTGAGTTGAACACACACCACACAAAGAAGTTACTGAGAATTCTTCTTTCTTGCAGTATATGAAGAAATCCCGTTTCCAACGAAGGCCACAAAGAGGTCTAAATATCCACTTGCAGACTTAACAAACAGAGTGTTTCCAAACTGCTCTATGAAAAGAAAGGTTAAACTCTGTGAGTTGAACACATCCAGTACAAAGTAGTTTCTGAGAATGATTCTGTCTAGTTTTTAAACGAGGATATTGCCATTTCTAAGATTGGCCTCAAATCTCTTGAAATCTCCACTTGCAAATTCCACAAAAAGAGTGTTTCAAACTGCTCTGTCTAAAGGAACGTTCAGCTCTGTGAGTTGAATAAAAACAACGCCAAGAAGTTACTGAGAATTCTTCTGTCTAGCATTCTATGAAGAAATCCCGTTTCCAACGAAGGCCTCAACCAGGTCTAAATATCCACTTGCAGACTTAACAAACAGAGTGTTTTCAAACTGCTCTATGAAAAGAAAGGTTAAACTCTGTGAGTTGAACACACCCATTACAAAGTAGTTTCTGAGAATGATTCTGTGTAGTTTTGAAACGGGGTTCTTTCAATTTCTAAGATTGGCCTCAAATCGCAGGAAATCTCCACTTGCAATTTCCACAAAAAGAGTGTTTCAAAACTGATCTTTCTAAAGGAAGGTTTAACTCTGTCAGTTGAACACACACCACACAAAGAAGTTACTGAGAATTCTTCTTTCTTGCAGTATATGAAGAAATCCCGTTTCCAGCGAAGGCCACAAAGAGGTCTAAATATCCACTTGCAGACTTAACAAAGAGAGTGTTTCCAAACTGCTCTATGAAAAGAAAGGTTAAACTCTGTGAGTTGAACACATCCAGTACAAAGTAGTTTCTGAGAATGATTCTGTCTAGTTTTAAAACGAGGATATTGCCATTTCTAAGATTGGCCTCAAATCTCTTTAAATCTCCACCTGCAAATTCCAGAAAAAGAGTGTTTCAAACTGCTCTGTCTAAAGGAACGTTCAGCTCTGTGAGTTGAATACAAACAACGCAAAGAAGTTACTGAGAATTCTTCTGTCTAGCATTCTATGAAGAAATACCGTTTCCATCGAAGGCCTCAACCAGGTCTAAATATCCACTTGCAGACTTAACAAACAGAGTGTTTTCAAACTGCTCTATGAAAAGAAAGGTTAAACTCTGTGAGTTGAACACACCCATTACAAAGTAGTTTCTGAGAATGATTCTGTGTAGTTTTGAAACGGGGTTATTTCCATTTCTAAGATTGGCCTCAAATCGCAGGAAATCTCCACTTGCAATTTCCACAAAAAGAGTGTTTCAAAACTGATCTTTCTAAAGGAAGGTTTAACTCTGTGAGTTGAACACACACCACACAAAGAAGTTACTGAGAATTCTTCTTTCTTGCAGTATATGAAGAAATCCCGTTTCCAACGAAGGCCACAAAGAGGTCTAAATATCCACTTGCAGACTTAACAAACAGAGTGTTTCCAAACTGCTCTATGAAAAGAAAGGTTAAACTCTGTGAGTTGAACACATCCAGTACAAAGTAGTTTCTGAGAATGATTCTGTCTAGTTTTTAAACGAGGATATTGCCATTTCTAAGATTGGCCTCAAATCTCTTGAAATCTCCACTTGCAAATTCCACAAAAAGAGTGTTTCAAACTGCTCTGTCTAAAGGAACGTTCAGCTCTGTGAGTTGAATAAAAACAACGCCAACAAGTTACTGAGAATTCTTCTGTCTAGCATTCTATGAAGAAATCCCGTTTCCAACGAAGGCCTCAACCAGGTCTAAATATCCACTTGCAGACTTAACAAACAGAGTGTTTTCAAACTGCTCTATGAAAAGAAAGGTTAAACTCTGTGAGTTGAACACACCCATTACAAAGTAGTTTCTGAGAATGATTCTGTGTAGTTTTGAAACGGGGTTCTTTCAATTTCTAAGATTGGCCTCAAATCGCAGGAAATCTCCACTTGCAATTTCCACAAAAAGAGTGTTTCAAAACTGATCTTTCTAAAGGAAGGTTTAACTCTGTGAGTTGAACACACACCACACAAAGAAGTTACTGAGAATTCTTCTTTCTTGCAGTATATGAAGAAATCCCGTTTCCAGCGAAGGCCACAAAGAGGTCTAAATATCCACTTGCAGACTTAACAAAGAGAGTGTTTCCAAACTGCTCTATGAAAAGAAAGGTTAAACTCTGTGAGTTGAACACATCCAGTACAAAGTAGTTTCTGAGAATGATTCTGTCTAGTTTTAAAACGAGGATATTGCCATTTCTAAGATTGGCCTCAAATCTCTTTAAATCTCCACTTGCAAATTCCAGAAAAAGAGTGTTTCAAACTGCTCTGTCTAAAGGAACGTTCAGCTCTGTGAGTTGAATACAAACAACGCAAAGAAGTTACTGAGAATTCTTCTGTCTAGCATTCTATGAAGAAATACCGTTTCCATCGAAGGCCTCAACCAGGTCTAAATATCCACTTGCAGACTTAACAAACAGAGTGTTTTCAAACTGCTCTATGAAAAGAAAGGTTAAACTCTGTGAGTTGAACACACCCATTACAAAGTAGTTTCTGAGAATGATTCTGTGTAGTTTTGAAACGGGGTTATTTCAATTTCTAAGATTGGCCTCAAATCTCTTTAAATCTCCCCTTGCAATTTCCACAAAAAGAGTGTTTCAAAACTGATCTTTCTAAAGGAAGGTTTAACTCTGTGAGTTGAACACACACCACACCAAGAAGTTACTGAGAATTCTTCTTTCTTGCAGTATATGAAGAAATCCCGTTTCCAACGAAGGCCACAAAGAGGTCTAAATATCCACTTGCAGACTTAAGAAACAGAGTGTTTCCAAACTGCTCTATAAACAGAAAGGTTAAACTCTGTGAGTTGAACACACCCATTACAAAGTAGTTTCTGAGAATGATTCTGTGTAGTGTTGAAACGGGGTTCTTTCAATTTCTAAGATTGGCCTCAAATCGCAGGAAATCTCCACTTGCAATTTCCACAAAAAGAGTGTTTCAAAACTGATCTTTCTAAAGGAAGGTTTAACTCTGTGTGTTGAACACACACCACACAAAGAAGTTACTGAGAATTCTTCTTTCTTGCAGTATATGAAGAAATCCCGTTTCCAACGAAGGCCACAAAGAGGTCTAAATATCCACTTGCAGACTTAAGAAACAGAGTGTTTCCAAACTGCTCTATGAAAAGAAAGGTTAAACTCTGTGAGTTGAACACATCCAGTACAAGGTAGTTTCTGAGAATGATTCTGTCTAGTTTTTAAACGAGGATATTGCCATTTCTAAGATTGGCCTCAAATCTCTTGAAATCTCCACTTGCAATTTCCACAAAAAGAGTGTTTCAAAACTGCTCTGTCTAAAGGAACGTTCAGCTCTGTGAGTTGAATAGAAACAATGCAAAGAATTACTGAGAATTCTTCTGTCTAGCATTTTATGAAGAAATCCCGTTTCCAACGAAGGCCTCAACCAGGTCTAAATATCCACTTGCAGACTTAACAAACAGAGTGTTTTCAAACTGCTCTATGAAAAGGAAGGTTAAACTCTGTGAGTTGAAGACACCCATTACAAAGTAGTTTCTGAGAATGATTCTGTGTAGTTTTGAAACGGGGTTCTTTCAATTTCTAAGATTGGCCTCAAATCGCAGGAAATCTCCACTTGCAATTTCCACAAAAAGAGTGTTTCAAAACTGATCTTTCTAAAGGAAGGTTTAACTCTGTGAGTTGAACACACACCACACAAAGAAGTTACTGAGAATTCTTCTTTCTTGCAGTTTATGAAGAAATCCCGTTTCCAACGAAGGCCACAAAGAGGTCTAAATATCCACTTGCAGACTTAACAAACAGAGTGTTTCCAAACTGCTCTATGAAAAGAAAGGTTAAACTCTGTGAGTTGAACACCTCCAGTACAAAGTAGTTTCTGAGAATGATTCTGTCTAGTTTTTAAACGAGGATATTGCCATTTCTAAGATTGGCCTCAAATCTCTTGAAATCTCCACTTGCAAATTCCACAAAAAGAGTGTTTCAAAACTGCTCTGTCTAAAGGAACGTTCAGCTCTGTGAGTTGAATAAAAACAACGCAAAGAAGTTACTGAGAATTCTTCTGTCTAGCATTCTATGAAGAAATCCCGTTTCCAACGAAGGCCTCAACCAGGTCTAAATATCCACTTGCAGACTTAACAAACAGAGTGTTTTCAAACTGCTCTATGAAAAGGAAGTTTAAACTCTGTGAGTTGAAGACACCCATTACAAAGTAGTTTCTGAGAATGATTCTGTGTAGTTTTGAAACGGGGTTCTTTCAATTTCTAAGATTGGCCTCAAATCGCAGGAAATCTCCACTTGCAATTTCCACAAAAAGAGTGTTTCAAAACTGATCTTTCTAAAGGAAGGTTTAACTCTGTGAGTTGAACACACAACACATAAATAAGTTACTGAGAATTCTTCTTTCTTGCAGTATATGAAGAAATCCCATTTCCAACGAAGGCCACAAAGAGGTCTAAATATCCACTTGCAGACTTAACAAACAGAGTGTTTCCAAACTGCTCTATGAAAAGAAAGGTTAAACTCTGTGAGTTGAACACCTCCAGTACAAAGTAGTTTCTGAGAATGATTCTGTCTAGTTTTTAAACGAGGATATTGCCATTTCTAAGATTGGCCTCAAATCTCTTGAAATCTCCACTTGCAAATTCCACAAAAAGAGTGTTTCAAAACTGCTCTGTCTAAAGGAACGTTCAGCTCTGTGAGTTGAATACAAACAACGCAAAGAAGTTACTGAGAATTCTTCTGTCTAGCATTCTATGAAGAAATCCCGTTTCCAACGAAGGCCTCAACCAGGTCTAAATATCCACTTGCAGACTTAACAAACAGAGTGTTTTCAAACTGCTCTATGAAATGAAAGGTTAAACTCTGTGAGTTGAACACACCCATTACAAAGTAGTTTCTGAGAATGATTCTGTGTAGTTTTGAAACGGGGTTATTTCAATTTCTAAGATTGGCCTCAAATCGCAGGAAATCTCCACTTGCAATTTCCACAAAAAGAGTGTTTCAAAACTGATCTTTCTAAAGGAGGGTTTAACTCTGTGAGATGAACACACACCACACAAGGAAGTTACTGAGAATTCTTCTTTCTTGCAGTATATGAAGAAATCCCGTTTCCAACGAAGGCCACAAAGAGGTCTAAATATCCACTTGCAGAATAACAAACAGAGTGTTTCCAAACTGCTCTATGAAAAGAAAGGTTAAACTCTGTGAGTTGAACACATCCAGTAGAAAGTAGTTTCTGAGAATGATTCTGTCTAGTTTTTAAACGAGGATATTGCCATTTCTAAGATTGGCCTCAAATCTCTTGAAATCTCCACTTGCAAATTCCACAAAAAGAGTGTTTCAAAACTGCTCTGTCTAAAGGAACGTTCAGCTCTGTGAGTTGAATACAAACAATGCAAAGAAGTTACTGCGAATTCTTCTGTCTAGCATTTTATGAAGAAATCCCGTTCCCAAAGAAGGCCTCAACCAGGTCTAAATATCCACTTGCAGACTTAACAAACAGAGTGTTTTGAAACTGCTCTGTGAAAAGGATGGTTAAACTCTGTGAGTTGAACACACCCATTACAAAGTAGTTTCTGAGAATGATTCTGTGTAGCTTTGAAACGGGGTTCTTTCAATTTCTAAGATTGGCCTCAAATGGCAGGAAATCTCCACTTGCAATTTCCACAAAAAGAGTGCTTCAAAACTGATCTTTCTAAAGGAAGGTTTAACTCTGTGAGTTGAACACACACCACACAAAGAAGTTACTGAGAATTCTTCTTTCTTGCAGTATATGAAGAAATCCCGTTTCCAACGAAGGCCACAAAGAGGTCTAAATATCCACTTGCAGACTTAACAAACAGAGTGTTTCCAAACTGCTCTATGAAAAGAAAGGTTGAACTCTGTGAGTTGAACACATCCAGTACAAAGTAGTTTCTGAGAATGATTCTGTCTAGTTTTTAAACGAGGATATTGCCATTTCTAAGATTGGCCTCAAATCTCTTGAAATCTCCACTTGCAAATTCCACAAAAAGAGTGTTTCAAACTGCTCTGTCTAAAGGAACGTTCAGCTCTGTGAGTTGAATAAAAACAACGCCAAGAAGTTACTGAGAATTCTTCTGTCTAGCATTCTATGAAGAAATCCCGTTTCCAACGAAGGCCTCAACCAGGTCTAAATATCCACTTGCAGACTTAACAAACAGAGTGTTTTCAAACTGCTCTATGAAAAGAAAGGTTAAACTCTGTGAGTTGAACACACCCATTACAAAGTAGTTTCTGAGAATGATTCTGTGTAGTTTTGAAACGGGGTTATTTCAATTTCTAAGATTGGCCTCAAATCGCAGGAAATCTCCACTTGCAATTTCCACAAAAAGAGTGTTTCAAAACTGATCTTTCTAAAGGAAGTTTTAACTCTGTCAGTTGAACACACACCACACAAAGAAGTTACTGAGAAGTCTTCTTTCTTGCAGTATATGAAGAAATCCCGTTTCCAACGAAGGCCACAAAGAGGTCTAAATATCCACTTGCAGACTTAAGAAACAGAGTGTTTCCAAACTGCTCTATGAAAAGAAAGGTTAAACTCTGTGAGTTGAACACACCCATTACAAAGTAGTTTCTGAGAATGATTCTGTGTAGTTTTGAAACGGGGTTCTTTCAATTTCTAAGATTGGCCTCAAATCGCAGGAAATCTCCACTTGCAATTTCCACAAAAAGAGTGTTTCAAAACTGATCTTTCTAAAGGAAGGTTTAACTCTGTGAGTTGAACACACACCACACAAAGAAGTTACTGAGAATTCTTCTTTCTTGCAGTATATGAAGAAATCCCGTTTCCAACGAAGGCCACAAACAGGTCTAAATATCCACTTGCAGACTTAACAAACAGAGTGTTTCCAAACTGCTCTATGAAAAGAAAGGTTAAACTCTGTGAGTTGAACACATCCAGTACAAGGTAGTTTCTGAGAATGATTCTGTCTAGTTTTTAAACGAGGATATTGCCATTTCTAAGATTGGCCTCAAATCTCTTGAAATCTCCACTTGCAAATTCCACAAAAAGAGTGTTTCAAAACTGCTCTGTCTAAAGGAACGTTCAGCTCTGTGAGTTGAATACAAAAAACGCAAAGAAGTTGCTGAGAATTCTTCTGTCTAGCATTCTATGAAGAAATCCCGTTTCCTACGAAGGCCTCAACCAGGTCTAAATATCCACTTGCAGACTTAACAAACAGGGTGTTTTCAAACTGCTCTGTGAAAAGAAAGGTTAAACTCTGTGAGTTGAACACACCCATTACAAAGTAGTTTCTGAGAATGATTCTGTGTAGTTTTGAAACGGGGTTATTTCAATTTCTAAGATTGGCCTCAAATCGCAGGAAATCTCCACTTGCAATTTCCACAAAAAGAGTGTTTCAAAACTGATCTTTCTAAAGGAAGGTTTAACTCTGTGAGTTGAACACACACCACACAAAGAAGTTACTGAGAAGTCTTCTTTCTTGCAGTATATGAAGAAATCCCGTTTCCAACGAAGGCCACAAACAGGTCTAAATATCCACTTGCAGACTTAACAAACAGAGTGTTTCCAAACTGCTCTATGAAAAGAAAGGTTAAACTCTGTGAGTTGAACACATCCAGTACAAAGTAGTTTCTGAGAATGATTCTGTCTAGTTTTTAAACGAGGATATTGCCATTTCTAAGATTGGCCTCAAATCTCTTGAAATCTCCACTTGCAAATTCCACAAAAAGAGTGTTTCAAATCTGCTCTGTCTAAAGGAACGTTCAGCTCTGTGAGTTGAATACAAACAACGCGAAGAAGTTACTGAGAATTCTTCTGTCAGGCATTCTATGAAGAAATCCCGTTTCCAACGAAGGCCTCAACCAGGTCTAAGTATCCAATTGCAGACTTAACAAACAGAGTGTTTTCAAACTGCTCTATGCAAAGAAAGGTTAAACTCTGTGAGTTGAACACACCCATTACAAAGTAGTTTCTGAGAATGATTCTGTGTAGTTTTGAAACGGGGTTATTTCAATTTCTAAGATTGGCCTCAAATCGCAGGAAATCTCCACTTGCAATTTCCACAAAAAGAGTGTTTCAAAACTGATCTTTCTAAAGGAAGGTTTAACTCTGTGAGTTGAACACACACCACACAAAGAAGTTACTGAGAATTCTTCTTTCTTGCAGTATATGAAGAAATCCCGTTTCCAACGAAGGCCACAAAGAGGTCTAAATATCCACTTGCAGATTAACAAACAGAGTGTTTCCAAACTGCTCTATGAAAAGAAAGGTTAAACTCTGTGAGTTGAACACATCCAGTACAAAGTAGTTTCTGAGAATGATTCTGTCTAGTTTTTAAACGAGGATATTGCCATTTCTAAGATTGGCCTCAAATCTCTTGAAATGTCCACATGCAAATTCCACAAAAAGAGTGTTTCAAAACTGCTCTGTCTAAAGGAACGTTCAGTTCTGTGAGTTGAATACAAACAATGCAAAGACGTTTCTGAGAATTCTTCTGTCTAGCATTTTAAGAAGAAATCCCGTTTCCAACGAAGGCCTCAACCAGGTCTAAATATCCACTTGCAGACTTAACAAACAGAGTGTTTTCAAACTGCTCTATGAAAAGAAATGTTAAACTCTGTGAGTTGAACACACCCATTACAAAGTAGTTTCTGAGAATGATTCTGTGTAGTTTTGAAACGGGGTTATTTCAATTTCTAAGATTGGCCTCAAATCGCAGGAAATCTCCACTTGCAATTTCCACAAAAAGAGTGTTTCAAAACTGATCTTTCTAAAGGAAGGTTTAACTCTGTGAGTTGAACACACACCACACAAAGAAGTTACTGAGAAGTCTTCTTTCTTGCAGTATATGAAGAAATCCCGTTTCCAACGAAGGCCACAAAGAGGTCTAAATATCCACTTGCAGACTTAACAAACAGAGTGTTTCCAAACTGCTCTATGAAAAGAAAGGTTAAACTCTGTGAGTTGAACACATCCAGTTCAAAGTAGTTTCTGAGAATGATTCTGTCTAGTTTTTAAACGAGGATATTGCCATTTCTAAGATTGGCCTCAAATCTCTTGAAATCTCCACTTGCAAATTCCACAAAAAGAGTGTTTCAAAACTGCTCTGTCTAAAGGAACGTTCAGCTCTGTGAGTTGAATACAAACAATGCAAAGGAGTTACTGAGAATTCTTCTGTCTAGCATTTTATGAAGAAATCCCGTTTCCAACGAGGGCCTCAACCAGGTCTAAATATCCACTTGCAGACTTAACAAACAGAGTATTTTCAAACTGCTCTGTGAAAAGAAAGGTTAAACTCTGTGAGTTGAACACACCCATTACAAAGTAATTTCTGAGAATGATTCTGTGTAGTTTTGAAACGGGGTTCTTTCAATTTCTAAGATTGGTCTGAAATCGCAGGAAATCTCCACTTGCAATTTCCACAAAAAGAGTGTTTCAAAACTGATCTTTCTAAAGGAAGGTTTAACTCTGTGAGTTGAACACACACCACACAAAGAAGTTACTGAGAATTCTTCTTTCTTGCAGTATATGAAGAAATCCCGTTTCCAACGAAGGCCACAAAGAGGTCTAAATATCCACTTGAAGACTTAAGAAACAGAGTGTTTCCAAACTGCTCTATGAAAAGAGAGGTTAAACTCTCTGAGGTGAACACATCCAGTACAAAGTAGTTTCTGAGAATGATTCTGTCTAGTTTTTAAACTAGGATATTGCCATTTCTAAGATTGGCCTCAAATCTCTTGAAATCTCCACTTGCAAATTCCACAAAAAGAGTGTTTCAAAACTGCTCTGTCTAAAGGAACGTTCAGCTCTGTGAGTTGAATAAAAACAACGCAAAGAAGTTACTGAGAATTCTTCTGTCTAGCATTCTATGAAGAAATCCCGTTTCCAACGAAGGCCTCAACCAGGTCTAAATATCCACTTGCAGACTTAACAAACAGAGTGTTTTCAAACTGCTCTATGAAAAGGAAGGTTAAACTCTGTGAGTTGAAGACACCCATTACAAAGTAGTTTCTGAGAATGATTCTGTGTAGTTTTGAAACGGGGTTATTTCAATTTCTAAGATTGGCCTCAAATCGCAGGAAATCACTTGCAATTTCCACAAAAAGAGTGTTTCAAAACTGATCTTTCTAAAGGAAGGTTTAACTCTGTGAGTTGAACACACAACACATAAAGAAGTTACTGAGAATTCTTCTTTCTTGCAGTATATGAAGAAATCCCATTTCCAACGAAGGCCACAAAGAGGTCTAAATATCCAGTTGCAGACTTAACAAACAGAGTGTTTCCAAACTGCTCTATGAAAAGAAAGGTTAAACTCTGTGAGTTGAACACCTCCAGTACAAAGTAGTTTCTGAGAATGATTCTGTCTAGTTTTTAAACGAGGATATTTCCATTTCTAAGATTGGCCTCAAATCTCTTGAAATCTCCACTTGCAAATTCCACAAAAAGAGTGTTTCTAAACTGCTCTGTCTAAAGGAACGTTCAGCTCTGTGAGTTGAATACAAACAACGCAAAGAAGTTACTGAGAATTCTTCTGTCTAGCATTCTATGAAGAAATCCCGTTTCCAACGAAGGCCTCAACCAGGTCTAAATATCCACTTGCAGACTTAACAAACAGAGTGTTTTGAAACTGCTCTGTGAAAAGGATGGTTAAACTCTGTGAGTTGAACACACCCATTACAATGTAGTTTCTGAGAATGATTCTGTGTAGCTTTGAAACGGGGTTCTTTCAATTTCTAAGATTGGCCTCAAATGGCAGGAAATCTCCACTTGCAATTTCCACAAAAAGAGTGTTTCAAAACTGATCTTTCTAAAGGAAGGTTTAACTCTGTGAGTTGAACACACACCACACAAAGAAGTTACTGAGAATTCTTCTTTCTTGCAGTATATGAAGAAATCCCGTTTCCAACGAAGGCCACAAAGAGGTCTAAATATCCACTTGCAGACTTAACAAACAGAGTGTTTCCAAACTGCTCTATGAAAAGAAAGGTTAAACTCTGTGAGTTGAACACATCCAGTACAAAGTAGTTTCTGAGAATGATTCTGTCTAGTTTTTAAACGAGGATATTGCCATTTCTAAGATTGGCCTCAAATCTCTTGAAATCTCCACTTGCAAATTCCACAAAAAGAGTGTTTCAAACTGCTCTGTCTAAAGGAACGTTCAGCTCTGTGAGTTGAATAAAAACAACGCCAAGAAGTTACTGAGAATTCTTCTGTCTAGCATTCTATGAAGAAATCCCGTTTCCAACGAAGGCCTCAACCAGGTCTAAATATCCACTTGCAGACTTAACAAACAGAGTGTTTTCAAACTGCTCTATGAAAAGAAAGGTTAAACTCTGTGAGTTGAACACACCCATTACAAAGTAGTTTCTGAGAATGATTCTGTGTAGTTTTGAAACGGGGTTATTTCAATTTCTAAGATTGGCCTCAAATCGCAGGAAATCTCCACTTGCAATTTCCACAAAAAGAGTGTTTCAAAACTGATCTTTCTAAAGGAAGGTTTAACTCTGTCAGTTGAACACACACCACACAAAGAAGTTACTGAGAAGTCTTCTTTCTTGCAGTATATGAAGAAATCCCGTTTCCAACGAAGGCCACAAAGAGGTCTAAATATCCACTTGCAGACTTAACAAACAGAGTGTTTCCAAACTGCTCTATGAAAAGAAAGGTTAAACTCTGTGAGTTGAACACATCCAGTACAAAGTAGTTTCTGAGAATGATTCTGTCTAGTTTTTAAACGAGGATATTGCCATTTCTAAGATTGGCCTCAAATCTCTTGAAATCTCCACTTGCAAATTCCACAAAAAGAGTGTTTCAAAACTGCTCTGTCTAAAGGAACGTTCAGCTCTGTGAGTTGAATACAAACAACGCAAAGAAGTTACTGAGAATTCTTCTGTCTAGCATTCTATGAAGAAATCCCGTTTCCAACGAAGGCCTCAACCAGGTCTAAATATCCACTTGCAGACTTAACAAACAGAGTGTTTTCAAACTGCTCTATGAAAAGGAAGGTTAAACTCTGTGAGTTGAAGACACCCATTACAAAGTAGTTTCTGAGAATGATTCTGTGTAGTTTTGAAACGGGGTTATTTCAATTTCTAAGATTGGCCTCAAATCGCAGGAAATCTCCACTTGCAATTTCCACAAAAAGAGTGTTTCAAAACTGATCTTTCTAAAGGAAGGTTTAACTCTGTGAGTTGAACACACACCACACAAAGAAGTTACTGAGAATTCTTCTTTCTTGCAGTATATGAAGAAATCCCGTTTCCAACGAAGGCCACAAAGAGGTCTAAATATCCACTTGCAGACTTAACAAACAGAGTGTTTCCAAACTGCTCTATGAAAAGAAAGGTTAAACTCTGTGAGTTGAACACCTCCAGTACAAAGTAGTTTCTGAGAATGATTCTGTCTAGTTTTTAAACGAGGATATTGCCATTTCTAAGATTGGCCTCAAATCTCTTGAAATCTCCACTTGCAAATTCCACAAAAAGAGTGTTTCAAAACTGCTCTGTCTAAAGGAACGTTCAGCTCTGTGAGTTGAATACAAACAACGCAAAGAAGTTACTGAGAATTCTTCTGTCTAGCATTCTATGAAGAAATCCCGTTTCCAACGAAGGCCTCAACCAGGTCTAAATATCCACTTGCAGACTTAACAAACAGAGTGTTTTCAAACTGCTCTATGAAAAGGAAGTTTAAACTCTGTGAGTTGAAGACACCCATTACAAAGTAGTTTCTGAGAATGATTCTGTGTAGTTTTGAAACGGGGTTCTTTCAATTTCTAAGATTGGCCTCAAATCGCAGGAAATCTCCACTTGCAATTTCCACAAAAAGAGTGTTTCAAAACTGATCTTTCTAAAGGAAGGTTTAACTCTGTGAGTTGAACACACATCACAAAAAGAATTTGCTGAGAATTCTTCTTTCTTGCAGTATATGAAGAAATCCCGTTTCCAACGAAGGCCACAAACAGGTCAAAATATCCACTTGCAGACTTAACAAACAGAGTGTTTCCAAACTGCTCTATGAAAAGAAAGGTTAAACTCTGTGAGTTGAACACATCCAGTACAAAGTAGTTTCTGAGAATGATTCTGTCTAGTTTTTAAACGAGGATATTGCCATTTCTAAGATTGGCCTCAAATCTCTTGAAATCTCCACTTGCAAATTCCACAAAAAGAGTGTTTCAAAACTGCTCTGTCTAAAGGAACGTTCAGCTCTGTGAGTTGAATACAAACAACGCAAAGAAGTTACTGAGAATTCTTCTGTCTAGCATTCTATGAAGAAATCCCGTTTCCAACGAAGGCCTCAACCAGGTCTAAATATCCACTTGCAGACTTAACAAACAGAGTGTTTTCAAACTGCTCTATGAAAAGAAAGGTTAAACTCTGTGAGTTGAACACACCCATTACAAAGTAGTTTCTGAGAATGATTCTGTGTAGTTTTGAAACGGGGTTATTTCAATTTCTAAGATTGGCCTCAAATCGCAGGAAATCTCCACTTGCAATTTCCACAAAAAGAGTGTTTCAAAACTGATCTTTCTAAAGGAAGGTTTAACTCTGTGAGTTGAACACACACCACACAAAGAAGTTACTGAGAATTCTTCTTTCTTGCAGTATATGAAGAAATCCCGTTTCCAACGAAGGCCACAAAGAGGTCTAAATATCCACTTGCAGACTTAACAAACAGAGTGTTTCCAAACTGCTCTATGAAAAGAAAGGTTAAACTCTGTGAGTTGAACACATCCAGTACAAAGTAGTTTCTGAGAATGATTCTGTCTAGTTTTAAAACGAGGATATTGGCATTTCTAAGATTGGCCTCAAATCTCTTGAAATCTCCACTTGCAAATTCCAGAAAAAGAGTGTTTCAAACTGCTCTGTCTAAAGGAACGTTCAGCTCTGTGAGTTGAATACAAACAACGCAAAGAAGTTACTGAGAATTCTTCTGTCTAGCATTCTATGAAGAAATCCCGTTTCCATCGAAGGCCTCAACCAGGTCTAAATATCCACTTGCAGACTTAACAAACAGAGTGTTTTCAAACTGCTCTATGAAAAGAAAGGTTAAACTCTGTGAGTTGAACACACCCATTACAAAGTAGTTTCTGAGAATGATTCTGTGTAGTTTTGAAACGGGGTTATTTCAATTTCTAAGATTGGCCTCAAATCGTAGGAAATCTCCCCTTGCAATTTCCACAAAAAGAGTGTTTCAAAACTGATCTTTCTAAAGGAAGGTTTAACTCTGTGAGTTGAACACACACCACACAAAGAAGTTACTGAGAATTCTTCTTTCTTGCAGTATATGAAGAAATCCCGTTTCCAACGAAGGCCACAAAGAGGTCTAAATATCCACTTGCAGACTTAACAAACAGAGTGTTTCCAAACTGCTCTATGAAAAGAAAGGTTAAACTCTGTGAGTTGAACACACCCATTACAAAGTAGTTTCTGAGAATGATTCTGTGTAGTTTTGAAACGGGGTTCTTTCAATTTCTAAGATTGGCCTCAAATCGCAGGAAATCTCCACTTGCAATTTCCACAAAAAGAGTGTTTCAAAACTGATCTTTCTAAAGGAAGGTTTAACTCTGTGAGTTGAACACACATCACAAAAAGAATTTGCTGAGAATTCTTCTTTCTTGCAGTATATGAAGAAATCCCGTTTCCAACGAAGGCCACAAACAGGTCAAAATATCCACTTGCAGACTTAACAAACAGAGTGTTTCCAAACTGCTCTATGAAAAGAAAGGTTAAACTCTGTGAGTTGAACACATCCAGTACAAAGTAGTTTCTGAGAATGATTCTGTCTAGTTTTTAAACGAGGATATTGCCATTTCTAAGATTGGCCTCAAATCTCTTGAAATCTCCACTTGCAAATTCCACAAAAAGAGTGTTTCAAAACTGCTCTGTCTAAAGGAACGTTCAGCTCTGTGAGTTGAATACAAACAACGCAAAGAAGTTACTGAGAATTCTTCTGTCTAGCATTCTATGAAGAAATCCCGTTTCCAACGAAGGCCTCAACCAGGTCTAAATATCCACTTGCAGACTTAACAAACAGAGTGTTTTCAAACTGCTCTATGAAAAGAAAGGTTAAACTCTGTGAGTTGAACACACCCATTACAAAGTAGTTTCTGAGAATGATTCTGTGTAGTTTTGAAACGGGGTTATTTCAATTTCTAAGATTGGCCTCAAATCGCAGGAAATCTCCACTTGCAATTTCCACAAAAAGAGTGTTTCAAAACTGATCTTTCTAAAGGAAGGTTTAACTCTGTGAGTTGAACACACACCACACAAAGAAGTTACTGAGAATTCTTCTTTCTTGCAGTATATGAAGAAATCCCGTTTCCAACGAAGGCCACAGAGAGGTCTAAATATCCACTTGCAGACTTAACAAACAGAGTGTTTCCAAACTGCTCTATGAAAAGAAAGGTTAAACTCTGTGAGTTGAACACATCCAGTACAAAGTAGTTTCTGAGAATGATTCTGTCTAGTTTTAAAACGAGGATATTGGCATTTCTAAGATTGGCCTCAAATCTCTTGAAATCTCCACTTGCAAATTCCAGAAAAAGAGTGTTTCAAACTGCTCTGTCTAAAGGAACGTTCAGCTCTGTGAGTTGAATACAAACAACGCAAAGAAGTTACTGAGAATTCTTCTGTCTAGCATTCTATGAAGAAATCCCGTTTCCATCGAAGGCCTCAACCAGGTCTAAATATCCACTTGCAGACTTAACAAACAGAGTGTTTTCAAACTGCTCTATGAAAAGAAAGGTTAAACTCTGTGAGTTGAACACACCCATTACAAAGTAGTTTCTGAGAATGATTCTGTGTAGTTTTGAAACGGGGTTATTTCAATTTCTAAGATTGGCCTCAAATCGTAGGAAATCTCCCCTTGCAATTTCCACAAAAAGAGTGTTTCAAAACTGATCTTTCTAAAGGAAGGTTTAACTCTGTGAGTTGAACACACACCACACAAAGAAGTTACTGAGAATTCTTCTTTCTTGCAGTATATGAAGAAATCCCGTTTCCAACGAAGGCCACAAAGAGGTCTAAATATCCACTTGCAGACTTAAGAAACAGAGTGTTTCCAAACTGCTCTATGAAAAGAAAGGTTAAACTCTGTGAGTTGAACACACCCATTACAAAGTAGTTTCTGAGAATGATTCTGTGTAGTTTTGAAACGGGGTTCTTTCAATTTCTAAGATTGTCCTCAAATCGCAGGAAATCTCCACTTGCAATTTCCACAAAAAGAGTGTTTCAAAACTGATCTTTCTAAAGGAAGGTTTAACTCTGTGTGTTGAACACACACCACACAAAGAAGTTACTGAGAATTCTTCTTTCTTGCAGTATATGAAGAAATCCCGTTTCCAACGAAGGCCACAAAGAGGTCTAAATATCCACTTGCAGACTTAAGAAACAGAGTGTTTCCAAACTGCTCTATGAAAAGAAAGGTTAAACTCTGTGAGTTGAACACACCCATTACAAAGTAGTTTCTGAGAATGATTCTGTGTAGTTTTGAAACGGGGTTCTTTCAATTTCTAAGATTGGCCTCAAATCGCAGGAAATCTCCACTTGCAATTTCCACAAAAAGAGTGTTTCAAAACTGATCTTTCTAAAGGAAGGTTTAACTCTGTGAGTTGAACACACATCACAAAAAGAATTTGCTGAGAATTCTTCTTTCTTGCAGTATATGAAGAAATCCCGTTTCCAACGAAGGCCACAAACAGGTCAAAATATCCACTTGCAGACTTAACAAACAGAGTGTTTCCAAACTGCTCTATGAAAAGAAAGGTTAAACTCTGTGAGTTGAACACATCCAGTACAAAGTAGTTTCTGAGAATGATTCTGTCTAGTTTTTAAACGAGGATATTGCCATTTCTAAGATTGGCCTCAAATCTCTTGAAATCTCCACTTGCAAATTCCACAAAAAGAGTGTTTCAAAACTGCTCTGTCTAAAGGAACGTTCAGCTCTGTGAGTTGAATACAAACAACGCAAAGAAGTTACTGAGAATTCTTCTGTCTAGCATTCTATGAAGAAATCCCGTTTCCAACGAAGGCCTCAACCAGGTCTAAATATCCACTTGCAGACTTAACAAACAGAGTGTTTTCAAACTGCTCTATGAAAAGAAAGGTTAAACTCTGTGAGTTGAACACACCCATTACAAAGTAGTTTCTGAGAATGATTCTGTGTAGTTTTGAAACGGGGTTATTTCAATTTCTAAGATTGGCCTCAAATCGCAGGAAATCTCCACTTGCAATTTCCACAAAAAGAGTGTTTCAAAACTGATCTTTCTAAAGGAAGGTTTAACTCTGTGAGTTGAACACACACCACACAAAGAAGTTACTGAGAATTCTTCTTTCTTGCAGTATATGAAGAAATCCCGTTTCCAACGAAGGCCACAAAGAGGTCTAAATATCCACTTGCAGACTTAACAAACAGAGTGTTTCCAAACTGCTCTATGAAAAGAAAGGTTAAACTCTGTGAGTTGAACACATCCAGTACAAAGTAGTTTCTGAGAATGATTCTGTCTAGTTTTAAAACGAGGATATTGGCATTTCTAAGATTGGCCTCAAATCTCTTGAAATCTCCACTTGCAAATTCCAGAAAAAGAGTGTTTCAAACTGCTCTGTCTAAAGGAACGTTCAGCTCTGTGAGTTGAATACAAACAACGCAAAGAAGTTACTGAGAATTCTTCTGTCTAGCATTCTATGAAGAAATCCCGTTTCCATCGAAGGCCTCAACCAGGTCTAAATATCCACTTGCAGACTTAACAAACAGAGTGTTTTCAAACTGCTCTGTGAAAAGAAAGGTTAAACTCTGTGAGTTGAACACACCCATTACAAAGTAGTTTCTGAGAATGATTCTGTGTAGTTTTGAAACGGGGTTATTTCAATTTCTAAGATTGGCCTCAAATCGTAGGAAATCTCCCCTTGCAATTTCCACAAAAAGAGTGTTTCAAAACTGATCTTTCTAAAGGAAGGTTTAACTCTGTGAGTTGAACACACACCACACAAAGAAGTTACTGAGAATTCTTCTTTCTTGCAGTATATGAAGAAATCCCGTTTCCAACGAAGGCCACAAAGAGGTCTAAATATCCACTTGCAGACTTAAGAAACAGAGTGTTTCCAAACTGCTCTATGAAAAGAAAGGTTAAACTCTGTGAGTTGAACACACCCATTACAAAGTAGTTTCTGAGAATGATTCTGTGTAGTTTTGAAACGGGGTTCTTTCAATTTCTAAGATTGTCCTCAAATCGCAGGAAATCTCCACTTGCAATTTCCACAAAAAGAGTGTTTCAAAACTGATCTTTCTAAAGGAAGGTTTAACTCTGTGTGTTGAACACACACCACACAAAGAAGTTACTGAGAATTCTTCTTTCTTGCAGTATATGAAGAAATCCCGTTTCCAACGAAGGCCACAAAGAGGTCTAAATATCCACTTGCAGACTTAACAAACAGAGTGTTTCCAAACTGCTCTATGAAAAGAAAGGTTAAACTCTGTGAGTTGAACACATCCAGTACAAGGTAGTTTCTGAGAATGATTCTGTCTAGTTTTTAAACGAGGATATTGCCATTTCTAAGATTGGTCTCAAATCTCTTGAAATCTCCACTTGCAAATTCCACAAAAAGAGTGTTTCAAAACTGCTCTGTCTAAAGGAACGTTCAGCTCTGTGAGTTGAATACAAACAACGCAAAGAAGTTGCTGAGAATTCTTCTGTCTAGCATTCTATGAAGAAATCCCGTTTCCAACGAAGGCCTCAACCAGGTCTAAATATCCACTTGCAGACTTAACAAACAGAGTGTTTTCAAACTGCTCTGTGAAAAGAAAGGTTAAACTCTGTGAGTTGAACACACCCATTACAAAGTAGTTTCTGAGAATGATTCTGTGTAGTTTTGAAACGGGGTTATTTCAATTTCTAAGATTGGCCTCAAATCGCAGGAAATCTCCACTTGCAATTTCCACAAAAAGAGTGTTTCAAAACTGATCTTTCTAAAGGAAGGTTTAACTCTGTGAGTTGAACACACACCACAGAAAGAAGTTACTGAGAATTCTTCTTTCTTGCAGTATATGAAGAAATCCCGTTTCCAACGAAGGCCACAAACAGGTCTAAATATCCACTTGCAGACTTAACAAACAGAGTGTTTCCAAACTGCTCTATGAAAAGAAAGGTTAAACTCTGTGAGTTGAACACATCCAGTACAAAGTAGTTTCTGAGAATGATTCTGTCTAGTTTTTAAACGAGGATGTTGCCATTTCTAAGATTGGCCTCAAATCTCTTGAAATCTCCACTTGCAAAATCCACAAAAAGAGTGTTTCAAAACTGCTCTGTCTAAAGGAACGTTCAGCTCTGTGAGTTGAATACAAACAACGCGAAGAAGTTACTGAGAATTCTTCTGTCAGGCATTCTATGAAGAAATCCCGTTTCCAACGAAGGCCTCAACCAGGTCTAAATATCCAATTGCAGACTTAACAAACAGAGTGTTTTCAAACTGCTCTATGCAAAGAAAGGTTAAACTCTGTGAGTTGAACACACCCATTACAAAGTAGTTTCTGAGAATGATTCTGTGTAGTTTTGAAACGGGGTTATTTCAATTTCTAAGATTGGCCTCAAATCGCAGGAAATCTCCACTTGCAATTTCCACAGAAAGAGTGTTTCAAAACTGATCTTTCTAAAGGAATGTTTATCTCTGTGAGTTGAACACACACCACACAAAGAAGTTACTGAGAATTCTTCTTTCTTGCAGTATATGAAGAAATCCCGTTTCCAACGAAGGCCACAAAGAGGTCTAAATATCCACTTGCAGACTTAACAAACAGAGTGTTTCCAAACTGCTCTATGAAAAGAAAGGTTAAACTCTGTGAGTTGAACACATCCAGTACAAAGTAGTTTCTGAGAATGATTCTGTCTAGTTTTTAAACGAGGATATTGCCATTTCTAAGATTGGCCTCAAATCTCTTGAAATCTCCACTTGCAAATTCCACAAAAAGAGTGTTTCAAAACTGCTCTGTCTAAAGTAACGTTCAGCTCTGTGAGTTGAATACAAACAACGCAAAGAAGTTACTGAGAATTCTTCTTTCTTGCAGTATATGAAGAAATCCCGTTTCCAACGAAGGCCACAAAGAGGTCTAAATATCCACTTGCAGACTTAACAAACAGAGTGTTTCCAAACTGCTCTATGAAAAGAAAGGTTAAACTCTGTGAGTTGAACACATCCAGTACAAAGTAGTTTCTGAGAATGATTCTGTCTAGTTTTAAAACGAGGATATTGGCATTTCTAAGATTGGCCTCAAATCTCTTGAAATCTCCACTTGCAAATTCCAGAAAAAGAGTGTTTCAAACTGCTCTGTCTAAAGGAACGTTCAGCTCTGTGAGTTGAATACAAACAACGCAAAGAAGTTACTGAGAATTCTTCTGTCTAGCATTCTATGAAGAAATCCCGTTTCCATCGAAGGCCTCAACCAGGTCTAAATATCCACTTGCAGACTTAACAAACAGAGTGTTTTCAAACTGCTCTATGAAAAGAAAGGTTAAACTCTGTGAGTTGAACACACCCATTACAAAGTAGTTTCTGAGAATGATTCTGTGTAGTTTTGAAACGGGGTTATTTCAATTTCTAAGATTGGCCTCAAATCGTAGGAAATCTCCCCTTGCAATTTCCACAAAAAGAGTGTTTCAAAACTGATCTTTCTAAAGGAAGGTTTAACTCTGTGAGTTGAACACACACCACACAAAGAAGTTACTGAGAATTCTTCTTTCTTGCAGTATATGAAGAAATCCCGTTTCCAACGAAGGCCACAAAGAGGTCTAAATATCCACTTGCAGACTTAAGAAACAGAGTGTTTCCAAACTGCTCTATGAAAAGAAAGGTTAAACTCTGTGAGTTGAACACACCCATTACAAAGTAGTTTCTGAGAATGATTCTGTGTAGTTTTGAAACGGGGTTCTTTCAATTTCTAAGATTGGCCTCAAATCGCAGGAAATCTCCACTTGCAATTTCCACAAAAAGAGTGTTTCAAAACTGATCTTTCTAAAGGAAGGTTTAACTCTGTGAGTTGAACACACATCACAAAAAGAATTTGCTGAGAATTCTTCTTTCTTGCAGTATATGAAGAAATCCCGTTTCCAACGAAGGCCACAAACAGGTCAAAATATCCACTTGCAGACTTAACAAACAGAGTGTTTCCAAACTGCTCTATGAAAAGAAAGGTTAAACTCTGTGAGTTGAACACATCCAGTACAAAGTAGTTTCTGAGAATGATTCTGTCTAGTTTTTAAACGAGGATATTGCCATTTCTAAGATTGGCCTCAAATCTCTTGAAATCTCCACTTGCAAATTCCACAAAAAGAGTGTTTCAAAACTGCTCTGTCTAAAGGAACGTTCAGCTCTGTGAGTTGAATACAAACAACGCAAAGAAGTTACTGAGAATTCTTCTGTCTAGCATTCTATGAAGAAATCCCGTTTCCAACGAAGGCCTCAACCAGGTCTAAATATCCACTTGCAGACTTAACAAACAGAGTGTTTTCAAACTGCTCTATGAAAAGAAAGGTTAAACTCTGTGAGTTGAACACACCCATTACAAAGTAGTTTCTGAGAATGATTCTGTGTAGTTTTGAAACGGGGTTATTTCAATTTCTAAGATTGGCCTCAAATCGCAGGAAATCTCCACTTGCAATTTCCACAAAAAGAGTGTTTCAAAACTGATCTTTCTAAAGGAAGGTTTAACTCTGTGAGTTGAACACACACCACACAAAGAAGTTACTGAGAATTCTTCTTTCTTGCAGTATATGAAGAAATCCCGTTTCCAACGAAGGCCACAAAGAGGTCTAAATATCCACTTGCAGACTTAACAAACAGAGTGTTTCCAAACTGCTCTATGAAAAGAAAGGTTAAACTCTGTGAGTTGAACACATCCAGTACAAAGTAGTTTCTGAGAATGATTCTGTCTAGTTTTAAAACGAGGATATTGGCATTTCTAAGATTGGCCTCAAATCTCTTGAAATCTCCACTTGCAAATTCCAGAAAAAGAGTGTTTCAAACTGCTCTGTCTAAAGGAACGTTCAGCTCTGTGAGTTGAATACAAACAACGCAAAGAAGTTACTGAGAATTCTTCTGTCTAGCATTCTATGAAGAAATCCCGTTTCCATCGAAGGCCTCAACCAGGTCTAAATATCCACTTGCAGACTTAACAAACAGAGTGTTTTCAAACTGCTCTGTGAAAAGAAAGGTTAAACTCTGTGAGTTGAACACACCCATTACAAAGTAGTTTCTGAGAATGATTCTGTGTAGTTTTGAAACGGGGTTATTTCAATTTCTAAGATTGGCCTCAAATCGTAGGAAATCTCCCCTTGCAATTTCCACAAAAAGAGTGTTTCAAAACTGATCTTTCTAAAGGAAGGTTTAACTCTGTGAGTTGAACACACACCACACAAAGAAGTTACTGAGAATTCTTCTTTCTTGCAGTATATGAAGAAAGCCCGTTTCCAACGAAGGCCACAAAGAGGTCTAAATATCCACTTGCAGACTTAAGAAACAGAGTGTTTCCAAACTGCTCTATGAAAAGAAAGGTTAAACTCTGTGAGTTGAACACACCCATTACAAAGTAGTTTCTGAGAATGATTCTGTGTAGTTTTGAAACGGGGTTCTTTCAATTTCTAAGATTGTCCTCAAATCGCAGGAAATCTCCACTTGCAATTTCCACAAAAAGAGTGTTTCAAAACTGATCTTTCTAAAGGAAGGTTTAACTCTGTGTGTTGAACACACACCACACAAAGAAGTTACTGAGAATTCTTCTTTCTTGCAGTATATGAAGAAATCCCGTTTCCAACGAAGGCCACAAAGAGGTCTAAATATCCACTTGCAGACTTAACAAACAGAGTGTTTCCAAACTGCTCTATGAAAAGAAAGGTTAAACTCTGTGAGTTGAACACATCCAGTACAAGGTAGTTTCTGAGAATGATTCTGTCTAGTTTTTAAACGAGGATATTGCCATTTCTAAGATTGGTCTCAAATCTCTTGAAATCTCCACTTGCAAATTCCACAAAAAGAGTGTTTCAAAACTGCTCTGTCTAAAGGAACGTTCAGCTCTGTGAGTTGAATACAAACAACGCAAAGAAGTTGCTGAGAATTCTTCTGTCTAGCATTCTATGAAGAAATCCCGTTTCCAACGAAGGCCTCAACCAGGTCTAAATATCCACTTGCAGACTTAACAAACAGAGTGTTTTCAAACTGCTCTGTGAAAAGAAAGGTTAAACTCTGTGAGTTGAACACACCCATTACAAAGTAGTTTCTGAGAATGATTCTGTGTAGTTTTGAAACGGGGTTATTTCAATTTCTAAGATTGGCCTCAAATCGCAGGAAATCTCCACTTGCAATTTCCACAAAAAGAGTGTTTCAAAACTGATCTTTCTAAAGGAAGGTTTAACTCTGTGAGTTGAACACACACCACACAAAGAAGTTACTGAGAATTCTTCTTTCTTGCAGTATATGAAGAAATCCCGTTTCCAACGAAGGCCACAAACAGGTCTAAATATCCACTTGCAGACTTAACAAACAGAGTGTTTCCAAACTGCTCTATGAAAAGAAAGGTTAAACTCTGTGAGTTGAACACATCCAGTACAAAGTAGTTTCTGAGAATGATTCTGTCTAGTTTTTAAACGAGGATGTTGCCATTTCTAAGATTGGCCTCAAATCTCTTGAAATCTCCACTTGCAAAATCCACAAAAAGAGTGTTTCAAAACTGCTCTGTCTAAAGGAACGTTCAGCTCTGTGAGTTGAATACAAACAACGCGAAGAAGTTACTGAGAATTCTTCTGTCAGGCATTCTATGAAGAAATCCCGTTTCCAACGAAGGCCTCAACCAGGTCTAAATATCCAATTGCAGACTTAACAAACAGAGTGTTTTCAAACTGCTCTATGCAAAGAAAGGTTAAACTCTGTGAGTTGAACACACCCATTACAAAGTAGTTTCTGAGAATGATTCTGTGTAGTTTTGAAACGGGGTTATTTCAATTTCTAAGATTGGCCTCAAATCGCAGGAAATCTCCACTTGCAATTTCCACAGAAAGAGTGTTTCAAAACTGATCTTTCTAAAGGAATGTTTATCTCTGTGAGTTGAACACACACCACACAAAGAAGTTACTGAGAATTCTTCTTTCTTGCAGTATATGAAGAAATCCCGTTTCCAACGAAGGCCACAAAGAGGTCTAAATATCCACTTGCAGACTTAACAAACAGAGTGTTTCCAAACTGCTCTATGAAAAGAAAGGTTAAACTCTGTGAGTTGAACACATCCAGTACAAAGTAGTTTCTGAGAATGATTCTGTCTAGTTTTTAAACGAGGATATTGCCATTTCTAAGATTGGCCTCAAATCTCTTGAAATCTCCACTTGCAAATTCCACAAAAAGAGTGTTTCAAAACTGCTCTGTCTAAAGTAACGTTCAGCTCTGTGAGTTGAATACAAACAACGCAAAGAAGTTACTGAGAATTCTTCTTTCTTGCAGTATATGAAGAAATCCCGTTTCCAACGAAGGCCACAAAGAGGTCTAAATATCCACTTGCAGACTTAACAAACAGAGTGTTTCCAAACTGCTCTATGAAAAGAAAGGTTAAACTCTGTGAGTTGAACACATCCAGTACAAAGTAGTTTCTGAGAATGATTCTGTCTAGTTTTAAAACGAGGATATTGGCATTTCTAAGATTGGCCTCAAATCTCTTGAAATCTCCACTTGCAAATTCCAGAAAAAGAGTGTTTCAAACTGCTCTGTCTAAAGGAACGTTCAGCTCTGTGAGTTGAATACAAACAACGCAAAGAAGTTACTGAGAATTCTTCTGTCTAGCATTCTATGAAGAAATCCCGTTTCCATCGAAGGCCTCAACCAGGTCTAAATATCCACTTGCAGACTTAACAAACAGAGTGTTTTCAAACTGCTCTATGAAAAGAAAGGTTAAACTCTGTGAGTTGAACACACCCATTACAAAGTAGTTTCTGAGAATGATTCTGTGTAGTTTTGAAACGGGGTTATTTCAATTTCTAAGATTGGCCTCAAATCGTAGGAAATCTCCCCTTGCAATTTCCACAAAAAGAGTGTTTCAAAACTGATCTTTCTAAAGGAAGGTTTAACTCTGTGAGTTGAACACACACCACACAAAGAAGTTACTGAGAATTCTTCTTTCTTGCAGTATATGAAGAAATCCCGTTTCCAACGAAGGCCACAAAGAGGTCTAAATATCCACTTGCAGACTTAAGAAACAGAGTGTTTCCAAACTGCTCTATGAAAAGAAAGGTTAAACTCTGTGAGTTGAACACACCCATTACAAAGTAGTTTCTGAGAATGATTCTGTGTAGTTTTGAAACGGGGTTCTTTCAATTTCTAAGATTGGCCTCAAATCGCAGGAAATCTCCACTTGCAATTTCCACAAAAAGAGTGTTTCAAAACTGATCTTTCTAAAGGAAGGTTTAACTCTGTGAGTTGAACACACATCACAAAAAGAATTTGCTGAGAATTCTTCTTTCTTGCAGTATATGAAGAAATCCCGTTTCCAACGAAGGCCACAAACAGGTCAAAATATCCACTTGCAGACTTAACAAACAGAGTGTTTCCAAACTGCTCTATGAAAAGAAAGGTTAAACTCTGTGAGTTGAACACATCCAGTACAAAGTAGTTTCTGAGAATGATTCTGTCTAGTTTTTAAACGAGGATATTGCCATTTCTAAGATTGGCCTCAAATCTCTTGAAATCTCCACTTGCAAATTCCACAAAAAGAGTGTTTCAAAACTGCTCTGTCTAAAGGAACGTTCAGCTCTGTGAGTTGAATACAAACAACGCAAAGAAGTTACTGAGAATTCTTCTGTCTAGCATTCTATGAAGAAATCCCGTTTCCAACGAAGGCCTCAACCAGGTCTAAATATCCACTTGCAGACTTAACAAACAGAGTGTTTTCAAACTGCTCTATGAAAAGAAAGGTTAAACTCTGTGAGTTGAACACACCCATTACAAAGTAGTTTCTGAGAATGATTCTGTGTAGTTTTGAAACGGGGTTATTTCAATTTCTAAGATTGGCCTCAAATCGCAGGAAATCTCCACTTGCAATTTCCACAAAAAGAGTGTTTCAAAACTGATCTTTCTAAAGGAAGGTTTAACTCTGTGAGTTGAACACACACCACACAAAGAAGTTACTGAGAATTCTTCTTTCTTGCAGTATATGAAGAAATCCCGTTTCCAACGAAGGCCACAAAGAGGTCTAAATATCCACTTGCAGACTTAACAAACAGAGTGTTTCCAAACTGCTCTATGAAAAGAAAGGTTAAACTCTGTGAGTTGAACACATCCAGTACAAAGTAGTTTCTGAGAATGATTCTGTCTAGTTTTAAAACGAGGATATTGGCATTTCTAAGATTGGCCTCAAATCTCTTGAAATCTCCACTTGCAAATTCCAGAAAAAGAGTGTTTCAAACTGCTCTGTCTAAAGGAACGTTCAGCTCTGTGAGTTGAATACAAACAACGCAAAGAAGTTACTGAGAATTCTTCTGTCTAGCATTCTATGAAGAAATCCCGTTTCCATCGAAGGCCTCAACCAGGTCTAAATATCCACTTGCAGACTTAACAAACAGAGTGTTTTCAAACTGCTCTGTGAAAAGAAAGGTTAAACTCTGTGAGTTGAACACACCCATTACAAAGTAGTTTCTGAGAATGATTCTGTGTAGTTTTGAAACGGGGTTATTTCAATTTCTAAGATTGGCCTCAAATCGTAGGAAATCTCCCCTTGCAATTTCCACAAAAAGAGTGTTTCAAAACTGATCTTTCTAAAGGAAGGTTTAACTCTGTGAGTTGAACACACATCACAAAAAGAATTTGCTGAGAATTCTTCTTTCTTGCAGTATATGAAGAAATCCCGTTTCCAACGAAGGCCACAAACAGGTCAAAATATCCACTTGCAGACTTAACAAACAGAGTGTTTCCAAACTGCTCTATGAAAAGAAAGGTTAAACTCTGTGAGTTGAACACATCCAGTACAAAGTAGTTTCTGAGAATGATTCTGTCTAGTTTTTAAACGAGGATATTGCCATTTCTAAGATTGGCCTCAAATCTCTTGAAATCTCCACTTGCAAATTCCACAAAAAGAGTGTTTCAAAACTGCTCTGTCTAAAGGAACGTTCAGCTCTGTGAGTTGAATACAAACAACGCAAAGAAGTTACTGAGAATTCTTCTGTCTAGCATTCTATGAAGAAATCCCGTTTCCAACGAAGGCCTCAACCAGGTCTAAATATCCACTTGCAGACTTAACAAACAGAGTGTTTTCAAACTGCTCTATGAAAAGAAAGGTTAAACTCTGTGAGTTGAACACACCCATTACAAAGTAGTTTCTGAGAATGATTCTGTGTAGTTTTGAAACGGGGTTATTTCAATTTCTAAGATTGGCCTCAAATCGCAGGAAATCTCCACTTGCAATTTCCACAAAAAGAGTGTTTCAAAACTGATCTTTCTAAAGGAAGGTTTAACTCTGTGAGTTGAACACACACCACACAAAGAAGTTACTGAGAATTCTTCTTTCTTGCAGTATATGAAGAAATCCCGTTTCCAACGAAGGCCACAAAGAGGTCTAAATATCCACTTGCAGACTTAACAAACAGAGTGTTTCCAAACTGCTCTATGAAAAGAAAGGTTAAACTCTGTGAGTTGAACACATCCAGTACAAAGTAGTTTCTGAGAATGATTCTGTCTAGTTTTAAAACGAGGATATTGGCATTTCTAAGATTGGCCTCAAATCTCTTGAAATCTCCACTTGCAAATTCCAGAAAAAGAGTGTTTCAAACTGCTCTGTCTAAAGGAACGTTCAGCTCTGTGAGTTGAATACAAACAACGCAAAGAAGTTACTGAGAATTCTTCTGTCTAGCATTCTATGAAGAAATCCCGTTTCCATCGAAGGCCTCAACCAGGTCTAAATATCCACTTGCAGACTTAACAAACAGAGTGTTTTCAAACTGCTCTGTGAAAAGAAAGGTTAAACTCTGTGAGTTGAACACACCCATTACAAAGTAGTTTCTGAGAATGATTCTGTGTAGTTTTGAAACGGGGTTATTTCAATTTCTAAGATTGGCCTCAAATCGTAGGAAATCTCCCCTTGCAATTTCCACAAAAAGAGTGTTTCAAAACTGATCTTTCTAAAGGAAGGTTTAACTCTGTGAGTTGAACACACACCACACAAAGAAGTTACTGAGAATTCTTCTTTCTTGCAGTATATGAAGAAAGCCCGTTTCCAACGAAGGCCACAAAGAGGTCTAAATATCCACTTGCAGACTTAAGAAACAGAGTGTTTCCAAACTGCTCTATGAAAAGAAAGGTTAAACTCTGTGAGTTGAACACACCCATTACAAAGTAGTTTCTGAGAATGATTCTGTGTAGTTTTGAAACGGGGTTCTTTCAATTTCTAAGATTGTCCTCAAATCGCAGGAAATCTCCACTTGCAATTTCCACAAAAAGAGTGTTTCAAAACTGATCTTTCTAAAGGAAGGTTTAACTCTGTGTGTTGAACACACACCACACAAAGAAGTTACTGAGAATTCTTCTTTCTTGCAGTATATGAAGAAATCCCGTTTCCAACGAAGGCCACAAAGAGGTCTAAATATCCACTTGCAGACTTAACAAACAGAGTGTTTCCAAACTGCTCTATGAAAAGAAAGGTTAAACTCTGTGAGTTGAACACATCCAGTACAAGGTAGTTTCTGAGAATGATTCTGTCTAGTTTTTAAACGAGGATATTGCCATTTCTAAGATTGGTCTCAAATCTCTTGAAATCTCCACTTGCAAATTCCACAAAAAGAGTGTTTCAAAACTGCTCTGTCTAAAGGAACGTTCAGCTCTGTGAGTTGAATACAAACAACGCAAAGAAGTTGCTGAGAATTCTTCTGTCTAGCATTCTATGAAGAAATCCCGTTTCCAACGAAGGCCTCAACCAGGTCTAAATATCCACTTGCAGACTTAACAAACAGAGTGTTTTCAAACTGCTCTGTGAAAAGAAAGGTTAAACTCTGTGAGTTGAACACACCCATTACAAAGTAGTTTCTGAGAATGATTCTGTGTAGTTTTGAAACGGGGTTATTTCAATTTCTAAGATTGGCCTCAAATCGCAGGAAATCTCCACTTGCAATTTCCACAAAAAGAGTGTTTCAAAACTGATCTTTCTAAAGGAAGGTTTAACTCTGTGAGTTGAACACACACCACAGAAAGAAGTTACTGAGAATTCTTCTTTCTTGCAGTATATGAAGAAATCCCGTTTCCAACGAAGGCCACAAACAGGTCTAAATATCCACTTGCAGACTTAACAAACAGAGTGTTTCCAAACTGCTCTATGAAAAGAAAGGTTAAACTCTGTGAGTTGAACACATCCAGTACAAAGTAGTTTCTGAGAATGATTCTGTCTAGTTTTTAAACGAGGATGTTGCCATTTCTAAGATTGGCCTCAAATCTCTTGAAATCTCCACTTGCAAAATCCACAAAAAGAGTGTTTCAAAACTGCTCTGTCTAAAGGAACGTTCAGCTCTGTGAGTTGAATACAAACAACGCGAAGAAGTTACTGAGAATTCTTCTGTCAGGCATTCTATGAAGAAATCCCGTTTCCAACGAAGGCCTCAACCAGGTCTAAATATCCAATTGCAGACTTAACAAACAGAGTGTTTTCAAACTGCTCTATGCAAAGAAAGGTTAAACTCTGTGAGTTGAACACACCCATTACAAAGTAGTTTCTGAGAATGATTCTGTGTAGTTTTGAAACGGGGTTATTTCAATTTCTAAGATTGGCCTCAAATCGCAGGAAATCTCCACTTGCAATTTCCACAGAAAGAGTGTTTCAAAACTGATCTTTCTAAAGGAATGTTTATCTCTGTGAGTTGAACACACACCACACAAAGAAGTTACTGAGAATTCTTCTTTCTTGCAGTATATGAAGAAATCCCGTTTCCAACGAAGGCCACAAAGAGGTCTAAATATCCACTTGCAGACTTAACAAACAGAGTGTTTCCAAACTGCTCTATGAAAAGAAAGGTTAAACTCTGTGAGTTGAACACATCCAGTACAAAGTAGTTTCTGAGAATGATTCTGTCTAGTTTTTAAACGAGGATATTGCCATTTCTAAGATTGGCCTCAAATCTCTTGAAATCTCCACTTGCAAATTCCACAAAAAGAGTGTTTCAAAACTGCTCTGTCTAAAGTAACGTTCAGCTCTGTGAGTTGAATACAAACAACGCAAAGAAGTTACTGAGAATTCTTCTTTCTTGCAGTATATGAAGAAATCCCGTTTCCAACGAAGGCCACAAAGAGGTCTAAATATCCACTTGCAGACTTAACAAACAGAGTGTTTCCAAACTGCTCTATGAAAAGAAAGGTTAAACTCTGTGAGTTGAACACATCCAGTACAAAGTAGTTTCTGAGAATGATTCTGTCTAGTTTTAAAACGAGGATATTGGCATTTCTAAGATTGGCCTCAAATCTCTTGAAATCTCCACTTGCAAATTCCAGAAAAAGAGTGTTTCAAACTGCTCTGTCTAAAGGAACGTTCAGCTCTGTGAGTTGAATACAAACAACGCAAAGAAGTTACTGAGAATTCTTCTGTCTAGCATTCTATGAAGAAATCCCGTTTCCATCGAAGGCCTCAACCAGGTCTAAATATCCACTTGCAGACTTAACAAACAGAGTGTTTTCAAACTGCTCTATGAAAAGAAAGGTTAAACTCTGTGAGTTGAATACACCCATTACAAAGTAGTTTCTGAGAATGATTCTGTGTAGTTTTGAAACGGGGTTATTTCAATTTCTAAGATTGGCCTCAAATCGTAGGAAATCTCCCCTTGCAATTTCCACAAAAAGAGTGTTTCAAAACTGATCTTTCTAAAGGAAGGTTTAACTCTGTGAGTTGAACACACACCACACAAAGAAGTTACTGAGAATTCTTCTTTCTTGCAGTATATGAAGAAATCCCGTTTCCAACGAAGGCCACAAAGAGGTCTAAATATCCACTTGCAGACTTAAGAAACAGAGTGTTTCCAAACTGCTCTATGAAAAGAAAGGTTAAACTCTGTGAGTTGAACACACCCATTACAAAGTAGTTTCTGAGAATGATTCTGTGTAGTTTTGAAACGGGGTTCTTTCAATTTCTAAGATTGTCCTCAAATCGCAGGAAATCTCCACTTGCAATTTCCACAAAAAGAGTGTTTCAAAACTGATCTTTCTAAAGGAAGGTTTAACTCTGTGTGTTGAACACACACCACACAAAGAAGTTACTGAGAATTCTTCTTTCTTGCAGTATATGAAGAAATCCCGTTTCCAACGAAGGCCACAAAGAGGTCTAAATATCCACTTGCAGACTTAACAAACAGAGTGTTTCCAAACTGCTCTATGAAAAGAAAGGTTAAACTCTGTGAGTTGAACACATCCAGTACAAGGTAGTTTCTGAGAATGATTCTGTCTAGTTTTTAAACGAGGATATTGCCATTTCTAAGATTGGTCTCAAATCTCTTGAAATCTCCACTTGCAAATTCCACAAAAAGAGTGTTTCAAAACTGCTCTGTCTAAAGGAACGTTCAGCTCTGTGAGTTGAATACAAACAACGCAAAGAAGTTGCTGAGAATTCTTCTGTCTAGCATTCTATGAAGAAATCCCGTTTCCAACGAAGGCCTCAACCAGGTCTAAATATCCACTTGCAGACTTAACAAACAGAGTGTTTTCAAACTGCTCTGTGAAAAGAAAGGTTAAACTCTGTGAGTTGAACACACCCATTACAAAGTAGTTTCTGAGAATGATTCTGTGTAGTTTTGAAACGGGGTTATTTCAATTTCTAAGATTGGCCTCAAATCGCAGGAAATCTCCACTTGCAATTTCCACAAAAAGAGTGTTTCAAAACTGATCTTTCTAAAGGAAGGTTTAACTCTGTGAGTTGAACACACACCACAGAAAGAAGTTACTGAGAATTCTTCTTTCTTGCAGTATATGAAGAAATCCCGTTTCCAACGAAGGCCACAAACAGGTCTAAATATCCACTTGCAGACTTAACAAACAGAGTGTTTCCAAACTGCTCTATGAAAAGAAAGGTTAAACTCTGTGAGTTGAACACACCCATTACAAAGTAGTTTCTGAGAATGATTCTGTCTAGTTTTTAAACGAGGATATTGCCATTTCTAAGATTGGCCTCAAATCTCTTGAAATCTCCACTTGCAAATTCCACAAAAAGAGTGTTTCAAACTGCTCTGTCTAAAGGAACGTTCAGCTCTGTGAGTTGAATACAAACAACGCAAAGAAGTTACTGAGAATTCTTCTGTCTAGCATTCTATGAAGAAATCCCGTTTCCATCGAAGGCCTCAACCAGGTCTAAATATCCACTTGCAGACTTAACAAACAGAGTGTTTTCAAACTGCTCTGTGAAAAGAAAGGTTAAACTCTGTGAGTTGAACACACCCATTACAAAGTAGTTTCTGAGAATGATTCTGTGTAGTTTTGAAACGGGGTTATTTCAATTTCTAAGATTGGCCTCAAATCGTAGGAAATCTCCCCTTGCAATTTCCACAAAAAGAGTGTTTCAAAACTGATCTTTCTAAAGGAAGGTTTAACTCTGTGAGTTGAACACACACCACACAAAGAAGTTACTGAGAATTCTTCTTTCTTGCAGTATATGAAGAAATCCCGTTTCCAACGAAGGCCACAAAGAGGTCTAAATATCCACTTGCAGACTTAAGAAACAGAGTGTTTCCAAACTGCTCTATGAAAAGAAAGGTTAAACTCTGTGAGTTGAACACACCCATTACAAAGTAGTTTCTGAGAATGATTCTGTGTAGTTTTGAAACGGGGTTCTTTCAATTTCTAAGATTGTCCTCAAATCGCAGGAAATCTCCACTTGCAATTTCCACAAAAAGA
The DNA here is from genome assembly GCF_029289425.2 of Pan paniscus. Taxonomy (NCBI): domain Eukaryota; kingdom Metazoa; phylum Chordata; class Mammalia; order Primates; family Hominidae; genus Pan; species Pan paniscus. The sequence goes on along the minus strand of NC_073259.2, from coordinate 59,850,813 downwards.
GTGTTTCAAAACTGATCTTTCTAAAGGAAGGTTTAACTCTGTGTGTTGAACACACACCACACAAAGAAGTTACTGAGAATTCTTCTTTCTTGCAGTATATGAAGAAATCCCGTTTCCAACGAAGGCCACAAAGAGGTCTAAATATCCACTTGCAGACTTAACAAACAGAGTGTTTCCAAACTGCTCTATGAAAAGAAAGGTTAAACTCTGTGAGTTGAACACATCCAGTACAAGGTAGTTTCTGAGAATGATTCTGTCTAGTTTTTAAACGAGGATATTGCCATTTCTAAGATTGGTCTCAAATCTCTTGAAATCTCCACTTGCAAATTCCACAAAAAGAGTGTTTCAAAACTGCTCTGTCTAAAGGAACGTTCAGCTCTGTGAGTTGAATACAAACAACGCAAAGAAGTTGCTGAGAATTCTTCTGTCTAGCATTCTATGAAGAAATCCCGTTTCCAACGAAGGCCTCAACCAGGTCTAAATATCCACTTGCAGACTTAACAAACAGAGTGTTTTCAAACTGCTCTGTGAAAAGAAAGGTTAAACTCTGTGAGTTGAACACACCCATTACAAAGTAGTTTCTGAGAATGATTCTGTGTAGTTTTGAAACGGGGTTATTTCAATTTCTAAGATTGGCCTCAAATCGCAGGAAATCTCCACTTGCAATTTCCACAAAAAGAGTGTTTCAAAACTGATCTTTCTAAAGGAAGGTTTAACTCTGTGAGTTGAACACACACCACACAAAGAAGTTACTGAGAATTCTTCTTTCTTGCAGTATATGAAGAAATCCCGTTTCCAACGAAGGCCACAAAGAGGTCTAAATATCCACTTGCAGACTTAACAAACAGAGTGTTTCCAAACTGCTCTATGAAAAGAAAGGTTAAACTCTGTGAGTTGAACACATCCAGTACAAAGTAGTTTCTGAGAATGATTCTGTCTAGTTTTAAAACGAGGATATTGGCATTTCTAAGATTGGCCTCAAATCTCTTGAAATCTCCACTTGCAAATTCCAGAAAAAGAGTGTTTCAAACTGCTCTGTCTAAAGGAACGTTCAGCTCTGTGAGTTGAATACAAACAACGCAAAGAAGTTACTGAGAATTCTTCTGTCTAGCATTCTATGAAGAAATCCCGTTTCCATCGAAGGCCTCAACCAGGTCTAAATATCCACTTGCAGACTTAACAAACAGAGTGTTTTCAAACTGCTCTATGAAAAGAAAGGTTAAACTCTGTGAGTTGAACACACCCATTACAAAGTAGTTTCTGAGAATGATTCTGTGTAGTTTTGAAACGGGGTTATTTCAATTTCTAAGATTGGCCTCAAATCGTAGGAAATCTCCCCTTGCAATTTCCACAAAAAGAGTGTTTCAAAACTGATCTTTCTAAAGGAAGGTTTAACTCTGTGAGTTGAACACACACCACACAAAGAAGTTACTGAGAATTCTTCTTTCTTGCAGTATATGAAGAAATCCCGTTTCCAACGAAGGCCACAAAGAGGTCTAAATATCCACTTGCAGACTTAAGAAACAGAGTGTTTCCAAACTGCTCTATGAAAAGAAAGGTTAAACTCTGTGAGTTGAACACACCCATTACAAAGTAGTTTCTGAGAATGATTCTGTGTAGTTTTGAAACGGGGTTCTTTCAATTTCTAAGATTGGCCTCAAATCGCAGGAAATCTCCACTTGCAATTTCCACAAAAAGAGTGTTTCAAAACTGATCTTTCTAAAGGAAGGTTTAACTCTGTGAGTTGAACACACATCACAAAAAGAATTTGCTGAGAATTCTTCTTTCTTGCAGTATATGAAGAAATCCCGTTTCCAACGAAGGCCACAAACAGGTCAAAATATCCACTTGCAGACTTAACAAACAGAGTGTTTCCAAACTGCTCTATGAAAAGAAAGGTTAAACTCTGTGAGTTGAACACATCCAGTACAAAGTAGTTTCTGAGAATGATTCTGTCTAGTTTTTAAACGAGGATATTGCCATTTCTAAGATTGGCCTCAAATCTCTTGAAATCTCCACTTGCAAATTCCACAAAAAGAGTGTTTCAAAACTGCTCTGTCTAAAGGAACGTTCAGCTCTGTGAGTTGAATACAAACAACGCAAAGAAGTTACTGAGAATTCTTCTGTCTAGCATTCTATGAAGAAATCCCGTTTCCAACGAAGGCCTCAACCAGGTCTAAATATCCACTTGCAGACTTAACAAACAGAGTGTTTTCAAACTGCTCTATGAAAAGAAAGGTTAAACTCTGTGAGTTGAACACACCCATTACAAAGTAGTTTCTGAGAATGATTCTGTGTAGTTTTGAAACGGGGTTATTTCAATTTCTAAGATTGGCCTCAAATCGCAGGAAATCTCCACTTGCAATTTCCACAAAAAGAGTGTTTCAAAACTGATCTTTCTAAAGGAAGGTTTAACTCTGTGAGTTGAACACACACCACACAAAGAAGTTACTGAGAATTCTTCTTTCTTGCAGTATATGAAGAAATCCCGTTTCCAACGAAGGCCACAAAGAGGTCTAAATATCCACTTGCAGACTTAACAAACAGAGTGTTTCCAAACTGCTCTATGAAAAGAAAGGTTAAACTCTGTGAGTTGAACACATCCAGTACAAAGTAGTTTCTGAGAATGATTCTGTCTAGTTTTAAAACGAGGATATTGGCATTTCTAAGATTGGCCTCAAATCTCTTGAAATCTCCACTTGCAAATTCCAGAAAAAGAGTGTTTCAAACTGCTCTGTCTAAAGGAACGTTCAGCTCTGTGAGTTGAATACAAACAACGCAAAGAAGTTACTGAGAATTCTTCTGTCTAGCATTCTATGAAGAAATCCCGTTTCCATCGAAGGCCTCAACCAGGTCTAAATATCCACTTGCAGACTTAACAAACAGAGTGTTTTCAAACTGCTCTGTGAAAAGAAAGGTTAAACTCTGTGAGTTGAACACACCCATTACAAAGTAGTTTCTGAGAATGATTCTGTGTAGTTTTGAAACGGGGTTATTTCAATTTCTAAGATTGGCCTCAAATCGTAGGAAATCTCCCCTTGCAATTTCCACAAAAAGAGTGTTTCAAAACTGATCTTTCTAAAGGAAGGTTTAACTCTGTGAGTTGAACACACACCACACAAAGAAGTTACTGAGAATTCTTCTTTCTTGCAGTATATGAAGAAATCCCGTTTCCAACGAAGGCCACAAAGAGGTCTAAATATCCACTTGCAGACTTAAGAAACAGAGTGTTTCCAAACTGCTCTATGAAAAGAAAGGTTAAACTCTGTGAGTTGAACACACCCATTACAAAGTAGTTTCTGAGAATGATTCTGTGTAGTTTTGAAACGGGGTTCTTTCAATTTCTAAGATTGTCCTCAAATCGCAGGAAATCTCCACTTGCAATTTCCACAAAAAGAGTGTTTCAAAACTGATCTTTCTAAAGGAAGGTTTAACTCTGTGTGTTGAACACACACCACACAAAGAAGTTACTGAGAATTCTTCTTTCTTGCAGTATATGAAGAAATCCCGTTTCCAACGAAGGCCACAAAGAGGTCTAAATATCCACTTGCAGACTTAACAAACAGAGTGTTTCCAAACTGCTCTATGAAAAGAAAGGTTAAACTCTGTGAGTTGAACACATCCAGTACAAGGTAGTTTCTGAGAATGATTCTGTCTAGTTTTTAAACGAGGATATTGCCATTTCTAAGATTGGTCTCAAATCTCTTGAAATCTCCACTTGCAAATTCCACAAAAAGAGTGTTTCAAAACTGCTCTGTCTAAAGGAACGTTCAGCTCTGTGAGTTGAATACAAACAACGCAAAGAAGTTGCTGAGAATTCTTCTGTCTAGCATTCTATGAAGAAATCCCGTTTCCAACGAAGGCCTCAACCAGGTCTAAATATCCACTTGCAGACTTAACAAACAGAGTGTTTTCAAACTGCTCTGTGAAAAGAAAGGTTAAACTCTGTGAGTTGAACACACCCATTACAAAGTAGTTTCTGAGAATGATTCTGTGTAGTTTTGAAACGGGGTTATTTCAATTTCTAAGATTGGCCTCAAATCGCAGGAAATCTCCACTTGCAATTTCCACAAAAAGAGTGTTTCAAAACTGATCTTTCTAAAGGAAGGTTTAACTCTGTGAGTTGAACACACACCACAGAAAGAAGTTACTGAGAATTCTTCTTTCTTGCAGTATATGAAGAAATCCCGTTTCCAACGAAGGCCACAAACAGGTCTAAATATCCACTTGCAGACTTAACAAACAGAGTGTTTCCAAACTGCTCTATGAAAAGAAAGGTTAAACTCTGTGAGTTGAACACATCCAGTACAAAGTAGTTTCTGAGAATGATTCTGTCTAGTTTTTAAACGAGGATGTTGCCATTTCTAAGATTGGCCTCAAATCTCTTGAAATCTCCACTTGCAAAATCCACAAAAAGAGTGTTTCAAAACTGCTCTGTCTAAAGGAACGTTCAGCTCTGTGAGTTGAATACAAACAACGCGAAGAAGTTACTGAGAATTCTTCTGTCAGGCATTCTATGAAGAAATCCCGTTTCCAACGAAGGCCTCAACCAGGTCTAAATATCCAATTGCAGACTTAACAAACAGAGTGTTTTCAAACTGCTCTATGCAAAGAAAGGTTAAACTCTGTGAGTTGAACACACCCATTACAAAGTAGTTTCTGAGAATGATTCTGTGTAGTTTTGAAACGGGGTTATTTCAATTTCTAAGATTGGCCTCAAATCGCAGGAAATCTCCACTTGCAATTTCCACAGAAAGAGTGTTTCAAAACTGATCTTTCTAAAGGAATGTTTATCTCTGTGAGTTGAACACACACCACACAAAGAAGTTACTGAGAATTCTTCTTTCTTGCAGTATATGAAGAAATCCCGTTTCCAACGAAGGCCACAAAGAGGTCTAAATATCCACTTGCAGACTTAACAAACAGAGTGTTTCCAAACTGCTCTATGAAAAGAAAGGTTAAACTCTGTGAGTTGAACACATCCAGTACAAAGTAGTTTCTGAGAATGATTCTGTCTAGTTTTTAAACGAGGATATTGCCATTTCTAAGATTGGCCTCAAATCTCTTGAAATCTCCACTTGCAAATTCCACAAAAAGAGTGTTTCAAAACTGCTCTGTCTAAAGTAACGTTCAGCTCTGTGAGTTGAATACAAACAACGCAAAGAAGTTACTGAGAATTCTTCTTTCTTGCAGTATATGAAGAAATCCCGTTTCCAACGAAGGCCACAAAGAGGTCTAAATATCCACTTGCAGACTTAACAAACAGAGTGTTTCCAAACTGCTCTATGAAAAGAAAGGTTAAACTCTGTGAGTTGAACACATCCAGTACAAAGTAGTTTCTGAGAATGATTCTGTCTAGTTTTAAAACGAGGATATTGGCATTTCTAAGATTGGCCTCAAATCTCTTGAAATCTCCACTTGCAAATTCCAGAAAAAGAGTGTTTCAAACTGCTCTGTCTAAAGGAACGTTCAGCTCTGTGAGTTGAATACAAACAACGCAAAGAAGTTACTGAGAATTCTTCTGTCTAGCATTCTATGAAGAAATCCCGTTTCCATCGAAGGCCTCAACCAGGTCTAAATATCCACTTGCAGACTTAACAAACAGAGTGTTTTCAAACTGCTCTATGAAAAGAAAGGTTAAACTCTGTGAGTTGAACACACCCATTACAAAGTAGTTTCTGAGAATGATTCTGTGTAGTTTTGAAACGGGGTTATTTCAATTTCTAAGATTGGCCTCAAATCGTAGGAAATCTCCCCTTGCAATTTCCACAAAAAGAGTGTTTCAAAACTGATCTTTCTAAAGGAAGGTTTAACTCTGTGAGTTGAACACACACCACACAAAGAAGTTACTGAGAATTCTTCTTTCTTGCAGTATATGAAGAAAGCCCGTTTCCAACGAAGGCCACAAAGAGGTCTAAATATCCACTTGCAGACTTAAGAAACAGAGTGTTTCCAAACTGCTCTATGAAAAGAAAGGTTAAACTCTGTGAGTTGAACACACCCATTACAAAGTAGTTTCTGAGAATGATTCTGTGTAGTTTTGAAACGGGGTTCTTTCAATTTCTAAGATTGTCCTCAAATCGCAGGAAATCTCCACTTGCAATTTCCACAAAAAGAGTGTTTCAAAACTGATCTTTCTAAAGGAAGGTTTAACTCTGTGTGTTGAACACACACCACACAAAGAAGTTACTGAGAATTCTTCTTTCTTGCAGTATATGAAGAAATCCCGTTTCCAACGAAGGCCACAAAGAGGTCTAAATATCCACTTGCAGACTTAACAAACAGAGTGTTTCCAAACTGCTCTATGAAAAGAAAGGTTAAACTCTGTGAGTTGAACACATCCAGTACAAGGTAGTTTCTGAGAATGATTCTGTCTAGTTTTTAAACGAGGATATTGCCATTTCTAAGATTGGTCTCAAATCTCTTGAAATCTCCACTTGCAAATTCCACAAAAAGAGTGTTTCAAAACTGCTCTGTCTAAAGGAACGTTCAGCTCTGTGAGTTGAATACAAACAACGCAAAGAAGTTGCTGAGAATTCTTCTGTCTAGCATTCTATGAAGAAATCCCGTTTCCAACGAAGGCCTCAACCAGGTCTAAATATCCACTTGCAGACTTAACAAACAGAGTGTTTTCAAACTGCTCTGTGAAAAGAAAGGTTAAACTCTGTGAGTTGAACACACCCATTACAAAGTAGTTTCTGAGAATGATTCTGTGTAGTTTTGAAACGGGGTTATTTCAATTTCTAAGATTGGCCTCAAATCGCAGGAAATCTCCACTTGCAATTTCCACAAAAAGAGTGTTTCAAAACTGATCTTTCTAAAGGAAGGTTTAACTCTGTGAGTTGAACACACACCACAGAAAGAAGTTACTGAGAATTCTTCTTTCTTGCAGTATATGAAGAAATCCCGTTTCCAACGAAGGCCACAAACAGGTCTAAATATCCACTTGCAGACTTAACAAACAGAGTGTTTCCAAACTGCTCTATGAAAAGAAAGGTTAAACTCTGTGAGTTGAACACATCCAGTACAAAGTAGTTTCTGAGAATGATTCTGTCTAGTTTTTAAACGAGGATGTTGCCATTTCTAAGATTGGCCTCAAATCTCTTGAAATCTCCACTTGCAAAATCCACAAAAAGAGTGTTTCAAAACTGCTCTGTCTAAAGGAACGTTCAGCTCTGTGAGTTGAATACAAACAACGCGAAGAAGTTACTGAGAATTCTTCTGTCAGGCATTCTATGAAGAAATCCCGTTTCCAACGAAGGCCTCAACCAGGTCTAAATATCCAATTGCAGACTTAACAAACAGAGTGTTTTCAAACTGCTCTATGCAAAGAAAGGTTAAACTCTGTGAGTTGAACACACCCATTACAAAGTAGTTTCTGGGAATGATTCTGTGTAGTTTTGAAACGGGGTTATTTCAATTTCTAAGATTGGCCTCAAATCGCAGGAAATCTCCACTTGCAATTTCCACAAAAAGAGTGTTTCAAAACTGATCTTTCTAAAGGAATGTTTATCTCTGTGAGTTGAACACACACCACACAAAGAAGTTACTGAGAATTCTTCTTTCTTGCAGTATATGAAGAAATCCCGTTTCCAACGAAGGCCACAAAGAGGTCTAAATATCCACTTGCAGACTTAACAAACAGAGTGTTTCCAAACTGCTCTATGAAAAGAAAGGTTAAACTCTGTGAGTTGAACACATCCAGTACAAAGTAGTTTCTGAGAATGATTCTGTCTAGTTTTTAAACGAGGATATTGCCATTTCTAAGATTGGCCTCAAATCTCTTGAAATCTCCACTTGCAAATTCCACAAAAAGAGTGTTTCAAAACTGCTCTGTCTAAAGTAACGTTCAGCTCTGTGAGTTGAATACAAACAACGCAAAGAAGTTACTGAGAATTCTTCTGTCTAGCATTCTATGAAGAAATCCCGTTTCCAACGAAGGCCTCAACCAGGTCTAAATATCCACTTGCAGACTTAACAAACAGAGTGTTTTCAAACTGCTCTATGAAAAGGAAGGTTAAACTCTGTGAGTTGAAGACACCCATTACAAAGTAGTTTCTGAGAATGATTCTGTGTAGTTTTGAAACGGGGTTATTTCAATTTCTAAGATTGGCCTCAAATCGCAGGAAATCTCCACTTGCAATTTCCACAAAAAGAGTGTTTCAAAACTGATCTTTCTAAAGGAAGGTTTAACTCTGTGAGTTGAACACACACCACACAAAGAAGTTACTGAGAATTCTTCTTTCTTGCAGTATATGAAGAAATCCCGTTTCCAACGAAGGCCACAAAGAGGTCTAAATATCCACTTGCAGACTTAAGAAACAGAGTGTTTCCAAACTGCTCTATGAAAAGAAAGGTTAAACTCTGTGAGTTGAACACATCCAGTACAAAGTAGTTTCTGAGAATGATTCTGTCTAGTTTTTAAACGAGGATATTGCCATTTCTAAGATTGGCCTCAAATCTCTTGAAATCTCCACTTGCAAATTCCACAAAAAGAGTGTTTCAAAACTGCTCTGTCTAAAGGAACGTTCAGCTCTGTGAGTTGAATACAAACAACGCAAAGAAGTTACTGAGAATTCTTCTGTCTAGCATTCTATGAAGAAATCCCGTTTCCATCGAAGGCCTCAACCAGGTCTAAATATCCACTTGCAGACTTAACAAACAGAGTGTTTTCAAACTGCTCTATGAAAAGAAAGGTTAAACTCTGTGAGTTGAACACACCCATTACAAAGTAATTTCTGAGAATGATTCTGTGTAGTTTTGAAACGGGGTTATTTCAATTTCTAAGATTGGCCTCAAATCGTAGGAAATCTCCCCTTGCAATTTCCACAAAAAGAGTGTTTCAAAACTGATCTTTCTAAAGGAAGGTTTAACTCTGTGAGTTGAACACACACCACACAAAGAAGTTACTGAGAATTCTTCTTTCTTGCTGTATATGAAGAAATCCCGTTTCCAACGAAGGCCACAAAGAGGTCTAAATATCCACTTGCAGACTTAAGAAACAGAGTGTTTCCAAACTGCTCTATGAAAAGAAAGGTTAAACTCTGTGAGTTGAACACACCCATTACAAAGTAGTTTCTGAGAATGATTCTGTGTAGTTTTGAAACGGGGTTCTTTCAATTTCTAAGATTGTCCTCAAATCGCAGGAAATCTCCACTTGCAATTTCCACAAAAAGAGTGTTTCAAAACTGATCTTTCTAAAGGAAGGTTTAACTCTGTGTGTTGAACACACACCACACAAAGAAGTTACTGAGAATTCTTCTTTCTTGCAGTATATGAAGAAATCCCGTTTCCAACGAAGGCCACAAAGAGGTCTAAATATCCACTTGCAGACTTAACAAACAGAGTGTTTCCAAACTGCTCTATGAAAAGAAAGGTTAAACTCTGTGAGTTGAACACATCCAGTACAAGGTAGTTTCTGAGAATGATTCTGTCTAGTTTTTAAACGAGGATATTGCCATTTCTAAGATTGGCCTCAAATCTCTTGAAATCTCCACTTGCAAATTCCACAAAAAGAGTGTTTCAAAACTGCTCTGTCTAAAGGAACGTTCAGCTCTGTGAGTTGAATACAAACAACGCAAAGAAGTTGCTGAGAATTCTTCTGTCTAGCATTCTATGAAGAAATCCCGTTTCCAACGAAGGCCTCAACCAGGTCTAAATATCCACTTGCAGACTTAACAAACAGAGTGTTTTCAAACTGCTCTGTGAAAAGAAAGGTTAAACTCTGTGAGTTGAACACACCCATTACAAAGTAGTTTCTGAGAATGATTCTGTGTAGTTTTGAAACGGGGTTATTTCAATTTCTAAGATTGGCCTCAAATCGCAGGAAATCTCCACTTGCAATTTCCACAAAAAGAGTGTTTCAAAACTGATCTTTCTAAAGGAAGGTTTAACTCTGTGAGTTGAACACACACCACAGAAAGAAGTTACTGAGAATTCTTCTTTCTTGCAGTATATGAAGAAATCCCGTTTCCAACGAAGGCCACAAACAGGTCTAAATATCCACTTGCAGACTTAACAAACAGAGTGTTTCCAAACTGCTCTATGAAAAGAAAGGTTAAACTCTGTGAGTTGAACACATCCAGTACAAAGTAGTTTCTGAGAATGATTCTGTCTAGTTTTTAAACGAGGATGTTGCCATTTCTAAGATTGGCCTCAAATCTCTTGAAATCTCCACTTGCAAAATCCACAAAAAGAGTGTTTCAAAACTGCTCTGTCTAAAGGAACGTTCAGCTCTGTGAGTTGAATACAAACAACGCGAAGAAGTTACTGAGAATTCTTCTGTCAGGCATTCTATGAAGAAATCCCGTTTCCAACGAAGGCCTCAACCAGGTCTAAATATCCAATTGCAGACTTAACAAACAGAGTGTTTTCAAACTGCTCTATGCAAAGAAAGGTTAAACTCTGTGAGTTGAACACACCCATTACAAAGTAGTTTCTGAGAATGATTCTGTGTAGTTTTGAAACGGGGTTATTTCAATTTCTAAGATTGGCCTCAAATCGCAGGAAATCTCCACTTGCAATTTCCACAAAAAGAGTGTTTCAAAACTGATCTTTCTAAAGGAATGTTTATCTCTGTGAGTTGAACACACACCACACAAAGAAGTTACTGAGAATTCTTCTTTCTTGCAGTATATGAAGAAATCCCGTTTCCAACGAAGGCCACAAAGAGGTCTAAATATCCACTTGCAGACTTAACAAACAGAGTGTTTCCAAACTGCTCTATGAAAAGAAAGGTTAAACTCTGTGAGTTGAACACATCCAGTACAAAGTAGTTTCTGAGAATGATTCTGTCTAGTTTTTAAACGAGGATATTGCCATTTCTAAGATTGGCCTCAAATCTCTTGAAATCTCCACTTGCAAATTCCACAAAAAGAGTGTTTCAAAACTGCTCTGTCTAAAGTAACGCTCAGCTCTGTGAGTTGAATACAAACAACGCAAAGAAGTTACTGAGAATTCTTCTGTCTAGCATTCTATGAAGAAATCCCGTTTCCAACGAAGGCCTCAACCAGGTCTAAATATCCACTTGCAGACTTAACAAACAGAGTGTTTTCAAACTGCTCTATGAAAAGGAAGGTTAAACTCTGTGAGTTGAAGACACCCATTACAAAGTAGTTTCTGAGAATGATTCTGTGTAGTTTTGAAACGGGGTTATTTCAATTTCTAAGATTGGCCTCAAATCGCAGGAAATCTCCACTTGCAATTTCCACAAAAAGAGTGTTTCAAAACTGATCTTTCTAAAGGAAGGTTTAACTCTGTGAGTTGAACACACACCACACAAAGAAGTTACTGAGAATTCTTCTTTCTTGCAGTATATGAAGAAATCCCGTTTCCAACGAAGGCCACAAACAGGTCAAAATATCCACTTGCAGAGTTAACAAACAGAGCGTTTCCAAACTACTGTATGAAAAGAAAGGTTAAACACTGTGAGTTGAACACATCCAGTACAAAGTAGTTTCTGAGAATGATTCTGTCTAGTTTTTAAACGAGGATATTGCCATTTCTAAGATTGGCCTCAAATCTCTTGAAATCTCCACTTGCAAATTCCACAAAAAGAGTGTTTCAAAACTGCTCTGTCTAAAGGAACGTTCAGCTCTGTGAGTTGAATACAAACAACGCAAAGAATTTACTGAGAATTCTTCTGTCTAGCATTTTATGAAGAAATCCCATTTCCAACGAAGGCCTCAACCAGGTCTAAATATCCACTTGCAGACTTAACAAACAGAGTGTTTTCAAACTGCTCTGTGAAAAGGGTGGTTAAACTCTGTGAGTTGAACACACCCATTACAAAGTAGTTTCTGAGAATGATTCTGTGTAGCTTTGAAACGGGGTTCTTTCAATTTCTAAGATTGGCCTCAAATCGCAGGAAATCTCCACTTGCAATTTCCACAAAAAGAGTGTTTCAAAACTGATCTTTCTAAAGGAAGGTTTAACTCTGTGAGTTGAACACACACCACACAAAGAAGTTACTGAGAATTCTTCTTTCTTGCAGTATATGAAGAAATCCCGTTTCCAACGAAGGCCACAAACAGGACTAAATATCCACTTGCAGACTTAACAAAAAGTGTTTCCAAACTGCTCTATGAAAAGAAAGGTTAAACTCTGTGAGTTGAACACATCCAGTACAAAGTAGTTTCTGAGAATGATTCTGTCTAGTTTTTAAACGAGGATATTGCCATTTCTAAGATTGCCCTCAAATCTCTTGAAATCTCCACTTGCAAATTCCACAAAAAGAGTGTTTCAAAACTGCTCTGTCTAAAGGAACGTTCAGCTCTGTGAGTTGAATAGAAACAATGCAAAGAATTACTGAGAATTCTTCTGTCTAGCATTTTATGAAGAAATCCCGTTTCCAACGAAGGCCTCAACCAGGTCTAAATATCCACTTGCAGACTTAACAAACAGAGTGTTTTCAAACTGCTCTATGAAAAGGAAGGTTAAACTCTGTGAGTTGAAGACACCCATTACAAAGTAGTTTCTGAGAATGATTCTGTGTAGTTTTGAAACGGGGTTCTTTCAATTTCTAAGATTGGCCTCAAATCGCAGGAAATCTCCACTTGCAATTGCCACAAAAAGAGTGTTTCAAAACTGATCTTTCTAAAGGAAGGTTTAACTCTGTGAGTTGAACACACACCACACAAAGAAGTTACTGAGAATTCTTCTTTCTTGCAGTATATGAAGAAATCCCGTTTCCAACGAAGGCCACAAAGAGGTCTAAATATCCACTTGCAGACTTAACAAACAGAGTGTTTCCAAACTGCTCTATGAAAAGAAAGGTTAAACTCTGTGAGTTGAACACCTCCAGTACAAAGTAGTTTCTGAGAATGATTCTGTCTAGTTTTTAAACGAGGATATTGCCATTTCTAAGATTGGCCTCAAATCTCTTGAAATCTCCACTTGCAAATTCCACAAAAAGAGTGTTTCAAAACTGCTCTGTCTAAAGGAACGTTCAGCTCTGTGAGTTGAATACAAACAACGCAAAGAAGTTACTGAGAATTCTTCTGTCTAGCATTCTATGAAGAAATCCCGTTTCCAACGAAGGCCTCAACCAGGTCTAAATATCCACTTGCAGACTTAACAAACAGAGTGTTTTCAAACTGCTCTATGAAAAGGAAGGTTAAACTCTGTGAGTTGAACACACCCATTACAAAGTAGTTTCTGAGAATGATTCTGTGTAGTTTTGAAACGGGGTTCTTTCAATTTCTAAGATTGGCCTCAAATCTCAGGAAATCTCCACTTGCAATTTCCACAAAAAGAGTGTTTCAAAACTGATCTTTCTAAAGGAAGGTTTAACTCTGTGAGTTGAACACACACCAATCAAAGAAGTTACTGAGAATTCTTCTTTCTTGCAGTATATGAAGAAATCCCGTTTCCAACGAAGGCCACAAAGAGGTCTAAATATCCACTTGCAGACTTAACAAACAGAGTGTTTCCAAACTGCTCTATGAAAAGAAAGGTTAAACTCTGTGAGTTGAACACATCCAGTACAAAGTAGTTTCTGAGAATGATTCTGTCTAGTTTTTAAACGTGGATATTGCCATTTCTAAGTTTGGCCTCAAATCTCTTGAAGTCTCCACTAGCAAATTCCACAAAAAGAGTGTTTCAAAACTGCTCTGTCTAATGGAACTTTCAGCTCTGTGAGTTGAATACAAACAATGCAAAGACGTTACTGAGAATTCTTCTGTCTAGCATTTTATGAAGAAATCCCATTTCCAACGAAGGCCTCAACCAGGTCTAAATATCCACTTGCAGACTTAACAAACAGAGTGTTTTCAAACTGCTCTATGAAAAGAAAGGTTAAACTCTGTGAGTTGAACACACCCATTACAAAGTAGTTTCTGAGAATGATTCTGTGTAGTTTTGAAACGGGGTTCTTTCAATTTCTAAGATTGGCCTCAAATCGCAGGAAATCTCCACTTGCAATTTCCACAAAAAGAGTGTTTCAAAACTGATCTTTCTAAAGGAAGGTTTAACTCTGTGAGTTGAACACACACCACACAAAGAAGTTACTGAGAATTCTTCTTTCTTGCAGTATATGAAGAAATCCCGTTTCCAACGAAGGCCACAAAGAGGTCTAAATATCCACTTGCAGACTTAAGAAACAGAGTGTTTCCAAACTGCTCTATGAAAAGAAAGGTTAAACTCTGTGAGTTGAACACATCCAGTACAAAGTAGTTTCTGAGAATGATTCTGTCTAGTTTTTAAACGAGGATATTGCCATTTCTAAGATTGGCCTCAAATCTCTTGAAATGTCCACATGCAAATTCCACAAAAAGAGTGTTTCAAAACTGCTCTGTCTAAAGGAACGTTCAGCTCTGTGAGTTGAATACAAACAATGCAAAGACGTTTCTGAGAATTCTTCTGTCTAGCATTTTATGAAGAAATCCCGTTTCCAACGAAGGCCTCAACCAGGTCTAAATATCCACTTGCAGACTTAACAAACAGAGTGTTTTCAAACTGCTCTATGAAAAGAAAGGTTAAACTCTGTGAGTTGAACACACCCATTACAAAGTAGTTTCTGAGAATGATTCTGTGTAGTTTTGAAACGGGGTTATTTCAATTTCTAAGATTGGCCTCAAATCGCAGGAAATCTCCACTTGCAATTTCCACAAAAAGAGTGTTTCAAAACTGATCTTTCTAAAGGAAGGTTTAACTCTGTGAGTTGAACACACACCACACAAAGAAGTTACTGAGAAGTCTTCTTTCTTGCAGTATATGAAGAAATCCCGTTTCCAACGAAGGCCACAAACAGGACTAAATATTCACTTGCAGACTTAACAAAAAGTGTTTCCAAACTGCTCTATGAAAAGAAAGGTTAAACTCTGTGAGTTGAACACATCCAGTACAAAGTAGTTTCTGAGAATGATTCTGTCTAGTTTTTAAACGAGGATATTGCCATTTCTAAGATTGCCCTCAAATCTCTTGAAATCTCCACTTGCAAATTCCACAAAAAGAGTGTTTCAAAACTGCTCTGTCTAAAGGAACGTTCAGCTCTGTGAGTTGAATAGAAACAATGCAAAGAATTACTGAGAATTCTTCTGTCTAGCATTTTATGAAGAAATCCCGTTTCCAACGAAGGCCTCAACCAGGTCTAAATATCCACTTGCAGACTTAACAAACAGAGTGTTTTCAAACTGCTCTATGAAAAGGAAGGTTAAACTCTGTGAGTTGAAGACACCCATTACAAAGTAGTTTCTGAGAATGATTCTGTGTAGTTTTGAAACGGGGTTCTTTCAATTTCTAAGATTGGCCTCAAATCGCAGGAAATCTCCACTTGCAATTTCCACAAAAAGAGTGTTTCAAAACTGATCTTTCTAAAGGAAGGTTTAACTCTGTGAGTTGAACACACACCACACAAAGAAGTTACTGAGAATTCTTCTTTCTTGCAGTATATGAAGAAATCCCTTTTCCAACGGAGGCCACAAAGAGGTCTAAATATCCACTTGCAGACTTAAGAAACAGAGTGTTTCCAAACTGCTCTATGAAAAGAAAGGTTAAACTCTGTGAGTTGAACACACCCAGTACAAAGTAGTTTCTGAGAATGATTCTGTGTAGTTTTGAAACGGGGTTCTTTCAATTTCTAAGATTGGCCTCAAATCGCAGGAAATCTCCACTTGCAATTTCCACAAAAAGAGTGTTTCAAAACTGATCTTTCTAAAGGAAGGTTTAACTCTGTGAGTTGAACACACACCACACAAAGAAGTTACTGAGAATTCTTCTTTCTTGCAGTATATGAAGAAATCCCGTTTCCAACGAAGGCCACAAAGAGGTCGAAATATCCACTTGCAGACTTAAGGAACAGAGTGTTTCCAAACTGCTCTATGAAAAGAAAGGTTAAACTCTGTGAGTTGAACACATCCAGTACAAGGTAGTTTCTGAGAATGATTCTGTCTAGTTTTTAAACGAGGATATTGCCATTTCTAAGATTGGCCTCAAATCTCTTGAAATCTCCACTTGCAAATTCCACAAAAAGAGTGTTTCAAAACTGCTCTGTCTAAAGGAACGTTCAGCTCTGTGAGTTGAATACAAAAAACGCAAAGAAGTTGCTGAGAATTCTTCTGTCTAGCATTCTATGAAGAAATCCCGTTTCCTACGAAGGCCTCAACCAGGTCTAAATATCCACTTGCAGACTTAACAAACAGAGTGTTTTCAAACTGCTCTGTGAAAAGAAAGGTTAAACTCTGTGAGTTGAACACACCCATTACAAAGTAGTTTCTGAGAATGATTCTGTGTAGTTTTGAAACGGGGTTATTTCAATTTCTAAGATTGGCCTCAAATCGCAGGAAATCTCCACTTGCAATTTCCACAAAAAGAGTGTTTCAAAACTGATCTTTCTAAAGGAAGGTTTAACTCTGTGAGTTGAACACACACCACACAAAGAAGTTACTGAGAAGTCTCCTTTCTTGCAGTATACGAAGAAATCCCGTTTCCAACGAAGGCCACAAAGAGGTCTAAATATCCACTTGCAGACTTAACAAACAGAGTGTTTCCAAACTGCTCTATGAAAAGAAAGGTTAAACTCTGTGAGTTGAACACATCCAGTACAAAGTAGTTTCTGAGAATGATTCTGTCTAGTTTTTAAACGAGGATATTGCCATTTCTAAGATTGGCCTCAAATCTCTTGAAATCTCCACTTGCAAATTCCACAAAAAGAGTGTTTCAAAACTGCTCTGTCTAAAGGAACGTTCAGCTCTGTGAGTTGAATACAAACAACGCAAAGAAGTTACTGAGAATTCTTCTGTCTAGCATTCTATGAAGAAATCCCGTTTCCAACGAAGGCCTCAACCAGGTCTAAATATCCACTTGCAGACTTAACCAACAGAGTGTTTTCAAACTGCTGTATGAAAAGAAAGGTTAAACTGTGTGAGTTGAACACACCCATTACAAAGTAGTTTCTGAGAATGATTCTGTGTAGTTTTGAAACGGGGTTATTTCAATTTCTAAGATTGGCCTCAAATCGCAGGAAATCTCCCCTTGCAATTTCCACAAAAAGAGTGTTTCAAAACTGATCTTTCCAAAGGAAGGTTTAACTCTGTGAGTTGAACACACACCACACAAAGAAGTTACAGAGAAGTCTTCTTTCTTGCAGTATATGAAGAAATCCCGTTTCCAACGAAGGCCACAAAGAGGTCTAAATATCCACTTGCAGACTTAACAAACAGAGTGTTTCCAAACTGCTCTATGAAAAGAAAGGTTAAACTCTGTGAGTTGAACACATCCAGTACAAAGTAGTTTCTGAGAATGATTCTGTCTAGTTTTTAAACGAGGATATTGCCATTTCTAAGATTGGCCTCAAATCTCTTGAAATCTCCACTTGCAAATTCCACAAAAAGAGTGTTTCAAAACTGCTCTGTCTAAAGGAACGTTCAGCTCTGTGAGTTGAATACAAACAAGGCAAAGAAGTTACTGAGAATTCTTCTGTCTAGCATTCTATGAAGAAATCCCGTTTCCAACGAAGACCTCAACCAGGTCTAAATATCCACTTGCAGACTTAACAAACAGAGTGTTTTCAAACTGCTCTATGAAAAGAAAGGTTAAACTCTGTGAGTTGAACACACCCATTACAAAGTAGTTTCTGAGAATGATTCTGTGTAGTTTTGAAACGGGGTTATTTCAATTTCTAAGATTGGCGTCAAATCTCTTGAAATCTCCACTTGCAATTTCCACAAAAAGAGTGTTTCAAAACTGATCTTTCTAAAGGAAGGTTTAACTCTGTGTGTTGAACACACACCACACAAAGAAGTTACTGAGAATTCTTCTTTCTTGCAGTATATGAAGAAATCCCGTTTCCAACGAAGGCCACAAAGAGGTCTAAATATCCACTTGCAGACTTAAGAAACAGAGTGTTTCCAAACTGCTCTATGAAAAGAAAGGTTAAACTCTGTGAGTTGAACACATCCAGTACAAGGTAGTTTCTGAGAATGATTCTGTCTAGTTTTTAAACGAGGATATTGCCATTTCTAAGATTGGCCTCAAATCTCTTGAAATCTCCACTTGCAATTTCCACAAAAAGAGTGTTTCAAAACTGATCTTTCTAAAGGAAGGTTTAACTCTGTGTGTTGAACAAACACCACACAAAGAAGTTACTGAGAATTCTTCTTTCTTGCAGTATATGAAGAAATCCCGTTTCCAACGAAGGCCACAAAGAGGTCTAAATATCCACTTGCAGACTTAAGAAACAGAGTGTTTCCAAACTGCTCTATGAAAAGAAAGGTTAAACACTGTGAGTTGAACACACCCAGTACAAAGTAGTTTCTGAGAATGATTCTGTCTAGTTTTTAAACGAGGATATTGCCATTTCTAAGGTTGCCCTCAAATCTCTTGAAATCTCCACTTGCAAATTCCACAAAAAGAGTGTTTCAAAACTGCTCTGTCTAAAGGAACGTTCAGCTCTGTGAGTTGAATAGAAACAATGCAAAGAATTACTGAGAATTCTTCTGTCTAGCATTTTATGAAGAAATCCCGTTTCCAACGAAGGCCTCAACCAGGTCTAAATATCCACTTGCAGACTTAACAAACAGAGTGTTTTCAAACTGCTCTATGAAAAGGAAGGTTAAACTCTGTGAGTTGAAGACACCCATTACAAAGTAGTTTCTGAGAATGATTCTGTGTAGTTTTGAAACGGGGTTCTTTCAATTTCTAAGATTGGCCTCAAATCGCAGGAAATCTCCACTTGCAATTTCCACAAAAAGAGTGTTTCAAAACTGATCTTTCTAAAGGAAGGTTTAACTCTGTGAGTTGAACACACACCACACAAAGAAGTTACTGAGAATTCTTCTTTCTTGCAGTATATGAAGAAATCCCGTTTCCAACGAAGGCCACAAAGAGGTCTAAATATCCACTTGCAGACTTAACAAACAGAGTGTTTCCAAACTGCTCTATGAAAAGAAAGGTTAAACTCTGTGAGTTGAACACCTCCAGTACAAAGTAGTTTCTGAGAATGATTCTGTCTAGTTTTTAAACGAGGATATTGCCATTTCTAAGATTGGCCTCAAATCTCTTGAAATCTCCACTTGCAAATTCCACAAAAAGAGTGTTTCAAAACTGCTCTGTCTAAAGGAACGTTCAGCTCTGTGAGTTGAATACAAACAACGCAAAGAAGTTACTGAGAATTCTTCTGTCTAGCATTCTATGAAGAAATCCCGTTTCCAACGAAGGCCTCAACCAGGTCTAAATATCCACTTGCAGACTTAACAAACAGAGTGTTTTCAAACTGCTCTATGAAAAGGAAGGTTAAACTCTGTGAGTTGAAGACACGCATTACAAAGTAGTTTCTGAGAATGATTCTGTGTAGTTTTGAAACGGGGTTATTTCAATTTCTAAGATTGGCCTCAAATCGCAGGAAATCTCCACTTGCAATTTCCACAAAAAGAGTGTTTCAAAACTGATCTTTCTAAAGGAAGGTTTAACTCTGTGAGTTGAACACACACCACACAAAGAAGTTACTGAGAATTCTTCTTTCTTGCAGTATATGAAGAAATCCCGTTTCCAACGAAGGCCACAAAGAGGTCTAAATATCCACTTGCAGACTTAAGAAACAGAGTGTTTCCAAACTGCTCTATGAAAAGAAAGGTTAAACTCTGTGAGTTGAACACATCCAGTACAAAGTAGTTTCTGAGAATGATTCTGTCTAGTTTTTAAACGTGGATATTGCCATTTCTAAGTTTGGCCTCAAATCTCTTGAAGTCTCCACTAGCAAATTCCACAAAAAGAGTGTTTCAAAACTGCTCTGTCTAATGGAACGTTCAGCTCTGTAAGTTGAATACAAACAATGCAAAGACGTTACTGAGAATTCTTCTGTCTAGCATTTTATGAAGAAATCCCATTTCCAACGAAGGCCTCAACCAGGTCTAAATATCCACTTGCAGACTTAACAAACAGAGTGTTTTCAAACTGCTCTATGAAAAGAAAGGTTAAACTCTGTGAGTTGAACACACCCATTACAAAGTAGTTTCTGAGAATGATTCTGTGTAGTTTTGAAACGGGGTTATTTCAATTTCTAAGATTGGCCTCAAATCTCTTTAAATCTCCACTTGCAATTTCCACAAAAAGAGTGTTTCAAAACTGATCTTTCTAAAGGAAGGTTTAACTCTGTGAGTTGAACACACACCACACAAAGAAGTTACTGAGAATTCTTCTTTCTTGCAGTATATGAAGAAATCCCGTTTCCAACGAAGGCCACAAAGAGGTCTAAATATCCACTTGCAGACTTAAGAAACAGAGTGTTTCCAAACTGCTCTATGAAAAGAAAGGTTAAACTCTGTGAGTTGAACACATCCAGTACAAAGTAGTTTCTGAGAATGATTCTGTCTAGTTTTTAAACGAGGATATTGCCATTTCTAAGATTGGCCTCAAATCTCTTGAAATGTCCACATGCAAATTCCACAAAAAGAGTGTTTCAAAACTGCTCTGTCTAAAGGAACGTTCAGCTCTGTGAGTTGAATACAAACAATGCAAAGACGTTTCTGAGAATTCTTCTGTCTAGCATTTTATGAAGAAATCCCGTTTCCAACGAAGGCCTCAACCAGGTCTAAATATCCACTTGCAGACTTAACAAACAGAGTGTTTTCAAACTGCTCTATGAAAAGAAAGGTTAAACTCTGTGAGTTGAACACACCCATTACAAAGTAGTTTCTGAGAATGATTCTGTGTAGTTTTGAAACGGGGTTATTTCAATTTCTAAGATTGGCCTCAAATCGCAGGAAATCTCCACTTGCAATTTCCACAAAAAGAGTGTTTCAAAACTGATCTTTCTAAAGGAAGGTTTAACTCTGTGAGTTGAACACACACCACACAAAGAAGTTACTGAGAAGTCTTCTTTCTTGCAGTATATGAAGAAATCCCGTTTCCAACGAAGGCCACAAACAGGACTAAATATCCACTTGCAGACTTAACAAAAAGTGTTTCCAAACTGCTCTATGAAAAGAAAGGTTAAACTCTGTGAGTTGAACACATCCAGTACAAAGTAGTTTCTGAGAATGATTCTGTCTAGTTTTTAAACGAGGATATTGCCATTTCTAAGATTGCCCTCAAATCTCTTGAAATCTCCACTTGCAAATTCCACAAAAAGAGTGTTTCAAAACTGCTCTGTCTAAAGGAACGTTCAGCTCTGTGAGTTGAATAGAAACAATGCAAAGAATTACTGAGAATTCTTCTGTCTAGCATTTTATGAAGAAATCCCGTTTCCAACGAAGGCCTCAACCAGGTCTAAATATCCACTTGCAGACTTAACAAACAGAGTGTTTTCAAACTGCTCTATGAAAAGGAAGGTTAAACTCTGTGAGTTGAAGACACCCATTACAAAGTAGTTTCTGAGAATGATTCTGTGTAGTTTTGAAACGGGGTTCTTTCAATTTCTAAGATTGGCCTCAAATCGCAGGAAATCTCCACTTGCAATTTCCACAAAAAGAGTGTTTCAAAACTGATCTTTCTAAAGGAAGGTTTAACTCTGTGAGTTGAACACACACCACACAAAGAAGTTACTGAGAATTCTTCTTTCTTGCAGTATATGAAGAAATCCCTTTTCCAACGGAGGCCACAAAGAGGTCTAAATATCCACTTGCAGACTTAAGAAACAGAGTGTTTCCAAACTGCTCTATGAAAAGAAAGGTTAAACTCTGTGAGTTGAACACACCCAGTACAAAGTAGTTTCTGAGAATGATTCTGTGTAGTTTTGAAACGGGGTTCTTTCAATTTCTAAGATTGGCCTCAAATCGCAGGAAATCTCCACTTGCAATTTCCACAAAAAGAGTGTTTCAAAACTGATCTTTCTAAAGGAAGGTTTAACTCTGTGAGTTGAACACACACCACACAAAGAAGTTACTGAGAATTCTTCTTTCTTGCAGTATATGAAGAAATCCCGTTTCCAACGAAGGCCACAAAGAGGTCGAAATATCCACTTGCAGACTTAAGGAACAGAGTGTTTCCAAACTGCTCTATGAAAAGAAAGGTTAAACTCTGTGAGTTGAACACATCCAGTACAAGGTAGTTTCTGAGAATGATTCTGTCTAGTTTTTAAACGAGGATATTGCCATTTCTAAGATTGGCCTCAAATCTCTTGAAATCTCCACTTGCAAATTCCACAAAAAGAGTGTTTCAAAACTGCTCTGTCTAAAGGAACGTTCAGCTCTGTGAGTTGAATACAAAAAACACAAAGAAGTTGCTGAGAATTCTTCTGTCTAGCATTCTATGAAGAAATCCCGTTTCCTACGAAGGCCTCAACCAGGTCTAAATATCCACTTGCAGACTTAACAAACAGAGTGTTTTCAAACTGCTCTGTGAAAAGAAAGGTTAAACTCTGTGAGTTGAACACACCCATTACAAAGTAGTTTCTGAGAATGATTCTGTGTAGTTTTGAAACGGGGTTATTTCAATTTCTAAGATTGGCCTCAAATCGCAGGAAATCTCCACTTGCAATTTCCACAAAAAGAGTGTTTCAAAACTGATCTTTCTAAAGGAAGGTTTAACTCTGTGAGTTGAACACACACCACACAAAGAAGTTACTGAGAAGTCTCCTTTCTTGCAGTATACGAAGAAATCCCGTTTCCAACGAAGGCCACAAAGAGGTCTAAATATCCACTTGCAGACTTAACAAACAGAGTGTTTCCAAACTGCTCTATGAAAAGAAAGGTTAAACTCTGTGAGTTGAACACATCCAGTACAAAGTAGTTTCTGAGAATGATTCTGTCTAGTTTTTAAACGAGGATATTGCCATTTCTAATATTGGCCTCAAATCTCTTGAAATCTCCACTTGCAAATTCCACAAAAAGAGTGTTTCAAAACTGCTCTGTCTAAAGGAACGTTCAGCTCTGTGAGTTGAATACAAACAACGCAAAGTAGTTACTGAGAATTCTTCTGTCTAGCATTCTATGAAGAAATCCCGTTTCCAACGAAGGCCTCAACCAGGTCTAAATATCCACTTGCAGACTTAACAAACAGAGTGTTTTCAAACTGCTCTATGAAAAGAAAGGTTAAACTCTGTGAGTTGAACACCTCCAGTACAAAGTAGTTTCTGAGAATGATTCTGTCTAGTTTTTAAACGAGGATATTGCCATTTCTAAGATTGGCCTCAAATCTCTTGAAATCTCCACTTGCAAATTCCACAAAAAGAGTGTTTCAAAACTGCTCTGTCTAAAGGAACGTTCAGCTCTGTGAGTTGAATACAAAAAACGCAAAGAAGTTGCTGAGAATTCTTCTGTCTAGCATTCTATGAAGAAATCCCGTTTCCTACGAAGGCCTCAACCAGGTCTAAATATCCACTTGCAGACTTAACAAACAGAGTGTTTTCAAACTGCTCTGTGAAAAGAAAGGTTAAACTCTGTGAGTTGAACACACCCATTACAAAGTAGTTTCTGAGAATGATTCTGTGTAGTTTTGAAACGGGGTTATTTCAATTTCTAAGATTGGCCTCAAATCGCAGGAAATCTCCACTTGCAATTTCCACAAAAAGAGTGTTTCAAAACTGATCTTTCTAAAGGAAGGTTTAACTCTGTGAGTTGAACACACACCACACAAAGAAGTTACTGAGAAGTCTCCTTTCTTGCAGTATACGAAGAAATCCCGTTTCCAACGAAGGCCACAAAGAGGTCTAAATATCCACTTGCAGACTTAACAAACAGAGTGTTTCCAAACTGCTCTATGAAAAGAAAGGTTAAACTCTGTGAGTTGAACACATCCAGTACAAAGTAGTTTCTGAGAATGATTCTGTCTAGTTTTTAAACGAGGATATTGCCATTTCTAATATTGGCCTCAAATCTCTTGAAATCTCCACTTGCAAATTCCACAAAAAGAGTGTTTCAAAACTGCTCTGTCTAAAGGAACGTTCAGCTCTGTGAGTTGAATACAAACAACGCAAAGAAGTTACTGAGAATTCTTCTGTCTAGCATTCTATGAAGAAATCCCGTTTCCAACGAAGGCCTCAACCAGGTCTAAATATCCACTTGCAGACTTAACAAACAGAGTGTTTTCAAACTGCTCTATGAAAAGAAAGGTTAAACTCTGTGAGTTGAACACACCCATTACAAAGTAGTTTCTGAGAATGATTCTGTGTAGTTTTGAAACGGGGTTATTTCAATTTCTAAGATTGGCCTCAAATCGCAGGAAATCTCCCCTTGCAATTTCCACAAAAAGAGTGTTTCAAAACTGATCTTTCTAAAGGAAGGTTTAACTCTGTGAGTTGAACACACACCACACAAAGAAGTTACAGAGAAGTCTTCTTTCTTGCAGTATATGAAGAAATCCCGTTTCCAACGAAGGCCACAAAGAGGTCTAAATATCCACTTGCAGACTTAACAAACAGAGTGTTTCCAAACTGCTCTATGAAAAGAAAGGTTAAACTCTGTGAGTTGAACACATCCAGTACAAAGTAGTTTCTGAGAATGATTCTGTCTAGTTTTTAAACGAGGATATTGCCATTTCTAAGATTGGCCTCAAATCTCTTGAAATCTCCACTTGCAAATTCCACAAAAAGAGTGTTTCAAAACTGCTCTGTCTAAAGGAACGTTCAGCTCTGTGAGTTGAATAGAAACAAGGCAAAGAAGTTACTGAGAATTCTTCTGTCTAGCATTCTATGAAGAAATCCCGTTTCCAACGAAGACCTCAACCAGGTCTAAATATCCACTTGCAGACTTAACAAACAGAGTGTTTTCAAACTGCTCTATGAAAAGAAAGGTTAAACTCTGTGAGTTGAACACACCCATTACAAAGTAGTTTCTGAGAATGATTCTGTGTAGTTTTGAAACGGGGTTATTTCAATTTCTAAGATTGGCCTCAAATCGCAGGAAATCTCCACTTGCAATTACCACAAAAAGAGTGTTTCAAAACTGATCTTTCTAAAGGAAGGTTTAACTCTGTGAGTTGAACACACACCACACAAAGAAGTTACTGAGAATTCTTCTTTCTTGCAGTATATGAAGAAATCCCGTTTCCAACGAAGGCCACAAAGAGGTCTAAATATCCACTTGCAGACTTAACAAACAGAGTGTTTCCAAACTGCTCTATGAAAAGAAAGGTTAAACTCTGTGAGTTGAACACATCCAGTACAAAGTAGTTTCTGAGAATGATTCTGTCTAGTTTTTAAACGAGGATATTGCCATTTCTAAGATTGGCCTCAAATCTCTTGAAATCTCCACTTGCAAATTCCACAAAAAGAGTGTTTCAAAACTGCTCTGTCTAAAGGAACGTTCAGTTCTGTGAGTTGAATACAAGCAATGCAAAGGAGTTACTGAGAATTCTTCTGTCTAGCATTTTATGAAGAAATCCCGTTCCCAAAGAAGGCTTCAACCAGGTCTAAATATCCACTTGCAGACTTAACAAACAGAGTGTTTTCAAACTGCTCTGTGAAAAGGATGGTTAAACTCTGTGAGTTGAACACACCCATTACAAAGTAGTTTTTGAGAATGATTCTGTGTAGCTTTGAAACGGGGTTCTTTCAATTTCTACGATTGGCCTCAAATGGCAGGAAATCTCCACTTGCAATTTCCACAAAAAGAGTGTTTCAAAACTGATCTTTCTAAAGGAAGGTTTAACTCTGTGAGTTGAACACACACCACACAAAGAAGTTACTGAGAATTCTTCTTTCTTGCAGTATATGAAGAAATCCCGTTTCCAACGAAGGCCACAAAGAGGTCTAAATATCCACTTGCAGACTTAAGAAACAGAGTGTTTCCAAACTGCTCTATGAAAAGAAAGGTTAAACTCTGTGAGTTGAACACATCCAGTACAAAGTAGTTTCTGAGAATGATTCTGTCTAGTTTTTAAACGAGGATATTGCCATTTCTAAGATTGGCCTCAAATCTCTTGAAATCTCCACTTGCAAATTCCACAAAAAGATTGTTTCAACCTGCTCTGTCTAAAGGAACGTTCAGCTCTGTGAGTTGAATACAAACAACGCCAAGAAGTTACTGAGAATTCTTCTGTCTAGCATTCTATGAAGAAATCCCGTTTCCAACGAAGGCCTCAACCAGGTCTAAATATCCACTTGCAGACTTAACAAACAGAGTGTTTTCAAACTGCTCTATGAAAAGAAAGGTTAAACTCTGTGAGTTGAACACACCCATTACAAAGTAGTTTCTGAGAATGATTCTGTGTAGTTTTGAAACGGGGTTATTTCAATTTCTAAGATTGGCCTCAAATCGCAGGAAATCTCCACTTGCAATTTCCACAAAAAGAGTGTTTCAAAACTGATCTTTCTAAAGGAAGGTTTAACTCTGTGAGTTGAACACACACCACACAAAGAAGTTACTGAGAAGTCTCCTTTCTTGCAGTATACGAAGAAATCCCGTTTCCAACGAAGGCCACAAAGAGGTCTAAATATCCACTTGCAGACTTAACAAACAGAGTGTTTCCAAACTGCTCTATGAAAAGAAAGGTTAAACTCTGTGAGTTGAACACATCCAGTACAAAGTAGTTTCTGAGAATGATTCTGTCTAGTTTTTAAACGAGGATATTGCCATTTCTAATATTGGCCTCAAATCTCTTGAAATCTCCACTTGCAAATTCCACAAAAAGAGTGTTTCAAAACTGCTCTGTCTAAAGGAACGTTCAGCTCTGTGAGTTGAATACAAACAACGCAAAGAAGTTACTGAGAATTCTTCTGTCTAGCATTCTATGAAGAAATCCCGTTTCCAACGAAGGCCTCAACCAGGTCTAAATATCCACTTGCAGACTTAACAAACAGAGTGTTTTCAAACTGCTCTATGAAAAGAAAGGTTAAACTCTGTGAGTTGAACACACCCATTACAAAGTAGTTTCTGAGAATGATTCTGTGTAGTTTTGAAACGGGGTTATTTCAATTTCTAAGATTGGCCTCAAATCGCAGGAAATCTCCCCTTGCAATTTCCACAAAAAGAGTGTTTCAAAACTGATCTTTCTAAAGGAAGGTTTAACTCTGTGAGTTGAACACACACCACACAAAGAAGTTACAGAGAAGTCTTCTTTCTTGCAGTATATGAAGAAATCCCGTTTCCAACGAAGGCCACAAAGAGGTCTAAATATCCACTTGCAGACTTAACAAACAGAGTGTTTCCAAACTGCTCTATGAAAAGAAAGGTTAAACTCTGTGAGTTGAACACATCCAGTACAAAGTAGTTTCTGAGAATGATTCTGTCTAGTTTTTAAACGAGGATATTGCCATTTCTAAGATTGGCCTCAAATCTCTTGAAATCTCCACTTGCAAATTCCACAAAAAGAGTGTTTCAAAACTGCTCTGTCTAAAGGAACGTTCAGCTCTGTGAGTTGAATACAAACAAGGCAAAGAAGTTACTGAGAATTCTTCTGTCTAGCATTCTATGAAGAAATCCCGTTTCCAACGAAGACCTCAACCAGGTCTAAATATCCACTTGCAGACTTAACAAACAGAGTGTTTTCAAACTGCTCTATGAAAAGAAAGGTTAAACTCTGTGAGTTGAACACACCCATTACAAAGTAGTTTCTGAGAATGATTCTGTGTAGTTTTGAAACGGGGTTATTTCAATTTCTAAGATTGGCCTCAAATCGCAGGAAATCTCCACTTGCAATTACCACAAAAAGAGTGTTTGAAAACTGATCTTTCTAAAGGAAGGTTTAACTCTGTGAGTTGAACACACACCACACAAAGAAGTTACTGAGAATTCTTCTTTCTTGCAGTATATGAAGAAATCCCGTTTCCAACGAAGGCCACAAAGAGGTCTAAATATCCACTTGCAGACTTAACAAACAGAGTGTTTCCAAACTGCTCTATGAAAAGAAAGGTTAAACTCTGTGAGTTGAACACATCCAGTACAAAGTAGTTTCTGAGAATGATTCTGTCTAGTTTTTAAACGAGGATATTGCCATTTCTAAGATTGGCCTCAAATCTCTTGAAATCTCCACTTGCAAATTCCACAAAAAGAGTGTTTCAAAACTGCTCTGTCTAAAGTAACGTTCAGCTCTGTGAGTTGAATACAAACAACGCAAAGAAGTTACTGAGAATTCTTCTTTCTTGCAGTATATGAAGAAATCCCGTTTCCAACGAAGGCCACAAAGAGGTCTAAATATCCACTTGCAGACTTAACAAACAGAGTGTTTTCAAACTGCTCTGTGAAAAGGATGGTTAAACTCTGTGAGTTGAACACACCCATTACAAAGTAGTTTTTGAGAATGATTCTGTGTAGCTTTGAAACGGGGTTCTTTCAATTTCTACGATTGGCCTCAAATGGCAGGAAATCTCCACTTGCAATTTCCACAAAAAGAGTGTTTCAAAACTGATCTTTCTAAAGGAAGGTTTAACTCTGTGAGTTGAACACACACCACACAAAGAAGTTACTGAGAATTCTTCTTTCTTGCAGTATATGAAGAAATCCCGTTTCCAACGAAGGCCACAAAGAGGTCTAAATATCCACTTGCAGACTTAAGAAACAGAGTGTTTCCAAACTGCTCTATGAAAAGAAAGGTTAAACTCTGTGAGTTGAACACATCCAGTACAAAGTAGTTTCTGAGAATGATTCTGTCTAGTTTTTAAACGAGGATATTGCCATTTCTAAGATTGGCCTCAAATCTCTTGAAATCTCCACTTGCAAATTCCACAAAAAGATTGTTTCAACCTGCTCTGTCTAAAGGAACGTTCAGCTCTGTGAGTTGAATACAAACAACGCCAAGAAGTTACTGAGAATTCTTCTGTCTAGCATTCTATGAAGAAATCCCGTTTCCAACGAAGGCCTCAACCAGGTCTAAATATCCACTTGCAGACTTAACAAACAGAGTGTTTTCAAACTGCTCTATGAAAAGAAAGGTTAAACTCTGTGAGTTGAACACACCCATTACAAAGTAGTTTCTGAGAATGATTCTGTGTAGTTTTGAAACGGGGTTATTTCAATTTCTAAGATTGGCCTCAAATCGCAGGAAATCTCCACTTGCAATTTCCACAAAAAGAGTGTTTCAAAACTGATCTTTCTAAAGGAAGGTTTAACTCTGTGAGTTGAACACACACCACACAAAGAAGTTACTGAGAAGTCTCCTTTCTTGCAGTATACGAAGAAATCCCGTTTCCAACGAAGGCCACAAAGAGGTCTAAATATCCACTTGCAGACTTAACAAACAGAGTGTTTCCAAACTGCTCTATGAAAAGAAAGGTTAAACTCTGTGAGTTGAACACATCCAGTACAAAGTAGTTTCTGAGAATGATTCTGTCTAGTTTTTAAACGAGGATATTGCCATTTCTAATATTGGCCTCAAATCTCTTGAAATCTCCACTTGCAAATTCCACAAAAAGAGTGTTTCAAAACTGCTCTGTCTAAAGGAACGTTCAGCTCTGTGAGTTGAGTACAAACAACGCAAAGAAGTTACTGAGAATTCTTCTGTCTAGCATTCTATGAAGAAATCCCGTTTCCAACGAAGGCCTCAACCAGGTCCAAATATCCACTTGCAGACTTAACAAACAGAGTGTTTTCAAACTGCTCTATGAAAAGAAAGGTTAAACTCTGTGAGTTGAACACACCCATTACAAAGTAGTTTCTGAGAATGATTCTGTGTAGTTTTGAAACGGGGTTATTTCAATTTCTAAGATTGGCCTCAAATCGCAGGAAATCTCCCCTTGCAATTTCCACAAAAAGAGTGTTTCAAAACTGATCTTTCTAAAGGAAGGTTTAACTCTGTGAGTTGAACACACACCACACAAAGAAGTTACAGAGAAGTCTTCTTTCTTGCAGTATATGAAGAAATCCCGTTTCCAACGAAGGCCACAAAGAGGTCTAAATATCCACTTGCAGACTTAACAAACAGAGTGTTTCCAAACTGCTCTATGAAAAGAAAGGTTAAACTCTGTGAGTTGAACACATCCAGTACAAAGTAGTTTCTGAGAATGATTCTGTCTAGTTTTTAAACGAGGATATTGCCATTTCTAAGATTGGCCTCAAATCTCTTGAAATCTCCACTTGCAAATTCCACAAAAAGAGTGTTTCAAAACTGCTCTGTCTAAAGGAAAGTTCAGCTCTGTGAGTTGAATACAAACAAGGCAAAGAAGTTACTGAGAATTCTTCTGTCTAGCATTCTATGAAGAAATCCCGTTTCCAACGAAGACCTCAACCAGGTCTAAATATCCACTTGCAGACTTAACAAACAGAGTGTTTTCAAACTGCTCTATGAAAAGAAAGGTTAAACTCTGTGAGTTGAACACACCCATTACAAAGTAGTTTCTGAGAATGATTCTGTGTAGTTTTGAAACGGGGTTATTTCAATTTCTAAGATTGGCCTCAAATCGCAGGAAATCTCCACTTGCAATTACCACAAAAAGAGTGTTTCAAAACTCATCTTTCTAAAGGAAGGTTTAACTCTGTGAGTTGAACACACACCACACAAAGAAGTTACTGAGAATTCTTCTTTCTTGCAGTATATGAAGAAATCCCGTTTCCAACGAAGGCCACAAAGAGGTCTAAATATCCACTTGCAGACTTAACAAACAGAGTGTTTCCAAACTGCTCTATGAAAAGAAAGGTTAAACTCTGTGAGTTGAACACATCCAGTACAAAGTAGTTTCTGAGAATGATTCTGTCTAGTTTTTAAACGAGGATATTGCCATTTCTAAGATTGGCCTCAAATCTCTTGAAATCTCCACTTGCAAA
This sequence comes from Pan paniscus, assembly GCF_029289425.2. Classification (NCBI taxonomy): domain Eukaryota; kingdom Metazoa; phylum Chordata; class Mammalia; order Primates; family Hominidae; genus Pan; species Pan paniscus. The sequence continues at coordinate 59,820,241 of NC_073259.2, read as the reverse complement.
TTCCACAAAAAGAGTGTTTCAAAACTGCTCTGTCTAAAGGAACGTTCAGCTCTGTGAGTTGAATACAAGCAATGCAAAGGAGTTACTGAGAATTCTTCTGTCTAGCATTTTATGAAGAAATCCCGTTCCCAAAGAAGGCTTCAACCAGGTCTAAATATCCACTTGCAGACTTAACAAACAGAGTGTTTTCAAACTGCTCTGTGAAAAGGATGGTTAAACTCTGTGAGTTGAACACACCCATTACAAAGTAGTTTTTGAGAATGATTCTGTGTAGCTTTGAAACGGGGTTCTTTCAATTTCTACGATTGGCCTCAAATGGCAGGAAATCTCCACTTGCAATTTCCACAAAAAGAGTGTTTCAAAACTGATCTTTCTAAAGGAAGGTTTAACTCTGTGAGTTGAACACACACCACACAAAGAAGTTACTGAGAATTCTTCTTTCTTGCAGTATATGAAGAAATCCCGTTTCCAACGAAGGCCACAAAGAGGTCTAAATATCCACTTGCAGACTTAACAAACAGAGTGTTTCCAAACTGCTCTATGAAAAGAAAGGTTAAACTCTGTGAGTTGAACACATCCAGTACAAAGTAGTTTCTGAGAATGATTCTGTCTAGTTTTTAAACGAGGATATTGCCATTTCTAAGATTGGCCTCAAATCTCTTGAAATCTCCACTTGCAAATTCCACAAAAAGATTGTTTCAACCTGCTCTGTCTAAAGGAACGTTCAGCTCTGTGAGTTGAATACAAACAACGCCAAGAAGTTACTGAGAATTCTTCTGTCTAGCATTCTATGAAGAAATCCCGTTTCCAACGAAGGCCTCAACCAGGTCTAAATATCCACTTGCAGACTTAACAAACAGAGTGTTTTCAAACTGCTCTATGAAAAGAAAGGTTAAACTCTGTGAGTTGAACACACCCATTACAAAGTAGTTTCTGAGAATGATTCTGTGTAGTTTTGAAACGGGGTTCTTTCAATTTCTAAGATTGGCCTCAAATCGCAGGAAATCTCCACTTGCAATTTCCACAAAAAGAGTGTTTCAAAACTGATCTTTCTAAAGGAAGGTTTAACTCTGTGAGTTGAACACACACCACACAAAGAAGTTACTGAGAATTCTTCTTTCTTGCAGTATATGAAGAAATCCCGTTTCCAACGAAGGCCACAAAGAGGTCTAAATATCCACTTGCAGACATAAGAAACAGAGTGTTTCCAAACTGCTCTATGAAAAGAAAGGTTAAACTCTGTGAGTTGAACACACCCATTACAAAGTAGTTTCTGAGAATGATTCTGTGTAGTTTTGAAACGGGGTTCTTTCAATTTCTAAGATTGGCCTCAAATCGCAGGAAATCTCCACTTGCAATTTCCACAAAAAGAGTGTTTCAAAACTGATCTTTCTAAAGGAAGGTTTAACTCTGTGAGTTGAACACACACCACACAAAGAAGTTACTGAGAATTCTTCTTTCTTGCAGTATATGAAGAAATCCCATTTCCAACGAAGGCCACAAACAGGTCTAAATATCCACTTGCAGACTTAAGAAACAGAGTGTTTCCAAACTGCTCTATGAAAAGAAAGGTTAAACTCTGTGAGTTGAACACATCCAGTACAAGGTAGTTTCTGAGAATGATTCTGTCTAGTTTTTAAACGAGGATATTGCCATTTCTAAGATTGGCCTCAAATCTCTTGAAATCTCCACTTGCAAATTCCACAAAAAGAGTGTTTCAAAACTGCTCTGTCTAAAGGAACGTTCAGCTCTGTGAGTTGAATACAAACAACGCAAAGAAGTTACTGAGAATTCTTCTGTCTAGCATTCTATGAAGAAATCCCGTTTCCAACGAAGGCCTCAACCAGGTCTAAATATCCACTTGCAGACTTAACAAACAGAGTGTTTTCAAACTGCTCTATGAAAAGAAAGGTTAAACTCTGTGAGTTGAACACACCCATTACAAAGTAGTTTCTGAGAATGATTCTGTGTAGTTTTGAAACGGGGTTCTTTCAATTTCTAAGATTGGCCTCAAATCGCAGGAAATCTCCACTTGCAATTTCCACAAAAAGAGTGTTTCAAAACTGATCTTTCTAAAGGAAGGTTTAACTCTGTGAGTTGAACACACACCACAAAAAGAAGTTGCTGAGAATTCTTCTTTCTTGCAGTATATGAAGAAATCCCGTTTCCAATGAAGGCCACAAAGAGGTCTAAATATCCACTTGCAGACTTAACAAACAGAGCGTTTCCAAACTGCTCTATGAAAAGAAAGGTTAAACTCTGTGAGTTGAACACATCCAGTACAAAGTAGTTTCTGAGAATGATTCTGTCTAGTTTTTAAACGAGGATATTGCCATTTCTAAGATTGGCCTCAAATCTCTTGAAATCTCCACTTGCAAATTCCACAAAAAGAGTGTTTCAAAACTGCTCTGTCTAAAGGAACGTTCAGCTCTGTGAGTTGAATACAAACAACGCAAAGAAGTTACTGAGAATTCTTCTGTCTAGCATTCTATGAAGAAATCCCGTTTCCAACGAAGGCCTCAACCAGGTCTAAATATCCACTTGCAGACTTAACAAACAGAGTGTTTTCAAACTGCTCTATGAAAAGGAAGGTTAAACTCTGTGAGTTGAACACACCCATTACAAAGTAGTTTCTGAGAATGATTCTGTGTAGTTTTGAAACGGGGTTATTTCAATTTCTAAGATTGGCCTCAAATCGCAGGAAATCTCCACTTGCAATTACCACAAAAAGAGTGTTTCAAAACTGATCTTTCTAAAGGAAGGTTTAACTCTGTGAGTTGAACACACACCACACAAAGAAGTTACTGAGAATTCTTCTTTCTTGCAGTATATGAAGAAATCCCGTTTCCAACGAAGGCCACAAAGAGGTCTAAATATCCACTTGCAGACTTAACAAACAGAGTGTTTCCAAACTGCTCTATGAAAAGAAAGGTTAAACTCTGTGAGTTGAACACATCCAGTACAAAGTAGTTTCTGAGAATGATTCTGTCTAGTTTTTAAACGAGGATATTGCCATTTCTAAGATTGGCCTCAAATCTCTTGAAATCTCCACTTGCAAATTCCACAAAAAGATTGTTTCAACCTGCTCTGTCTAAAGGAACGTTCAGCTCTGTGAGTTGAATACAAACAACGCCAAGAAGTTACTGAGAATTCTTCTGTCTAGCATTCTATGAAGAAATCCCGTTTCCAACGAAGGCCTCAACCAGGTCTAAATATCCACTTGCAGACTTAACAAACAGAGTGTTTTCAAACTGCTCTATGAAAAGAAAGGTTAAACTCTGTGAGTTGAACACACCCATTACAAAGTAGTTTCTGAGAATGATTCTGTGTAGTTTTGAAACGGGGTTATTTCAATTTCTAAGATTGGCCTCAAATCGCAGGAAATCTCCACTTGCAATTTCCACAAAAAGAGTGTTTCAAAACTGATCTTTCTAAAGGAAGGTTTAACTCTGTGAGTTGAACACACACCACACAAAGAAGTTACTGAGAATTCTTCTTTCTTGCAGTATATGAAGAAATCCCGTTTCCAACGAAGGCCACAAAGAGGTCTAAATATCCACTTGCAGACATAAGAAACAGAGTGTTTCCAAACTGCTCTATGAAAAGAAAGGTTAAACTCTGTGAGTTGAACACACCCATTACAAAGTAGTTTCTGAGAATGATTCTGTGTAGTTTTGAAACGGGGTTCTTTCAATTTCTAAGATTGGCCTCAAATCGCAGGAAATCTCCACTTGCAATTTCCACAAAAAGAGTGTTTCAAAACTGATCTTTCTAAAGGAAGGTTTAACTCTGTGAGTTGAACACACACCACACAAAGAAGTTACTGAGAATTCTTCTTTCTTGCAGTATATGAAGAAATCCCATTTCCAACGAAGGCCACAAACAGGTCTAAATATCCACTTGCAGACTTAAGAAACAGAGTGTTTCCAAACTGCTCTATGAAAAGAAAGGTTAAACTCTGTGAGTTGAACACATCCAGTACAAGGTAGTTTCTGAGAATGATTCTGTCTAGTTTTTAAACGAGGATATTGCCATTTCTAAGATTGGCCTCAAATCTCTTGAAATCTCCACTTGCAAATTCCACAAAAAGAGTGTTTCAAAACTGCTCTGTCTAAAGGAACGTTCAGCTCTGTGAGTTGAATACAAACAACGCAAAGAAGTTACTGAGAATTCTTCTGTCTAGCATTCTATGAAGAAATACCGTTTCCAACGAAGGCCTCAACCAGGTCTAAATATCCACTTGCAGACTTAACAAACAGAGTGTTTTCAAACTGCTCTATGAAAAGAAAGGTTAAACTCTGTGAGTTGAACACACCCATTACAAAGTAGTTTCTGAGAATGATTCTGTGTAGTTTTGAAACGGGGTTCTTTCAATTTCTAAGATTGGCCTCAAATCGCAGGAAATCTCCACTTGCAATTTCCACAAAAAGAGTGTTTCAAAACTGATCTTTCTAAAGGAAGGTTTAACTCTGTGAGTTGAACACACACCACAAAAAGAAGTTGCTGAGAATTCTTCTTTCTTGCAGTATATGAAGAAATCCCGTTTCCAACGAAGGCCACAAAGAGGTCTAAATATCCACTTGCAGCCTTAACAAACAGAGCGTTTCCAAACTGCTCTATGAAAAGAAAGGTTAAACTCTGTGAGTTGAACACATCCAGTACAAAGTAGTTTCTGAGAATGATTCTGTCTAGTTTTTAAACGAGGATATTGCCATTTCTAAGATTGGCCTCAAATCTCTTGAAATCTCCACTTGCAAATTCCACAAAAAGAGTGTTTCAAAACTGCTCTGTCTAAAGGAACGTTCAGCTCTGTGAGTTTAATACAAACAACGCAAAGGAGTTACTGAGAATTCTTCTGTCTAGCATTCTATGAAGAAATCCCGTTTCCAACGAAGGCCTCAACCAGGTCTAAATATCCACTTGCAGACTTAACAAACAGAGTGTTTTCAAACTGCTCTATGAAAAGGAAGGTTAAACTCTGTGAGTTGAACACACCCATTACAAAGTAGTTTCTGAGAATGATTCTGTGTAGTTTTGAAACGGGGTTATTTCAATTTCTAAGATTGGCCTCAAATCGCAGGAAATCTCCACTTGCAATTTCCACAAAAAGAGTGTTTCAAAACTGATCTTTCTAAAGGAAGGTTTAACTCTGTGAGTTGAACACACACCACACAAAGAAGTTACTGAGAATTCTTCTTTCTTGCAGTATATGAAGAAATCCCGTTTCCAACGAAGGCCACAAAGAGGTCTAAATATCCACTTGCAGACTTAACAAACAGAGTGTTTCCAAACTGCTCTATGAAAAGAAAGGTTAAACTCTGTGAGTTGAACACATCCAGTACAAAGTAGTTTCTGAGAATGATTCTGTCTAGTTTTTAAACGAGGATATTGCCATTTCTAAGATTGGCCTCAAATCTCTTGAAATCTCCACTTGCAAATTCCACAAAAAGAGTGTTTCAAAACTGCTCTGTCTAAAGGAACGTTCAGCTCTGTGAGTTGAATACAAACAATGCAAAGAAGTTACTGAGAATTCTTCTGTCTAGCATTCTATGAAGAAATCCCGTTTCCAACGAAGGCCTCAACCAGGTCTAAATATCCACTTGCAGACTTAACAAACAGAGTGTTTTCAAACTGCTCTATGAAAAGAAAGGTTAAACTCTGTGAGTTGAACACACCCATTACAAAGTAGTTTCTGAGAATGATTCTGTGTAGTTTTGAAACGGGGTTATTTCAATTTCTAAGATTGGCCTCAAATCGCAGGAAATCTCCACTTGCAATTACCACAAAAAGAGTGTTTCAAAACTGATCTTTCTAAAGGAAGGTTTAACTCTGTGAGTTGAACACACACCACACAAAGAAGTTACTGAGAATTCTTCTTTCTTGCAGTATATGAAGAAATCCCGTTTCCAACGAAGGCCACAAAGAGGTCTAAATATCCACTTGCAGACTTAACAAACAGAGTGTTTCCAAACTGCTCTATGAAAAGAAAGGTTAAACTCTGTGAGTTGAACACATCCAGTACAAAGTAGTTTCTGAGAATGATTCTGTCTAGTTTTTAAACGAGGATATTGCCATTTCTAAGATTGGCCTCAAATCTCTTGAAATCTCCACTTGCAAATTCCACAAAAAGAGTGTTTCAAAACTGCTCTGTCTAAAGGAACGTTCAGCTCTGTGAGTTGAATACAAGCAATGCAAAGGAGTTACTGAGAATTCTTCTGTCTAGCATTTTATGAAGAAATCCCGTTCCCAAAGAAGGCTTCAACCAGGTCTAAATATCCACTTGCAGACTTAACAAACAGAGTGTTTTCAAACTGCTCTGTGAAAAGGATGGTTAAACTCTGTGAGTTGAACACACCCATTACAAAGTAGTTTTTGAGAATGATTCTGTGTAGCTTTGAAACGGGGTTCTTTCAATTTCTACGATTGGCCTCAAATGGCAGGAAATCTCCACTTGCAATTTCCACAAAAAGAGTGTTTCAAAACTGATCTTTCTAAAGGAAGGTTTAACTCTGTGAGTTGAACACACACCACACAAAGAAGTTACTGAGAATTCTTCTTTCTTGCAGTATATGAAGAAATCCCGTTTCCAACGAAGGCCACAAAGAGGTCTAAATATCCACTTGCAGACTTAAGAAACAGAGTGTTTCCAAACTGCTCTATGAAAAGAAAGGTTAAACTCTGTGAGTTGAACACATCCAGTACAAAGTAGTTTCTGAGAATGATTCTGTCTAGTTTTTAAACGAGGATATTGCCATTTCTAAGATTGGCCTCAAATCTCTTGAAATCTCCACTTGCAAATTCCACAAAAAGATTGTTTCAACCTGCTCTGTCTAAAGGAACGTTCAGCTCTGTGAGTTGAATACAAACAACGCCAAGAAGTTACTGAGAATTCTTCTGTCTAGCATTCTATGAAGAAATCCCGTTTCCAACGAAGGCCTCAACCAGGTCTAAATATCCACTTGCAGACTTAACAAACAGAGTGTTTTCAAACTGCTCTATGAAAAGAAAGGTTAAACTCTGTGAGTTGAACACACCCATTACAAAGTAGTTTCTGAGAATGATTCTGTGTAGTTTTGAAACGGGGTTATTTCAATTTCTAAGATTGGCCTCAAATCGCAGGAAATCTCCACTTGCAATTTCCACAAAAAGAGTGTTTCAAAACTGATCTTTCTAAAGGAAGGTTTAACTCTGTGAGTTGAACACACACCACACAAAGAAGTTACTGAGAAGTCTCCTTTCTTGCAGTATACGAAGAAATCCCGTTTCCAACGAAGGCCACAAAGAGGTCTAAATATCCACTTGCAGACTTAACAAACAGAGTGTTTCCAAACTGCTCTATGAAAAGAAAGGTTAAACTCTGTGAGTTGAACACATCCAGTACAAAGTAGTTTCTGAGAATGATTCTGTCTAGTTTTTAAACGAGGATATTGCCATTTCTAATATTGGCCTCAAATCTCTTGAAATCTCCACTTGCAAATTCCACAAAAAGAGTGTTTCAAAACTGCTCTGTCTAAAGGAACGTTCAGCTCTGTGAGTTGAATACAAACAACGCAAAGAAGTTACTGAGAATTCTTCTGTCTAGCATTCTATGAAGAAATCCCGTTTCCAACGAAGGCCTCAACCAGGTCTAAATATCCACTTGCAGACTTAACAAACAGAGTGTTTTCAAACTGCTCTATGAAAAGAAAGGTTAAACTCTGTGAGTTGAACACACCCATTACAAAGTAGTTTCTGAGAATGATTCTGTGTAGTTTTGAAACGGGGTTATTTCAATTTCTAAGATTGGCCTCAAATCGCAGGAAATCTCCCCTTGCAATTTCCACAAAAAGAGTGTTTCAAAACTGATCTTTCTAAAGGAAGGTTTAACTCTGTGAGTTGAACACACACCACACAAAGAAGTTACAGAGAAGTCTTCTTTCTTGCAGTATATGAAGAAATCCCGTTTCCAACGAAGGCCACAAAGAGGTCTAAATATCCACTTGCAGACTTAACAAACAGAGTGTTTCCAAACTGCTCTATGAAAAGAAAGGTTAAACTCTGTGAGTTGAACACATCCAGTACAAAGTAGTTTCTGAGAATGATTCTGTCTAGTTTTTAAACGAGGATATTGCCATTTCTAAGATTGGCCTCAAATCTCTTGAAATCTCCACTTGCAAATTCCACAAAAAGAGTGTTTCAAAACTGCTCTGTCTAAAGGAACGTTCAGCTCTGTGAGTTGAATACAAACAAGGCAAAGAAGTTACTGAGAATTCTTCTGTCTAGCATTCTATGAAGAAATCCCGTTTCCAACGAAGACCTCAACCAGGTCTAAATATCCACTTGCAGACTTAACAAACAGAGTGTTTTCAAACTGCTCTATGAAAAGAAAGGTTAAACTCTGTGAGTTGAACACACCCATTACAAAGTAGTTTCTGAGAATGATTCTGTGTAGTTTTGAAACGGGGTTATTTCAATTTCTAAGATTGGCCTCAAATCGCAGGAAATCTCCACTTGCAATTACCACAAAAAGAGTGTTTCAAAACTGATCTTTCTAAAGGAAGGTTTAACTCTGTGAGTTGAACACACACCACACAAAGAAGTTACTGAGAATTCTTCTTTCTTGCAGTATATGAAGAAATCCCGTTTCCAACGAAGGCCACAAAGAGGTCTAAATATCCACTTGCAGACTTAACAAACAGAGTGTTTCCAAACTGCTCTATGAAAAGAAAGGTTAAACTCTGTGAGTTGAACACATCCAGTACAAAGTAGTTTCTGAGAATGATTCTGTCTAGTTTTTAAACGAGGATATTGCCATTTCTAAGATTGGCCTCAAATCTCTTGAAATCTCCACTTGCAAATTCCACAAAAAGAGTGTTTCAAAACTGCTCTGTCTAAAGTAACGTTCAGCTCTGTGAGTTGAATACAAACAACGCAAAGAAGTTACTGAGAATTCTTCTTTCTTGCAGTATATGAAGAAATCCCGTTTCCAACGAAGGCCACAAAGAGGTCTAAATATCCACTTGCAGACTTAACAAACAGAGTGTTTTCAAACTGCTCTGTGAAAAGGATGGTTAAACTCTGTGAGTTGAACACACCCATTACAAAGTAGTTTTTGAGAATGATTCTGTGTAGCTTTGAAACGGGGTTCTTTCAATTTCTACGATTGGCCTCAAATGGCAGGAAATCTCCACTTGCAATTTCCACAAAAAGAGTGTTTCAAAACTGATCTTTCTAAAGGAAGGTTTAACTCTGTGAGTTGAACACACACCACACAAAGAAGTTACTGAGAATTCTTCTTTCTTGCAGTATATGAAGAAATCCCGTTTCCAACGAAGGCCACAAAGAGGTCTAAATATCCACTTGCAGACTTAAGAAACAGAGTGTTTCCAAACTGCTCTATGAAAAGAAAGGTTAAACTCTGTGAGTTGAACACATCCAGTACAAAGTAGTTTCTGAGAATGATTCTGTCTAGTTTTTAAACGAGGATATTGCCATTTCTAAGATTGGCCTCAAATCTCTTGAAATCTCCACTTGCAAATTCCACAAAAAGATTGTTTCAACCTGCTCTGTCTAAAGGAACGTTCAGCTCTGTGAGTTGAATACAAACAACGCCAAGAAGTTACTGAGAATTCTTCTGTCTAGCATTCTATGAAGAAATCCCGTTTCCAACGAAGGCCTCAACCAGGTCTAAATATCCACTTGCAGACTTAACAAACAGAGTGTTTTCAAACTGCTCTATGAAAAGAAAGGTTAAACTCTGTGAGTTGAACACACCCATTACAAAGTAGTTTCTGAGAATGATTCTGTGTAGTTTTGAAACGGGGTTATTTCAATTTCTAAGATTGGCCTCAAATCGCAGGAAATCTCCACTTGCAATTTCCACAAAAAGAGTGTTTCAAAACTGATCTTTCTAAAGGAAGGTTTAACTCTGTGAGTTGAACACACACCACACAAAGAAGTTACTGAGAAGTCTCCTTTCTTGCAGTATACGAAGAAATCCCGTTTCCAACGAAGGCCACAAAGAGGTCTAAATATCCACTTGCAGACTTAACAAACAGAGTGTTTCCAAACTGCTCTATGAAAAGAAAGGTTAAACTCTGTGAGTTGAACACATCCAGTACAAAGTAGTTTCTGAGAATGATTCTGTCTAGTTTTTAAACGAGGATATTGCCATTTCTAATATTGGCCTCAAATCTCTTGAAATCTCCACTTGCAAATTCCACAAAAAGAGTGTTTCAAAACTGCTCTGTCTAAAGGAACGTTCAGCTCTGTGAGTTGAATACAAACAACGCAAAGAAGTTACTGAGAATTCTTCTGTCTAGCATTCTATGAAGAAATCCCGTTTCCAACGAAGGCCTCAACCAGGTCTAAATATCCACTTGCAGACTTAACAAACAGAGTGTTTTCAAACTGCTCTATGAAAAGAAAGGTTAAACTCTGTGAGTTGAACACACCCATTACAAAGTAGTTTCTGAGAATGATTCTGTGTAGTTTTGAAACGGGGTTATTTCAATTTCTAAGATTGGCCTCAAATCGCAGGAAATCTCCCCTTGCAATTTCCACAAAAAGAGTGTTTCAAAACTGATCTTTCTAAAGGAAGGTTTAACTCTGTGAGTTGAACACACACCACACAAAGAAGTTACAGAGAAGTCTTCTTTCTTGCAGTATATGAAGAAATCCCGTTTCCAACGAAGGCCACAAAGAGGTCTAAATATCCACTTGCAGACTTAACAAACAGAGTGTTTCCAAACTGCTCTATGAAAAGAAAGGTTAAACTCTGTGAGTTGAACACATCCAGTACAAAGTAGTTTCTGAGAATGATTCTGTCTAGTTTTTAAACGAGGATATTGCCATTTCTAAGATTGGCCTCAAATCTCTTGAAATCTCCACTTGCAAATTCCACAAAAAGAGTGTTTCAAAACTGCTCTGTCTAAAGGAACGTTCAGCTCTGTGAGTTGAATACAAACAAGGCAAAGAAGTTACTGAGAATTCTTCTGTCTAGCATTCTATGAAGAAATCCCGTTTCCAACGAAGACCTCAACCAGGTCTAAATATCCACTTGCAGACTTAACAAACAGAGTGTTTTCAAACTGCTCTATGAAAAGAAAGGTTAAACTCTGTGAGTTGAACACACCCATTACAAAGTAGTTTCTGAGAATGATTCTGTGTAGTTTTGAAACGGGGTTATTTCAATTTCTAAGATTGGCCTCAAATCGCAGGAAATCTCCACTTGCAATTACCACAAAAAGAGTGTTTCAAAACTGATCTTTCTAAAGGAAGGTTTAACTCTGTGAGTTGAACACACACCACACAAAGAAGTTACTGAGAATTCTTCTTTCTTGCAGTATATGAAGAAATCCCGTTTCCAACGAAGGCCACAAAGAGGTCTAAATATCCACTTGCAGACTTAACAAACAGAGTGTTTCCAAACTGCTCTATGAAAAGAAAGGTTAAACTCTGTGAGTTGAACACATCCAGTACAAAGTAGTTTCTGAGAATGATTCTGTCTAGTTTTTAAACGAGGATATTGCCATTTCTAAGATTGGCCTCAAATCTCTTGAAATCTCCACTTGCAAATTCCACAAAAAGAGTGTTTCAAAACTGCTCTGTCTAAAGGAACGTTCAGCTCTGTGAGTTGAATACAAGCAATGCAAAGGAGTTACTGAGAATTCTTCTGTCTAGCATTTTATGAAGAAATCCCGTTCCCAAAGAAGGCTTCAACCAGGTCTAAATATCCACTTGCAGACTTAACAAACAGAGTGTTTTCAAACTGCTCTGTGAAAAGGATGGTTAAACTCTGTGAGTTGAACACACCCATTACAAAGTAGTTTTTGAGAATGATTCTGTGTAGCTTTGAAACGGGGTTCTTTCAATTTCTACGATTGGCCTCAAATGGCAGGAAATCTCCACTTGCAATTTCCACAAAAAGAGTGTTTCAAAACTGATCTTTCTAAAGGAAGGTTTAACTCTGTGAGTTGAACACACACCACACAAAGAAGTTACTGAGAATTCTTCTTTCTTGCAGTATATGAAGAAATCCCGTTTCCAACGAAGGCCACAAAGAGGTCTAAATATCCACTTGCAGACTTAAGAAACAGAGTGTTTCCAAACTGCTCTATGAAAAGAAAGGTTAAACTCTGTGAGTTGAACACATCCAGTACAAAGTAGTTTCTGAGAATGATTCTGTCTAGTTTTTAAACGAGGATATTGCCATTTCTAAGATTGGCCTCAAATCTCTTGAAATCTCCACTTGCAAATTCCACAAAAAGATTGTTTCAACCTGCTCTGTCTAAAGGAACGTTCAGCTCTGTGAGTTGAATACAAACAACGCCAAGAAGTTACTGAGAATTCTTCTGTCTAGCATTCTATGAAGAAATCCCGTTTCCAACGAAGGCCTCAACCAGGTCTAAATATCCACTTGCAGACTTAACAAACAGAGTGTTTTCAAACTGCTCTATGAAAAGAAAGGTTAAACTCTGTGAGTTGAACACACCCATTACAAAGTAGTTTCTGAGAATGATTCTGTGTAGTTTTGAAACGGGGTTATTTCAATTTCTAAGATTGGCCTCAAATCGCAGGAAATCTCCACTTGCAATTTCCACAAAAAGAGTGTTTCAAAACTGATCTTTCTAAAGGAAGGTTTAACTCTGTGAGTTGAACACACACCACACAAAGAAGTTACTGAGAATTCTTCTTTCTTGCAGTATATGAAGAAATCCCGTTTCCAACGAAGGCCACAAAGAGGTCTAAATATCCACTTGCAGACATAAGAAACAGAGTGTTTCCAAACTGCTCTATGAAAAGAAAGGTTAAACTCTGTGAGTTGAACACACCCATTACAAAGTAGTTTCTGAGAATGATTCTGTGTAGTTTTGAAACGGGGTTCTTTCAATTTCTAAGATTGGCCTCAAATCGCAGGAAATCTCCACTTGCAATTTCCACAAAAAGAGTGTTTCAAAACTGATCTTTCTAAAGGAAGGTTTAACTCTGTGAGTTGAACACACACCACACAAAGAAGTTACTGGGAATTCTTCTTTCTTGCAGTATATGAAGAAATCCCATTTCCAACGAAGGCCACAAACAGGTCTAAATATCCACTTGCAGACTTAAGAAACAGAGTGTTTCCAAACTGCTCTATGAAAAGAAAGGTTAAACTCTGTGAGTTGAACACATCCAGTACAAGGTAGTTTCTGAGAATGATTCTGTCTAGTTTTTAAACGAGGATATTGCCATTTCTAAGATTGGCCTCAAATCTCTTGAAATCTCCACTTGCAAATTCCACAAAAAGAGTGTTTCAAAACTGCTCTGTCTAAAGGAACGTTCAGCTCTGTGAGTTGAATACAAACAACGCAAAGAAGTTACTGAGAATTCTTCTGTCTAGCATTCTATGAAGAAATCCCGTTTCCAACGAAGGCCTCAACCAGGTCTAAATATCCACTTGCAGACTTAACAAACAGAGTGTTTTCAAACTGCTCTATGAAAAGAAAGGTTAAACTCTGTGAGTTGAACACACCCATTACAAAGTAGTTTCTGAGAATGATTCTGTGTAGTTTTGAAACGGGGTTCTTTCAATTTCTAAGATTGGCCTCAAATCGCAGGAAATCTCCACTTGCAATTTCCACAAAAAGAGTGTTTCAAAACTGATCTTTCTAAAGGAAGGTTTAACTCTGTGAGTTGAACACACACCACAAAAAGAAGTTGCTGAGAATTCTTCTTTCTTGCAGTATATGAAGAAATCCCGTTTCCAATGAAGGCCACAAAGAGGTCTAAATATCCACTTGCAGACTTAACAAACAGAGCGTTTCCAAACTGCTCTATGAAAAGAAAGGTTAAACTCTGTGAGTTGAACACATCCAGTACAAAGTAGTTTCTGAGAATGATTCTGTCTAGTTTTTAAACGAGGATATTGCCATTTCTAAGATTGGCCTCAAATCTCTTGAAATCTCCACTTGCAAATTCCACAAAAAGAGTGTTTCAAAACTGCTCTGTCTAAAGGAACGTTCAGCTCTGTGAGTTTAATACAAACAACGCAAAGAAGTTACTGAGAATTCTTCTGTCTAGCATTCTATGAAGAAATCCCGTTTCCAACGAAGGCCTCAACCAGGTCTAAATATCCACTTGCAGACTTAACAAACAGAGTGTTTTCAAACTGCTCTATGAAAAGGAAGGTTAAACTCTGTGAGTTGAACACACCCATTACAAAGTAGTTTCTGAGAATGATTCTGTGTAGTTTTGAAACGGGGTTATTTCAATTTCTAAGATTGGCCTCAAATCGCAGGAAATCTCCACTTGCAATTACCACAAAAAGAGTGTTTCAAAACTGATCTTTCTAAAGGAAGGTTTAACTCTGTGAGTTGAACACACACCACACAAAGAAGTTACTGAGAATTCTTCTTTCTTGCAGTATATGAAGAAATCCCGTTTCCAACGAAGGCCACAAAGAGGTCTAAATATCCACTTGCAGACTTAACAAACAGAGTGTTTCCAAACTGCTCTATGAAAAGAAAGGTTAAACTCTGTGAGTTGAACACATCCAGTACAAAGTAGTTTCTGAGAATGATTCTGTCTAGTTTTTAAACGAGGATATTGCCATTTCTAAGATTGGCCTCAAATCTCTTGAAATCTCCACTTGCAAATTCCACAAAAAGAGTGTTTCAAAACTGCTCTGTCTAAAGGAACGTTCAGCTCTGTGAGTTGAATACAAGCAATGCAAAGGAGTTACTGAGAATTCTTCTGTCTAGCATTTTATGAAGAAATCCCGTTCCCAAAGAAGGCTTCAACCAGGTCTAAATATCCACTTGCAGACTTAACAAACAGAGTGTTTTCAAACTGCTCTGTGAAAAGGATGGTTAAACTCTGTGAGTTGAACACACCCATTACAAAGTAGTTTTTGAGAATGATTCTGTGTAGCTTTGAAACGGGGTTCTTTCAATTTCTACGATTGGCCTCAAATGGCAGGAAATCTCCACTTGCAATTTCCACAAAAAGAGTGTTTCAAAACTGATCTTTCTAAAGGAAGGTTTAACTCTGTGAGTTGAACACACACCACACAAAGAAGTTACTGAGAATTCTTCTTTCTTGCAGTATATGAAGAAATCCCGTTTCCAACGAAGGCCACAAAGAGGTCTAAATATCCACTTGCAGACTTAAGAAACAGAGTGTTTCCAAACTGCTCTATGAAAAGAAAGGTTAAACTCTGTGAGTTGAACACATCCAGTACAAAGTAGTTTCTGAGAATGATTCTGTCTAGTTTTTAAACGAGGATATTGCCATTTCTAAGATTGGCCTCAAATCTCTTGAAATCTCCACTTGCAAATTCCACAAAAAGATTGTTTCAACCTGCTCTGTCTAAAGGAACGTTCAGCTCTGTGAGTTGAATACAAACAACGCCAAGAAGTTACTGAGAATTCTTCTGTCTAGCATTCTATGAAGAAATCCCGTTTCCAACGAAGGCCTCAACCAGGTCTAAATATCCACTTGCAGACTTAACAAACAGAGTGTTTTCAAACTGCTCTATGAAAAGAAAGGTTAAACTCTGTGAGTTGAACACACCCATTACAAAGTAGTTTCTGAGAATGATTCTGTGTAGTTTTGAAACGGGGTTATTTCAATTTCTAAGATTGGCCTCAAATCGCAGGAAATCTCCACTTGCAATTTCCACAAAAAGAGTGTTTCAAAACTGATCTTTCTAAAGGAAGGTTTAACTCTGTGAGTTGAACACACACCACACAAAGAAGTTACTGAGAATTCTTCTTTCTTGCAGTATATGAAGAAATCCCGTTTCCAACGAAGGCCACAAAGAGGTCTAAATATCCACTTGCAGACATAAGAAACAGAGTGTTTCCAAACTGCTCTATGAAAAGAAAGGTTAAACTCTGTGAGTTGAACACACCCATTACAAAGTAGTTTCTGAGAATGATTCTGTGTAGTTTTGAAACGGGGTTCTTTCAATTTCTAAGATTGGCCTCAAATCGCAGGAAATCTCCACTTGCAATTTCCACAAAAAGAGTGTTTCAAAACTGATCTTTCTAAAGGAAGGTTTAACTCTGTGAGTTGAACACACACCACACAAAGAAGTTACTGAGAATTCTTCTTTCTTGCAGTATATGAAGAAATCCCATTTCCAACGAAGGCCACAAACAGGTCTAAATATCCACTTGCAGACTTAAGAAACAGAGTGTTTCCAAACTGCTCTATGAAAAGAAAGGTTAAACTCTGTGAGTTGAACACATCCAGTACAAGGTAGTTTCTGAGAATGATTCTGTCTAGTTTTTAAACGAGGATATTGCCATTTCTAAGATTGGCCTCAAATCTCTTGAAATCTCCACTTGCAAATTCCACAAAAAGAGTGTTTCAAAACTGCTCTGTCTAAAGGAACGTTCAGCTCTGTGAGTTGAATACAAACAACGCAAAGAAGTTACTGAGAATTCTTCTGTCTAGCATTCTATGAAGAAATCCCGTTTCCAACGAAGGCCTCAACCAGGTCTAAATATCCACTTGCAGACTTAACAAACAGAGTGTTTTCAAACTGCTCTATGAAAAGAAAGGTTAAACTCTGTGAGTTGAACACACCCATTACAAAGTAGTTTCTGAGAATGATTCTGTGTAGTTTTGAAACGGGGTTCTTTCAATTTCTAAGATTGGCCTCAAATCGCAGGAAATCTCCACTTGCAATTTCCACAAAAAGAGTGTTTCAAAACTGATCTTTCTAAAGGAAGGTTTAACTCTGTGAGTTGAACACACACCACAAAAAGAAGTTGCTGAGAATTCTTCTTTCTTGCAGTATATGAAGAAATCCCGTTTCCAACGAAGGCCACAAAGAGGTCTAAATATCCACTTGCAGACTTAACAAACAGAGCGTTTCCAAACTGCTCTATGAAAAGAAAGGTTAAACTCTGTGAGTTGAACACATCCAGTACAAAGTAGTTTCTGAGAATGATTCTGTCTAGTTTTTAAACGAGGATATTGCCATTTCTAAGATTGGCCTCAAATCTCTTGAAATCTCCACTTGCAAATTCCACAAAAAGAGTGTTTCAAAACTGCTCTGTCTAAAGGAACGTTCAGCTCTGTGAGTTTAATACAAACAACGCAAAGGAGTTACTGAGAATTCTTCTGTCTAGCATTCTATGAAGAAATCCCGTTTCCAACGAAGGCCTCAACCAGGTCTAAATATCCACTTGCAGACTTAACAAACAGAGTGTTTTCAAACTGCTCTATGAAAAGGAAGGTTAAACTCTGTGAGTTGAACACACCCATTACAAAGTAGTTTCTGAGAATGATTCTGTGTAGTTTTGAAACGGGGTTATTTCAATTTCTAAGATTGGCCTCAAATCGCAGGAAATCTCCACTTGCAATTTCCACAAAAAGAGTGTTTCAAAACTGATCTTTCTAAAGGAAGGTTTAACTCTGTGAGTTGAACACACACCACACAAAGAAGTTACTGAGAATTCTTCTTTCTTGCAGTATATGAAGAAATCCCGTTTCCAACGAAGGCCACAAAGAGGTCTAAATATCCACTTGCAGACTTAACAAACAGAGTGTTTCCAAACTGCTCTATGAAAAGAAAGGTTAAACTCTGTGAGTTGAACACATCCAGTACAAAGTAGTTTCTGAGAATGATTCTGTCTAGTTTTTAAACGAGGATATTGCCATTTCTAAGATTGGCCTCAAATCTCTTGAAATCTCCACTTGCAAATTCCACAAAAAGAGTGTTTCAAAACTGCTCTGTCTAAAGGAACGTTCAGCTCTGTGAGTTGAATACAAACAATGCAAAGAAGTTACTGAGAATTCTTCTGTCTAGCATTCTATGAAGAAATCCCGTTTCCAACGAAGGCCTCAACCAGGTCTAAATATCCACTTGCAGACTTAACAAACAGAGTGTTTTCAAACTGCTCTATGAAAAGAAAGGTTAAACTCTGTGAGTTGAACACACCCATTACAAAGTAGTTTCTGAGAATGATTCTGTGTAGTTTTGAAACGGGGTTCTTTCAATTTCTAAGATTGGCCTCAAATCGCAGGAAATCTCCAATTGCAATTTCCACAAAAAGAGTGTTTCAAAACTGATCTTTCTAAAGGAAGGTTTAACTCTGTGAGTTGAACACACACCACAAAAAGAAGTTGCTGAGAATTCTTCTTTCTTGCAGTATATGAAGAAATCCCGTTTCCAACGAAGGCCACAAACAGGTCAAAATATCCACTTGCAGACTTAACAAACAGAGTGTTTCCAAACTGCTCTATGAAAAGAAAGGTTAAACTCTGTGAGTTGAACACATCCAGTACAAAGTAGTTTCTGAGAATGATTCTGTCTAGTTTTTAAACGAGGATATTGCCATTTCTAAGATTGGCCTCAAATCTCTTGAAATCTCCACTTGCAAATTCCACAAAAAGAGTGTTTCAAAACTGCTCTGTCTAAAGGAACGTTCAGCTCTGTGAGTTGAATACAAACAACGCAAAGAAGTTACTGAGAATTCTTCTGTCTAGCATTCTATGAAGAAATCCCGTTTCCAACAAAGGCCTCAACCAGGTCTAAATATCCACTTGCAGACTTAACAAACAGAGTGTTTTCAAACTGCTCTATGAAAAGGAAGGTTAAACTCTGTGAGTTGAAGACACCCATTACAAAGTAGTTTCTGAGAATGATTCTGTGTAGTTTTGAAACGGGGTTCTTTCAATTTCTAAGATTGGCCTCAAATCGCAGGAAATCTCCACTTGCAATTTCCACAAAAAGAGTGTTTCAAAACTGATCTTTCTAAAGGAAGGTTTAACTCTGTGAGTTGAACACACACCACAAAAAGAAGTTGCTGAGAATTCTTCTTTCTTGCAGTATATGAAGAAATCCCGTTTCCAACGAAGGCCACAAGGAGGTCTAAATATCCACTTGCAGACTTAACAAACAGAGTGTTTCCAAACTGCTCTATGAAAAGAAAGGTTAAACTCTGTGAGTTGAACACATCCAGTACAAAGTAGTTTCTGAGAATGATTCTGTCTAGTTTTTAAACGAGGATATTGCCATTTCTAAGATTGGCCTCAAATCTCTTGAAATCTCCACTTGCAAATTCCACAAAAAGAGTGTTTCAAAACTGCTCTGTCTAAAGGAACGTTCAGCTCTGTGAGTTGAATACAAACAACGCAAAGAAGTTACTGAGAATTCTTCTGTCTAGCATTCTATGAAGAAATCCCGTTTCCAACGAAGGCCTCAACCAGGTCTAAATATCCACTTGCAGACTTAACAAACAGAGTGTTTTCAAACTGCTCTATGAAAAGAAAGGTTAAACTCTGTGAGTTGAACACACCCATTACAAAGTAGTTTCTGAGAATGATTCTGTGTAGTTTTGAAACGGGGTTATTTCAATTTCTAAGATTGGCCTCAAATCGCAGGAAATCTCCACTTGCAATTTCCACAAAAAGAGTGTTTCAAAACTGATCTTTCTAAAGGAAGGTTTAACTCTGTGAGTTGAACACACACCACACAAAGAAGTTACTGAGAATTCTTCTTTCTTGCAGTATATGAAGAAATCCCGTTTCCAACGAAGGCCACAAAGAGGTCTAAATATCCACTTGCAGACTTAACAAACAGAGTGTTTCCAAACTGCTCTATGAAAAGAAAGGTTAAAGTCTGTGAGTTGAACGCATCCAGTACAAAGTAGTTTCTGAGAATGATTCTGTCTAGTTTTAAAACGAGGATATTGCCATTTCTAAGATTGGCCTCAAATCTCTTGAAATCTCCACTTGCAAATTCCACAAAAAGAGTGTTTCAAACTGCTCTGTCTAAAGGAACGTTCAGCTCTGTGAGTTGAATACAAACAACGCAAAGAAGTTACTGAGAATTCTTCTGTCTAGCATTCTATGAAGAAATCCCGTTTCCATCGAAGGCCTCAACCAGGTCTAAATATCCACTTGCAGACTTAACAAACAGAGTGTTTTCAAACTGCTCTATGAAAAGAAAGGTTAAACTCTGTGAGTTGAACACACCCATTACAAAGTAGTTTCTGAGAATGATTCTGTGTAGTTTTGAAACGGGGTTATTTCAATTTCTAAGATTGGCCTCAAATCGCAGGAAATCTCCACTTGCAATTACCACAAAAAGAGTGTTTCAAAACTGATCTTTCTAAAGGAAGGTTTAACTCTGTGAGTTGAACACACACCACACAAAGAAGTTACTGAGAATTCTTCTTTCTTGCAGTATATGAAGAAATCCCGTTTCCAACGAAGGCCACAAAGAGGTCTAAATATCCACTTGCAGACTTAACAAACAGAGTGTTTCCAAACTGCTCTATGAAAAGAAAGGTTAAACTCTGTGAGTTGAACACATCCAGTACAAAGTAGTTTCTGAGAATGATTCTGTCTAGTTTTTAAACGAGGATATTGCCATTTCTAAGATTGGCCTCAAATCTCTTGAAATCTCCACTTGCAAATTCCACAAAAAGAGTGTTTCAAAACTGCTCTGTCTAAAGGAACGTTCAGCTCTGTGAGTTGAATACAAGCAATGCAAAGGAGTTACTGAGAATTCTTCTGTCTAGCATTTTATGAAGAAATCCCGTTCCCAAAGAAGGCTTCAACCAGGTCTAAATATCCACTTGCAGACTTAACAAACAGAGTGTTTTCAAACTGCTCTGTGAAAAGGATGGTTAAACTCTGTGAGTTGAACACACCCATTACAAAGTAGTTTTTGAGAATGATTCTGTGTAGCTTTGAAACGGGGTTCTTTCAATTTCTACGATTGGCCTCAAATGGCAGGAAATCTCCACTTGCAATTTCCACAAAAAGAGTGTTTCAAAACTGATCTTTGTAAAGGAAGGTTTAACTCTGTGAGTTGAACACACACCACACAAAGAAGTTACTGAGAATTCTTCTTTCTTGCAGTATATGAAGAAATCCCGTTTCCAACGAAGGCCACAAAGAGGTCTAAATATCCACTTGCAGACTTAACAAACAGAGTGTTTCCAAACTGCTCTATGAAAAGAAAGGTTAAACTCTGTGAGTTGAACACATCCAGTACAAAGTAGTTTCTGAGAATGATTCTGTCTAGTTTTTAAACGAGGATATTGCCATTTCTAAGATTGGCCTCAAATCTCTTGAAATCTCCACTTGCAAATTCCACAAAAAGATTGTTTCAACCTGCTCTGTCTAAAGGAACGTTCAGCTCTGTGAGTTGAATACAAACAACGCCAAGAAGTTACTGAGAATTCTTCTGTCTAGCATTCTATGAAGAAATCCCGTTTCCAACGAAGGCCTCAACCAGGTCTAAATATCCACTTGCAGACTTAACAAACAGAGTGTTTTCAAACTGCTCTATGAAAAGAAAGGTTAAACTCTGTGAGTTGAACACACCCATTACAAAGTAGTTTCTGAGAATGATTCTGTGTAGTTTTGAAACGGGGTTATTTCAATTTCTAAGATTGGCCTCAAATCGCAGGAAATCTCCACTTGCAATTTCCACAAAAAGAGTGTTTCAAAACTGATCTTTCTAAAGGAAGGTTTAACTCTGTGAGTTGAACACACACCACACAAAGAAGTTACTGAGAATTCTTCTTTCTTGCAGTATATGAAGAAATCCCGTTTCCAACGAAGGCCACAAAGAGGTCTAAATATCCACTTGCAGACATAAGAAACAGAGTGTTTCCAAACTGCTCTATGAAAAGAAAGGTTAAACTCTGTGAGTTGAACACACCCATTACAAAGTAGTTTCTGAGAATGATTCTGTGTAGTTTTGAAACGGGGTTCTTTCAATTTCTAAGATTGGCCTCAAATCGCAGGAAATCTCCACTTGCAATTTCCACAAAAAGAGTGTTTCAAAACTGATCTTTCTAAAGGAAGGTTTAACTCTGTGAGTTGAACACACACCACACAAAGAAGTTACTGAGAATTCTTCTTTCTTGCAGTATATGAAGAAATCCCATTTCCAACGAAGGCCACAAACAGGTCTAAATATCCACTTGCAGACTTAAGAAACAGAGTGTTTCCAAACTGCTCTATGAAAAGAAAGGTTAAACTCTGTGAGTTGAACACATCCAGTACAAGGTAGTTTCTGAGAATGATTCTGTCTAGTTTTTAAACGAGGATATTGCCATTTCTAAGATTGGCCTCAAATCTCTTGAAATCTCCACTTGCAAATTCCACAAAAAGAGTGTTTCAAAACTGCTCTGTCTAAAGGAACGTTCAGCTCTGTGAGTTGAATACAAACAACGCAAAGAAGTTACTGAGAATTCTTCTGTCTAGCATTCTATGAAGAAATCCCGTTTCCAACGAAGGCCTCAACCAGGTCTAAATATCCACTTGCAGACTTAACAAACAGAGTGTTTTCAAACTGCTCTATGAAAAGAAAGGTTAAACTCTGTGAGTTGAACACACCCATTACAAAGTAGTTTCTGAGAATGATTCTGTGTAGTTTTGAAACGGGGTTCTTTCAATTTCTAAGATTGGCCTCAAATCGCAGGAAATCTCCACTTGCAATTTCCACAAAAAGAGTGTTTCAAAACTGATCTTTCTAAAGGAAGGTTTAACTCTGTGAGTTGAACACACACCACAAAAAGAAGTTGCTGAGAATTCTTCTTTCTTGCAGTATATGAAGAAATCCCGTTTCCAACGAAGGCCACAAAGAGGTCTAAATATCCACTTGCAGACTTAACAAACAGAGCGTTTCCAAACTGCTCTATGAAAAGAAAGGTTAAACTCTGTGAGTTGAACACATCCAGTACAAAGTAGTTTCTGAGAATGATTCTGTCTAGTTTTTAAACGAGGATATTGCCATTTCTAAGATTGGCCTCAAATCTCTTGAAATCTCCACTTGCAAATTCCACAAAAAGAGTGTTTCAAAACTGCTCTGTCTAAAGGAACGTTCAGCTCTGTGAGTTTAATACAAACAACGCAAAGAAGTTACTGAGAATTCTTCTGTCTAGCATTCTATGAAGAAATCCCGTTTCCAACGAAGGCCTCAACCAGGTCTAAATATCCACTTGCAGACTTAACAAACAGAGTGTTTTCAAACTGCTCTATGAAAAGGAAGGTTAAACTCTGTGAGTTGAACACACCCATTACAAAGTAGTTTCTGAGAATGATTCTGTGTAGTTTTGAAACGGGGTTATTTCAATTTCCAAGATTGGCCTCAAATCGCAGGAAATCTCCACTTGCAATTTCCACAAAAAGAGTGTTTCAAAACTGATCTTTCTAAAGGAAGGTTTAACTCTGTGAGTTGAACACACACCACACAAAGAAGTTACTGAGAATTCTTCTTTCTTGCAGTATATGAAGAAATCCCGTTTCCAACGAAGGCCACAAAGAGGTCTAAATATCCACTTGCAGACTTAACAAACAGAGTGTTTCCAAACTGCTCTATGAAAAGAAAGGTTAAACTCTGTGAGTTGAACACATCCAGTACAAAGTAGTTTCTGAGAATGATTCTGTCTAGTTTTTAAACGAGGATATTGCCATTTCTAAGATTGGCCTCAAATCTCTTGAAATCTCCACTTGCAAATTCCACAAAAAGAGTGTTTCAAAACTGCTCTGTCTAAAGGAACGTTCAGCTCTGTGAGTTGAATACAAACAATGCAAAGAAGTTACTGAGAATTCTTCTGTCTAGCATTCTATGAAGAAATCCCGTTTCCAACGAAGGCCTCAACCAGGTCTAAATATCCACTTGCAGACTTAACAAACAGAGTGTTTTCAAACTGCTCTATGAAAAGAAAGGTTAAACTCTGTGAGTTGAACACACCCATTACAAAGTAGTTTCTGAGAATGATTCTGTGTAGTTTTGAAACGGGGTTCTTTCAATTTCTAAGATTGGCCTCAAATCGCAGGAAATCTCCACTTGCAATTTCCACAAAAATAGTGTTTCAAAACTGATCTTTCTAAAGGAAGGTTTAACTCTGTGAGTTGAACACACACCACAAAAAGAAGTTGCTGAGAATTCTTCTTTCTTGCAGTATATGAAGAAATCCCGTTTCCAACGAAGGCCACAAACAGGTCAAAATATCCACTTGCAGACTTAACAAACAGAGTGTTTCCAAACTGCTCTATGAAAAGAAAGGTTAAACTCTGTGAGTTGAACACATCCAGTACAAAGTAGTTTCTGAGAATGATTCTGTCTAGTTTTTAAACGAGGATATTGCCATTTCTAAGATTGCCCTCAAATCTCTTGAAATCTCCACTTGCAAATTCCACAAAAAGAGTGTTTCAAAACTGCTCTGTCTAAAGGAACGTTCAGCTCTGTGAGTTGAATAGAAACAATGCAAAGAATTACTGAGAATTCTTCTGTCTAGCATTTTATGAAGAAATCCCGTTTCCAACGAAGGCCTCAACCAGGTCTAAATATCCACTTGCAGACTTAACAAACAGAGTGTTTTCAAACTGCTCTATGAAAAGGAAGGTTAAACCCTGTGAGTTGAAGACACCCATTACAAAGTAGTTTCTGAGAATGATTCTGTGTAGTTTTGAAACGGGGTTCTTTCAATTTCTAAGATTGGCCTCAAATCGCAGGAAATCTCCACTTGCAATTTCCACAAAAAGAGTGTTTCAAAACTGATCTTTCTAAAGGAAGGTTTAACTCTGTGAGTTGAACACACACCACACAAAGAAGTTACTGAGAATTCTTCTTTCTTGCAGTATATGAAGAAATCCCGTTTCCAACGAAGGCCACAAAGAGGTCTAAATATCCACTTGCAGACTTAACAAACAGAGTGTTTCCAAACTGCCCTATGAAAAGAAAGGTTAAACTCTGTGAGTTGAACACCTCCAGTACAAAGTAGTTTCTGAGAATGATTCTGTCTAGTTTTTAAACGAGGATATTGCCATTTCTAAGATTGGCCTCAAATCTCTTGAAATCTCCACTTGCAAATTCCACAAAAAGAGTGTTTCAAAACTGCTCTGTCTAAAGGAACGTTCAGCTCTGTGAGTTGAATACAAACAACGCAAAGAAGTTACTGAGAATTCTTCTGTCTAGCATTCTATGAAGAAATCCCGTTTCCAACGAAGGCCTCAACCAGGTCTAAATATCCACTTGCAGACTTAACAAACAGAGTGTTTTCAAACTGCTCTATGAAAAGGAAGGTTAAACTCTGTGAGTTGAAGACACCCATTACAAAGTAGTTTCTGAGAATGATTCTGTGTAGTTTTGAAACGGGGTTCTTTCAATTTCTAAGATTGGCCTCAAATCGCAGGAAATCTCCACTTGCAATTTCCACAAAAAGAGTGTTTCAAAACTGATCTTTCTAAAGGAAGGTTTAACTCTGTGAGTTGAACACACACCACAAAAAGAAGTTGCTGAGAATTCTTCTTTCTTGCAGTATATGAAGAAATCCCGTTTCCAACGAAGGCCACAAGGAGGTCTAAATATCCACTTGCAGACTTAACAAACAGAGTGTTTCCAAACTGCTCTATGAAAAGAAAGGTTAAACTCTGTGAGTTGAACACATCCAGTACAAAGTAGTTTCTGAGAATGATTCTGTCTAGTTTTTAAACGAGGATATTGCCATTTCTAAGATTGGCCTCAAATCTCTTGAAATCTCCACTTGCAAATTCCACAAAAAGAGTGTTTCAAAACTGATCTTTCTAAAGGAAGGTTTAACTCTGTGAGTTGAACACACACCACACAAAGAAGTTACTGAGAATTCTTCTTTCTTGCAGTATATGAAGAAATCCCGTTTCCAACGAAGGCCACAAAGAGGTCTAAATATCCACTTGCAGACATAAGAAACAGAGTGTTTCCAAACTGCTCTATGAAAAGAAAGGTTAAACTCTGTGAGTTGAACACACCCATTACAAAGTAGTTTCTGAGAATGATTCTGTGTAGTTTTGAAACGGGGTTCTTTCAATTTCTAAGATTGGCCTCAAATCGCAGGAAATCTCCACTTGCAATTTCCACAAAAAGAGTGTTTCAAAACTGATCTTTCTAAAGGAAGGTTTAACTCTGTGAGTTGAACACACACCACACAAAGAAGTTACTGAGAATTCTTCTTTCTTGCAGTATATGAAGAAATCCCATTTCCAACGAAGGCCACAAACAGGTCTAAATATCCACTTGCAGACTTAAGAAACAGAGTGTTTCCAAACTGCTCTATGAAAAGAAAGGTTAAACTCTGTGAGTTGAACACATCCAGTACAAGGTAGTTTCTGAGAATGATTCTGTCTAGTTTTTAAACGAGGATATTGCCATTTCTAAGATTGGCCTCAAATCTCTTGAAATCTCCACTTGCAAATTCCACAAAAAGAGTGTTTCAAAACTGCTCTGTCTAAAGGAACGTTCAGCTCTGTGAGTTGAATACAAACAACGCAAAGAAGTTACTGAGAATTCTTCTGTCTAGCATTCTATGAAGAAATCCCGTTTCCAACGAAGGCCTCAACCAGGTCTAAATATCCACTTGCAGACTTAACAAACAGAGTGTTTTCAAACTGCTCTATGAAAAGAAAGGTTAAACTCTGTGAGTTGAACACACCCATTACAAAGTAGTTTCTGAGAATGATTCTGTGTAGTTTTGAAACGGGGTTCTTTCAATTTCTAAGATTGGCCTCAAATCGCAGGAAATCTCCACTTGCAATTTCCACAAAAAGAGTGTTTCAAAACTGATCTTTCTAAAGGAAGGTTTAACTCTGTGAGTTGAACACACACCACAAAAAGAAGTTGCTGAGAATTCTTCTTTCTTGCAGTATATGAAGAAATCCCGTTTCCAACGAAGGCCACAAAGAGGTCTAAATATCCACTTGCAGACTTAACAAACAGAGCGTTTCCAAACTGCTCTATGAAAAGAAAGGTTAAACTCTGTGAGTTGAACACATCCAGTACAAAGTAGTTTCTGAGAATGATTCTGTCTAGTTTTTAAACGAGGATATTGCCATTTCTAAGATTGGCCTCAAATCTCTTGAAATCTCCACTTGCAAATTCCACAAAAAGAGTGTTTCAAAACTGCTCTGTCTAAAGGAACGTTCAGCTCTGTGAGCTGAATACAAACAACGCAAAGAAGTTACTGAGAATTCTTCTGTCTAGCATTCTATGAAGAAATCCCGTTTCCAACGAAGGCCTCAACCCGGTCTAAATATCCACTTGCAGACTTAACAAACAGAGTGTTTTCAAACTGCTCTATGAAAAGGAAGGTTAAACTCTGTGAGTTGAACACACCCATTACAAAGTAGTTTCTGAGAATGATTCTGTGTAGTTTTGAAACGGGGTTATTTCAATTTCTAAGATTGGCCTCAAATCGCAGGAAATCTCCACTTGCAATTACCACAAAAAGAGTGTTTCAAAACTGATCTTTCTAAAGGAAGGTTTAACTCTGTGAGTTGAACACACACCACACAAAGAAGTTACTGAGAATTCTTCTTTCTTGCAGTATATGAAGAAATCCCGTTTCCAACGAAGGCCACAAAGAGGTCTAAATATCCACTTGCAGACTTAACAAACAGAGTGTTTCCAAACTGCTCTATGAAAAGAAAGGTTAAACTCTGTGAGTTGAACACATCCAGTACAAAGTAGTTTCTGAGAATGATTCTGTCTAGTTTTTAAACGAGGATATTGCCATTTCTAAGATTGGCCTCAAATCTCTTGAAATCTCCACTTGCAAATTCCACAAAAAGAGTGTTTCAAAACTGCTCTGTCTAAAGGAACGTTCAGCTCTGTGAGTTGAATACAAACAATGCAAAGAAGTTACTGAGAATTCTTCTGTCTAGCATTCTATGAAGAAATCCCGTTTCCAACGAAGGCCTCAACCAGGTCTAAATATCCACTTGCAGACTTAACAAACAGAGTGTTTTCAAACTGCTCTATGAAAAGAAAGGTTAAACTCTGTGAGTTGAACACACCCATTACAAAGTAGTTTCTGAGAATGATTCTGTGTAGTTTTGAAACGGGGTTCTTTCAATTTCTAAGATTGGCCTCAAATCGCAGGAAATCTCCACTTGCAATTTCCACAAAAATAGTGTTTCAAAACTGATCTTTCTAAAGGAAGGTTTAACTCTGTGAGTTGAACACACACCACAAAAAGAAGTTGCTGAGAATTATTCTTTCTTGCAGTATATGAAGAAATCCCGTTTCCAACGAAGGCCACAAACAGGTCTAAATATCCACTTGCAGACTTAAGAAACAGAGTGTTTCAAAACTGCTCTATGAAAAGAAAGGTTAAACTCTGTGAGTTGAACACATCCAGTACAAGGTAGTTTCTGAGAATGATTCTGTCTAGTTTTTAAACGAGGATATTGCCATTTCTAAGATTGGCCTTAAATCTCTTGAAATCTCCACTTGCAAATTCCACAAAAAGAGTGTTTCAAAACTGCTCTGTCTATAGGAACGTTCAGCTCTGTGAGTTGAATACAAACAACGCAAAGAAGTTGCTGAGAATTCTTCTGTCTAGCATTTTATGAAGAAATCCCGTTTCCAACGAAGGCCTCAACCAGGTCTAAATATCCACTTGCAGACTTAACAAACAGAGTGTTTTCAAACTGCTCTGTGAAAAGAAAGATTAAACTCTGTGAGTTGAACACACCCATTACAAAGTAGTTTCTGAGAATGAATCTGTGTAGTTTTGAAACGGGGTTATTTCAATTTCTAAGATTGGCCTCAAATCGCAGGAAATCTCCACTTGCAATTTCCACAAAAAGAGTGTTTCAAAACTGATCTTTCTAAAGGAAGGTTTAACTCTGTGAGTTGAACACACACCACACAAAGAAGTTACTGAGAATTCTTCTTTTTTGCAGTATATGAAGAAATCCCGTTTCCAACGAAGGCCACAAACAGGTCTAAATATCCACTTGCAGACTTAACAAACAGAGTGTTTCCAAACTGCTCTATGAAAAGAAAGGTTAAACTCTGTGAGTTGAACACATCCAGTACAAAGTAGTTTCTGAGAATGATTCTGTCTAGTTTTTAAACGAGGATATTGCCATTTCTAAGATTGGCCTCAAATCTCTTGAAATCTCCACTTGCAAATTCCACAAAAAGAGTGTTTCAAATCTGCTCTGTCTAAAGGAACGTTCAGCTCTGTGAGTTGAATACAAACAACGCGAAGAAGTTACTGAGAATTCTTCTGTCAGGCATTCTATGAAGAAATCCCATTTCCAACGAAGGCCTCAACCAGGTCTAAGTATCCAATTGCAGACTTAACAAACAGAGTGTTTTCAAACTGCTCTATGCAAAGAAAGTTTAAACTCTGTGAGTTGAACACACCCATTACAAAGTAGTTTCTGAGAATGATTCTGTGTAGTTTTGAAACGGGGTTATTTCAATTTCTAAGATTGGCCTCAAATCGCAGGAAATCTCCACTTGCAATTTCCACAAAAAGAGTGTTTCAAAACTGATCTTTCTAAAGGAAGGTTTAACTCTGTGAGTTGAACACACACCACACAAAGAAGTTACTGAGAATTCTTCTTTCTTGCAGTATATGAAGAAATCCCGTTTCCAACGAAGGCCACAAAGAGGTCTAAATATCCACTTGCAGACTTAACAAACAGAGTGTTTCCAAACTGCTCTATGAAAAGAAAGGTTAAACTCTGTGAGTTGAACGAATCCAGTACAAAGTAGTTTCTGAGAATGATTCTGTCTAGTTTTAAAACGAGGATATTGCCATTTCTAAGATTGGCCTCAAATCTCTTGAAATCTCCACTTGCAAATTCCACAAAAAGAGTGTTTCAAACTGCTCTGTCTAAAGGAACGTTCAGCTCTGTGAGTTGAATACAAACAACGCAAAGAAGTTACTGAGAATTCTTCTGTCTAGCATTCTATGAAGAAATCCCGTTTCCATCGAAGGCCTCAACCAGGTCTAAATATCCACTTGCAGACTTAACAAACAGAGTGTTTTCAAACTGCTCTATGAAAAGAAAGGTTAAACTCTGTGAGTTGAACACACCCATTACAAAGTAGTTTCTGAGAATGATTCTGTGTAGTTTTGAAACGGGGTTATTTCAATTTCTAAGATTGGCCTCAAATCGCAGGAAATCTCCCCTTGCAATTTCCACAAAAAGAGTGTTTCAAAACTGATCTTTCTAAAGGAAGGTTTAACTCTGTGAGTTGAACACACACCACACAAAGAAGTTACTGAGAAGTCTTCTTTCTTGCAGTATATGAAGAAATCCCGTTTCCAACGAAGGCCACAAAGAGGTCTAAATATCCACTTGCAGACTTAACAAACAGAGTGTTTCCAAACTGCTCTATGAAAAGAAAGGTTAAACTCTGTGAGTTGAACACATCCAGTACAAAGTAGTTTCTGAGAATGATTCTGTCTAGTTTTTAAACGAGGATATTGCCATTTCTAAGATTGGCCTCAAATCTCTTGAAATCTCCACTTGCAAATTCCACAAAAAGAGTGTTTCAAAACTGCTCTGTCTAAAGGAACGTTCAGCTCTGTGAGTTGAATACAAACAACGCAAAGAAGTTACTGAGAATTCTTCTGTCTAGCATTCTATGAAGAAATCCCGTTTCCAACGAAGGCCTCAACCAGGTCTAAATATCCACTTGCAGACTTAACAAACAGAATGTTTTCAAACTGCTCTATGAAAAGAAAGGTTAAACTCTGTGAGTTGAACACACCCATTACAAAGTAGTTTCTGAGAATGATTCTGTGTAGTTTTGAAACGGGGTTATTTCAATTTCTAAGATTGGCCTCAAATCGCAGGAAATCTCCACTTGCAATTACCACAAAAAGAGTGTTTCAAAACTGATCTTTCTAAAGGAAGGTTTAACTCTGTGAGTTGAACACACACCACACAAAGAAGTTACTGAGAATTCTTCTTTCTTGCAGTATATGAAGAAATCCCGTTTCCAACGAAGGCCACAAAGAGGTCTAAATATCCACTTGCAGACTTAACAAACAGAGTGTTTCCAAACTGCTCTATGAAAAGAAAGGTTAAACTCTGTGAGTTGAACACATCCAGTACAAAGTAGTTTCTGAGAATGATTCTGTCTAGTTTTTAAACGAGGATATTGCCATTTCTAAGATTGGCCTCAAATCTCTTGAAATCTCCACTTGCAAATTCCACAAAAAGAGTGTTTCAAAACTGCTCTGTCTAAAGGAACGTTCAGCTCTGTGAGTTGAATACAAACAATGCAAAGGAGTTACTGAGAATTCTTCTGTCTAGCATTTTATGAAGAAATCCCGTTTCCAACGAGGGCCTCAACCAGGTCTAAATATCCACTTGCAGACTTAACAAACAGAGTATTTTCAAACTGCTCTGTGAAAAGAAAGGTTAAACTCTGTGAGTTGAACACACCCATTACAAAGTAATTTCTGAGAATGATTCTGTGTAGTTTTGAAACGGGGTTCTTTCAATTTCTAAGATTGGTCTGAAATCGCAGGAAATCTCCACTTGCAATTTCCACAAAAAGAGTGTTTCAAAACTGATCTTTCTAAAGGAAGGTTTAACTCTGTGAGTTGAACACACACCACACAAAGAAGTTACTGAGAATTCTTCTTTCTTGCACTATATGAAGAAATCCCGTTTCCAACGAAGGCCACAAAGAGGTCTAAATATCCACTTGCAGACTTAACAAACAGAGTGTTTCCAAACTGCTCTATGAAAAGAAAGGTTAAACTCTGTGAGTTGAACACCTCCAGTACAAAGTAGTTTCTGAGAATGATTCTGTCTAGTTTTTAAACGAGGATATTGCCATTTCTAAGATTGGCCTCAAATCTCTTGAAATCTCCACTTGCAAATTCCACAAAAAGAGTGTTTCAAAACTGCTCTGTCTAAAGGAACGTTCAGCTCTGTGAGTTGAATACAAACAACGCAAAGAAGTTACTGAGAATTCTTCTGTCTAGCATTCTATGAAGAAATCCCGTTTCCAACGAAGGCCTCAACCAGGTCTAAATATCCACTTGCAGACTTAACAAACAGAGTGTTTTCAAACTGCTCTATGAAATGAAAGGTTAAACCCTGTGAGTTGAACACACCCATTACAAAGTAGTTTCTGAGAATGATTCTGTGTAGTTTTGAAACGGGGTTATTTCAATTTCTAAGATTGGCCTCAAATCGCAGGAAATCTCCACTTGCAATTTCCACAAAAAGAGTGTTTCAAAACTGATCTTTCTAAAGGAGGGTTTAACTCTGTGAGATGAACACACACCACACAAGGAAGTTACTGAGAATTCTTCTTTCTTGCAGTATATGAAGAAATCCCGTTTCCAACGAAGGCCACAAAGAGGTCTAAATATCCACTTGCAGAATAACAAACAGAGTGTTTCCAAACTGCTCTATGAAAAGAAAGGTTAAACTCTGTGAGTTGAACACATCCAGTAGAAAGTAGTTTCTGAGAATGATTCTGTCTAGTTTTTAAACGAGGATATTGCCATTTCTAAGATTGGCCTCAAATCTCTTGAAATCTCCACTTGCAAATTCCACAAAAAGAGTGTTTCAAAACTGCTCTGTCTAAAGGAACGTTCAGCTCTGTGAGTTGAATACAAACAATGCAAAGAAGTTACTGCGAATTCTTCTGTCTAGCATTTTATGAAGAAATCCCGTTCCCAAAGAAGGCCTCAACCAGGTCTAAATATCCACTTGCAGACTTAACAAACAGAGTGTTTTGAAACTGCTCTGTGAAAAGGATGGTTAAACTCTGTGAGTTGAACACACCCATTACAAAGTAGTTTCTGAGAATGATTCTGTGTAGCTTTGAAACGGGGTTCTTTCAATTTCTAAGATTGGCCTCAAATGGCAGGAAATCTCCACTTGCAATTTCCACAAAAAGAGTGTTTCAAAACTGATCTTTCTAAAGGAAGGTTTAACTCTGTGAGTTGAACACACACCACACAAAGAAGTTACTGAGAATTCTTCTTTCTTGCAGTATATGAAGAAATCCCGTTTCCAACGAAGGCCACAAAGAGGTCTAAATATCCACTTGCAGACTTAACAAACAGAGTGTTTCCAAACTGCTCTATGAAAAGAAAGGTTAAACTCTGTGAGTTGAACACATCCAGTACAAAGTAGTTTCTGAGAATGATTCTGTCTAGTTTTTAAACGAGGATATTGCCATTTCTAAGATTGGCCTCAAATCTCTTGAAATCTCCACTTGCAAATTCCACAAAAAGAGTGTTTCAAACTGCTCTGTCTAAAGGAACGTTCAGCTCTGTGAGTTGAATAAAAACAACGCCAAGAAGTTACTGAGAATTCTTCTGTCTAGCATTCTATGAAGAAATCCCGTTTCCAACGAAGGCCTCAACCAGGTCTAAATATCCACTTGCAGACTTAACAAACAGAGTGTTTTCAAACTGCTCTATGAAAAGAAAGGTTAAACTCTGTGAGTTGAACACACCCATTACAAAGTAGTTTCTGAGAATGATTCTGTGTAGTTTTGAAACGGGGTTATTTCAATTTCTAAGATTGGCCTCAAATCGCAGGAAATCTCCACTTGCAATTTCCACAAAAAGAGTGTTTCAAAACTGATCTTTCTAAAGGAAGGTTTAACTCTGTCAGTTGAACACACACCACACAAAGAAGTTACTGAGAAGTCTTCTTTCTTGCAGTATATGAAGAAATCCCGTTTCCAACGAAGGCCACAAAGAGGTCTAAATATCCACTTGCAGACTTAAGAAACAGAGTGTTTCCAAACTGCTCTATGAAAAGAAAGGTTAAACTCTGTGAGTTGAACACACCCATTACAAAGTAGTTTCTGAGAATGATTCTGTGTAGTTTTGAAACGGGGTTCTTTCAATTTCTAAGATTGGCCTCAAATCGCAGGAAATCTCCACTTGCAATTTCCACAAAAAGAGTGTTTCAAAACTGATCTTTCTAAAGGAAGGTTTAACTCTGTGAGTTGAACACACACCACACAAAGAAGTTACTGAGAATTCTTCTTTCTTGCAGTATATGAAGAAATCCCGTTTCCAACGAAGGCCACAAAGAGGTCTAAATATCCACTTGCAGACTTAAGAAACAGAGTGTTTCCAAACTGCTCTATGAAAAGAAAGGTTAAACTCTGTGAGTTGAACACATCCAGTACAAGGTAGTTTCTGAGAATGATTCTGTCTAGTTTTTAAACGAGGATATTGCCATTTCTAAGATTGGCCTCAAATCTCTTGAAATCTCCACTTGCAAATTCCACAAAAAGAGTGTTTCAAAACTGCTCTGTCTAAAGGAGCGTTCAGCTCTGTGAGTTGAATACAAAAAACGCAAAGAAGTTGCTGAGAATTCTTCTGTCTAGCATTCTATGAAGAAATCCCGTTTCCTACGAAGGCCTCAACCAGGTCTAAATATCCACTTGCAGACTTAACAAACAGGGTGTTTTCAAACTGCTCTGTGAAAAGAAAGGTTAAACTCTGTGAGTTGAACACACCCATTACAAAGTAGTTTCTGAGAATGATTCTGTGTAGTTTTGAAACGGGGTTCTTTCAATTTCTAAGATTGGCCTCAAATCGCAGGAAATCTCCACTTGCAATTTCCACAAAAATAGTGTTTCAAAACTGATCTTTCTAAAGGAAGGTTTAACTCTGTGAGTTGAACACACACCACAAAAAGAAGTTGCTGAGAATTCTTCTTTCTTGCAGTATATGAAGAAATCCCGTTTCCAACGAAGGCCACAAACAGGTCAAAATATCCACTTGCAGACTTAACAAACAGAGTGTTTCCAAACTGCTCTATGAAAAGAAAGGTTAAACTCTGTGAGTTGAACACATCCAGTACAAAGTAGTTTCTGAGAATGATTCTGTCTAGTTTTTAAACGAGGATATTGCCATTTCTAAGATTGCCCTCAAATCTCTTGAAATCTCCACTTGCAAATTCCACAAAAAGAGTGTTTCAAAACTGCTCTGTCTAAAGGAACGTTCAGCTCTGTGAGTTGAATAGAAACAATGCAAAGAATTACTGAGAATTCTTCTGTCTAGCATTTTATGAAGAAATCCCGTTTCCAACGAAGGCCTCAACCAGGTCTAAATATCCACTTGCAGACTTAACAAACAGAGTGTTTTCAAACTGCTCTATGAAAAGGAAGGTTAAACCCTGTGAGTTGAAGACACCCATTACAAAGTAGTTTCTGAGAATGATTCTGTGTAGTTTTGAAACGGGGTTCTTTCAATTTCTAAGATTGGCCTCAAATCGCAGGAAATCTCCACTTGCAATTTCCACAAAAAGAGTGTTTCAAAACTGATCTTTCTAAAGGAAGGTTTAACTCTGTGAGTTGAACACACACCACACAAAGAAGTTACTAAGAATTCTTCTTTCTTGCAGTATATGAAGAAATCCCGTTTCCAACGAAGGCCACAAAGAGGTCTAAATATCCACTTGCAGACTTAACAAACAGAGTGTTTCCAAACTGCCCTATGAAAAGAAAGGTTAAACTCTGTGAGTTGAACACCTCCAGTACAAAGTAGTTTCTGAGAATGATTCTGTCTAGTTTTTAAACGAGGATATTGCCATTTCTAAGATTGGCCTCAAATCTCTTGAAATCTCCACTTGCAAATTCCACAAAAAGAGTGTTTCAAAACTGCTCTGTCTAAAGGAACGTTCAGCTCTGTGAGTTGAATACAAACAACGCAAAGAAGTTACTGAGAATTCTTCTGTCTAGCATTCTATGAAGAAATCCCGTTTCCAACGAAGGCCTCAACCAGGTCTAAATATCCACTTGCAGACTTAACAAACAGAGTGTTTTCAAACTGCTCTATGAAAAGGAAGGTTAAACTCTGTGAGTTGAAGACACCCATTACAAAGTAGTTTCTGAGAATGATTCTGTGTAGTTTTGAAACGGGGTTCTTTCAATTTCTAAGATTGGCCTCAAATCGCAGGAAATCTCCACTTGCAATTTCCACAAAAAGAGTGTTTCAAAACTGATCTTTCTAAAGGAAGGTTTAACTCTGTGAGTTGAACACACACCACACAAAGAAGTTACTGAGAATTCTTCTTTCTTGCAGTATATGAAGAAATCCCGTTTCCAACGAAGGCCACAAAGAGGTCTAAATATCCACTTGCAGACTTAACAAACAGAGTGTTTCCAAACTGCTCTATGAAAAGAAAGGTTAAACTCTGTGAGTTGAACACATCCAGTACAAAGTAGTTTCTGAGAATGATTCTGTCTAGTTTTTAAACGAGGATATTGCCATTTCTAAGATTGGCCTCAAATCTCTTGAAATCTCCACTTGCAAATTCCACAAAAAGAGTGTTTCAAACTGCTCTGTCTAAAGGAACGTTCAGCTCTGTGAGTTGAATAAAAACAACGCCAAGAAGTTACTGAGAATTCTTCTGTCTAGCATTCTATGAAGAAATCCCGTTTCCAACGAAGGCCTCAACCAGGTCTAAATATCCACTTGCAGACTTAACAAACAGAGTGTTTTCAAACTGCTCTATGAAAAGAAAGGTTAAACTCTGTGAGTTGAACACACCCATTACAAAGTAGTTTCTGAGAATGATTCTGTGTAGTTTTGAAACGGGGTTATTTCAATTTCTAAGATTGGCCTCAAATCGCAGGAAATCTCCACTTGCAATTTCCACAAAAAGAGTGTTTCAAAACTGATCTTTCTAAAGGAAGGTTTAACTCTGTCAGTTGAACACACACCACACAAAGAAGTTACTGAGAAGTCTTCTTTCTTGCAGTATATGAAGAAATCCCGTTTCCAACGAAGGCCACAAAGAGGTCTAAATATCCACTTGCAGACTTAAGAAACAGAGTGTTTCCAAACTGCTCTATGAAAAGAAAGGTTAAACTCTGTGAGTTGAACACACCCATTACAAAGTAGTTTCTGAGAATGATTCTGTGTAGTTTTGAAACGGGGTTCTTTCAATTTCTAAGATTGGCCTCAAATCGCAGGAAATCTCCACTTGCAATTTCCACAAAAAGAGTGTTTCAAAACTGATCTTTCTAAAGGAAGGTTTAACTCTGTGAGTTGAACACACACCACACAAAGAAGTTACTGAGAATTCTTCTTTCTTGCAGTATATGAAGAAATCCCGTTTCCAACGAAGGCCACAAAGAGGTCTAAATATCCACTTGCAGACTTAAGAAACAGAGTGTTTCCAAACTGCTCTATGAAAAGAAAGGTTAAACTCTGTGAGTTGAACACATCCAGTACAAGGTAGTTTCTGAGAATGATTCTGTCTAGTTTTTAAACGAGGATATTGCCATTTCTAAGATTGGCCTCAAATCTCTTGAAATCTCCACTTGCAAATTCCACAAAAAGAGTGTTTCAAAACTGCTCTGTCTAAAGGAGCGTTCAGCTCTGTGAGTTGAATACAAAAAACGCAAAGAAGTTGCTGAGAATTCTTCTGTCTAGCATTCTATGAAGAAATCCCGTTTCCTACGAAGGCCTCAACCAGGTCTAAATATCCACTTGCAGACTTAACAAACAGGGTGTTTTCAAACTGCTCTGTGAAAAGAAAGGTTAAACTCTGTGAGTTGAACACACCCATTACAAAGTAGTTTCTGAGAATGATTCTGTGTAGTTTTGAAACGGGGTTCTTTCAATTTCTAAGATTGGCCTCAAATCGCAGGAAATCTCCACTTGCAATTTCCACAAAAATAGTGTTTCAAAACTGATCTTTCTAAAGGAAGGTTTAACTCTGTGAGTTGAACACACACCACAAAAAGAAGTTGCTGAGAATTCTTCTTTCTTGCAGTATATGAAGAAATCCCGTTTCCAACGAAGGCCACAAACAGGTCAAAATATCCACTTGCAGACTTAACAAACAGAGTGTTTCCAAACTGCTCTATGAAAAGAAAGGTTAAACTCTGTGAGTTGAACACATCCAGTACAAAGTAGTTTCTGAGAATGATTCTGTCTAGTTTTTAAACGAGGATATTGCCATTTCTAAGATTGCCCTCAAATCTCTTGAAATCTCCACTTGCAAATTCCACAAAAAGAGTGTTTCAAAACTGCTCTGTCTAAAGGAACGTTCAGCTCTGTGAGTTGAATAGAAACAATGCAAAGAATTACTGAGAATTCTTCTGTCTAGCATTTTATGAAGAAATCCCGTTTCCAACGAAGGCCTCAACCAGGTCTAAATATCCACTTGCAGACTTAACAAACAGAGTGTTTTCAAACTGCTCTATGAAAAGGAAGGTTAAACCCTGTGAGTTGAAGACACCCATTACAAAGTAGTTTCTGAGAATGATTCTGTGTAGTTTTGAAACGGGGTTCTTTCAATTTCTAAGATTGGCCTCAAATCGCAGGAAATCTCCACTTGCAATTTCCACAAAAAGAGTGTTTCAAAACTGATCTTTCTAAAGGAAGGTTTAACTCTGTGAGTTGAACACACACCACACAAAGAAGTTACTAAGAATTCTTCTTTCTTGCAGTATATGAAGAAATCCCGTTTCCAACGAAGGCCACAAGGAGGTCTAAATATCCACTTGCAGACTTAACAAACAGAGTGTTTCCAAACTGCTCTATGAAAAGAAAGGTTAAACTCTGTGAGTTGAACACATCCAGTACAAAGTAGTTTCTGAGAATGATTCTGTCTAGTTTTTAAACGAGGATATTGCCATTTCTAAGATTGGCCTCAAATCTCTTGAAATCTCCACTTGCAAATTCCACAAAAAGAGTGTTTCAAAACTGCTCTGTCTAAAGGAACGTTCAGCTCTGTGAGTTGAATACAAACAACGCAAAGAAGTTACTGAGAATTCTTCTGTCTAGCATTCTATGAAGAAATCCCGTTTCCAACGAAGGCCTCAACCAGGTCTAAATATCCACTTGCAGACTTAACAAACAGAGTGTTTTCAAACTGCTCTATGAAAAGAAAGGTTAAACTCTGTGAGTTGAACACACCCATTACAAAGTAGTTTCTGAGAATGATTCTGTGTAGTTTTGAAACGGGGTTATTTCAATTTCTAAGATTGGCCTCAAATCGCAGGAAATCTCCACTTGCAATTTCCACAAAAAGAGTGTTTCAAAACTGATCTTTCTAAAGGAAGGTTTAACTCTGTGAGTTGAACACACACCACACAAAGAAGTTACTGAGAATTCTTCTTTCTTGCAGTATATGAAGAAATCCCGTTTCCAACGAAGGCCACAAAGAGGTCTAAATATCCACTTGCAGACTTAACAAACAGAGTGTTTCCAAACTGCTCTATGAAAAGAAAGGTTAAACTCTGTGAGTTGAACGCATCCAGTACAAAGTAGTTTCTGAGAATGATTCTGTCTAGTTTTAAAACGAGGATATTGCCATTTCTAAGATTGGCCTCAAATCTCTTGAAATCTCCACTTGCAAATTCCACAAAAAGAGTGTTTCAAACTGCTCTGTCTAAAGGAACGTTCAGCTCTGTGAGTTGAATACAAACAACGCAAAGAAGTTACTGAGAATTCTTCTGTCTAGCATTCTATGAAGAAATCCCGTTTCCATCGAAGGCCTCAACCAGGTCTAAATATCCACTTGCAGACTTAACAAACAGAGTGTTTTCAAACTGCTCTATGAAAAGAAAGGTTAAACTCTGTGAGTTGAACACACCCATTACAAAGTAGTTTCTGAGAATGATTCTGTGTAGTTTTGAAACGGGGTTATTTCAATTTCTAAGATTGGCCTCAAATCGCAGGAAATCTCCACTTGCAATTTCCACAAAAAGAGTGTTTCAAAACTGATCTTTCTAAAGGAAGGTTTAGCTCTGTGAGTTGAACACACACCACACAAAGAAGTTACTGAGAATTCTTCTTTCTTGCAGTATATGAAGAAATCCCGTTTCCAACGAAGGCCACAAACAGGTCTAAATATCCACTTGCAGACTTCACAAACAGAGTGTTTCCAAACTACTCTATGAAAAGAAAGGTTAAACTCTGTGAGTTGAACACCTCCAGTACAATGTAGTTTCTGAGAATGATTCTGTCTACTTTTTATACGAGGATATTGCCATTTCTAAGATTGGCCTCAAATCTCTTGAAATCTCCACTTGCAAATTCCACAAAAAGAGTGTTTCAAAACTGCTCTGTCTAAAGGAACGTTCAGCTCTGTGAGTTGAATACAAACAACGCAAAGAAGTTACTGAGAATTCTTCTGTCTAGCATTCTATGAAGAAATCCCTTTTCCAACGAAGGCCTCAACCAGGTCTAAATATCCACTTGCAGACTTAACAAACAGAGTGTTTTCAAACTGCTCTGTGAAAAGAAAGATTAAGCTCTGTGAGTTGAACACACCCATTACAAAGTAGTTTCTGAGAATGAATCTGTGTAGTTTTGAAACGGGGTTATTTCAATTTCTAAGATTGGCCTCAAATCGCAGGAAATCTCCACTTGCAATTTCCACAAAAAGAGTGTTTCAAAACTGATCTTTCTAAAGGAAGGTTTAACTCTGTGAGTTGAACACACACCACACAAAGAAGTTACTGAGAATTCTTCTTTCTTGCAGTATATGAAGAAATCCCGTTTCCAACGAAGGCCACAAACAGGTCTAAATATCCACTTGCAGACTTAACAAACAGAGTGTTTCCAAACTGCTCTATGAAAAGAAAGGTTAAACTCTGTGAGTTGAACACATCCAGTACAAAGTAGTTTCTGAGAATGATTCTGTCTAGTTTTTAAACGAGGATATTGCCATTTCTAAGATTGGCCTCAAATCTCTTGAAATCTCCACTTGCAAATTCCACAAAAAGAGTGTTTCAAATCTGCTCTGTCTAAAGGAACGTTCAGCTCTGTGAGTTGAATACAAACAACGCGAAGAAGTTACTGAGAATTCTTCTGTCAGGCATTCTATGAAGAAATCCCATTTCCAACGAAGGCCTCAACCAGGTCTAAGTATCCAATTGCAGACTTAACAAACAGAGTGTTTTCAAACTGCTCTATGCAAAGAAAGGTTAAACTCTGTGAGTTGAACACACCCATTACAAAGTAGTTTCTGAGAATGATTCTGTGTAGTTTTGAAACGGGGTTATTTCAATTTCTAAGATTGGCCTCAAATCGCAGGAAATCTCCACTTGCAATTTC
Organism: Pan paniscus; assembly: GCF_029289425.2. Lineage (NCBI taxonomy): Eukaryota > Metazoa > Chordata > Mammalia > Primates > Hominidae > Pan > Pan paniscus. The sequence continues at coordinate 59,779,454 of NC_073259.2, read as the reverse complement.
CACAAAAAGAGTGTTTCAAAACTGATCTTTCTAAAGGAAGTTTTAACTCTGTGAGTTGAACACACACCACACAAAGAAGTTACTGAGAATTCTTCTTTCTTGCAGTATATGAAGAAATCCCGTTTCCAACGAAGGCCACAAAGAGGTCTAAATATCCACTTGCAGACTTAACAAACAGAGTGTTTCCAAACTGCTCTATGAAAAGAAAGGTTAAACTCTGTGAGTTGAACGCATCCAGTACAAAGTAGTTTCTGAGAATGATTCTGTCTAGTTTTAAAACGACGATATTGCCATTTCTAAGATTGGCCTCAAATCTCTTGAAATCTCCACTTGCAAATTCCACAAAAAGAGTGTTTCAAACTGCTCTGTCTAAAGGAACGTTCAGCTCTGTGAGTTGAATACAAACAACGCAAAGAAGTTACTGAGAATTCTTCTGTCTAGCATTCTATGAAGAAATCCCGTTTCCATCGAAGGCCTCAACCAGGTCTAAATATCCACTTGCAGACTTAACAAACAGAGTGTTTTCAAACTGCTCTATGAAAAGAAAGGTTAAACTCTGTGAGTTGAACACACCCATTACAAAGTAGTTTCTGAGAATGATTCTGTGTAGTTTTGAAACGGGGTTATTTCAATTTCTAAGATTGGCCTCAAATCGCAGGAAATCTCCACTTGCAATTTCCACAAAAAGAGTGTTTCAAAACTGATCTTTCTAAAGGAAGGTTTAACTCTGTGAGTTGAACACACACCACACAAAGAAGTTACTGAGAAGTCTTCTTTCTTGCAGTATATGAAGAAATCCCGTTTCCAACGAAGGCCACAAAGAGGTCTAAATATCCACTTGCAGACTTAACAAACAGAGTGTTTCCAAACTGCTCTATGAAAAGAAAGGTTAAACTCTGTGAGTTGAACACATCCAGTTCAAAGTAGTTTCTGAGAATGATTCTGTCTAGTTTTTAAACGAGGATATTGCCATTTCTAAGATTGGCCTCAAATCTCTTGAAATCTCCACTTGCAAATTCCACAAAAAGAGTGTTTCAAAACTGCTCTGTCTAAAGGAACGTTCAGCTCTGTGAGTTGAATACAAACAACGCAAAGAAGTTACTGAGAATTCTTCTGTCTAGCATTCTATGAAGAAATCCCGTTTCCAACGAAGGCCTCAACCAGGTCTAAATATCCACTTGCAGACTTAACAAACAGAATGTTTTCAAACTGCTCTATGAAAAGAAAGGTTAAACTCTGTGAGTTGAACACACCCATTACAAAGTAGTTTCTGAGAATGATTCTGTGTAGTTTTGAAACGGGGTTATTTCAATTTCTAAGATTGGCCTCAAATCGCAGGAAATCTCCACTTGCAATTACCACAAAAAGAGTGTTTCAAAACTGATCTTTCTAAAGGAAGGTTTAACTCTGTGAGTTGAACACACACCACACAAAGAAGTTACTGAGAATTCTTCTTTCTTGCAGTATATGAAGAAATCCCGTTTCCAACGAAGGCCACAAAGAGGTCTAAATATCCACTTGCAGACTTAAGAAACAGAGTGTTTCCAAACTGCTCTATGAAAAGAAAGGTTAAACTCTGTGAGTTGAACACATCCAGTACAAAGTAGTTTCTGAGAATGATTCTGTCTAGTTTTTAAACGAGGATATTGCCATTTCTAAGATTGGCCTCAAATCTCTTGAAATCTCCACTTGCAAATTCCACAAAAAGAGTGTTTCAAAACTGCTCTGTCTAAAGGAACGTTCAGCTCTGTGAGTTGAATACAAACAATGCAAAGGAGTTACTGAGAATTCTTCTGTCTAGCATTTTATGAAGAAATCCCGTTTCCAACGAGGGCCTCAACCAGGTCTAAATATCCACTTGCAGACTTAACAAACAGAGTATTTTCAAACTGCTCTGTGAAAAGAAAGGTTAAACTCTGTGAGTTGAACACACCCATTACAAAGTAATTTCTGAGAATGATTCTGTGTAGTTTTGAAACGGGGTTCTTTCAATTTCTAAGATTGGTCTGAAATCGCAGGAAATCTCCACTTGCAATTTCCACAAAAAGAGTGTTTCAAAACTGATCTTTCTAAAGGAAGGTTTAACTCTGTGAGTTGAACACACACCACACAAAGAAGTTACTGAGAATTCTTCTTTCTTGCACTATATGAAGAAATCCCGTTTCCAACGAAGGCCACAAAGAGGTCTAAATATCCACTTGAAGACTTAAGAAACAGAGTGTTTCCAAACTGCTCTATGAAAAGAGAGGTTAAACTCTCTGAGGTGAACACATCCAGTACAAAGTAGTTTCTGAGAATGATTCTGTCTAGTTTTTAAACGAGGATATTGCCATTTCTAAGATTGGCCTCAAATCTCTTGAAATCTCCACTTGCAAATTCCACAAAAAGAGTGTTTCAAAACTGCTCTGTCTAAAGGAACGTTCAGCTCTGTGAGTTGAATAAAAACAACGCAAAGAAGTTACTGAGAATTCTTCTGTCTAGCATTCTATGAAGAAATCCCGTTTCCAACGAAGGCCTCAACCAGGTCTAAATATCCACTTGCAGACTTAACAAACAGAGTGTTTTCAAACTGCTCTATGAAAAGGAAGGTTAAACTCTGTGAGTTGAAGACACCCATTACAAAGTAGTTTCTGAGAATGATTCTGTGTAGTTTTGAAACGGGGTTCTTTCAATTTCTAAGATTGGCCTCAAATCGCAGGAAATCTCCACTTGCAATTTCCACAAAAAGAGTGTTTCAAAACTGATCTTTCTAAAGGAAGGTTTAACTCTGTGAGTTGAACACACAACACATAAAGAAGTTACTGAGAATTCTTCTTTCTTGCAGTATATGAAGAAATCCCATTTCCAACGAAGGCCACAAAGAGGTCTAAATATCCACTTGCAGACTTAACAAACAGAGTGTTTCCAAACTGCTCTATGAAAAGAAAGGTTAAACTCTGTGAGTTGAACACCTCCAGTACAAAGTAGTTTCCTAGAATGATTCTGTCTAGTTTTTAAACGAGGATATTGCCATTTCTAAGATTGGCCTCAAATCTCTTGAAATCTCCACTTGCAAATTCCACAAAAAGAGTGTTTCAAAACTGCTCTGTCTAAAGGAACGTTCAGCTCTGTGAGTTGAATACAAACAACGCAAAGAAGTTACTGAGAATTCTTCTGTCTAGCATTCTATGAAGAAATCCCGTTTCCAACGAAGGCCTCAACCAGGTCTAAATATCCACTTGCAGACTTAACAAACAGAGTGTTTTCAAACTGCTCTATGAAATGAAAGGTTAAACTCTGTGAGTTGAACACACCCATTACAAAGTAGTTTCTGAGAATGATTCTGTGTAGTTTTGAAACGGCGTTATTTCAATTTCTAAGATTGGCCTCAAATCGCAGGAAATCTCCACTTGCAATTTCCACAAAAAGAGTGTTTCAAAACTGATCTTTCTAAAGGAGGGTTTAACTCTGTGAGATGAACACACACCACACAAGGAAGTTACTGAGAATTCTTCTTTCTTGCAGTATATGAAGAAATCCCGTTTCCAACGAAGGCCACAAAGAGGTCTAAATATCCACTTGCAGAATAACAAACAGAGTGTTTCCAAACTGCTCTATGAAAAGAAAGGTTAAACTCTGTGAGTTGAACACATCCAGTAGAAAGTAGTTTCTGAGAATGATTCTGTCTAGTTTTTAAACGAGGATATTGCCATTTCTAAGATTGGCCTCAAATCTCTTGAAATCTCCACTTGCAAATTCCACAAAAAGAGTGTTTCAAAACTGCTCTGTCTAAAGGAACGTTCAGCTCTGTGAGTTGAATACAAACAATGCAAAGAAGTTACTGCGAATTCTTCTGTCTAGCATTTTATGAAGAAATCCCGTTCCCAAAGAAGGCCTCAACCAGGTCTAAATATCCACTTGCAGACTTAACAAACAGAGTGTTTTGAAACTGCTCTGTGAAAAGGATGGTTAAACTCTGTGAGTTGAACACACCCATTACAAAGTAGTTTCTGAGAATGATTCTGTGTAGCTTTGAAACGGGGTTCTTTCAATTTCTAAGATTGGCCTCAAATGGCAGGAAATCTCCACTTGCAATTTCCACAAAAAGAGTGTTTCAAAACTGATCTTTCTAAAGGAAGGTTTAACTCTGTGAGTTGAACACACACCACACAAAGAAGTTACTGAGAATTCTTCTTTCTTGCAGTATATGAAGAAATCCCGTTTCCAACGAAGGCCACAAAGAGGTCTAAATATCCACTTGCAGACTTAACAAACAGAGTGTTTCCAAACTGCTCTATGAAAAGAAAGGTTAAACTCTGTGAGTTGAACACATCCAGTACAAAGTAGTTTCTGAGAATGATTCTGTCTAGTTTTTAAACGAGGATATTGCCATTTCTAAGATTGGCCTCAAATCTCTTGAAATCTCCACTTGCAAATTCCACAAAAAGAGTGTTTCAAACTGCTCTGTCTAAAGGAACGTTCAGCTCTGTGAGTTGAATAAAAACAACGCCAAGAAGTTACTGAGAATTCTTCTGTCTAGCATTCTATGAAGAAATCCCGTTTCCAACGAAGGCCTCAACCAGGTCTAAATATCCACTTGCAGACTTAACAAACAGAGTGTTTTCAAACTGCTCTATGAAAAGAAAGGTTAAACTCTGTGAGTTGAACACACCCATTACAAAGTAGTTTCTGAGAATGATTCTGTGTAGTTTTGAAACGGGGTTCTTTCAATTTCTAAGATTGGCCTCAAATCGCAGGAAATCTCCACTTGCAATTTCCACAAAAAGAGTGTTTCAAAACTGATCTTTCTAAAGGAAGGTTTAACTCTGTGAGTTGAACACACACCACACAAAGAAGTTACTGAGAATTCTTCTTTCTTGCAGTATATGAAGAAATCCCGTTTCCAACGAAGGCCACAAAGAGGTCTAAATATCCACTTGCAGACTTAAGAAACAGAGTGTTTCCAAACTGCTCTATGAAAAGAAAGGTTAAACTCTGTGAGTTGAACACATCCAGTACAAGGTAGTTTCTGAGAATGATTCTGTCTAGTTTTTAAACGAGGATATTGCCATTTCTAAGATTGGCCTCAAATCTCTTGAAATCTCCACTTGCAAATTCCACAAAAAGAGTGTTTCAAAACTGCTCTGTCTAAAGGAACGTTCAGCTCTGTGAGTTGAATACAAAAAACGCAAAGAAGTTGCTGAGAATTCTTCTGTCTAGCATTCTATGAAGAAATCCCGTTTCCTACGAAGGCCTCAACCAGGTCTAAATATCCACTTGCAGACTTAACAAACAGGGTGTTTTCAAACTGCTCTGTGAAAAGAAAGGTTAAACTCTGTGAGTTGAACACACCCATTACAAAGTAGTTTCTGAGAATGATTCTGTGTAGTTTTGAAACGGGGTTATTTCAATTTCTAAGATTGGCCTCAAATCGCAGGAAATCTCCACTTGCAATTTCCACAAAAAGAGTGTTTCAAAACTGATCTTTCTAAAGGAAGGTTTAACTCTGTGAGTTGAACACACACCACACAAAGAAGTTACTGAGAATTCTTCTTTCTTGCAGTATATGAAGAAATCCCGTTTCCAACGAAGGCCACAAAGAGGTCTAAATATCCACTTGCAGACTTAACAAACAGAGTGTTTCCAAACTGCTCTATGAAAAGAAAGGTTAAACTCTGTGAGTTGAACGCATCCAGTACAAAGTAGTTTCTGAGAATGATTCTGTCTAGTTTTAAAACGACGATATTGCCATTTCTAAGATTGGCCTCAAATCTCTTGAAATCTCCACTTGCAAATTCCACAAAAAGAGTGTTTCAAACTGCTCTGTCTAAAGGAACGTTCAGCTCTGTGAGTTGAATACAAACAACGCAAAGAAGTTACTGAGAATTCTTCTGTCTAGCATTCTATGAAGAAATCCCGTTTCCATCGAAGGCCTCAACCAGGTCTAAATATCCACTTGCAGACTTAACAAACAGAGTGTTTTCAAACTGCTCTATGAAAAGAAAGGTTAAACTCTGTGAGTTGAACACACCCATTACAAAGTAGTTTCTGAGAATGATTCTGTGTAGTTTTGAAACGGGGTTATTTCAATTTCTAAGATTGGCCTCAAATCGCAGGAAATCTCCACTTGCAATTTCCACAAAAAGAGTGTTTCAAAACTGATCTTTCTAAAGGAAGGTTTAACTCTGTGAGTTGAACACACACCACACAAAGAAGTTACTGAGAAGTCTTCTTTCTTGCAGTATATGAAGAAATCCCGTTTCCAACGAAGGCCACAAAGAGGTCTAAATATCCACTTGCAGACTTAACAAACAGAGTGTTTCCAAACTGCTCTATGAAAAGAAAGGTTAAACTCTGTGAGTTGAACACATCCAGTTCAAAGTAGTTTCTGAGAATGATTCTGTCTAGTTTTTAAACGAGGATATTGCCATTTCTAAGATTGGCCTCAAATCTCTTGAAATCTCCACTTGCAAATTCCACAAAAAGAGTGTTTCAAAACTGCTCTGTCTAAAGGAACGTTCAGCTCTGTGAGTTGAATACAAACAACGCAAAGAAGTTACTGAGAATTCTTCTGTCTAGCATTCTATGAAGAAATCCCGTTTCCAACGAAGGCCTCAACCAGGTCTAAATATCCACTTGCAGACTTAACAAACAGAATGTTTTCAAACTGCTCTATGAAAAGAAAGGTTAAACTCTGTGAGTTGAACACACCCATTACAAAGTAGTTTCTGAGAATGATTCTGTGTAGTTTTGAAACGGGGTTATTTCAATTTCTAAGATTGGCCTCAAATCGCAGGAAATCTCCACTTGCAATTACCACAAAAAGAGTGTTTCAAAACTGATCTTTCTAAAGGAAGGTTTAACTCTGTGAGTTGAACACACACCACACAAAGAAGTTACTGAGAATTCTTCTTTCTTGCAGTATATGAAGAAATCCCGTTTCCAACGAAGGCCACAAAGAGGTCTAAATATCCACTTGCAGACTTAAGAAACAGAGTGTTTCCAAACTGCTCTATGAAAAGAAAGGTTAAACTCTGTGAGTTGAACACATCCAGTACAAAGTAGTTTCTGAGAATGATTCTGTCTAGTTTTTAAACGAGGATATTGCCATTTCTAAGATTGGCCTCAAATCTCTTGAAATCTCCACTTGCAAATTCCACAAAAAGAGTGTTTCAAAACTGCTCTGTCTAAAGGAACGTTCAGCTCTGTGAGTTGAATACAAACAATGCAAAGGAGTTACTGAGAATTCTTCTGTCTAGCATTTTATGAAGAAATCCCGTTTCCAACGAGGGCCTCAACCAGGTCTAAATATCCACTTGCAGACTTAACAAACAGAGTATTTTCAAACTGCTCTGTGAAAAGAAAGGTTAAACTCTGTGAGTTGAACACACCCATTACAAAGTAATTTCTGAGAATGATTCTGTGTAGTTTTGAAACGGGGTTCTTTCAATTTCTAAGATTGGTCTGAAATCGCAGGAAATCTCCACTTGCAATTTCCACAAAAAGAGTGTTTCAAAACTGATCTTTCTAAAGGAAGGTTTAACTCTGTGAGTTGAACACACACCACACAAAGAAGTTACTGAGAATTCTTCTTTCTTGCACTATATGAAGAAATCCCGTTTCCAACGAAGGCCACAAAGAGGTCTAAATATCCACTTGAAGACTTAAGAAACAGAGTGTTTCCAAACTGCTCTATGAAAAGAGAGGTTAAACTCTCTGAGGTGAACACATCCAGTACAAAGTAGTTTCTGAGAATGATTCTGTCTAGTTTTTAAACGAGGATATTGCCATTTCTAAGATTGGCCTCAAATCTCTTGAAATCTCCACTTGCAAATTCCACAAAAAGAGTGTTTCAAAACTGCTCTGTCTAAAGGAACGTTCAGCTCTGTGAGTTGAATAAAAACAACGCAAAGAAGTTACTGAGAATTCTTCTGTCTAGCATTCTATGAAGAAATCCCGTTTCCAACGAAGGCCTCAACCAGGTCTAAATATCCACTTGCAGACTTAACAAACAGAGTGTTTTCAAACTGCTCTATGAAAAGGAAGGTTAAACTCTGTGAGTTGAAGACACCCATTACAAAGTAGTTTCTGAGAATGATTCTGTGTAGTTTTGAAACGGGGTTCTTTCAATTTCTAAGATTGGCCTCAAATCGCAGGAAATCTCCACTTGCAATTTCCACAAAAAGAGTGTTTCAAAACTGATCTTTCTAAAGGAAGGTTTAACTCTGTGAGTTGAACACACAACACATAAAGAAGTTACTGAGAATTCTTCTTTCTTGCAGTATATGAAGAAATCCCATTTCCAACGAAGGCCACAAAGAGGTCTAAATATCCACTTGCAGACTTAACAAACAGAGTGTTTCCAAACTGCTCTATGAAAAGAAAGGTTAAACTCTGTGAGTTGAACACCTCCAGTACAAAGTAGTTTCCTAGAATGATTCTGTCTAGTTTTTAAACGAGGATATTGCCATTTCTAAGATTGGCCTCAAATCTCTTGAAATCTCCACTTGCAAATTCCACAAAAAGAGTGTTTCAAAACTGCTCTGTCTAAAGGAACGTTCAGCTCTGTGAGTTGAATACAAACAACGCAAAGAAGTTACTGAGAATTCTTCTGTCTAGCATTCTATGAAGAAATCCCGTTTCCAACGAAGGCCTCAACCAGGTCTAAATATCCACTTGCAGACTTAACAAACAGAGTGTTTTCAAACTGCTCTATGAAATGAAAGGTTAAACTCTGTGAGTTGAACACACCCATTACAAAGTAGTTTCTGAGAATGATTCTGTGTAGTTTTGAAACGGCGTTATTTCAATTTCTAAGATTGGCCTCAAATCGCAGGAAATCTCCACTTGCAATTTCCACAAAAAGAGTGTTTCAAAACTGATCTTTCTAAAGGAGGGTTTAACTCTGTGAGATGAACACACACCACACAAGGAAGTTACTGAGAATTCTTCTTTCTTGCAGTATATGAAGAAATCCCGTTTCCAACGAAGGCCACAAAGAGGTCTAAATATCCACTTGCAGAATAACAAACAGAGTGTTTCCAAACTGCTCTATGAAAAGAAAGGTTAAACTCTGTGAGTTGAACACATCCAGTAGAAAGTAGTTTCTGAGAATGATTCTGTCTAGTTTTTAAACGAGGATATTGCCATTTCTAAGATTGGCCTCAAATCTCTTGAAATCTCCACTTGCAAATTCCACAAAAAGAGTGTTTCAAAACTGCTCTGTCTAAAGGAACGTTCAGCTCTGTGAGTTGAATACAAACAATGCAAAGAAGTTACTGCGAATTCTTCTGTCTAGCATTTTATGAAGAAATCCCGTTCCCAAAGAAGGCCTCAACCAGGTCTAAATATCCACTTGCAGACTTAACAAACAGAGTGTTTTGAAACTGCTCTGTGAAAAGGATGGTTAAACTCTGTGAGTTGAACACACCCATTACAAAGTAGTTTCTGAGAATGATTCTGTGTAGCTTTGAAACGGGGTTCTTTCAATTTCTAAGATTGGCCTCAAATGGCAGGAAATCTCCACTTGCAATTTCCACAAAAAGAGTGTTTCAAAACTGATCTTTCTAAAGGAAGGTTTAACTCTGTGAGTTGAACACACACCACACAAAGAAGTTACTGAGAATTCTTCTTTCTTGCAGTATATGAAGAAATCCCGTTTCCAACGAAGGCCACAAAGAGGTCTAAATATCCACTTGCAGACTTAACAAACAGAGTGTTTCCAAACTGCTCTATGAAAAGAAAGGTTAAACTCTGTGAGTTGAACACATCCAGTACAAAGTAGTTTCTGAGAATGATTCTGTCTAGTTTTTAAACGAGGATATTGCCATTTCTAAGATTGGCCTCAAATCTCTTGAAATCTCCACTTGCAAATTCCACAAAAAGAGTGTTTCAAACTGCTCTGTCTAAAGGAACGTTCAGCTCTGTGAGTTGAATAAAAACAACGCCAAGAAGTTACTGAGAATTCTTCTGTCTAGCATTCTATGAAGAAATCCCGTTTCCAACGAAGGCCTCAACCAGGTCTAAATATCCACTTGCAGACTTAACAAACAGAGTGTTTTCAAACTGCTCTATGAAAAGAAAGGTTAAACTCTGTGAGTTGAACACACCCATTACAAAGTAGTTTCTGAGAATGATTCTGTGTAGTTTTGAAACGGGGTTCTTTCAATTTCTAAGATTGGCCTCAAATCGCAGGAAATCTCCACTTGCAATTTCCACAAAAAGAGTGTTTCAAAACTGATCTTTCTAAAGGAAGGTTTAACTCTGTGAGTTGAACACACACCACACAAAGAAGTTACTGAGAATTCTTCTTTCTTGCAGTATATGAAGAAATCCCGTTTCCAACGAAGGCCACAAAGAGGTCTAAATATCCACTTGCAGACTTAAGAAACAGAGTGTTTCCAAACTGCTCTATGAAAAGAAAGGTTAAACTCTGTGAGTTGAACACATCCAGTACAAGGTAGTTTCTGAGAATGATTCTGTCTAGTTTTTAAACGAGGATATTGCCATTTCTAAGATTGGCCTCAAATCTCTTGAAATCTCCACTTGCAAATTCCACAAAAAGAGTGTTTCAAAACTGCTCTGTCTAAAGGAACGTTCAGCTCTGTGAGTTGAATACAAAAAACGCAAAGAAGTTGCTGAGAATTCTTCTGTCTAGCATTCTATGAAGAAATCCCGTTTCCTACGAAGGCCTCAACCAGGTCTAAATATCCACTTGCAGACTTAACAAACAGGGTGTTTTCAAACTGCTCTGTGAAAAGAAAGGTTAGACTCTGTGAGTTGAACACACCCATTACAAAGTAGTTTCTGAGAATGATTCTGTGTAGTTTTGAAACGGGGTTATTTCAATTTCTAAGATTGGCCTCAAATCGCAGGAAATCTCCACTTGCAATTTCCACAAAAAGAGTGTTTCAAAACTGATCTTTCTAAAGGAAGGTTTAACTCTGTGAGTTGAACACACACCACACAAAGAAGTTACTGAGAAGTCTTCTTTCTTGCAGTATATGAAGAAATCCCGTTTCCAACGAAGGCCACAAACAGGTCTAAATATCCACTTGCAGACTTAACAAACAGAGTGTTTCCAAACTGCTCTATGAAAAGAAAGGTTAAACTCTGTGAGTTGAACACATCCAGTACAAAGTAGTTTCTGAGAATGATTCTGTCTAGTTTTTAAACGAGGATATTGCCATTTCTAAGATTGGCCTCAAATCTCTTGAAATCTCCACTTGCAAATTCCACAAAAAGAGTGTTTCAAATCTGCTCTGTCTAAAGGAACGTTCAGCTCTGTGAGTTGAATACAAACAACGCGAAGAAGTTACTGAGAATTCTTCTGTCAGGCATTCTATGAAGAAATCCCGTTTCCAACGAAGGCCTCAACCAGGTCTAAGTATCCAATTGCAGACTTAACAAACGGAGTGTTTTCAAACTGCTCTATGCAAAGAAAGGTTAAACTCTGTGAGTTGAACACACCCATTACAAAGTAGTTTCTGAGAATGATTCTGTGTAGTTTTGAAACGGGGTTATTTCAATTTCTAAGATTGGCCTCAAATCGCAGGAAATCTCCACTTGCAATTTCCACAAAAAGAGTGTTTCAAAACTGATCTTTCTAAAGGAAGGTTTAACTCTGTGAGTTGAACACACACCACACAAAGAAGTTACTGAGAATTCTTCTTTCTTGCAGTATATGAAGAAATCCCGTTTCCAACGAAGGCCACAAAGAGGTCTAAATATCCACTTGCAGATTAACAAACAGAGTGTTTCCAAACTGCTCTATGAAAAGAAAGGTTAAACTCTGTGAGTTGAACGCATCCAGTACAAAGTAGTTTCTGAGAATGATTCTGTCTAGTTTTAAAACGAGGATATTGCCATTTCTAAGATTGGCCTCAAATCTCTTGAAATCTCCACTTGCAAATTCCACAAAAAGAGTGTTTCAAACTGCTCTGTCTAAAGGAACGTTCAGCTCTGTGAGTTGAATACAAACAACGCAAAGAAGTTACTGAGAATTCTTCTGTCTAGCATTCTATGAAGAAATCCCGTTTCCATCGAAGGCCTCAACCAGGTCTAAATATCCACTTGCAGACTTAACAAACAGAGTGTTTTCAAACTGCTCTATGAAAAGAAAGGTTAAACTCTGTGAGTTGAACACACCCATTACAAAGTAGTTTCTGAGAATGATTCTGTGTAGTTTTGAAACGGGGTTATTTCAATTTCTAAGATTGGCCTCAAATCGCAGGAAATCTCCCCTTGCAATTTCCACAAAAAGAGTGTGTCAAAACTGATCTTTCTAAAGGAAGGTTTAACTCTGTGTGTTGAACACACACCACACAAAGAAGTTACTGAGAATTCTTCTTTCTTGCAGTATATGAAGAAATCCCGTTTCCAACGAAGGCCACAAAGAGGTCTAAATATCCACTTGCAGACTTAAGAAACAGAGTGTTTCCAAACTGCTCTATGAAAAGAAAGGTTAAACTCTGTGAGTTGAAGACATCCAGTACAAGGTAGTTTCTGAAAATGATTCTGTCTAGTTTTTAAACGAGGATATTGCCATTTCTAAGATTGGCCTTAAATCTCTTGAAATCTCCACTTGCAAATTCCACAAAAAGAGTGTTTCAAAACTGCTCTGTCTATAGGAACGTTCAGCTCTGTGAGTTGAATACAAACAACGCAAAGAAGTTGCTGAGAATTCTTCTGTCTAGCATTCTATGAAGAAATCCCGTTTCCAACGAAGGCCTCAACCAGGTCTAAATATCCACTTGCAGACTTAACAAACAGAGTGTTTTCAAACTGCTCTGTGAAAAGAAAGATTAAGCTCTGTGAGTTGAACACACCCATTACAAAGTAGTTTCTGAGAATGAATCTGTGTAGTTTTGAAACGGGGTTATTTCAATTTCTAAGATTGGCCTCAAATCGCAGGAAATCTCCACTTGCAATTTCCACAAAAAGAGTGTTTCAAAACTGATCTTTCTAAAGGAAGGTTTAACTCTGTGAGTTGAACACACACCACACAAAGAAGTTACTGAGAATTCTTCTTTCTTGCAGTATATGAAGAAATCCCGTTTCCAACGAAGGCCACAAACAGGTCTAAATATCCACTTGCAGACTTAACAAACAGAGTGTTTCCAAACTGCTCTATGAAAAGAAAGGTTAAACTCTGTGAGTTGAACACATCCAGTACAAAGTAGTTTCTGAGAATGATTCTGTCTAGTTTTTAAACGAGGATATTGCCATTTCTAAGATTGGCCTCAAATCTCTTGAAATCTCCACTTGCAAATTCCACAAAAAGAGTGTTTCAAATCTGCTCTGTCTAAAGGAACGTTCAGCTCTGTGAGTTGAATACAAACAACGCGAAGAAGTTACTGAGAATTCTTCTGTCAGGCATTCTATGAAGAAATCCCATTTCCAACGAAGGCCTCAACCAGGTCTAAGTATCCAATTGCAGACTTAACAAACAGAGTGTTTTCAAACTGCTCTATGCAAAGAAAGGTTAAACTCTGTGAGTTGAACACACCCATTACAAAGTAGTTTCTGAGAATGATTCTGTGTAGTTTTGAAACGGGGTTATTTCAATTTCTAAGATTGGCCTCAAATCGCAGGAAATCTCCACTTGCAATTTCCACAAAAAGAGTGTTTCAAAACTGATCTTTCTAAAGGAAGGTTTAACTCTGTGAGTTGAACACACACCACACAAAGAAGTTACTGAGAATTCTTCTTTCTTGCAGTATATGAAGAAATCCCGTTTCCAACGAAGGCCACAAAGAGGTCTAAATATCCACTTGCAGACTTAACAAACAGAGTGTTTCCAAACTGCTCTATGAAAAGAAAGGTTAAACTCTGTGAGTTGAACGCATCCAGTACAAAGTAGTTTCTGAGAATGATTCTGTCTAGTTTTAAAACGACGATATTGCCATTTCTAAGATTGGCCTCAAATCTCTTGAAATCTCCACTTGCAAATTCCACAAAAAGAGTGTTTCAAACTGCTCTGTCTAAAGGAACGTTCAGCTCTGTGAGTTGAATACAAACAACGCAAAGAAGTTACTGAGAATTCTTCTGTCTAGCATTCTATGAAGAAATCCCGTTTCCATCGAAGGCCTCAACCAGGTCTAAATATCCACTTGCAGACTTAACAAACAGAGTGTTTTCAAACTGCTCTATGAAAAGAAAGGTTAAACTCTGTGAGTTGAACACACCCATTACAAAGTAGTTTCTGAGAATGATTCTGTGTAGTTTTGAAACGGGGTTATTTCAATTTCTAAGATTGGCCTCAAATCGCAGGAAATCTCCACTTGCAATTTCCACAAAAAGAGTGTTTCAAAACTGATCTTTCTAAAGGAAGGTTTAACTCTGTGAGTTGAACACACACCACACAAAGAAGTTACTGAGAAGTCTTCTTTCTTGCAGTATATGAAGAAATCCCGTTTCCAACGAAGGCCACAAAGAGGTCTAAATATCCACTTGCAGACTTAACAAACAGAGTGTTTCCAAACTGCTCTATGAAAAGAAAGGTTAAACTCTGTGAGTTGAACACATCCAGTTCAAAGTAGTTTCTGAGAATGATTCTGTCTAGTTTTTAAACGAGGATATTGCCATTTCTAAGATTGGCCTCAAATCTCTTGAAATCTCCACTTGCAAATTCCACAAAAAGAGTGTTTCAAAACTGCTCTGTCTAAAGGAACGTTCAGCTCTGTGAGTTGAATACAAACAACGCAAAGAAGTTACTGAGAATTCTTCTGTCTAGCATTCTATGAAGAAATCCCGTTTCCAACGAAGGCCTCAACCAGGTCTAAATATCCACTTGCAGACTTAACAAACAGAATGTTTTCAAACTGCTCTATGAAAAGAAAGGTTAAACTCTGTGAGTTGAACACACCCATTACAAAGTAGTTTCTGAGAATGATTCTGTGTAGTTTTGAAACGGGGTTATTTCAATTTCTAAGATTGGCCTCAAATCGCAGGAAATCTCCACTTGCAATTACCACAAAAAGAGTGTTTCAAAACTGATCTTTCTAAAGGAAGGTTTAACTCTGTGAGTTGAACACACACCACACAAAGAAGTTACTGAGAATTCTTCTTTCTTGCAGTATATGAAGAAATCCCGTTTCCAACGAAGGCCACAAAGAGGTCTAAATATCCACTTGCAGACTTAAGAAACAGAGTGTTTCCAAACTGCTCTATGAAAAGAAAGGTTAAACTCTGTGAGTTGAACACATCCAGTACAAAGTAGTTTCTGAGAATGATTCTGTCTAGTTTTTAAACGAGGATATTGCCATTTCTAAGATTGGCCTCAAATCTCTTGAAATCTCCACTTGCAAATTCCACAAAAAGAGTGTTTCAAAACTGCTCTGTCTAAAGGAACGTTCAGCTCTGTGAGTTGAATACAAACAATGCAAAGGAGTTACTGAGAATTCTTCTGTCTAGCATTTTATGAAGAAATCCCGTTTCCAACGAGGGCCTCAACCAGGTCTAAATATCCACTTGCAGACTTAACAAACAGAGTATTTTCAAACTGCTCTGTGAAAAGAAAGGTTAAACTCTGTGAGTTGAACACACCCATTACAAAGTAATTTCTGAGAATGATTCTGTGTAGTTTTGAAACGGGGTTCTTTCAATTTCTAAGATTGGTCTGAAATCGCAGGAAATCTCCACTTGCAATTTCCACAAAAAGAGTGTTTCAAAACTGATCTTTCTAAAGGAAGGTTTAACTCTGTGAGTTGAACACACACCACACAAAGAAGTTACTGAGAATTCTTCTTTCTTGCACTATATGAAGAAATCCCGTTTCCAACGAAGGCCACAAAGAGGTCTAAATATCCACTTGAAGACTTAAGAAACAGAGTGTTTCCAAACTGCTCTATGAAAAGAGAGGTTAAACTCTCTGAGGTGAACACATCCAGTACAAAGCAGTTTCTGAGAATGATTCTGTCTAGTTTTTAAACGAGGATATTGCCATTTCTAAGATTGGCCTCAAATCTCTTGAAATCTCCACTTGCAAATTCCACAAAAAGAGTGTTTCAAAACTGCTCTGTCTAAAGGAACGTTCAGCTCTGTGAGTTGAATAAAAACAACGCAAAGAAGTTACTGAGAATTCTTCTGTCTAGCATTCTATGAAGAAATCCCGTTTCCAACGAAGGCCTCAACCAGGTCTAAATATCCACTTGCAGACTTAACAAACAGAGTGTTTTCAAACTGCTCTATGAAAAGGAAGGTTAAACTCTGTGAGTTGAAGACACCCATTACAAAGTAGTTTCTGAGAATGATTCTGTGTAGTTTTGAAACGGGGTTCTTTCAATTTCTAAGATTGGCCTCAAATCGCAGGAAATCTCCACTTGCAATTTCCACAAAAAGAGTGTTTCAAAACTGATCTTTCTAAAGGAAGGTTTAACTCTGTGAGTTGAACACACAACACATAAAGAAGTTACTGAGAATTCTTCTTTCTTGCAGTATATGAAGAAATCCCATTTCCAACGAAGGCCACAAAGAGGTCTAAATATCCACTTGCAGACTTAACAAACAGAGTGTTTCCAAACTGCTCTATGAAAAGAAAGGTTAAACTCTGTGAGTTGAACACCTCCAGTACAAAGTAGTTTCTGAGAATGATTCTGTCTAGTTTTTAAACGAGGATATTGCCATTTCTAAGATTGGCCTCAAATCTCTTGAAATCTCCACTTGCAAATTCCACAAAAAGAGTGTTTCAAAACTGCTCTGTCTAAAGGAACGTTCAGCTCTGTGAGTTGAATACAAACAACGCAAAGAAGTTACTGAGAATTCTTCTGTCTAGCATTCTATGAAGAAATCCCGTTTCCAACGAAGGCCTCAACCAGGTCTAAATATCCACTTGCAGACTTAACAAACAGAGTGTTTTCAAACTGCTCTATGAAATGAAAGGTTAAACTCTGTGAGTTGAACACACCCATTACAAAGTAGTTTCTGAGAATGATTCTGTGTAGTTTTGAAACGGCGTTATTTCAATTTCTAAGATTGGCCTCAAATCGCAGGAAATCTCCACTTGCAATTTCCACAAAAAGAGTGTTTCAAAACTGATCTTTCTAAAGGAGGGTTTAACTCTGTGAGATGAACACACACCACACAAGGAAGTTACTGAGAATTCTTCTTTCTTGCAGTATATGAAGAAATCCCGTTTCCAACGAAGGCCACAAAGAGGTCTAAATATCCACTTGCAGAATAACAAACAGAGTGTTTCCAAACTGCTCTATGAAAAGAAAGGTTAAACTCTGTGAGTTGAACACATCCAGTAGAAAGTAGTTTCTGAGAATGATTCTGTCTAGTTTTTAAACGAGGATATTGCCATTTCTAAGATTGGCCTCAAATCTCTTGAAATCTCCACTTGCAAATTCCACAAAAAGAGTGTTTCAAAACTGCTCTGTCTAAAGGAACGTTCAGCTCTGTGAGTTGAATACAAACAATGCAAAGAAGTTACTGCGAATTCTTCTGTCTAGCATTTTATGAAGAAATCCCGTTCCCAAAGAAGGCCTCAACCAGGTCTAAATATCCACTTGCAGACTTAACAAACAGAGTGTTTTGAAACTGCTCTGTGAAAAGGATGGTTAAACTCTGTGAGTTGAACACACCCATTACAAAGTAGTTTCTGAGAATGATTCTGTGTAGCTTTGAAACGGGGTTCTTTCAATTTCTAAGATTGGCCTCAAATGGCAGGAAATCTCCACTTGCAATTTCCACAAAAAGAGTGTTTCAAAACTGATCTTTCTAAAGGAAGGTTTAACTCTGTGAGTTGAACACACACCACACAAAGAAGTTACTGAGAATTCTTCTTTCTTGCAGTATATGAAGAAATCCCGTTTCCAACGAAGGCCACAAAGAGGTCTAAATATCCACTTGCAGACTTAACAAACAGAGTGTTTCCAAACTGCTCTATGAAAAGAAAGGTTAAACTCTGTGAGTTGAACACATCCAGTACAAAGTAGTTTCTGAGAATGATTCTGTCTAGTTTTTAAACGAGGATATTGCCATTTCTAAGATTGGCCTCAAATCTCTTGAAATCTCCACTTGCAAATTCCACAAAAAGAGTGTTTCAAACTGCTCTGTCTAAAGGAACGTTCAGCTCTGTGAGTTGAATAAAAACAACGCCAAGAAGTTACTGAGAATTCTTCTGTCTAGCATTCTATGAAGAAATCCCGTTTCCAACGAAGGCCTCAACCAGGTCTAAATATCCACTTGCAGACTTAACAAACAGAGTGTTTTCAAACTGCTCTATGAAAAGAAAGGTTAAACTCTGTGAGTTGAACACACCCATTACAAAGTAGTTTCTGAGAATGATTCTGTGTAGTTTTGAAACGGGGTTCTTTCAATTTCTAAGATTGGCCTCAAATCGCAGGAAATCTCCACTTGCAATTTCCACAAAAAGAGTGTTTCAAAACTGATCTTTCTAAAGGAAGGTTTAACTCTGTGAGTTGAACACACACCACACAAAGAAGTTACTGAGAATTCTTCTTTCTTGCAGTATATGAAGAAATCCCGTTTCCAACGAAGGCCACAAAGAGGTCTAAATATCCACTTGCAGACTTAAGAAACAGAGTGTTTCCAAACTGCTCTATGAAAAGAAAGGTTAAACTCTGTGAGTTGAACACATCCAGTACAAGGTAGTTTCTGAGAATGATTCTGTCTAGTTTTTAAACGAGGATATTGCCATTTCTAAGATTGGCCTCAAATCTCTTGAAATCTCCACTTGCAAATTCCACAAAAAGAGTGTTTCAAAACTGCTCTGTCTAAAGGAACGTTCAGCTCTGTGAGTTGAATACAAAAAACGCAAAGAAGTTGCTGAGAATTCTTCTGTCTAGCATTCTATGAAGAAATCCCGTTTCCTACGAAGGCCTCAACCAGGTCTAAATATCCACTTGCAGACTTAACAAACAGGGTGTTTTCAAACTGCTCTGTGAAAAGAAAGGTTAAACTCTGTGAGTTGAACACACCCATTACAAAGTAGTTTCTGAGAATGATTCTGTGTAGTTTTGAAACGGGGTTATTTCAATTTCTAAGATTGGCCTCAAATCGCAGGAAATCTCCACTTGCAATTTCCACAAAAAGAGTGTTTCAAAACTGATCTTTCTAAAGGAAGGTTTAACTCTGTGAGTTGAACACACACCACACAAAGAAGTTACTGAGAAGTCTTCTTTCTTGCAGTATATGAAGAAATCCCGTTTCCAACGAAGGCCACAAACAGGTCTAAATATCCACTTGCAGACTTAACAAACAGAGTGTTTCCAAACTGCTCTATGAAAAGAAAGGTTAAACTCTGTGAGTTGAACACATCCAGTACAAAGTAGTTTCTGAGAATGATTCTGTCTAGTTTTTAAACGAGGATATTGCCATTTCTAAGATTGGCCTCAAATCTCTTGAAATCTCCACTTGCAAATTCCACAAAAAGAGTGTTTCAAATCTGCTCTGTCTAAAGGAACGTTCAGCTCTGTGAGTTGAATACAAACAACGCGAAGAAGTTACTGAGAATTCTTCTGTCAGGCATTCTATGAAGAAATCCCGTTTCCAACGAAGGCCTCAACCAGGTCTAAGTATCCAATTGCAGACTTAACAAACGGAGTGTTTTCAAACTGCTCTATGCAAAGAAAGGTTAAACTCTGTGAGTTGAACACACCCATTACAAAGTAGTTTCTGAGAATGATTCTGTGTAGTTTTGAAACGGGGTTATTTCAATTTCTAAGATTGGCCTCAAATCGCAGGAAATCTCCACTTGCAATTTCCACAAAAAGAGTGTTTCAAAACTGATCTTTCTAAAGGAAGGTTTAACTCTGTGAGTTGAACACACACCACACAAAGAAGTTACTGAGAATTCTTCTTTCTTGCAGTATATGAAGAAATCCCGTTTCCAACGAAGGCCACAAAGAGGTCTAAATATCCACTTGCAGATTAACAAACAGAGTGTTTCCAAACTGCTCTATGAAAAGAAAGGTTAAACTCTGTGAGTTGAACACATCCAGTACAAAGTAGTTTCTGAGAATGATTCTGTCTAGTTTTTAAACGAGGATATTGCCATTTCTAAGATTGGCCTCAAATCTCTTGAAATGTCCACATGCAAATTCCACAAAAAGAGTGTTTCAAAACTGCTCTGTCTAAAGGAACGTTCAGTTCTGTGAGTTGAATACAAACAATGCAAAGACGTTTCTGAGAATTCTTCTGTCTAGCATTTTATGAAGAAATCCCGTTTCCAACGAAGGCCTCAACCAGGTCTAAATATCCACTTGCAGACTTAACAAACAGAGTGTTTTCAAACTGCTCTATGAAAAGAAATGTTAAACTCTGTGAGTTGAACACACCCATTACAAAGTAGTTTCTGAGAATGATTCTGTGTAGTTTTGAAACGGGGTTATTTCAATTTCTAAGATTGGCCTCAAATCGCAGGAAATCTCCACTTGCAATTTCCACAAAAAGAGTGTTTCAAAACTGATCTTTCTAAAGGAAGGTTTAACTCTGTGAGTTGAACACACACCACACAAAGAAGTTACTGAGAAGTCTTCTTTCTTGCAGTATATGAAGAAATCCCGTTTCCAACGAAGGCCACAAAGAGGTCTAAATATCCACTTGCAGACTTAACAAACAGAGTGTTTCCAAACTGCTCTATGAAAAGAAAGGTTAAACTCTGTGAGTTGAACACATCCAGTTCAAAGTAGTTTCTGAGAATGATTCTGTCTAGTTTTTAAACGAGGATATTGCCATTTCTAAGATTGGCCTCAAATCTCTTGAAATCTCCACTTGCAAATTCCACAAAAAGAGTGTTTCAAAACTGCTCTGTCTAAAGGAACGTTCAGCTCTGTGAGTTGAATACAAACAACGCAAAGAAGTTACTGAGAATTCTTCTGTCTAGCATTCTATGAAGAAATCCCGTTTCCAACGAAGGCCTCAACCAGGTCTAAATATCCACTTGCAGACTTAACAAACAGAATGTTTTCAAACTGCTCTATGAAAAGAAAGGTTAAACTCTGTGAGTTGAACACACCCATTACAAAGTAGTTTCTGAGAATGATTCTGTGTAGTTTTGAAACGGGGTTATTTCAATTTCTAAGATTGGCCTCAAATCGCAGGAAATCTCCACTTGCAATTACCACAAAAAGAGTGTTTCAAAACTGATCTTTCTAAAGGAAGGTTTAACTCTGTGAGTTGAACACACACCACACAAAGAAGTTACTGAGAATTCTTCTTTCTTGCAGTATATGAAGAAATCCCGTTTCCAACGAAGGCCACAAAGAGGTCTAAATATCCACTTGCAGACTTAAGAAACAGAGTGTTTCCAAACTGCTCTATGAAAAGAAAGGTTAAACTCTGTGAGTTGAACACATCCAGTACAAAGTAGTTTCTGAGAATGATTCTGTCTAGTTTTTAAACGAGGATATTGCCATTTCTAAGATTGGCCTCAAATCTCTTGAAATCTCCACTTGCAAATTCCACAAAAAGAGTGTTTCAAAACTGCTCTGTCTAAAGGAACGTTCAGCTCTGTGAGTTGAATACAAACAATGCAAAGGAGTTACTGAGAATTCTTCTGTCTAGCATTTTATGAAGAAATCCCGTTTCCAACGAGGGCCTCAACCAGGTCTAAATATCCACTTGCAGACTTAACAAACAGAGTATTTTCAAACTGCTCTGTGAAAAGAAAGGTTAAACTCTGTGAGTTGAACACACCCATTACAAAGTAATTTCTGAGAATGATTCTGTGTAGTTTTGAAACGGGGTTCTTTCAATTTCTAAGATTGGTCTGAAATCGCAGGAAATCTCCACTTGCAATTTCCACAAAAAGAGTGTTTCAAAACTGATCTTTCTAAAGGAAGGTTTAACTCTGTGAGTTGAACACACACCACACAAAGAAGTTACTGAGAATTCTTCTTTCTTGCAGTATATGAAGAAATCCCGTTTCCAACGAAGGCCACAAAGAGGTCTAAATATCCACTTGAAGACTTAAGAAACAGAGTGTTTCCAAACTGCTCTATGAAAAGAGAGGTTAAACTCTCTGAGGTGAACACATCCAGTACAAAGTAGTTTCTGAGAATGATTCTGTCTAGTTTTTAAACGAGGATATTGCCATTTCTAAGATTGGCCTCAAATCTCTTGAAATCTCCACTTGCAAATTCCACAAAAAGAGTGTTTCAAAACTGCTCTGTCTAAAGGAACGTTCAGCTCTGTGAGTTGAATAAAAACAACGCAAAGAAGTTACTGAGAATTCTTCTGTCTAGCATTCTATGAAGAAATCCCGTTTCCAACGAAGGCCTCAACCAGGTCTAAATATCCACTTGCAGACTTAACAAACAGAGTGTTTTCAAACTGCTCTATGAAAAGGAAGGTTAAACTCTTTGAGTTGAAGACACCCATTACAAAGTAGTTTCTGAGAATGATTCTGTGTAGTTTTGAAACGGGGTTCTTTCAATTTCTAAGATTGGCCTCAAATCGCAGGAAATCTCCACTTGCAATTTCCACAAAAAGAGTGTTTCAAAACTGATCTTTCTAAAGGAAGGTTTAACTCTGTGAGTTGAACACACAACACATAAAGAAGTTACTGAGAATTCTTCTTTCTTGCAGTATATGAAGAAATCCCATTTCCAACGAAGGCCACAAAGAGGTCTAAATATCCACTTGCAGACTTAACAAACAGAGTGTTTCCAAACTGCTCTATGAAAAGAAAGGTTAAACTCTGTGAGTTGAACACCTCCAGTACAAAGTAGTTTCTGAGAATGATTCTGTCTAGTTTTTAAACGAGGATATTGCCATTTCTAAGATTGGCCTCAAATCTCTTGAAATCTCCACTTGCAAATTCCACAAAAAGAGTGTTTCAAAACTGCTCTGTCTAAAGGAACGTTCAGCTCTGTGAGTTGAATACAAACAACGCAAAGAAGTTACTGAGAATTCTTCTGTCTAGCATTCTATGAAGAAATCCCGTTTCCAACGAAGGCCTCAACCAGGTCTAAATATCCACTTGCAGACTTAACAAACAGAGTGTTTTCAAACTGCTCTATGAAATGAAAGGTTAAACTCTGTGAGTTGAACACACCCATTACAAAGTAGTTTCTGAGAATGATTCTGTGTAGTTTTGAAACGGGGTTATTTCAATTTCTAAGATTGGCCTCAAATCGCAGGAAATCTCCACTTGCAATTTCCACAAAAAGAGTGTTTCAAAACTGATCTTTCTAAAGGAGGGTTTAACTCTGTGAGATGAACACACACCACACAAGGAAGTTACTGAGAATTCTTCTTTCTTGCAGTATATGAAGAAATCCCGTTTCCAACGAAGGCCACAAAGAGGTCTAAATATCCACTTGCAGAATAACAAACAGAGTGTTTCCAAACTGCTCTATGAAAAGAAAGGTTAAACTCTGTGAGTTGAACACATCCAGTAGAAAGTAGTTTCTGAGAATGATTCTGTCTAGTTTTTAAACGAGGATATTGCCATTTCTAAGATTGGCCTCAAATCTCTTGAAATCTCCACTTGCAAATTCCACAAAAAGAGTGTTTCAAAACTGCTCTGTCTAAAGGAACGTTCAGCTCTGTGAGTTGAATACAAACAATGCAAAGAAGTTACTGCGAATTCTTCTGTCTAGCATTTTATGAAGAAATCCCGTTCCCAAAGAAGGCCTCAACCAGGTCTAAATATCCACTTGCAGACTTAACAAACAGAGTGTTTTGAAACTGCTCTGTGAAAAGGTTGGTTAAACTCTGTGAGTTGAACACACCCATTACAAAGTAGTTTCTGAGAATGATTCTGTGTAGCTTTGAAACGGGGTTCTTTCAATTTCTAAGATTGGCCTCAAATGGCAGGAAATCTCCACTTGCAATTTCCACAAAAAGAGTGTTTCAAAACTGATCTTTCTAAAGGAAGGTTTAACTCTGTGAGTTGAACTCACACCACACAAAGAAGTTACTGAGAATTCTTCTTTCTTGCAGTATATGAAGAAATCCCGTTTCCAACGAAGGCCACAAAGAGGTCTAAATATCCACTTGCAGACTTAACAAACAGAGTGTTTCCAAACTGCTCTATGAAAAGAAAGGTTAAACTCTGTGAGTTGAACACATCCAGTACAAAGTAGTTTCTGAGAATGATTCTGTCTAGTTTTTAAACGAGGATATTGCCATTTCTAAGATTGGCCTCAAATCTCTTGAAATCTCCACTTGCAAATTCCACAAAAAGAGTGTTTCAAACTGCTCTGTCTAAAGGAACGTTCAGCTCTGTGAGTTGAATAAAAACAACGCCAAGAAGTTACTGAGAATTCTTCTGTCAAGCATTCTATGAAGAAATCCCGTTTCCAACGAAGGCCTCAACCAGGTCTAAATATCCACTTGCAGACTTAACAAACAGAGTGTTTTCAAACTGCTCTATGAAAAGAAAGGTTAAACTCTGTGAGTTGAACACACCCATTACAAAGTAGTTTCTGAGAATGATTCTGTGTAGTTTTGAAACGGGGTTATTTCAATTTCTAAGATTGGCCTCAAATCGCAGGAAATCTCCCCTTGCAATTTCCACAAAAAGAGTGTTTCAAAACTGATCTTTCTAAAGGAAGGTTTAACTCTGTGAGTTGAACACACACCACACAAAGAAGTTACTGAGAAGTCTTCTTTCTTGCAGTATATGAAGAAATCCCGTTTCCAACGAAGGCCACAAAGAGGTCTAAATATCCACTTGCAGACTTAAGAAACAGAGTGTTTCCAAACTGCTCTATGAAAAGAAAGGTTAAACTCTGTGAGTTGAACACACCCATTACAAAGTAGTTTCTGAGAATGATTCTGTGTAGTTTTGAAACGGGGTTCTTTCAATTTCTAAGATTGGCCTCAAATCGCAGGAAATCTCCACTTGCAATTTCCACAAAAAGAGTGTTTCAAAACTGATCTTTCTAAAGGAAGGTTTAACTCTGTGAGTTGAACACACACCACACAAAGAAGTTACTGAGAATTCTTCTTTCTTGCAGTATATGAAGAAATCCCGTTTCCAACGAAGGCCACAAAGAGGTCTAAATATCCACTTGCAGACTTAAGAAACAGAGTGTTTCCAAACTGCTCTATGAAAAGAAAGGTTAAACTCTGTGAGTTGAACACATCCAGTACAAGGTAGTTTCTGAGAATGATTCTGTCTAGTTTTTAAACGAGGATATTGCCATTTCTAAGATTGGCCTCAAATCTCTTGAAATCTCCACTTGCAAATTCCACAAAAAGAGTGTTTCAAAACTGCTCTGTCTAAAGGAACGTTCAGCTCTGTGAGTTGAATACAAAAAACGCAAAGAAGTTGCTGAGAATTCTTCTGTCTAGCATTCTATGAAGAAATCCCGTTTCCTACGAAGGCCTCAACCAGGTCTAAATATCCACTTGCAGACTTAACAAACAGGGTGTTTTCAAACTGCTCTGTGAAAAGAAAGGTTAAACTCTGTGAGTTGAACACACCCATTACAAAGTAGTTTCTGAGAATGATTCTGTGTAGTTTTGAAACGGGGTTATTTCAATTTCTAAGATTGGCCTCAAATCGCAGGAAATCTCCACTTGCAATTTCCACAAAAAGAGTGTTTCAAAACTGATCTTTCTAAAGGAAGGTTTAACTCTGTGAGTTGAACACACACCACACAAAGAAGTTACTGAGAAGTCTTCTTTCTTGCAGTATATGAAGAAATCCCGTTTCCAACGAAGGCCACAAACAGGTCTAAATATCCACTTGCAGACTTAACAAACAGAGTGTTTCCAAACTGCTCTATGAAAAGAAAGGTTAAACTCTGTGAGTTGAACACATCCAGTACAAAGTAGTTTCTGAGAATGATTCTGTCTAGTTTTTAAACGAGGATATTGCCATTTCTAAGATTGGCCTCAAATCTCTTGAAATCTCCACTTGCAAATTCCACAAAAAGAGTGTTTCAAATCTGCTCTGTCTAAAGGAACGTTCAGCTCTGTGAGTTGAATACAAACAACGCGAAGAAGTTACTGAGAATTCTTCTGTCAGGCATTCTATGAAGAAATCCCGTTTCCAACGAAGGCCTCAACCAGGTCTAAGTATCCAATTGCAGACTTAACAAACAGAGTGTTTTCAAACTGCTCTATGCAAAGAAAGGTTAAACTCTGTGAGTTGAACACACCCATTACAAAGTAGTTTCTGAGAATGATTCTGTGTAGTTTTGAAACGGGGTTATTTCAATTTCTAAGATTGGCCTCAAATCGCAGGAAATCTCCACTTGCAATTTCCACAAAAAGAGTGTTTCAAAACTGATCTTTCTAAAGGAAGGTTTAACTCTGTGAGTTGAACACACACCACACAAAGAAGTTACTGAGAATTCTTCTTTCTTGCAGTATATGAAGAAATCCCGTTTCCAACGAAGGCCACAAAGAGGTCTAAATATCCACTTGCAGATTAACAAACAGAGTGTTTCCAAACTGCTCTATGAAAAGAAAGGTTAAACTCTGTGAGTTGAACACATCCAGTACAAAGTAGTTTCTGAGAATGATTCTGTCTAGTTTTTAAACGAGGATATTGCCATTTCTAAGATTGGCCTCAAATCTCTTGAAATGTCCACATGCAAATTCCACAAAAAGAGTGTTTCAAAACTGCTCTGTCTAAAGGAACGTTCAGTTCTGTGAGTTGAATACAAACAATGCAAAGACGTTTCTGAGAATTCTTCTGTCTAGCATTTTATGAAGAAATCCCGTTTCCAACGAAGGCCTCAACCAGGTCTAAATATCCACTTGCAGACTTAACAAACAGAGTGTTTTCAAACTGCTCTATGAAAAGAAATGTTAAACTCTGTGAGTTGAACACACCCATTACAAAGTAGTTTCTGAGAATGATTCTGTGTAGTTTTGAAACGGGGTTATTTCAATTTCTAAGATTGGCCTCAAATCGCAGGAAATCTCCACTTGCAATTTCCACAAAAAGAGTGTTTCAAAACTGATCTTTCTAAAGGAAGGTTTAACTCTGTGAGTTGAACACACACCACACAAAGAAGTTACTGAGAAGTCTTCTTTCTTGCAGTATATGAAGAAATCCCGTTTCCAACGAAGGCCACAAAGAGGTCTAAATATCCACTTGCAGACTTAACAAACAGAGTGTTTCCAAACTGCTCTATGAAAAGAAAGGTTAAACTCTGTGAGTTGAACACATCCAGTTCAAAGTAGTTTCTGAGAATGATTCTGTCTAGTTTTTAAACGAGGATATTGCCATTTCTAAGATTGGCCTCAAATCTCTTGAAATCTCCACTTGCAAATTCCACAAAAAGAGTGTTTCAAAACTGCTCTGTCTAAAGGAACGTTCAGCTCTGTGAGTTGAATACAAACAACGCAAAGAAGTTACTGAGAATTCTTCTGTCTAGCATTCTATGAAGAAATCCCGTTTCCAACGAAGGCCTCAACCAGGTCTAAATATCCACTTGCAGACTTAACAAACAGAATGTTTTCAAACTGCTCTATGAAAAGAAAGGTTAAACTCTGTGAGTTGAACACACCCATTACAAAGTAGTTTCTGAGAATGATTCTGTG
Source organism: Pan paniscus (assembly GCF_029289425.2). Lineage (NCBI taxonomy): Eukaryota > Metazoa > Chordata > Mammalia > Primates > Hominidae > Pan > Pan paniscus. The sequence goes on along the minus strand of NC_073259.2, from coordinate 59,752,001 downwards.
TAGTTTTGAAACGGGGTTATTTCAATTTCTAAGATTGGCCTCAAATCGCAGGAAATCTCCACTTGCAATTACCACAAAAAGAGTGTTTCAAAACTGATCTTTCTAAAGGAAGGTTTAACTCTGTGAGTTGAACACACACCACACAAAGAAGTTACTGAGAATTCTTCTTTCTTGCAGTATATGAAGAAATCCCGTTTCCAACGAAGGCCACAAAGAGGTCTAAATATCCACTTGCAGACTTAAGAAACAGAGTGTTTCCAAACTGCTCTATGAAAAGAAAGGTTAAACTCTGTGAGTTGAACACATCCAGTACAAAGTAGTTTCTGAGAATGATTCTGTCTAGTTTTTAAACGAGGATATTGCCATTTCTAAGATTGGCCTCAAATCTCTTGAAATCTCCACTTGCAAATTCCACAAAAAGAGTGTTTCAAAACTGCTCTGTCTAAAGGAACGTTCAGCTCTGTGAGTTGAATACAAACAATGCAAAGGAGTTACTGAGAATTCTTCTGTCTAGCATTTTATGAAGAAATCCCGTTTCCAACGAGGGCCTCAACCAGGTCTAAATATCCACTTGCAGACTTAACAAACAGAGTATTTTCAAACTGCTCTGTGAAAAGAAAGGTTAAACTCTGTGAGTTGAACACACCCATTACAAAGTAATTTCTGAGAATGATTCTGTGTAGTTTTGAAACGGGGTTCTTTCAATTTCTAAGATTGGTCTGAAATCGCAGGAAATCTCCACTTGCAATTTCCACAAAAAGAGTGTTTCAAAACTGATCTTTCTAAAGGAAGGTTTAACTCTGTGAGTTGAACACACACCACACAAAGAAGTTACTGAGAATTCTTCTTTCTTGCAGTATATGAAGAAATCCCGTTTCCAACGAAGGCCACAAAGAGGTCTAAATATCCACTTGAAGACTTAAGAAACAGAGTGTTTCCAAACTGCTCTATGAAAAGAGAGGTTAAACTCTCTGAGGTGAACACATCCAGTACAAAGTAGTTTCTGAGAATGATTCTGTCTAGTTTTTAAACGAGGATATTGCCATTTCTAAGATTGGCCTCAAATCTCTTGAAATCTCCACTTGCAAATTCCACAAAAAGAGTGTTTCAAAACTGCTCTGTCTAAAGGAACGTTCAGCTCTGTGAGTTGAATAAAAACAACGCAAAGAAGTTACTGAGAATTCTTCTGTCTAGCATTCTATGAAGAAATCCCGTTTCCAACGAAGGCCTCAACCAGGTCTAAATATCCACTTGCAGACTTAACAAACAGAGTGTTTTCAAACTGCTCTATGAAAAGGAAGGTTAAACTCTGTGAGTTGAAGACACCCATTACAAAGTAGTTTCTGAGAATGATTCTGTGTAGTTTTGAAACGGGGTTATTTCAATTTCTAAGATTGGCCTCAAATCGCAGGAAATCTCCACTTGCAATTTCCACAAAAAGAGTGTTTCTAAACTGATCTTTCTAAAGGAAGGTTTAACTCTGTGAGTTGAACACACAACACATAAAGAAGTTACTGAGAATTCTTCTTTCTTGCAGTATATGAAGAAATCCCGTTTCCAACGAAGGCCACAAAGAGGTCTAAATATCCACTTGCAGACTTAACAAACAGAGTGTTTCCAAACTGCTCTATGAAAAGAAAGGTTAAACTCTGTGAGTTGAACACCTCCAGTACAAAGTAGTTTCTGAGAATGATTCTGTCTAGTTTTTAAACGAGGATATTGCCATTTCTAAGATTGGCCTCAAATCTCTTGAAATCTCCACTTGCAAATTCCACAAAAAGAGTGTTTCAAAACTGCTCTGTCTAAAGGAACGTTCAGCTCTGTGAGTTGAATACAAACAACGCAAAGAAGTTACTGAGAATTCTTCTGTCTAGCATTCTATGAAGAAATCCCGTTTCCAACGAAGGCCTCAACCAGGTCTAAATATCCACTTGCAGACTTAACAAACAGAGTGTTTTCAAACTGCTCTATGAAATGAAAGGTTAAACTCTGTGAGTTGAACACACCCATTACAAAGTAGTTTCTGAGAATGATTCTGTGTAGTTTTGAAACGGGGTTATTTCAATTTCTAAGATTGGCCTCAAATCGCAGGAAATCTCCACTTGCAATTTCCACAAAAAGAGTGTTTCAAAACTGATCTTTCTAAAGGAGGGTTTAACTCTGTGAGATGAACACACACCACACAAGGAAGTTACTGAGAATTCTTCTTTCTTGCAGTATATGAAGAAATCCCGTTTCCAACGAAGGCCACAAAGAGGTCTAAATATCCACTTGCAGAATAACAAACAGAGTGTTTCCAAACTGCTCTATGAAAAGAAAGGTTAAACTCTGTGAGTTGAACACATCCAGTAGAAAGTAGTTTCTGAGAATGATTCTGTCTAGTTTTTAAACGAGGATATTGCCATTTCTAAGATTGGCCTCAAATCTCTTGAAATCTCCACTTGCAAATTCCACAAAAAGAGTGTTTCAAAACTGCTCTGTCTAAAGGAACGTTCAGCTCTGTGAGTTGAATACAAACAATGCAAAGAAGTTACTGCGAATTCTTCTGTCTAGCATTTTATGAAGAAATCCCGTTCCCAAAGAAGGCCTCAACCAGGTCTAAATATCCACTTGCAGACTTAACAAACAGAGTGTTTTGAAACTGCTCTGTGAAAAGGTTGGTTAAACTCTGTGAGTTGAACACACCCATTACAAAGTAGTTTCTGAGAATGATTCTGTGTAGCTTTGAAACGGGGTTCTTTCAATTTCTAAGATTGGCCTCAAATGGCAGGAAATCTCCACTTGCAATTTCCACAAAAAGAGTGTTTCAAAACTGATCTTTCTAAAGGAAGGTTTAACTCTGTGAGTTGAACTCACACCACACAAAGAAGTTACTGAGAATTCTTCTTTCTTGCAGTATATGAAGAAATCCCGTTTCCAACGAAGGCCACAAAGAGGTCTAAATATCCACTTGCAGACTTAACAAACAGAGTGTTTCCAAACTGCTCTATGAAAAGAAAGGTTAAACTCTGTGAGTTGAACACATCCAGTACAAAGTAGTTTCTGAGAATGATTCTGTCTAGTTTTTAAACGAGGATATTGCCATTTCTAAGATTGGCCTCAAATCTCTTGAAATCTCCACTTGCAAATTCCACAAAAAGAGTGTTTCAAACTGCTCTGTCTAAAGGAACGTTCAGCTCTGTGAGTTGAATAAAAACAACGCCAAGAAGTTACTGAGAATTCTTCTGTCAAGCATTCTATGAAGAAATCCCGTTTCCAACGAAGGCCTCAACCATGTCTAAATATCCACTTGCAGACTTAACAAACAGAGTGTTTTCAAACTGCTCTATGAAAAGAAAGGTTAAACTCTGTGAGTTGAACACACCCATTACAAAGTAGTTTCTGAGAATGATTCTGTGTAGTTTTGAAACGGGGTTATTTCAATTTCTAAGATTGGCCTCAAATCGCAGGAAATCTCCCCTTGCAATTTCCACAAAAAGAGTGTTTCAAAACTGATCTTTCTAAAGGAAGGTTTAACTCTGTGAGTTGAACACACACCACACAAAGAAGTTACTGAGAAGTCTTCTTTCTTGCAGTATATGAAGAAATCCCGTTTCCAACGAAGGCCACAAAGAGGTCTAAATATCCACTTGCAGACTTAAGAAACAGAGTGTTTCCAAACTGCTCTATGAAAAGAAAGGTTAAACTCTGTGAGTTGAACACACCCATTACAAAGTAGTTTCTGAGAATGATTCTGTGTAGTTTTGAAACGGGGTTCTTTCAATTTCTAAGATTGGCCTCAAATCGCAGGAAATCTCCACTTGCAATTTCCACAAAAAGAGTGTTTCAAAACTGATCTTTCTAAAGGAAGGTTTAACTCTGTGAGTTGAACACACACCACACAAAGAAGTTACTGAGAATTCTTCTTTCTTGCAGTATATGAAGAAATCCCGTTTCCAACGAAGGCCACAAAGAGGTCTAAATATCCACTTGCAGACTTAAGAAACAGAGTGTTTCCAAACTGCTCTATGAAAAGAAAGGTTAAACTCTGTGAGTTGAACACATCCAGTACAAGGTAGTTTCTGAGAATGATTCTGTCTAGTTTTTAAACGAGGATATTGCCATTTCTAAGATTGGCCTCAAATCTCTTGAAATCTCCACTTGCAAATTCCACAAAAAGAGTGTTTCAAAACTGCTCTGTCTAAAGGAACGTTCAGCTCTGTGAGTTGAATACAAAAAACGCAAAGAAGTTGCTGAGAATTCTTCTGTCTAGCATTCTATGAAGAAATCCCGTTTCCTACGAAGGCCTCAACCAGGTCTAAATATCCACTTGCAGACTTAACAAACAGGGTGTTTTCAAACTGCTCTGTGAAAAGAAAGGTTAAACTCTGTGAGTTGAACACACCCATTACAAAGTAGTTTCTGAGAATGATTCTGTGTAGTTTTGAAACGGGGTTATTTCAATTTCTAAGATTGGCCTCAAATCGCAGGAAATCTCCACTTGCAATTTCCACAAAAAGAGTGTTTCAAAACTGATCTTTCTAAAGGAAGGTTTAACTCTGTGAGTTGAACACACACCACACAAAGAAGTTACTGAGAAGTCTTCTTTCTTGCAGTATATGAAGAAATCCCGTTTCCAACGAAGGCCACAAACAGGTCTAAATATCCACTTGCAGACTTAACAAACAGAGTGTTTCCAAACTGCTCTATGAAAAGAAAGGTTAAACTCTGTGAGTTGAACACATCCAGTACAAAGTAGTTTCTGAGAATGATTCTGTCTAGTTTTTAAACGAGGATATTGCCATTTCTAAGATTGGCCTCAAATCTCTTGAAATCTCCACTTGCAAATTCCACAAAAAGAGTGTTTCAAATCTGCTCTGTCTAAAGGAACGTTCAGCTCTGTGAGTTGAATACAAACAACGCGAAGAAGTTACTGAGAATTCTTCTGTCAGGCATTCTATGAAGAAATCCCGTTTCCAACGAAGGCCTCAACCAGGTCTAAGTATCCAATTGCAGACTTAACAAACAGAGTGTTTTCAAACTGCTCTATGCAAAGAAAGGTTAAACTCTGTGAGTTGAACACACCCATTACAAAGTAGTTTCTGAGAATGATTCTGTGTAGTTTTGAAACGGGGTTATTTCAATTTCTAAGATTGGCCTCAAATCGCAGGAAATCTCCACTTGCAATTTCCACAAAAAGAGTGTTTCAAAACTGATCTTTCTAAAGGAAGGTTTAACTCTGTGAGTTGAACACACACCACACAAAGAAGTTACTGAGAATTCTTCTTTCTTGCAGTATATGAAGAAATCCCGTTTCCAACGAAGGCCACAAAGAGGTCTAAATATCCACTTGCAGATTAACAAACAGAGTGTTTCCAAACTGCTCTATGAAAAGAAAGGTTAAACTCTGTGAGTTGAACACATCCAGTACAAAGTAGTTTCTGAGAATGATTCTGTCTAGTTTTTAAACGAGGATATTGCCATTTCTAAGATTGGCCTCAAATCTCTTGAAATGTCCACATGCAAATTCCACAAAAAGAGTGTTTCAAAACTGCTCTGTCTAAAGGAACGTTCAGTTCTGTGAGTTGAATACAAACAATGCAAAGACGTTTCTGAGAATTCTTCTGTCTAGCATTTTATGAAGAAATCCCGTTTCCAACGAAGGCCTCAACCAGGTCTAAATATCCACTTGCAGACTTAACAAACAGAGTGTTTTCAAACTGCTCTATGAAAAGAAATGTTAAACTCTGTGAGTTGAACACACCCATTACAAAGTAGTTTCTGAGAATGATTCTGTGTAGTTTTGAAACGGGGTTATTTCAATTTCTAAGATTGGCCTCAAATCGCAGGAAATCTCCACTTGCAATTTCCACAAAAAGAGTGTTTCAAAACTGATCTTTCTAAAGGAAGGTTTAACTCTGTGAGTTGAACACACACCACACAAAGAAGTTACTGAGAAGTCTTCTTTCTTGCAGTATATGAAGAAATCCCGTTTCCAACGAAGGCCACAAAGAGGTCTAAATATCCACTTGCAGACTTAACAAACAGAGTGTTTCCAAACTGCTCTATGAAAAGAAAGGTTAAACTCTGTGAGTTGAACACATCCAGTTCAAAGTAGTTTCTGAGAATGATTCTGTCTAGTTTTTAAACGAGGATATTGCCATTTCTAAGATTGGCCTCAAATCTCTTGAAATCTCCACTTGCAAATTCCACAAAAAGAGTGTTTCAAAACTGCTCTGTCTAAAGGAACGTTCAGCTCTGTGAGTTGAATACAAACAACGCAAAGAAGTTACTGAGAATTCTTCTGTCTAGCATTCTATGAAGAAATCCCGTTTCCAACGAAGGCCTCAACCAGGTCTAAATATCCACTTGCAGACTTAACAAACAGAATGTTTTCAAACTGCTCTATGAAAAGAAAGGTTAAACTCTGTGAGTTGAACACACCCATTACAAAGTAGTTTCTGAGAATGATTCTGTGTAGTTTTGAAACGGGGTTATTTCAATTTCTAAGATTGGCCTCAAATCGCAGGAAATCTCCACTTGCAATTACCACAAAAAGAGTGTTTCAAAACTGATCTTTCTAAAGGAAGGTTTAACTCTGTGAGTTGAACACACACCACACAAAGAAGTTACTGAGAATTCTTCTTTCTTGCAGTATATGAAGAAATCCCGTTTCCAACGAAGGCCACAAAGAGGTCTAAATATCCACTTGCAGACTTAAGAAACAGAGTGTTTCCAAACTGCTCTATGAAAAGAAAGGTTAAACTCTGTGAGTTGAACACATCCAGTACAAAGTAGTTTCTGAGAATGATTCTGTCTAGTTTTTAAACGAGGATATTGCCATTTCTAAGATTGGCCTCAAATCTCTTGAAATCTCCACTTGCAAATTCCACAAAAAGAGTGTTTCAAAACTGCTCTGTCTAAAGGAACGTTCAGCTCTGTGAGTTGAATACAAACAATGCAAAGGAGTTACTGAGAATTCTTCTGTCTAGCATTTTATGAAGAAATCCCGTTTCCAACGAGGGCCTCAACCAGGTCTAAATATCCACTTGCAGACTTAACAAACAGAGTATTTTCAAACTGCTCTGTGAAAAGAAAGGTTAAACTCTGTGAGTTGAACACACCCATTACAAAGTAATTTCTGAGAATGATTCTGTGTAGTTTTGAAACGGGGTTCTTTCAATTTCTAAGATTGGTCTGAAATCGCAGGAAATCTCCACTTGCAATTTCCACAAAAAGAGTGTTTCAAAACTGATCTTTCTAAAGGAAGGTTTAACTCTGTGAGTTGAACACACACCACACAAAGAAGTTACTGAGAATTCTTCTTTCTTGCAGTATATGAAGAAATCCCGTTTCCAACGAAGGCCACAAAGAGGTCTAAATATCCACTTGAAGACTTAAGAAACAGAGTGTTTCCAAACTGCTCTATGAAAAGAGAGGTTAAACTCTCTGAGGTGAACACATCCAGTACAAAGTAGTTTCTGAGAATGATTCTGTCTAGTTTTTAAACGAGGATATTGCCATTTCTAAGATTGGCCTCAAATCTCTTGAAATCTCCACTTGCAAATTCCACAAAAAGAGTGTTTCAAAACTGCTCTGTCTAAAGGAACGTTCAGCTCTGTGAGTTGAATAAAAACAACGCAAAGAAGTTACTGAGAATTCTTCTGTCTAGCATTCTATGAAGAAATCCCGTTTCCAACGAAGGCCTCAACCAGGTCTAAATATCCACTTGCAGACTTAACAAACAGAGTGTTTTCAAACTGCTCTATGAAAAGGAAGGTTAAACTCTGTGAGTTGAAGACACCCATTACAAAGTAGTTTCTGACAATGATTCTGTGTAGTTTTGAAACGGGCTTCTTTCAATTTCTAAGATTGGCCTCAAATCGCAGGAAATCTCCACTTGCAATTTCCACAAAAAGAGTGTTTCAAAACTGATCTTTCTAAAGGAAGGTTTAACTCTGTGAGTTGAACACACAACACATAAAGAAGTTACTGAGAATTCTTCTTTCTTGCAGTATATGAAGAAATCCCGTTTCCAACGAAGGCCACAAAGAGGTCTAAATATCCACTTGCAGACTTAACAAACAGAGTGTTTCCAAACTGCTCTATGAAAAGAAAGGTTAAACTCTGTGAGTTGAACACCTCCAGTACAAAGTAGTTTCTGAGAATGATTCTGTCTAGTTTTTAAACGAGGATATTGCCATTTCTAAGATTGGCCTCAAATCTCTTGAAATCTCCACTTGCAAATTCCACAAAAAGAGTGTTTCAAAACTGCTCTGTCTAAAGGAACGTTCAGCTCTGTGAGTTGAATACAAACAACGCAAAGAAGTTACTGAGAATTCTTCTGTCTAGCATTCTATGAAGAAATCCCGTTTCCAACGAAGGCCTCAACCAGGTCTAAATATCCACTTGCAGACTTAACAAACAGAGTGTTTTCAAACTGCTCTATGAAATGAAAGGTTAAACTCTGTGAGTTGAACACACCCATTACAAAGTAGTTTCTGAGAATGATTCTGTGTAGTTTTGAAACGGGGTTATTTCAATTTCTAAGATTGGCCTCAAATCGCAGGAAATCTCCACTTGCAATTTCCACAAAAAGAGTGTTTCAAAACTGATCTTTCTAAAGGAGGGTTTAACTCTGTGAGATGAACACACACCACACAAGGAAGTTACTGAGAATTCTTCTTTCTTGCAGTATATGAAGAAATCCCGTTTCCAACGAAGGCCACAAAGAGGTCTAAATATCCACTTGCAGAATAACAAACAGAGTGTTTCCAAACTGCTCTATGAAAAGAAAGGTTAAACTCTGTGAGTTGAACACATCCAGTAGAAAGTAGTTTCTGAGAATGATTCTGTCTAGTTTTTAAACGAGGATATTGCCATTTCTAAGATTGGCCTCAAATCTCTTGAAATCTCCACTTGCAAATTCCACAAAAAGAGTGTTTCAAAACTGCTCTGTCTAAAGGAACGTTCAGCTCTGTGAGTTGAATACAAACAATGCAAAGAAGTTACTGCGAATTCTTCTGTCTAGCATTTTATGAAGAAATCCCGTTCCCAAAGAAGGCCTCAACCAGGTCTAAATATCCACTTGCAGACTTAACAAACAGAGTGTTTCCAAACTGCTCTATGAAAAGAAAGGTTAAACTCTGTGAGTTGAACACATCCAGTAAAAAGTAGTTTCTGAGAATGATTCTGTCTAGATTTTAAACGAGGATATTGCCATTTCTAAGATTGGCCTCAACTCTCTTGAAATCTCCACTTGCAAATTCCACAAAAAGAGTGTTTCAAACTGCTCTGTCTAAAGGAACGTTCAGCTCTGTGAGTTGAATAAAAACAACGCCAAGAAGTTACTGAGAATTCTTCTGTCTAGCATTCTATGAAGAAATCCCGTTTCCAACGAAGGCCTCAACCAGGTCTAAATATCCACTTCCAGACTTAACAAACAGAGTGTTTTCAAACTGCTCTATGAAAAGAAAGGTTAAACTCTGTGAGTTGAACACACCCATTACAAAGTAGTTTCTGAGAATGATTCTGTGTAGTTTTGAAACGGGGTTATTTCAATTTCTAAGATTGGCCTCAAATCGCAGGAAATCTCCCCTTGCAATTTCCACAAAAAGAGTGTTTCAAAACTGATCTTTCTAAAGGAAGGTTTAACTCTGTGAGTTGAACACACACCACACAAAGAAGTTACTGAGAAGTCTTCTTTCTTGCAGTATATGAAGAAATCCCGTTTCCAACGAAGGCCACAAAGAGGTCTAAATATCCACTTGCAGACTTAACAAACAGAGTGTTTCCAAACTGCTCTATGAAAAGAAAGGTTAAACTCTGTGAGTTGAACACACCCATTACAAAGTAGTTTCTGAGAATGATTCTGTGTAGTTTTGAAACGGGGTTCTTTCAATTTCTAAGATTGGCCTCAAATCGCAGGAAATCTCCACTTGCAATTTCCACAAAAAGAGTGTTTCAAAACTGATCTTTCTAAAGGAAGGTTTAACTCTGTGAGTTGAACACACACCACACAAAGAAGTTACTGAGAATTCTTCTTTCTTGCAGTATATGAAGAAATCCCGTTTCCAACGAAGGCCACAAAGAGGTCTAAATATCCACTTGCAGACTTAAGAAACAGAGTGTTTCCAAACTGCTCTATGAAAAGAAAGGTTAAACTCTGTGAGTTGAACACATCCAGTACAAGGTAGTTTCTGAGAATGATTCTGTCTAGTTTTTAAACGAGGATATTGCCATTTCTAAGATTGGCCTCAAATCTCTTGAAATCTCCACTTGCAAATTCCACAAAAAGAGTGTTTCAAAACTGCTCTGTCTAAAGGAACGTTCAGCTCTGTGAGTTGAATACAAACAAGGAAAGAAGTTACTGAGAATTCTTCTGTCTAGCATTCTATGAAGAAATCCCGTTTCCAACGAAGACCTCAACCAGGTCTAAATATCCACTTGCAGACTTAACAAACAGAGTGTTTTCAAACTGCTCTATGAAAAGAAAGGTTAAACTCTGTGAGTTGAACACACCCATTACAAAGTAGTTTCTGAGAATGATTCTGTGTAGTTTTGAAACGGGGTTATTTCAATTTCTAAGATTGGCCTCAAATCGCAGGAAATCTCCACTTGCAATTACCACAAAAAGAGTGTTTCAAAACTGATCTTTCTAAAGGAAGGTTTAACTCTGTGAGTTGAACACACACCACACAAAGAAGTTACTGAGAATTCTTCTTTCTTGCAGTATATGAAGAAATCCCGTTTCCAACGAAGGCCACAAAGAGGTCTAAATATCCACTTGCAGACTTAACAAACAGAGTGTTTCCAAACTGCTCTATGAAAAGAAAGGTTAAACTCTGTGAGTTGAACACATCCAGTACAAAGTAGTTTCTGAGAATGATTCTGTCTAGTTTTTAAACGAGGATATTGCCATTTCTAAGATTGCCCTCAAATCTCTTGAAATCTCCACTTGCAAATTCCACAAAAAGAGTGTTTCAAAACAGCTCTGTCTAAAGGAACCTTCAGCTCTGTGAGTTGAATACAAACAATGCAAAGGAGTTACTGAGAATTCTTCTGTCTAGCATTTTATGAAGAAATCCCGTTACCAAAGAAGGCCTCAACCAGGTCTAAATATCCACTTGCAGACTTAACAAACAGAGTGTTTTCAAACTGCTCTGTGAAAAGGATGGTTAAACTCTGTGAGTTGAACACACCCATTTCAAAGTAGTTTCTGAGAATGATTCTGTGTAGCTTTGAAACGGGGTTCTTTCAATTTCTAAGATTGGCCTCAAATGGCAGGAAATCTCCACTTGCAATTTCCACAAAAAGAGTGTTTCAAAACTGATCTTTCTAAAGGAAGGTTTAACTCTGTGAGTTGAACACACACCACACAAAGAAGTTACTGAGAATTCTTCTTTCTTGCAGTATATGAAGAAATCCCGTTTCCAACGAAGGCCACAAAGAGGTCTAAATATCCACTTGCAGACATAAGAAACAGAGTGTTTCCAAACTGCTCTATGAAAAGAAAGGTTAAACTCTGTGAGTTGAACACATCCAGTACAAGGTAGTTTCTGAGAATGATTCTGTCTAGTTTTTAAACGAGGATATTGCCATTTCTAAGATTGGCCTCAAATCTCTTGAAATCTCCACTTGCAAATTCCACAAAAAGAGTGTTTCAAAACTGCTCTGTCTAAAGGAACGTTCAGCTCTGTGAGTTGAATACAAAAAACGCAAAGAAGTTGCTGAGAATTCTTCTGTCTAGCATTCTATGAAGAAATCCCGTTTCCTACGAAGGCCTCAACCAGGTCTAAATATCCACTTGCAGACTTAACAAACAGGGTGTTTTCAAACTGCTCTGTGAAAAGAAAGGTTAAACTCTGTGAGTTGAACACACCCATTACAAAGTAGTTTCTGAGAATGATTCTGTGTAGTTTTGAAACGGGGTTATTTCAATTTCTAAGATTGGCCTCAAATCGCAGGAAATCTCCACTTGCAAATTCCACAAAAAGAGTGTTTCAAAACTGATCTTTCTAAAGGAAGGTTTAACTCTGTGAGTTGAACACACACCACACAAAGAAGTTACTGAGAAGTCTTCTTTCTTGCAGTATATGAAGAAATCCCGTTTCCAACGAAGGCCACAAAGAGGTCTAAATATCCACTTGCAGACTTAACAAACAGAGTGTTTCCAAACTGCTCTATGAAAAGAAAGGTTAAACTCTGTGAGTTGAACACATCCAGTACAAAGTAGTTTCTGGGAATGATTCTGTCTAGTTTTTAAACGAGGATATTGCCATTTCTAATATTGGCCTCAAATCTCTTGAAATCTCCACTTGCAAATTCCACAAAAAGAGTGTTTCAAAACTGCTCTGTCTAAAGGAACGTTCAGCTCTGTGAGTTGAATACAAACAACGCAAAGAAGTTACTGAGAATTCTTCTGTCTAGCATTCTATGAAGAAATCCCGTTTCCAACGAAGACCTCAACCAGGTCTAAATATCCACTTGCAGACTTAACAAACAGAGTGTTTTCAAACTGCTCTATGCAAAGAAAGGTTAAACTCTGTGAGTTGAACACACCCATTACAAAGTAGTTTCTGAGAATGATTCTGTGTAGTTTTGAAACGGGGTTATTTCAATTTCTAAGATTGGCCTCAAATCGCAGGAAATCTCCCCTTGCAATTTCCACAAAAAGAGTGTTTCAAAACTGATCTTTCTAAAGGAAGTTTTAACTCTCTGAGTTGAACACACACCACACAAAGAAGTTACAGAGAAGTCTTCTTTCTTGCAGTATATGAAGAAATCCCGTTTCCAACGAAGGCCACAAAGAGGTCTAAATATCCACTTGCAGACTTAACAAACAGAGTGTTTCCAAACTGCTCTATGAAAAGAAAGGTTAAACTCTGTGAGTTGAACACATCCAGTACAAAGTAGTTTCTGAGAATGATTCTGTCTAGTTTTTAAACGAGGATATTGCCATTTCTAAGATTGGCCTCAAATCTCTTGAAATCTCCACTTGCAAATTCCACAAAAAGAGTGTTTCAAAACTGCTCTGTCTAAAGGAACGTTCAGCTCTGTGAGTTGAATACAAACAAGGAAAGAAGTTACTGAGAATTCTTCTGTCTAGCATTCTATGAAGAAATCCCGTTTCCAACGAAGACCTCAACCAGGTCTAAATATCCACTTGCAGACTTAACAAACAGAGTGTTTTCAAACTGCTCTATGAAAAGAAAGGTTAAACTCTGTGAGTTGAACACACCCATTACAAAGTAGTTTCTGAGAATGATTCTGTGTAGTTTTGAAACGGGGTTATTTCAATTTCTAAGATTGGCCTCAAATCGCAGGAAATCTCCACTTGCAATTACCACAAAAAGAGTGTTTCAAAACTGATCTTTCTAAAGGAAGGTTTAACTCTGTGAGTTGAACACACACCACACAAAGAAGTTACTGAGAATTCTTCTTTCTTGCAGTATATGAAGAAATCCCGTTTCCAACGAAGGCCACAAAGAGGTCTAAATATCCACTTGCAGACTTAACAAACAGAGTGTTTCCAAACTGCTCTATGAAAAGAAAGGTTAAACTCTGTGAGTTGAACACATCCAGTACAAAGTAGTTTCTGAGAATGATTCTGTCTAGTTTTTAAACGAGGATATTGCCATTTCTAAGATTGCCCTCAAATCTCTTGAAATCTCCACTTGCAAATTCCACAAAAAGAGTGTTTCAAAACAGCTCTGTCTAAAGGAACCTTCAGCTCTGTGAGTTGAATACAAACAATGCAAAGGAGTTACTGAGAATTCTTCTGTCTAGCATTTTATGAAGAAATCCCGTTACCAAAGAAGGCCTCAACCAGGTCTAAATATCCACTTGCAGACTTAACAAACAGAGTGTTTTCAAACTGCTCTGTGAAAAGGATGGTTAAACTCTGTGAGTTGAACACACCCATTTCAAAGTAGTTTCTGAGAATGATTCTGTGTAGCTTTGAAACGGGGTTCTTTCAATTTCTAAGATTGGCCTCAAATGGCAGGAAATCTCCACTTGCAATTTCCACAAAAAGAGTGTTTCAAAACTGATCTTTCTAAAGGAAGGTTTAACTCTGTGAGTTGAACACACACCACACAAAGAAGTTACTGAGAATTCTTCTTTCTTGCAGTATATGAAGAAATCCCGTTTCCAACGAAGGCCACAAAGAGGTCTAAATATCCACTTGCAGACATAAGAAACAGAGTGTTTCCAAACTGCTCTATGAAAAGAAAGGTTAAACTCTGTGAGTTGAACACATCCAGTACAAGGTAGTTTCTGAGAATGATTCTGTCTAGTTTTTAAACGAGGATATTGCCATTTCTAAGATTGGCCTCAAATCTCTTGAAATCTCCACTTGCAAATTCCACAAAAAGAGTGTTTCAAAACTGCTCTGTCTAAAGGAACGTTCAGCTCTGTGAGTTGAATACAAAAAACGTAAAGAAGTTGCTGAGAATTCTTCTGTCTAGCATTCTATGAAGAAATCCCGTTTCCTACGAAGGCCTCAACCAGGTCTAAATATCCACTTGCAGACTTAACAAACAGGGTGTTTTCAAACTGCTCTGTGAAAAGAAAGGTTAAACTCTGTGAGTTGAACACACCCATTACAAAGTAGTTTCTGAGAATGATTCTGTGTAGTTTTGAAACGGGGTTATTTCAATTTCTAAGATTGGCCTCAAATCGCAGGAAATCTCCACTTGCAATTTCCACAAAAAGAGTGTTTCAAAACTGATCTTTCTAAAGGAAGGTTTAACTCTGTGAGTTGAACACACACCACACAAAGAAGTTACTGAGAAGTCTTCTTTCTTGCAGTATATGAAGAAATCCCGTTTCCAACGAAGGCCACAAAGAGGTCTAAATATCCACTTGCAGACTTAACAAACAGAGTGTTTCCAAACTGCTCTATGAAAAGAAAGGTTAAACTCTGTGAGTTGAACACATCCAGTACAAAGTAGTTTCTGGGAATGATTCTGTCTAGTTTTTAAACGAGGATATTGCCATTTGTAATATTGGCCTCAAATCTCTTGAAATCTCCACTTGCAAATTCCACAAAAAGAGTGTTTCAAAACTGCTCTGTCTAAAGGAACGTTCAGCTCTGTGAGTTGAATACAAACAACGCAAAGAAGTTACTGAGAATTCTTCTGTCTAGCATTCTATGAAGAAATCCCGTTTCCAACGAAGACCTCAACCAGGTCTAAATATCCACTTGCAGACTTAACAAACAGAGTGTTTTCAAACTGCTCTATGCAAAGAAAGGTTAAACTCTGTGAGTTGAACACACCCATTACAAAGTAGTTTCTGAGAATGATTCTGTGTAGTTTTGAAACGGGGTTATTTCAATTTCTAAGATTGGCCTCAAATCGCAGGAAATCTCCCCTTGCAATTTCCACAAAGAGAGTGTTTCAAAACTGATCTTTC
Source organism: Pan paniscus (assembly GCF_029289425.2). Lineage (NCBI taxonomy): Eukaryota > Metazoa > Chordata > Mammalia > Primates > Hominidae > Pan > Pan paniscus. Next base: position 59,736,605 of record NC_073259.2, on the reverse strand, counting down.
TAAAGGAAGGTTTAACTCTCTGAGTTGAACACACACCACACAAAGAAGTTACAGAGAAGTCTTCTTTCTTGCAGTATATGAAGAAATCCCGTTTCCAACGAAGGCCACAAAGAGGTCTAAATATCCACTTGCAGACTTAACAAACAGAGTGTTTCCAAACTGCTCTATGAAAAGAAAGGTTAAACTCTGTGAGTTGAACACATCCAGTACAAAGTAGTTTCTGAGAATGATTCTGTCTAGTTTTTAAACGAGGATATTGCCATTTCTAAGATTGGCCTCAAATCTCTTGAAATCTCCACTTGCAAATTCCACAAAAAGAGTGTTTCAAAACTGCTCTGTCTAAAGGAACGTTCAGCTCTGTGAGTTGAATACAAACAAGGAAAGAAGTTACTGAGAATTCTTCTGTCTAGCATTCTATGAAGAAATCCCGTTTCCAACGAAGACCTCAACCAGGTCTAAATATCCACTTGCAGACTTAACAAACAGAGTGTTTTCAAACTGCTCTATGAAAAGAAAGGTTAAACTCTGTGAGTTGAACACACCCATTACAAAGTAGTTTCTGAGAATGATTCTGTGTAGTTTTGAAACGGGGTTATTTCAATTTCTAAGATTGGCCTCAAATCCCAGGAAATCTCCACTTGCAATTACCACAAAAAGAGTGTTTCAAAACTGATCTTTCTAAAGGAAGGTTTAACTCTGTGAGTTGAACACACACCACACAAAGAAGTTACTGAGAATTCTTCTTTCTTGCAGTATATGAAGAAATCCCGTTTCCAACGAAGGCCACAAAGAGGTCTAAATATCCACTTGCAGACTTAACAAACAGAGTGTTTCCAAACTGCTCTATGAAAAGAAAGGTTAAACTCTGTGAGTTGAACACATCCAGTACAAAGTAGTTTCTGAGAATGATTCTGTCTAGTTTTTAAACGAGGATATTGCCATTTCTAAGATTGCCCTCAAATCTCTTGAAATCTCCACTTGCAAATTCCACAAAAAGAGTGTTTCAAAACAGCTCTGTCTAAAGGAACCTTCAGCTCTGTGAGTTGAATACAAACAATGCAAAGGAGTTACTGAGAATTCTTCTGTCTAGCATTTTATGAAGAAATCCCGTTACCAAAGAAGGCCTCAACCAGGTCTAAATATCCACTTGCAGACTTAACAAACAGAGTGTTTTCAAACTGCTCTGTGAAAAGGATGGTTAAACTCTGTGAGTTGAACACACCCATTTCAAAGTAGTTTCTGAGAATGATTCTGTGTAGCTTTGAAACGGGGTTCTTTCAATTTCTAAGATTGGCCTCAAAGGGCAGGAAATCTCCACTTGCAATTTCCACAAAAAGAGTGTTTCAAAACTGATCTTTCTAAAGGAAGGTTTAACTCTGTGAGTTGAACACACACCACACAAAGAAGTTACTGAGAAGTCTTCTTTCTTGCAGTATATGAAGAAATCCCGTTTCCAACGAAGGCCACAAAGAGGTCTAAATATCCACTTGCAGACATAAGAAACAGAGTGTTTCCAAACTGCTCTATGAAAAGAAAGGTTAAACTCTGTGAGTTGAACACATCCAGTACAAGGTAGTTTCTGAGAATGATTCTGTCTAGTTTTTAAACGAGGATATTGCCATTTCTAAGATTGGCCTCAAATCTCTTGAAATCTCCACTTGCAAATTCCACAAAAAGAGTGTTTCAAAACTGCTCTGTCTAAAGGAACGTTCAGCTCTGTGAGTTGAATACAAAAAACGCAAAGAAGTTGCTGAGAATTCTTCTGTCTAGCATTCTATGAAGAAATCCCGTTTCCTACGAAGGCCTCAACCAGGTCTAAATATCCACTTGCAGACTTAACAAACAGGGTGTTTTCAAACTGCTCTGTGAAAAGAAAGGTTAAACTCTGTGAGTTGAACACACCCATTACAAAGTAGTTTCTGAGAATGATTCTGTGTAGTTTTGAAACGGGGTTATTTCAATTTCTAAGATTGGCCTCAAATCGCAGGAAATCTCCACTTGCAATTTCCACAAAAAGAGTGTTTCAAAACTGATCTTTCTAAAGGAAGGTTTAACTCTGTGAGTTGAACACACACCACACAAAGAAGTTACTGAGAAGTCTTCTTTCTTGCAGTATATGAAGAAATCCCGTTTCCAACGAAGGCCACAAAGAGGTCTAAATATCCACTTGCAGACTTAACAAACAGAGTGTTTCCAAACTGCTCTATGAAAAGAAAGGTTAAACTCTGTGAGTTGAACACATCCAGTACAAAGTAGTTTCTGGGAATGATTCTGTCTAGTTTTTAAACGAGGATATTGCCATTTCTAATATTGGCCTCAAATCTCTTGAAATCTCCACTTGCAAATTCCACAAAAAGAGTGTTTCAAAACTGCTCTGTCTAAAGGAACGTTCAGCTCTGTGAGTTGAATACAAACAACGCAAAGAAGTTACTGAGAATTCTTCTGTCTAGCATTCTATGAAGAAATCCCGTTTCCAACGAAGACCTCAACCAGGTCTAAATATCCACTTGCAGACTTAACAAACAGAGTGTTTTCAAACTGCTCTATGCAAAGAAAGGTTAAACTCTGTGAGTTGAACACACCCATTACAAAGTAGTTTCTGAGAATGATTCTGTGTAGTTTTGAAACGGGGTTATTTCAATTTCTAAGATTGGCCTCAAATCGCAGGAAATCTCCCCTTGCAATTTCCACAAAAAGAGTGTTTCAAAACTGATCTTTCTAAAGGAAGGTTTAACTCTCTGAGTTGAACACACACCACACAAAGAAGTTACAGAGAAGTCTTCTTTCTTGCAGTATATGAAGAAATCCCGTTTCCAACGAAGGCCACAAAGAGGTCTAAATATCCACTTGCAGACTTAACAAACAGAGTGTTTCCAAACTGCTCTATGAAAAGAAAGGTTAAACTCTGTGAGTTGAACACATCCAGTACAAAGTAGTTTCTGAGAATGATTCTGTCTAGTTTTTAAACGAGGATATTGCCATTTCTAAGATTGGCCTCAAATCTCTTGAAATCTCCACTTGCAAATTCCACAAAAAGAGTGTTTCAAAACTGCTCTGTCTAAAGGAACGTTCAGCTCTGTGAGTTGAATACAAACAAGGAAAGAAGTTACTGAGAATTCTTCTGTCTAGCATTCTATGAAGAAATCCCGTTTCCAACGAAGACCTCAACCAGGTCTAAATATCCACTTGCAGACTTAACAAACAGAGTGTTTTCAAACTGCTCTATGAAAAGAAAGGTTAAACTCTGTGAGTTGAACACACCCATTACAAAGTAGTTTCTGAGAATGATTCTGTGTAGTTTTGAAACGGGGTTATTTCAATTTCTAAGATTGGCCTCAAATCGCAGGAAATCTCCACTTGCAATTACCACAAAAAGAGTGTTTCAAAACTGATCTTTCTAAAGGAAGGTTTAACTCTGTGAGTTGAACACACACCACACAAAGAAGTTACTGAGAATTCTTCTTTCTTGCAGTATATGAAGAAATCCCGTTTCCAACGAAGGCCACAAAGAGGTCTAAATATCCACTTGCAGACTTAACAAACAGAGTGTTTCCAAACTGCTCTATGAAAAGAAAGGTTAAACTCTGTGAGTTGAACACATCCAGTACAAAGTAGTTTCTGAGAATGATTCTGTCTAGTTTTTAAACGAGGATATTGCCATTTCTAAGATTGCCCTCAAATCTCTTGAAATCTCCACTTGCAAATTCCACAAAAAGAGTGTTTCAAAACAGCTCTGTCTAAAGGAACCTTCAGCTCTGTGAGTTGAATACAAACAATGCAAAGGAGTTACTGAGAATTCTTCTGTCTAGCATTTTATGAAGAAATCCCGTTACCAAAGAAGGCCTCAACCAGGTCTAAATATCCACTTGCAGACTTAACAAACAGAGTGTTTTCAAACTGCTCTGTGAAAAGGATGGTTAAACTCTGTGAGTTGAACACACCCATTTCAAAGTAGTTTCTGAGAATGATTCTGTGTAGCTTTGAAACGGGGTTCTTTCAATTTCTAAGATTGGCCTCAAATGGCAGGAAATCTCCACTTGCAATTTCCACAAAAAGAGTGTTTCAAAACTGATCTTTCTAAAGGAAGGTTTAACTCTGTGAGTTGAACACACACCACACAAAGAAGTTACTGAGAATTCTTCTTTCTTGCAGTATATGAAGAAATCCCGTTTCCAACGAAGGCCACAAAGAGGTCTAAATATCCACTTGCAGACATAAGAAACAGAGTGTTTCCAAACTGCTCTATGAAAAGAAAGGTTAAACTCTGTGAGTTGAACACATCCAGTACAAGGTAGTTTCTGAGAATGATTCTGTCTAGTTTTTAAACGAGGATATTGCCATTTCTAAGATTGGCCTCAAATCTCTTGAAATCTCCACTTGCAAATTCCACAAAAAGAGTGTTTCAAAACTGCTCTGTCTAAAGGAACGTTCAGCTCTGTGAGTTGAATACAAAAAACGTAAAGAAGTTGCTGAGAATTCTTCTGTCTAGCATTCTATGAAGAAATCCCGTTTCCTACGAAGGCCTCAACCAGGTCTAAATATCCACTTGCAGACTTAACAAACAGGGTGTTTTCAAACTGCTCTGTGAAAAGAAAGGTTAAACTCTGTGAGTTGAACACACCCATTACAAAGTAGTTTCTGAGAATGATTCTGTGTAGTTTTGAAACGGGGTTATTTCAATTTCTAAGATTGGCCTCAAATCGCAGGAAATCTCCACTTGCAATTTCCACAAAAAGAGTGTTTCAAAACTGATCTTTCTAAAGGAAGGTTTAACTCTGTGAGTTGAACACACACCACACAAAGAAGTTACTGAGAAGTCTTCTTTCTTGCAGTATATGAAGAAATCCCGTTTCCAACGAAGGCCACAAAGAGGTCTAAATATCCACTTGCAGACTTAACAAACAGAGTGTTTCCAAACTGCTCTATGAAAAGAAAGGTTAAACTCTGTGAGTTGAACACATCCAGTACAAAGTAGTTTCTGGGAATGATTCTGTCTAGTTTTTAAACGAGGATATTGCCATTTCTAATATTGGCCTCAAATCTCTTGAAATCTCCACTTGCAAATTCCACAAAAAGAGTGTTTCAAAACTGCTCTGTCTAAAGGAACGTTCAGCTCTGTGAGTTGAATACAAACAACGCAAAGAAGTTACTGAGAATTCTTCTGTCTAGCATTCTATGAAGAAATCCCGTTTCCAACGAAGACCTCAACCAGGTCTAAATATCCACTTGCAGACTTAACAAACAGAGTGTTTTCAAACTGCTCTATGCAAAGAAAGGTTAAACTCTGTGAGTTGAACACACCCATTACAAAGTAGTTTCTGAGAATGATTCTGTGTAGTTTTGAAACGGGGTTATTTCAATTTCTAAGATTGGCCTCAAATCGCAGGAAATCTCCCCTTGCAATTTCCACAAAAAGAGTGTTTCAAAACTGATCTTTCTAAAGGAAGGTTTAACTCTCTGAGTTGAACACACACCACACAAAGAAGTTACAGAGAAGTCTTCTTTCTTGCAGTATATGAAGAAATCCCGTTTCCAACGAAGGCCACAAAGAGGTCTAAATATCCACTTGCAGACTTAACAAACAGAGTGTTTCCAAACTGCTCTATGAAAAGAAAGGTTAAACTCTGTGAGTTGAACACATCCAGTACAAAGTAGTTTCTGAGAATGATTCTGTCTAGTTTTTAAACGAGGATATTGCCATTTCTAAGATTGGCCTCAAATCTCTTGAAATCTCCACTTGCAAATTCCACAAAAAGAGTGTTTCAAAACTGCTCTGTCTAAAGGAACGTTCAGCTCTGTGAGTTGAATACAAACAAGGAAAGAAGTTACTGAGAATTCTTCTGTCTAGCATTCTATGAAGAAATCCCGTTTCCAACGAAGACCTCAACCAGGTCTAAATATCCACTTGCAGACTTAACAAACAGAGTGTTTTCAAACTGCTCTATGAAAAGAAAGGTTAAACTCTGTGAGTTGAACACACCCATTACAAAGTAGTTTCTGAGAATGATTCTGTGTAGTTTTGAAACGGGGTTATTTCAATTTCTAAGATTGGCCTCAAATCGCAGGAAATCTCCACTTGCAATTACCACAAAAAGAGTGTTTCAAAACTGATCTTTCTAAAGGAAGGTTTAACTCTGTGAGTTGAACACACACCACACAAAGAAGTTACTGAGAATTCTTCTTTCTTGCAGTATATGAAGAAATCCCGTTTCCAACGAAGGCCACAAAGAGGTCTAAATATCCACTTGCAGACTTAACAAACAGAGTGTTTCCAAACTGCTCTATGAAAAGAAAGGTTAAACTCTGTGAGTTGAACACATCCAGTACAAAGTAGTTTCTGAGAATGATTCTGTCTAGTTTTTAAACGAGGATATTGCCATTTCTAAGATTGCCCTCAAATCTCTTGAAATCTCCACTTGCAAATTCCACAAAAAGAGTGTTTCAAAACAGCTCTGTCTAAAGGAACCTTCAGCTCTGTGAGTTGAATACAAACAATGCAAAGGAGTTACTGAGAATTCTTCTGTCTAGCATTTTATGAAGAAATCCCGTTACCAAAGAAGGCCTCAACCAGGTCTAAATATCCACTTGCAGACTTAACAAACAGAGTGTTTTCAAACTGCTCTGTGAAAAGGATGGTTAAACTCTGTGAGTTGAACACACCCATTTCAAAGTAGTTTCTGAGAATGATTCTGTGTAGCTTTGAAACGGGGTTCTTTCAATTTCTAAGATTGGCCTCAAATGGCAGGAAATCTCCACTTGCAATTTCCACAAAAAGAGTGTTTCAAAACTGATCTTTCTAAAGGAAGGTTTAACTCTGTGAGTTGAACACACACCACACAAAGAAGTTACTGAGAATTCTTCTTTCTTGCAGTATATGAAGAAATCCCGTTTCCAACGAAGGCCACAAAGAGGTCTAAATATCCACTTGCAGACATAAGAAACAGAGTGTTTCCAAACTGCTCTATGAAAAGAAAGGTTAAACTCTGTGAGTTGAACACACCCATTACAAAGTAGTTTCTGAGAGTGATTCTGTGTAGTTTTGAAACGGGGTTCTTTCAATTTCTAAGATTGGCCTCAAATCGCAGGAAATCTCCACTTGCAATTTCCACAAAAAGAGTGTTTCAAAACTGATCTTTCTAAAGGAAGGTTTAACTCTGTGAGTTGAACACACACCACACAAAGAAGTTACTGAGAATTCTTCTTTCTTGCAGTATATGAAGAAATCCCGTTTCCAACGAAGGCCACAAACAGGTCTAAATATCCACTTGCAGACTTAAGAAACAGAGTGTTTCCAAAGTGCTCTATGAAAAGAAAGGTTAAACTCTGTGAGTTGAACACATCCAGTACAAGGTAGTTTCTGAGAATGATTCTGTCTAGTTTTTAAACGAGGATATTGCCATTTCTAAGATTGGCCTCAAATCTCTTGAAATCTCCACTTGCAAATTCCACAAAAAGAGTGTTTCAAAACTGCTCTGTCTAAAGGAACGTTCAGCTCTGTGAGTTGAATACAAAAAACGCAAAGAAGTTGCTGAGAATTCTTCTGTCTAGCATTCTATGAAGAAATCCCGATTCCAACGAAGGCCTCAACCAGGTCTAAATATCCACTTGCAGACTTAACAAACAGAGTGTTTTCAAACTGCTCTGTGAAAAGAAAGGTTAAACTCTGTGAGTTGAACACACCCATTACAAAGTAGCTTCTGAGAATGATTCTGTGTAGTTTTGAAACGGGGTTATTTCAATTTCTAAGATTGGCCTCAAATCGCAGGAAATCTCCACTTGCAATTTCCACAAAAAGAGTGTTTCAAAACTGATCTTTCTAAAGGAAGGTTTAACTCTGTGAGTTGAACACACACCACACAAAGAAGTTACTGAGAAGTCTTCTTTCTTGCAGTATATGAAGAAATCCCGTTTCCAACGAAGGCCACAAAGAGGTCTAAATATCCACTTGCAGACTTAAGAAACAGAGTGTTTCCAAACTGCTCTATGAAAAGAAAGGTTAAACTCTGTGAGTTGAACACATGCAGTACAAAGTAGTTTCTGAGAATGATTCTGTCTAGTTTTTAAACGAGGATATTGCCATTTCTAAGATTGGCCTCAAATCTCTTGAAATCTCCACTTGCAAATTCCACAAAAAGAGTGTTTCAAACTGCTCTGTCTAAAGGAACGTTCAGCTCTGTGAGTTGAATACAAACAACGCAAAGAAGTTACTGAGAATTCTTCTGTCTAGCATTCTATGAAGAAATCCCGTTTCCAACGAAGGCCTCAACCAGGTCTAAATATCCACTTGCAGACTTAACAAACAGAGTGTTTTCAAACTGCTCTATGAAAAGAAAGGTTAAACTCTGTGAGTTGAACACACCCATTACAAAGTAGTTTCTGAGAATGATTCTGTGTAGTTTTGAAACGGGGTTATTTCAATTTCTAAGATTGGCCTCAAATCGCAGGAAATCTCCACTTGCAATTTCCACAAAAATAGTGTTTCAAAACTGATCTTTCTAAAGGAAGGTTTAACTCTGTGAGTTGAACACACACCACACAAAGAAGTTACTGAGAAGTCTTCTTTCTTGCAGTATATGAAGAAATCCCGTTTCCAACGAAGGCCACAAAGAGGTCTAAATATCCACTTGCAGACTTAACAAACAGAGTGTTTCCAAACTGCTCTATGAAAAGAAAGGTTAAACTCTGTGAGTTGAACACATCCAGTACAAAGTAGTTTCTGGGAATGATTCTGTCTAGTTTTTAAACGAGGATATTGCCATTTCTAATATTGGCCTCAAATCTCTTGAAATCTCCACTTGCAAATTCCACAAAAAGAGTGTTTCAAAACTGCTCTGTCTAAAGGAACGTTCAGCTCTGTGAGTTGAATACAAACAACGCAAAGAAGTTACTGAGAATTCTTCTGTCTAGCATTCTATGAAGAAATCCCGTTTCCAACGAAGACCTCAACCAGGTCTAAATATCCACTTGCAGACTTAACAAACAGAGTGTTTTCAAACTGCTCTATGCAAAGAAAGGTTAAACTCTGTGAGTTGAACACACCCATTACAAAGTAGTTTCTGAGAATGATTCTGTGTAGTTTTGAAACGGGGTTATTTCAATTTCTAAGATTGGCCTCAAATCGCAGGAAATCTCCCCTTGCAATTTCCACAAAAAGAGTGTTTCAAAACTGATCTTTCTAAAGGAAGGTTTAACTCTCTGAGTTGAACACACACCACACAAAGAAGTTACAGAGAAGTCTTCTTTCTTGCAGTATATGAAGAAATCCCGTTTCCAACGAAGGCCACAAAGAGGTCTAAATATCCACTTGCAGACTTAACAAACAGAGTGTTTCCAAACTGCTCTATGAAAAGAAAGGTTAAACTCTGTGAGTTGAACACATCCAGTACAAAGTAGTTTCTGAGAATGATTCTGTCTAGTTTTTAAACGAGGATATTGCCATTTCTAAGATTGGCCTCAAATCTCTTGAAATCTCCACTTGCAAATTCCACAAAAAGAGTGTTTCAAAACTGCTCTGTCTAAAGGAACGTTCAGCTCTGTGAGTTGAATACAAACAAGGAAAGAAGTTACTGAGAATTCTTCTGTCTAGCATTCTATGAAGAAATCCCGTTTCCAACGAAGACCTCAACCAGGTCTAAATATCCACTTGCAGACTTAACAAACAGAGTGTTTTCAAACTGCTCTATGAAAAGAAAGGTTAAACTCTGTGAGTTGAACACACCCATTACAAAGTAGTTTCTGAGAATGATTCTGTGTAGTTTTGAAACGGGGTTATTTCAATTTCTAAGATTGGCCTCAAATCGCAGGAAATCTCCACTTGCAATTACCACAAAAAGAGTGTTTCAAAACTGATCTTTCTAAAGGAAGGTTTAACTCTGTGAGTTGAACACACACCACACAAAGAAGTTACTGAGAATTCTTCTTTCTTGCAGTATATGAAGAAATCCCGTTTCCAACGAAGGCCACAAAGAGGTCTAAATATCCACTTGCAGACTTAACAAACAGAGTGTTTCCAAACTGCTCTATGAAAAGAAAGGTTAAACTCTGTGAGTTGAACACATCCAGTACAAAGTAGTTTCTGAGAATGATTCTGTCTAGTTTTTAAACGAGGATATTGCCATTTCTAAGATTGCCCTCAAATCTCTTGAAATCTCCACTTGCAAATTCCACAAAAAGAGTGTTTCAAAACTGCTCTGTCTAAAGGAACGTTCAGCTCTGTGAGTTGAATACAAACAAGGAAAGAAGTTACTGAGAATTCTTCTGTCTAGCATTCTATGAAGAAATCCCGTTTCCAACGAAGACCTCAACCAGGTCTAAATATCCACTTGCAGACTTAACAAACAGAGTGTTTTCAAACTGCTCTATGAAAAGAAAGGTTAAACTCTGTGAGTTGAACACACCCATTACAAAGTAGTTTCTGAGAATGATTCTGTGTAGTTTTGAAACGGGGTTATTTCAATTTCTAAGATTGGCCTCAAATCGCAGGAAATCTCCACTTGCAATTACCACAAAAAGAGTGTTTCAAAACTGATCTTTCTAAAGGAAGGTTTAACTCTGTGAGTTGAACACACACCACACAAAGAAGTTACTGAGAATTCTTCTTTCTTGCAGTATATGAAGAAATCCCGTTTCCAACGAAGGCCACAAAGAGGTCTAAATATCCACTTGCAGACTTAACAAACAGAGTGTTTCCAAACTGCTCTATGAAAAGAAAGGTTAAACTCTGTGAGTTGAACACATCCAGTACAAAGTAGTTTCTGAGAATGATTCTGTCTAGTTTTTAAACGAGGATATTGCCATTTCTAAGATTGCCCTCAAATCTCTTGAAATCTCCACTTGCAAATTCCACAAAAAGAGTGTTTCAAAACAGCTCTGTCTAAAGGAACCTTCAGCTCTGTGAGTTGAATACAAACAATGCAAAGGAGTTACTGAGAATTCTTCTGTCTAGCATTTTATGAAGAAATCCCGTTACCAAAGAAGGCCTCAACCAGGTCTAAATATCCACTTGCAGACTTAACAAACAGAGTGTTTCCAAACTGCTCTATGAAAAGAAAGGTTAAACTCTGTGAGTTGAACACATCCAGTACAAAGTAGTTTCTGAGAATGATTCTGTCTAGTTTTTAAACGAGGATATTGCCATTTCTAAGATTGGCCTCAAATCTCTTGAAATCTCCACTTGCAAATTCCACAAAAAGAGTGTTTCAAAACTGCTCTGTGTAAAGGAACGTTCAGCTCTGTGAGTTGAATACAAAAAACGCAAAGAAGTTGCTGAGAATTCTTCTGTCTAGCATTCTATGAAGAAATCCCGTTTCCTACGAAGGCCTCAACCAGGTCTAAATATCCACTTGCAGACTTAACAAACAGGGTGTTTTCAAACTGCTCTGTGAAAAGAAAGGTTAAACTCTGTGAGTTGAACACACCCATTACAAAGTAGTTTCTGAGAATGATTCTGTGTAGTTTTGAAACGGGGTTATTTCAATTTCTAAGATTGGCCTCAAATCGCAGGAAATCTCCACTTGCAATTTCCACAAAAAGAGTGTTTCAAAACTGATCTTTCTAAAGGAAGGTTTAACTCTGTGAGTTGAACACACACCACACAAAGAAGTTACTGAGAAGTCTTCTTTCTTGCAGTATATGAAGAAATCCCGTTTCCAACGAAGGCCACAAAGAGGTCTAAATATCCACTTGCAGACTTAACAAACAGAGTGTTTCCAAACTGCTCTATGAAAAGAAAGGTTAAACTCTGTGAGTTGAACACATCCAGTACAAAGTAGTTTCTGGGAATGATTCTGTCTAGTTTTTAAACGAGGATATTGCCATTTCTAAGATTGGCCTCAAATCTCTTGAAATCTCCACTTGCAAATTCCACAAAAAGAGTGTTTCAAAACTGCTCTGTCTAAAGGAACGTTCAGCTCTGTGAGTTGAATACAAACAACGCAAAGAAGTTACTGAGAATTCTTCTGTCTAGCATTCTATGAAGAAATCCCGTTTCCAACGAAGACCTCAACCAGGTCTAAATATCCACTTGCAGACTTAACAAACAGAGTGTTTTCAAACTGCTCTATGCAAAGAAAGGTTAAACTCTGTGAGTTGAACACACCCATTACAAAGTAGTTTCTGAGAATGATTCTGTGTAGTTTTGAAACGGGGTTATTTCAATTTCTAAGATTGGCCTCAAATCGCAGGAAATCTCCTCTTGCAATTTCCACAAAAAGAGTGTTTCAAAACTGATCTTTCTAAAGGAAGGTTTAACTCTCTGAGTTGAACACACACCACACAAAGAAGTTACAGAGAAGTCTTCTTTCTTGCAGTATATGAAGAAATCCCGTTTCCAACGAAGGCCACAAAGAGGTCTAAATATCCACTTGCAGACTTAACAAACAGAGTGTTTCCAAACTGCTCTATGAAAAGAAAGGTTAAACTCAGTGAGTTGAACACATCCAGTACAAAGTAGTTTCTGAGAATGATTCTGTCTAGTTTTTAAACGAGGATATTGCCATTTCTAAGATTGCCCTCAAATCTCTTGAAATCTCCACTTGCAAATTCCACAAAAAGAGTGTTTCAAAACAGCTCTGTCTAAAGGAACCTTCAGCTCTGTGAGTTGAATACAAACAATGCAAAGGAGTTACTGAGAATTCTTCTGTCTAGCATTTTATGAAGAAATCCCGTTACCAAAGAAGGCCTCAACCAGGTCTAAATATCCACTTGCAGACTTAACAAACAGAGTGTTTCCAAACTGCTCTATGAAAAGAAAGGTTAAACTCTGTGAGTTGAACACATCCAGTACAAAGTAGTTTCTGAGAATGATTCTGTCTAGTTTTTAAACGAGGATATTGCCATTTCTAAGATTGGCCTCAAATCTCTTGAAATCTCCACTTGCAAATTCCACAAAAAGAGTGTTTCAAAACTGCTCTGTCTAAAGGAACGTTCAGCTCTGTGAGTTGAATACAAAAAACGCAAAGAAGTTGCTGAGAATTCTTCTGTCTAGCATTCTATGAAGAAATCCCGTTTCCTACGAAGGCCTCAACCAGGTCTAAATATCCACTTGCAGACTTAACAAACAGGGTGTTTTCAAACTGCTCTGTGAAAAGAAAGGTTAAACTCTGTGAGTTGAACACACCCATTACAAAGTAGTTTCTGAGAATGATTCTGTGTAGTTTTGAAACGGGGTTATTTCAATTTCTAAGATTGGCCTCAAATCGCAGGAAATCTCCACTTGCAATTTCCACAAAAAGAGTGTTTCAAAACTGATCTTTCTAAAGGAAGGTTTAACTCTGTGAGTTGAACACACACCACACAAAGAAGTTACTGAGAAGTCTTCTTTCTTGCAGTATATGAAGAAATCCCGTTTCCAACGAAGGCCACAAAGAGGTCTAAATATCCACATGCAGACTTAACAAACAGAGTGTTTCCAAACTGCTCTATGAAAAGAAAGGTTAAACTCTGTGAGTTGAACACATCCAGTACAAAGTAGTTTCTGGGAATGATTCTGTCTAGTTTTTAAACGAGGATATTGCCATTTCTAATATTGGCCTCAAATCTCTTGAAATCTCCACTTGCAAATTCCACAAAAAGAGTGTTTCAAAACTGCTCTGTCTAAAGGAACGTTCAGCTCTGTGAGTTGAATACAAACAACGCAAAGAAGTTACTGAGAATTCTTCTGTCTAGCATTCTATGAAGAAATCCCGTTTCCAACGAAGACCTCAACCAGGTCTAAATATCCACTTGCAGACTTAACAAACAGAGTGTTTTCAAACTGCTCTATGCAAAGAAAGGTTAAACTCTGTGAGTTGAACACACCCATTACAAAGTAGTTTCTGAGAATGATTCTGTGTAGTTTTGAAACGGGGTTATTTCAATTTCTAAGATTGGCCTCAAATCGCAGGAAATCTCCTCTTGCAATTTCCACAAAAAGAGTGTTTCAAAACTGATCTTTCTAAAGGAAGGTTTAACTCTCTGAGTTGAACACACACCACACAAAGAAGTTACAGAGAAGTCTTCTTTCTTGCAGTATATGAAGAAATCCCGTTTCCAACGAAGGCCACAAAGAGGTCTAAATATCCACTTGCAGACTTAACAAACAGAGTGTTTCCAAACTGCTCTATGAAAAGAAAGGTTAAACTCTGTGAGTTGAACACATCCAGTACAAAGTAGTTTCTGAGAATGATTCTGTCTAGTTTTTAAACGAGGATATTGCCATTTCTAAGATTGGCCTCAAATCTCTTGAAATCTCCACTTGCAAATTCCACAAAAAGAGTGTTTCAAAACTGCTCTGTCTAAAGGAACGTTCAGCTCTGTGAGTTGAATACAAACAAGGAAAGAAGTTACTGAGAATTCTTCTGTCTAGCATTCTATGAAGAAATCCCGTTTCCAACGAAGACCTCAACCAGGTCTAAATATCCACTTGCAGACTTAACAAACAGAGTGTTTTCAAACTGCTCTATGAAAAGAAAGGTTAAACTCTGTGAGTTGAACACACCCATTACAAAGTAGTTTCTGAGAATGATTCTGTGTAGTTTTGAAACGGGGTTATTTCAATTTCTAAGATTGGCCTCAAATCGCAGGAAATCTCCACTTGCAATTACCACAAAAAGAGTGTTTCAAAACTGATCTTTCTAAAGGAAGGTTTAACTCTGTGAGTTGAACACACACCACACAAAGAAGTTACTGAGAATTCTTCTTTCTTGCAGTATATGAAGAAATCCCGTTTCCAACGAAGGCCACAAAGAGGTCTAAATATCCACTTGCAGACTTAACAAACAGAGTGTTTCCAAACTGCTCTATGAAAAGAAAGGTTAAACTCTGTGAGTTGAACACATCCAGTACAAAGTAGTTTCTGAGAATGATTCTGTCTAGTTTTTAAACGAGGATATTGCCATTTCTAAGATTGCCCTCAAATCTCTTGAAATCTCCACTTGCAAATTCCACAAAAAGAGTGTTTCAAAACAGCTCTGTCTAAAGGAACCTTCAGCTCTGTGAGTTGAATACAAACAATGCAAAGGAGTTACTGAGAATTCTTCTGTCTAGCATTTTATGAAGAAATCCCGTTACCAAAGAAGGCCTCAACCAGGTCTAAATATCCACTTGCAGACTTAACAAACAGAGTGTTTTCAAACTGCTCTGTGAAAAGGATGGTTAAACTCTGTGAGTTGAACACACCCATTTCAAAGTAGTTTCTGAGAATGATTCTGTGTAGCTTTGAAACGGGGTTCTTTCAATTTCTAAGATTGGCCTCAAATGGCAGGAAATCTCCACTTGCAATTTCCACAAAAAGAGTGTTTCAAAACTGATCTTTCTAAAGGAAGGTTTAACTCTGTGAGTTGAACACACACCACACAAAGAAGTTACTGAGAATTCTTCTTTCTTGCAGTATATGAAGAAATCCCGTTTCCAACGAAGGCCACAAAGAGGTCTAAATATCCACTTGCAGACATAAGAAACAGAGTGTTTCCAAACTGCTCTATGAAAAGAAAGGTTAAACTCTGTGAGTTGAACACACCCATTACAAAGTAGTTTCTGAGAATGATTCTGTGTAGTTTTGAAACGGGGTTCTTTCAATTTCTAAGATTGGCCTCAAATCGCAGGAAATCTCCACTTGCAATTTCCACAAAAAGAGTGTTTCAAAACTGATCTTTCTAAAGGAAGGTTTAACTCTGTGAGTTGAACACACACCACACAAAGAAGTTACTGAGAATTCTTCTTTCTTGCAGTATATGAAGAAATCCCGTTTCCAACGAAGGCCACAAACAGGTCTAAATATCCACTTGCAGACTTAAGAAACAGAGTGTTTCCAAAGTGCTCTATGAAAAGAAAGGTTAAACTCTGTGAGTTGAACACATCCAGTACAAGGTAGTTTCTGAGAATGATTCTGTCTAGTTTTTAAACGAGGATATTGCCATTTCTAAGATTGGCCTCAAATCTCTTGAAATCTCCACTTGCAAATTCCACAAAAAGAGTGTTTCAAAACTGCTCTGTCTAAAGGAACGTTCAGCTCTGTGAGTTGAATACAAAAAACGCAAAGAAGTTGCTGAGAATTCTTCTGTCTAGCATTCTATGAAGAAATCCCGTTTCCAACGAAGGCCTCAACCAGGTCTAAATATCCACTTGCAGACTTAACAAACAGAGTGTTTTCAAACTGCTCTGTGAAAAGAAAGGTTAAACTCTGTGAGTTGAACACACCCATTACAAAGTAGCTTCTGAGAATGATTCTGTGTAGTTTTGAAACGGGGTTATTTCAATTTCT
This sequence comes from Pan paniscus, assembly GCF_029289425.2. Taxonomy (NCBI): domain Eukaryota; kingdom Metazoa; phylum Chordata; class Mammalia; order Primates; family Hominidae; genus Pan; species Pan paniscus. The sequence continues at coordinate 59,720,365 of NC_073259.2, read as the reverse complement.
AAGATTGGCCTCAAATCGCAGGAAATCTCCACTTGCAATTTCCACAAAAAGAGTGTTTCAAAACTGATCTTTCTAAAGGAAGGTTTAACTCTGTGAGTTGAACACACACCACACAAAGAAGTTACTGAGAATTCTTCTTTCTTGCAGTATATGAAGAAATCCCGTTTCCAACGAAGGCCACAAAGAGGTCTAAATATCCACTTGCAGACTTAAGAAACAGAGTGTTTCCAAACTGCTCTATGAAAAGAAAGGTTAAACTCTGTGAGTTGAACACATGCAGTACAAAGTAGTTTCTGAGAATGATTCTGTCTAGTTTTTAAACAAGGATATTGCCATTTCTAAGATTGGCCTCAAATCTCTTGAAATCTCCACTTGCAAATTCCACAAAAAGAGTGTTTCAAACTGCTCTGTCTAAAGGAACGTTCAGCTCTGTGAGTTGAATACAAACAACGCAAAGAAGTTACTGAGAATTCTTCTGTCTAGCATTCTATGAAGAAATCCCGTTTCCATCGAAGGCCTCAACCAGGTCTAAATATCCACTTGCAGACTTAACAAACAGAGTGTTTTCAAACTGCTCTATGAAAAGAAAGGTTAAACTCTGTGAGTTGAACACACCCATTACAAAGTAGTTTCTGAGAATGATTCTGTGTAGTTTTGAAACGGGGTTATTTCAATTTCTAAGATTGGCCTCAAATCGCAGGAAATCTCCACTTGCAATTTCCACAAAAATAGTGTTTCAAAACTGATCTTTCTAAAGGAAGGTTTAACTCTGTGAGTTGAACACACACCACACAAAGAAGTTACTGAGAATTCTTCTTTCTTGCAGTATATGAAGAAATCCCGTTTCCAACGAAGGCCACAAACAGGTCTAAATATCCACTTGCAGACTTAAGAAACAGAGTGTTTCCAAACTGCTCTATGAAAAGAAAGGTTAAACTCTGTGAGTTGAACACATCCAGTACAAGGTAGTTTCTGAGAATGATTCTGTCTAGTTTTTAAACGAGGATATTGCCATTTCTAAGATTGGCCTTAAATCTCTTGAAATCTCCACTTGCAAATTCCACAAAAAGAGTGTTTCAAAACTGCTCTGTCTAAAGGAACGTTCAGCTCTGTGAGTTGAATACAAACAACGCAAAGAAGTTGCTGAGAATTCTTCTGTCAGGCATTCTATGAAGAAATCCCGTTTCCAACGAAGGCCTCAACCAGGTCTAAGTATCCAATTGCAGACTTAACAAACAGAGTGTTTTCAAACTGCTCTATGCAAAGAAAGGTTAAACTCTGTGAGTTGAACACACCCATTACAAAGTAGTTTCTGAGAATGATTCTGTGTAGTTTTGAAACGGGGTTATTTCAATTTCTAAGATTGGCCTCAAATCGCAGGCAATCTCCACTTGCAATTTCCACAAAAAGAGTGTTTCAAAACTGATCTTTCTAAAGGAATGTTTATCTCTGTGAGTTGAACACACACCACACAAAGAAGTTACTGAGAATTCTTCTTTCTTGCAGTATATGAAGAAATCCCGTTTCCAACGAAGGCCACAAAGAGGTCTAAATATCCACTTGCAGAATAACAAACAGAGTGTTTCCAAACTGCTCTATGAAAAGAAAGGTTAAACTCTGTGAGTTGAACACATCCAGTAGAAAGTAGTTTCTGAGAATGATTCTGTCTAGTTTTTAAACGAGGATATTGCCATTTCTAAGATTGGCCTCAAATTTCTTGAAATCTCCACTTGCAAATTCCACAAAAAGAGTGTTTCAAAACTGCTCTGTCTAAAGGAACGTTCAGCTCTGTGAGTTGAATACAAACAATGCAAAGAAGTTACTGCGAATTCTTCTGTCTAGCATTTTATGAAGAAATCCCGTTCCCAAAGAAGGCCTCAACCAGGTCTAAATATCCACTTGCAGACTTAACAAACAGAGTGTTTTGAAACTGCTCTGTGAAAAGGTTGGTTAAACTCTGTGAGTTGAACACACCCATTACAAAGTAGTTTCTGAGAATGATTCTGTGTAGCTTTGAAACGGGGTTCTTTCAATTTCTAAGATTGGCCTCAAATGGCAGGAAATCTCCACTTGCAATTTCCACAAAAAGAGTGTTTCAAAACTGATCTTTCTAAAGGAAGGTTTAACTCTGTGAGTTGAACACACACCACACAAAGAAGTTACTGAGAATTCTTCTTTCTTGCAGTATATGAAGAAATCCCGTTTCCAACGAAGGCCCCAAAGAGGTCTAAATATCCACTTGCAGACTTAACAAACAGAGTGTTTCCAAACTGCTCTATGAAAAGAAAGGTTAAACTCTGTGAGTTGAACACATCCAGTACAAAGTAGTTTCTGAGAATGATTCTGTCTAGTTTTTAAACGAGGATATTGCCATTTCTAAGATTGGCCTCAAATCTCTTGAAATCTCCACTTGCAAATTCCACAAAAAGAGTGTTTCAAACTGCTCTGTCTAAAGGAACGTTCAGCTCTGTGAGTTGAATAAAAACAACGCCAAGAAGTTACTGAGAATTCTTCTGTCTAGCATTCTATGAAGAAATCCCGTTTCCAACGAAGGCCTCAACCAGGTCTAAATATCCACTTGCAGACTTAACAAACAGAGTGTTTTCAAACTGCTCTATGAAAAGAAAGGTTAAACTCTGTGAGTTGAACACACCCATTACAAAGTAGTTTCTGAGAATGATTCTGTGTAGTTTTGAAACGGGGTTATTTCAATTTCTAAGATTGGCCTCAAATCGCAGGAAATCTCCACTTGCAATTACCACAAAAAGAGTGTTTCAAAACTGATCTTTCTAAAGGAAGGTTTAACTCTGTGAGTTGAACACACACCACACAAAGAAGTTACTGAGAATTCTTCTTTCTTGCAGTATATGAAGAAATCCCGTTTCCAACGAAGGCCACAAAGAGGTCTAAATATCCACTTGCAGACTTAAGAAACAGAGTGTTTCCAAACTGCTCTATGAAAAGAAAGGTTAAACTCTGTGAGTTGAACACATGCAGTACAAAGTAGTTTCTGAGAATGATTCTGTCTAGTTTTTAAACGAGGATATTGCCATTTCTAAGATTGGCCTCAAATCTCTTGAAATCTCCACTTGCAAATTCCACAAAAAGAGTGTTTCAAACTGCTCTGTCTAAAGGAACGTTCAGCTCTGTGAGTTGAATACAAACAACGCAAAGAAGTTACTGAGAATTCTTCTGTCTAGCATTCTATGAAGAAATCCCGTTTCCATCGAAGGCCTCAACCAGGTCTAAATATCCACTTGCAGACTTAACAAACAGAGTGTTTTCAAACTGCTCTATGAAAAGAAAGGTTAAACTCTGTGAGTTGAACACACCCATTACAAAGTAGTTTCTGAGAATGATTCTGTGTAGTTTTGAAACGGGGTTATTTCAATTTCTAAGATTGGCCTCAAATCGCAGGAAATCTCCACTTGCAATTTCCACAAAAATAGTGTTTCAAAACTGATCTTTCTAAAGGAAGGTTTAACTCTGTGAGTTGAACACACACCACACAAAGAAGTTACTGAGAATTCTTCTTTCTTGCAGTATATGAAGAAATCCCGTTTCCAACGAAGGCCACAAACAGGTCTAAATATCCACTTGCAGACTTAAGAAACAGAGTGTTTCCAAACTGCTCTATGAAAAGAAAGGTTAAACTCTGTGAGTTGAACACATCCAGTACAAGGTAGTTTCTGAGAATGATTCTGTCTAGTTTTTAAACGAGGATATTGCCATTTCTAAGATTGGCCTTAAATCTCTTGAAATCTCCACTTGCAAATTCCACAAAAAGAGTGTTTCAAAACTGCTCTGTCTAAAGGAACGTTCAGCTCTGTGAGTTGAATACAAACAACGCAAAGAAGTTGCTGAGAATTCTTCTGTCAGGCATTCTATGAAGAAATCCCGTTTCCAACGAAGGCCTCAACCAGGTCTAAGTATCCAATTGCAGACTTAACAAACAGAGTGTTTTCAAACTGCTCTATGCAAAGAAAGGTTAAACTCTGTGAGTTGAACACACCCATTACAAAGTAGTTTCTGAGAATGATTCTGTGTAGTTTTGAAACGGGGTTATTTCAATTTCTAAGATTGGCCTCAAATCGCAGGAAATCTCCACTTGCAATTTCCACAAAAAGAGTGTTTCAAAACTGATCTTTCTAAAGGAATGTTTATCTCTGTGAGTTGAACACACACCACACAAAGAAGATACTGAGAATTCTTCTTTCTTGCAGTATATGAAGAAATCCCGTTTCCAACGAAGGCCACAAAGAGGTCTAAATATCCACTTGCAGAATAACAAACAGAGTGTTTCCAAACTGCTCTATGAAAAGAAAGGTTAAACTCTGTGAGTTGAACACATCCAGTACAAAGTAGTTTCTGAGAATGATTCTGTCTAGTTTTTAAACGAGGATATTGCCATTTCTAAGATTGGCCTCAAATCTCTTGAAATCTCCACTTGCAAATTCCACAAAAAGAGTGTTTCAAACTGCTCTGTCTAAAGGAACGTTCAGCTCTGTGAGTTGAATAAAAACAACGCCAAGAAGTTACTGAGAATTCTTCTGTCTAGCATTCTATGAAGAAATTCCTTTTCCAACGAAGGCCTCAACCAGGTCTAAATATCCACTTGCAGACTTAACAAACAGAGTGTTTTCAAACTGCTCTATGAAAAGAAAGGTTAAACTCTGTGAGTTGAACACACCCATTACAAAGTAGTTTCTGAGAATGATTCTGTGTAGTTTTGAAACGGGGTTATTTCAATTTCTAAGATTGGCCTCAAATCGCAGGAAATCTCCCCTTGCAATTTCCACAAAAAGAGTGTTTCAAAACTGATCTTTCTAAAGGAAGGTTGAACTCTGTGAGTTGAACACACACCACACAAAGAAGTTACTGAGAAGTCTTCTTTCTTGCAGTATATGAAGAAATCCCGTTTCCAACGAAGTCCACAAAGAGGTCTAAATATCCACTTGCAGACTTAAGAAACAGAGTGTTTCCAAACTGCTCTATGAAAAGAAAGGTTAAACTCTGTGAGTTGAACACACCCATTACAAAGTAGTTTCTGAGAATGATTCTGTGTAGTTTTGAAACGGGGTTCTTTCAATTTCTAAGATTGGCCTCAAATCGCAGGAAATCTCCACTTGCAATTTCCACAAAAAGAGTGTTTCAAAACTGATCTTTCTAAAGGAAGGTTTAACTCTCTGAGTTGAACACACACCACACAAAGAAGTTACAGAGAAGTCTTCTTTCTTGCAGTATATGAAGAAATCCCGTTTCCAACGAAGGCCACAAAGAGGTCTAAATATCCACTTGCAGACTTAACAAACAGAGTGTTTCCAAACTGCTCTATGAAAAGAAAGGTTAAACTCTGTGAGTTGAACACATCCAGTACAAAGTAGTTTCTGAGAATGATTCTGTCTAGTTTTTAAACGAGGATATTGCCATTTCTAAGATTGGCCTCAAATCTCTTGAAATCTCCACTTGCAAATTCCACAAAAAGAGTGTTTCAAAACTGCTCTGTCTAAAGGAACGTTCAGCTCTGTGAGTTGAATACAAACAAGGAAAGAAGTTACTGAGAATTCTTCTGTCTAGCATTCTATGAAGAAATCCCGTTTCCAACGAAGACCTCAACCAGGTCTAAATATCCACTTGCAGACTTAACAAACAGAGTGTTTTCAAACTGCTCTATGAAAAGAAAGGTTAAACTCTGTGAGTTGAACACACCCATTACAAAGTAGTTTCTGAGAATGATTCTGTGTAGTTTTGAAACGGGGTTATTTCAATTTCTAAGATTGGCCTCAAATCGCAGGAAATCTCCACTTGCAATTACCACAAAAAGAGTGTTTCAAAACTGATCTTTCTAAAGGAAGGTTTAACTCTGTGAGTTGAACACACACCACACAAAGAAGTTACTGAGAATTCTTCTTTCTTGCAGTATATGAAGAAATCCCGTTTCCAACGAAGGCCACAAAGAGGTCTAAATATCCACTTGCAGACTTAACAAACAGAGTGTTTCCAAACTGCTCTATGAAAAGAAAGGTTAAACTCTGTGAGTTGAACACATCCAGTACAAAGTAGTTTCTGAGAATGATTCTGTCTAGTTTTTAAACGAGGATATTGCCATTTCTAAGATTGCCCTCAAATCTCTTGAAATCTCCACTTGCAAATTCCACAAAAAGAGTGTTTCAAAACAGCTCTGTCTAAAGGAACCTTCAGCTCTGTGAGTTGAATACAAACAATGCAAAGGAGTTACTGAGAATTCTTCTGTCTAGCATTTTATGAAGAAATCCCGTTACCAAAGAAGGCCTCAACCAGGTCTAAATATCCACTTGCAGACTTAACAAACAGAGTGTTTTCAAACTGCTCTGTGAAAAGGATGGTTAAACTCTGTGAGTTGAACACACCCATTTCAAAGTAGTTTCTGAGAATGATTCTGTGTAGCTTTGAAACGGGGTTCTTTCAATTTCTAAGATTGGCCTCAAATGGCAGGAAATCTCCACTTGCAATTTCCACAAAAAGAGTGTTTCAAAACTGATCTTTCTAAAGGAAGGTTTAACTCTGTGAGTTGAACACACACCACACAAAGAAGTTACTGAGAATTCTTCTTTCTTGCAGTATATGAAGAAATCCCGTTTCCAACGAAGGCCACAAAGAGGTCTAAATATCCACTTGCAGACATAAGAAACAGAGTGTTTCCAAACTGCTCTATGAAAAGAAAGGTTAAACTCTGTGAGTTGAACACATCCAGTACAAGGTAGTTTCTGAGAATGATTCTGTCTAGTTTTTAAACGAGGATATTGCCATTTCTAAGATTGGCCTCAAATCTCTTGAAATCTCCACTTGCAAATTCCACAAAAAGAGTGTTTCAAAACTGCTCTGTCTAAAGGAACGTTCAGCTCTGTGAGTTGAATACAAAAAACGCAAAGAAGTTGCTGAGAATTCTTCTGTCTAGCATTCTATGAAGAAATCCCGTTTGCTACGAAGGCCTCAACCAGGTCTAAATATCCACTTGCAGACTTAACAAACAGGGTGTTTTCAAACTGCTCTGTGAAAAGAAAGGTTAAACTCTGTGAGTTGAACACACCCATTACAAAGTAGTTTCTGAGAATGATTCTGTGTAGTTTTGAAACGGGGTTATTTCAATTTCTAAGATTGGCCTCAAATCGCAGGAAATCTCCACTTGCAATTTCCACAAAAAGAGTGTTTCAAAACTGATCTTTCTAAAGGAAGGTTTAACTCTGTGAGTTGAACACACACCACACAAAGAAGTTACTGAGAAGTCTTCTTTCTTGCAGTATATGAAGAAATCCCGTTTCCAACGAAGGCCACAAAGAGGTCTAAATATCCACTTGCAGACTTAACAAACAGAGTGTTTCCAAACTTCTCTATGAAAAGAAAGGTTAAACTCTGTGAGTTGAACACATCCAGTACAAAGTAGTTTCTGGGAATGATTCTGTCTAGTTTTTAAACGAGGATATTGCCATTTCTAATATTGGCCTCAAATCTCTTGAAATCTCCACTTGCAAATTCCACAAAAAGAGTGTTTCAAAACTGCTCTGTCTAAAGGAACGTTCAGCTCTGTGAGTTGAATACAAACAACGCAAAGAAGTTACTGAGAATTCTTCTGTCTAGCATTCTATGAAGAAATCCCGTTTCCAACGAAGACCTCAACCAGGTCTAAATATCCACTTGCAGACTTAACAAACAGAGTGTTTTCAAACTGCTCTATGCAAAGAAAGGTTAAACTCTGTGAGTTGAACACACCCATTACAAAGTAGTTTCTGAGAATGATTCTGTGTAGTTTTGAAACGGGGTTATTTCAATTTCTAAGATTGGCCTCAAATCGCAGGAAATCTCCCCTTGCAATTTCCACAAAAAGAGTGTTTCAAAACTGATCTTTCTAAAGGAAGGTTTAACTCTCTGAGTTGAACACACACCACACAAAGAAGTTACAGAGAAGTCTACTTTCTTGCAGTATATGAAGAAATCCCGTTTCCAACGAAGGCCACAAAGAGGTCTAAATATCCACTTGCAGACTTAACAAACAGAGTGTTTCCAAACTGCTCTATGAAAAGAAAGGTTAAACTCTGTGAGTTGAACACATCCAGTACAAAGTAGTTTCTGAGAATGATTCTGTCTAGTTTTTAAACGAGGATATTGCCATTTCTAAGATTGGCCTCAAATCTCTTGAAATCTCCACTTGCAAATTCCACAAAAAGAGTGTTTCAAAACTGCTCTGTCTAAAGGAACGTTCAGCTCTGTGAGTTGAATACAAACAAGGAAAGAAGTTACTGAGAATTCTTCTGTCTAGCATTCTATGAAGAAATCCCGTTTCCAACGAAGACCTCAACCAGGTCTAAATATCCACTTGCAGACTTAACAAACAGAGTGTTTTCAAACTGCTCTATGAAAAGAAAGGTTAAACTCTGTGAGTTGAACACACCCATTACAAAGTAGTTTCTGAGAATGATTCTGTGTAGTTTTGAAACGGGGTTATTTCAATTTCTAAGATTGGCCTCAAATCGCAGGAAATCTCCACTTGCAATTACCACAAAAAGAGTGTTTCAAAACTGATCTTTCTAAAGGAAGGTTTAACTCTGTGAGTTGATCACACACCACACAAAGAAGTTACTGAGAATTCTTTTTTCTTGCAGTATATGAAGAAATCCCGTTTCCAACGAAGGCCACAAAGAGGTCTAAATATCCACTTGCAGACTTAACAAACAGAGTGTTTCCAAACTGCTCTATGAAAAGAAAGGTTAAACTCTGTGAGTTGAACACATCCAGTACAAAGTAGTTTCTGAGAATGATTCTGTCTAGTTTTTAAACGAGGATATTGCCATTTCTAAGATTGCCCTCAAATCTCTTGAAATCTCCACTTGCAAATTCCACAAAAAGAGTGTTTCAAAACAGCTCTGTCTAAAGGAACCTTCAGCTCTGTGAGTTGAATACAAACAATGCAAAGGAGTTACTGAGAATTCTTCTGTCTAGCATTTTATGAAGAAATCCCGTTACCAAAGAAGGCCTCAACCAGGTCTAAATATCCACTTGCAGACTTAACAAACAGAGTGTTTTCAAACTGCTCTGTGAAAAGGATGGTTAAACTCTGTGAGTTGAACACACCCATTTCAAAGTAGTTTCTGAGAATGATTCTGTGTAGCTTTGAAACGGGGTTCTTTCAATTTCTAAGATTGGCCTCAAATGGCAGGAAATCTCCACTTGCAATTTCCACAAAAAGAGTGTTTCAAAACTGATCTTTCTAAAGGAAGGTTTAACTCTGTGAGTTGAACACACACCACACAAAGAAGTTACTGAGAATTCTTCTTTCTTGCAGTATATGAAGAAATCCCGTTTCCAACGAAGGCCACAAAGAGGTCTAAATATCCACTTGCAGACTTAACAAACAGAGTGTTTCCAAACTGCTCTATGAAAAGAAAGGTTAAACTCTGTGAGTTGAACACATCCAGTACAAGGTAGTTTCTGAGAATGATTCTGTCTAGTTTTTAAACGAGGATATTGCCATTTCTAAGATTGGCCTCAAATCTCTTGAAATCTCCACTTGCAAATTCCACAAAAAGAGTGTTTCAAAACTGCTCTGTCTAAAGGAACGTTCAGCTCTGTGAGTTGAATACAAAAAACGCAAAGAAGTTGCTGAGAATTCTTCTGTCTAGCATTCTATGAAGAAATCCCGTTTCCTACGAAGGCCTCAACCAGGTCTAAATATCCACTTGCAGACTTAACAAACAGGGTGTTTTCAAACTGCTCTGTGAAAAGAAAGGTTAAACTCTGTGAGTTGAACACACCCATTACAAAGTAGTTTCTGAGAATGATTCTGTGTAGTTTTGAAACGGGGTTATTTCAATTTCTAAGATTGGCCTCAAATGGCAGGAAATCTCCTCTTGCAATTTCCACAAAAAGAGTGTTTCAAAACTGATCTTTCTAAAGGAAGGTTTAACTCTCTGAGTTGAACACACACCACACAAAGAAGTTACAGAGAAGTCTTCTTTCTTGCAGTATATGAAGAAATCCCGTTTCCAACGAAGGCCACAAAGAGGTCTAAATATCCACTTGCAGACTTAACAAACAGAGTGTTTCCAAACTGCTCTATGAAAAGAAAGGTTAAACTCTGTGAGTTGAACACATCCAGTACAAAGTAGTTTCTGAGAATGATTCTGTCTAGTTTTTAAACGAGGATATTGCCATTTCTAAGATTGGCCTCAAATCTCTTGAAATCTCCACTTGCAAATTCCACAAAAAGAGTGTTTCAAAACTGCTCTGTCTAAAGGAACGTTCAGCTCTGTGAGTTGAATGCAAACAAGGAAAGAAGTTACTGAGAATTCTTCTGTCTAGCATTCTATGAAGAAATCCCGTTTCCAACGAAGACCTCAACCAGGTCTAAATATCCACTTGCAGACTTAACAAACAGAGTGTTTTCAAACTGCTCTATGAAAAGAAAGGTTAAACTCTGTGAGTTGAACACACCCATTACAAAGTAGTTTCTGAGAATGATTCTGTGTAGTTTTGAAACGGGGTTATTTCAATTTCTAAGATTGGCCTCAAATCGCAGGAAATCTCCACTTGCAATTACCACAAAAAGAGTGTTTCAAAACTGATCTTTCTAAAGGAAGGTTTAACTCTGTGAGTTGAACACACACCACACAAAGAAGTTACTGAGAATTCTTCTTTCTTGCAGTATATGAAGAAATCCCGTTTCCAACGAAGGCCACAAAGAGGTCTAAATATCCACTTGCAGACTTAACAAACAGAGTGTTTCCAAACTGCTCTATGAAAAGAAAGGTTAAACTCTGTGAGTTGAACACATCCAGTACAAAGTAGTTTCTGAGAATGATTCTGTCTAGTTTTTAAACGAGGATATTGCCATTTCTAAGATTGCCCTCAAATCTCTTGAAATCTCCACTTGCAAATTCCACAAAAAGAGTGTTTCAAAACAGCTCTGTCTAAAGGAACCTTCAGCTCTGTGAGTTGAATACAAACAATGCAAAGGAGTTACTGAGAATTCTTCTGTCTAGCATTTTATGAAGAAATCCCGTTACCAAAGAAGGCCTCAACCAGGTCTAAATATCCACTTGCAGACTTAACAAACAGAGTGTTTTCAAACTGCTCTGTGAAAAGGATGGTTAAACTCTGTGAGTTGAACACACCCATTTCAAAGTAGTTTCTGAGAATGATTCTGTGTAGCTTTGAAACGGGGTTCTTTCAATTTCTAAGATTGGCCTCAAATGGCAGGAAATCTCCACTTGCAATTTCCACAAAAAGAGTGTTTCAAAACTGATCTTTCTAAAGGAAGGTTTAACTCTGTGAGTTGAACACACACCACACAAAGAAGTTACTGAGAATTCTTCTTTCTTGCAGTATATGAAGAAATCCCGTTTCCAACGAAGGCCACAAAGAGGTCTAAATATCCACTTGCAGACATAAGAAACAGAGTGTTTCCAAACTGCTCTATGAAAAGAAAGGTTAAACTCTGTGAGTTGAACACACCCATTACAAAGTAGTTTCTGAGAATGATTCTGTGTAGTTTTGAAACGGGGTTCTTTCAATTTCTAAGATTGGCCTCAAATCGCAGGAAATCTCCACTTGCAATTTCCACAAAAAGAGTGTTTCAAAACTGATCTTTCTAAAGGAAGGTTTAACTCTGTGAGTTGAACACACACCACACAAAGAAGTTACTGAGAATTCTTCTTTCTTGCAGTATATGAAGAAATCCCGTTTCCAACGAAGGCCACAAACAGGTCTAAATATCCACTTGCAGACTTAAGAAACAGAGTGTTTCCAAAGTGCTCTATGAAAAGAAAGGTTAAACTCTGTGAGTTGAACACATCCAGTACAAGGTAGTTTCTGAGAATGATTCTGTCTAGTTTTTAAACGAGGATATTGCCATTTCTAAGATTGGCCTCAAATCTCTTGAAATCTCCACTTGCAAATACCACAAAAAGAGTGTTTCAAAACTGCTCTGTCTAAAGGAACGTTCAGCTCTGTGAGTTGAATACAAAAAACGCAAAGAAGTTGCTGAGAATTCTTCTGTCTAGCATTCTATGAAGAAATCCCGTTTCCAACGAAGGCCTCAACCAGGTCTAAATATCCACTTGCAGACTTAACAAACAGAGTGTTTTCAAACTGCTCTGTGAAAAGAAAGGTTAAACTCTGTGAGTTGAACACACCCATTACAAAGTAGCTTCTGAGAATGATTCTGTGTAGTTTTGAAACGGGGTTATTTCAATTTCTAAGATTGGCCTCAAATCGCAGGAAATCTCCACTTGCAATTTCCACAAAAAGAGTGTTTCAAAACTGATCTTTCTAAAGGAAGGTTTAACTCTGTGAGTTGAACACACACCACACAAAGAAGTTACTGAGAAGTCTTCTTTCTTGCAGTATATGAAGAAATCCCGTTTCCAACGAAGGCCACAAAGAGGTCTAAATATCCACTTGCAGACTTAAGAAACAGAGTGTTTCCAAACTGCTCTATGAAAAGAAAGGTTAAACTCTGTGAGTTGAACACCTGCAGTACAAAGTAGTTTCTGAGAATGATTCTGTCTAGTTTTTAAACGAGGATATTGCCATTTCTAAGATTGGCCTCAAATCTCTTGAAATCTCCACTTGCAAATTCCACAAAAAGAGTGTTTCAAAACTGCTCTGTCTAAAGGAACGTTCAGCTCTGTGAGTTGAATACAAACAATGCAAAGAAGTTACTGCGAATTCTTCTGTCTAGCATTTTATGAAGAAATCCCGTTTCCAACGAAGGCCTCAACCAGGTCTAAATATCCACTTGCAGACTTAACAAACAGAGTGTTTTCAAACTGCTCTATGAAAAGAAAGGTTAAACTCTGTGAGTTGAACACACCCATTACAAAGTAGTTTCTGAGAATGATTCTGTGTAGTTTTGAAACGGGGTTCTTTCAATTTCTAAGATTGGCCTCAAATCGCAGGAAATCTCCACTTGCAATTTCCACAAAAAGAGTGTTTCAAAACTGATCTTTCTAAAGGAAGGTTTAACTCTGTGAGTTGAACACACACCACACAAAGAAGTTACTGAGAATTCTTCTTTCTTGCAGTATATGAAGAAATCCCGTTTCCAACGAAGGCCACAAAGAGGTCTAAATATCCACTTGCAGACTTAACAAACAGAGTGTTTCCAAACTGCTCTATGAAAAGAAAGGTTAAACTCTGTGAGTTGAACGCATCCAGTACAAAGTAGTTTCTGAGAATGATTCTGTCTAGTTTTAAAACGAGCATATTGCCATTTCTAAGATTGGCCTCAAATCTCTTGAAATCTCCACTTGCAAATTCCACAAAAAGAGTGTTTCAAACTGCTCTGTCTAAAGGAACGTTCAGCTCTGTGAGTTGAATACAAACAACGCAAAGAAGTTACTGAGAATTCTTCTGTCTAGCATTCTATGAAGAAATCCCGTTTCCATCGAAGGCCTCAACCAGGTCTAAATATCCACTTGCAGACTTAACAAACAGAGTGTTTTCAAACTGCTCTATGAAAAGAAAGGTTAAACTCTGTGAGTTGAACACACCCATTACAAAGTAGTTTCTGAGAATGATTCTGTGTAGTTTTGAAACGGGGTTATTTCAATTTCTAAGATTGGCCTCAAATCGCAGGAAATCTCCACTTGCAATTTCCACAAAAATAGTGTTTCAAAACTGATCTTTCTAAAGGAAGGTTTAACTCTGTGAGTTGAACACACACCACACAAAGAAGTTACTGAGAATTCTTCTTTCTTGCAGTATATGAAGAAATCCCGTTTCCAACGAAGGCCACAAACAGGTCTAAATATCCACTTGCAGACTTAAGAAACAGAGTGTTTCCAAAGTGCTCTATGAAAAGAAAGGTTAAACTCTGTGAGTTGAACACATCCAGTACAAGGTAGTTTCTGAGAATGATTCTGTCTAGTTTTTAAACGAGGATATTGCCATTTCTAAGATTGGCCTTAAATCTCTTGAAATCTCCACTTGCAAATTCCACAAAAAGAGTGTTTCAAAACTGCTCTGTCTAAAGGAACGTTCAGCTCTGTGAGTTGAATACAAACAACGCAAAGAAGTTGCTGAGAATTCTTCTGTCAGGCATTCTATGAAGAAATCCCGTTTCCAACGAAGGCCTCAACCAGGTCTAAGTATCCAATTGCAGACTTAACAAACAGAGTGTTTTCAAACTGCTCTATGCAAAGAAAGGTTAAACTCTGTGAGTTGAACACACCCATTACAAAGTAGTTTCTGAGAATGATTCTGTGTAGTTTTGAAACGGGGTTATTTCAATTTCTAAGATTGGCCTCAAATCGCAGGAAATCTCCACTTGCAATTTCCACAAAAAGAGTGTTTCAAAACTGATCTTTCTAAAGGAATGTTTATCTCTGTGAGTTGAACACACACCACACAAAGAAGTTACTGAGAATTCTTCTTTCTTGCAGTATATGAAGAAATCCCGTTTCCAACGAAGGCCACAAAGAGGTCTAAATATCCACTTGCAGACTTAACAAACAGAGTGTTTCCAAACTGCTCTATGAAAAGAAAGGTTAAACTCTGTGAGTTGAACACATCCAGTACAAAGTAGTTTCTGAGAATGATTCTGTCTAGTTTTTAAACGAGGATATTGCCATTTCTAAGATTGGCCTCAAATCTCTTGAAATGTCCACATGCAAATTCCACAAAAAGAGTGTTTCAAAACTGCTCTGTCTAAAGGAACGTTCAGTTCTGTGAGTTGAATACAAACAATGCAAAGACGTTTCTGAGAATTCTTCTGTCTAGCATTTTATGAAGAAATCCCGTTTCCAACGAAGGCCTCAACCAGGTCTAAATATCCACTTGCAGACTTAACAAACAGAGTGTTTTCAAACTGCTCTATGAAAAGAGAGGTTAAACTCTGTGAGTTGAACACACCCATTACAAAGTAGTTTCTGAGAATGATTCTGTGTAGTTTTGAAACGGGGTTATTTCAATTTCTAAGATTGGCCTCAAATCGCAGGAAATCTCCACTTGCAATTTCCACAAAAAGAGTGTTTCAAAACTGATCTTTCTAAAGGAAGGTTTAACTCTCTGAGTTGAACACACACCACACAAAGAAGTTACAGAGAAGTCTTCTTTCTTGCAGTATATGAAGAAATCCCGTTTCCAACGAAGGCCACAAAGAGGTCTAAATATCCACTTGCAGACTTAACAAACAGAGTGTTTCCAAACTGCTCTATGAAAAGAAAGGTTAAACTCTGTGAGTTGAACACATCCAGTACAAAGTAGTTTCTGAGAATGATTGTGTCTAGTTTTTAAACGAGGATATTGCCATTTCTAAGATTGGCCTCAAATCTCTTGAAATCTCCACTTGCAAATTCCACAAAAAGAGTGTTTCAAAACTGCTCTGTCTAAAGGAACGTTCAGCTCTGTGAGTTGAATACAAACAAGGAAAGAAGTTACTGAGAATTCTTCTGTCTAGCATTCTATGAAGAAATCCCGTTTCCATCGAAGGCCTCAACCAGGTCTAAATATCCACTTGCAGACTTAACAAACAGAGTGTTTTCAAACTGCTCTATGAAAAGAAAGGTTAAACTCTGTGAGTTGAACACACCCATTACAAAGTAGTTTCTGAGAATGATTCTGTGTAGTTTTGAAACGGGGTTATTTCAATTTCTAAGATTGGCCTCAAATCGCAGGAAATCTCCACTTGCAATTTCCACAAAAAGAGTGTTTCAAAACTGATCTTTCTAAAGGAAGGTTTAACTCTGTGAGTTGAACACACACCACACAAAGAAGTTACTGAGAATTCTTCTTTCTTGCAGTATATGAAGAAATCCCGTTTCCAACGAAGGCCACAAACAGGTCTAAATATCCACTTGCAGACTTAAGAAACAGAGTGTTTCCAAACTGCTCTATGAAAAGAAAGGTTAAACTCTGTGAGTTGAACACATCCAGTACAAGGTAGTTTCTGAGAATGATTCTGTCTAGTTTTTAAACGAGGATATTGCCATTTCTAAGATTGGCCTTAAATCTCTTGAAATCTCCACTTGCAAATTCCACAAAAAGAGTGTTTCAAAACTGCTCTGTCTAAAGGAACGTTCAGCTCTGTGAGTTGAATACAAACAACGCAAAGAAGTTGCTGAGAATTCTTCTGTCAGGCATTCTATGAAGAAATCCCGTTTCCAACGAAGGCCTCAACCAGGTCTAAGTATCCAATTGCAGACTTAACAAACAGAGTGTTTTCAAACTGCTCTATGCAAAGAAAGGTTAAACTCTGTGAGTTGAACACACCCATTACAAAGTAGTTTCTGAGAATGATTCTGTGTAGTTTTGAAACGGGGTTATTTCAATTTCTAAGATTGGCCTCAAATCGCAGGAAATCTCCACTTGCAATTTCCACAAAAAGAGTGTTTCAAAACTGATCTTTCTAAAGGAATGTTTATCTCTGTGAGTTGAACACACACCACACAAAGAAGTTACTGAGAATTCTTCTTTCTTGCAGTATATGAAGAAATCCCGTTTCCAACGAAGGCCACAAAGAGGTCTAAATATCCACTTGCAGACTTAACAAACAGAGTGTTTCCAAACTGCTCTATGAAAAGAAAGGTTAAACTCTGTGAGTTGAACACATCCAGTTCAAAGTAGTTTCCGAGAATGATTCTGTCTAGTTTTTAAACGAGGATATTGCCATTTCTAAGATTGGCCTCAAATCTCTTGAAATCTCCACTTGCAAATTCCACAAAAAGAGTGTTTCAAAACTGCTCTGTCTAAAGGAACGTTCAGCTCTGTGAGTTGAATGCAAACAATGCAAAGAAGTTACTGAGAATTCTTCTGTCTAGCATTCTATGAAGAAATCCCGTTTCCAACGAAGGCCTCAACCAGGTCTAAATATCCACTTGCAGACTTAACAAACACAGTGTTTTCAAACTGCTCTATGAAAAGAAAGGTTAAACTCTGTGAGTTGAACACACCCATTACAAAGTAGTTTCTGAGAATGATTCTGTGTAGTTTTGAAACGGGGTTATTTCAATTTCTAAGATTGGCCTCAAATCGCAGGAAATCTCCACTTGCAATTTCCACAAAAAGAGTGTTTCAAAACTGATCTTTCTAAAGGAAGGTTTAACTCTGTGAGTTGAACACACACCACACAAAGAAGTTACTGAGAATTCTTCTTTCTTGCAGTATATGAAGAAATCCCGTTTCCAACGAAGGCCACAAAGAGGTCTAAATATCCACTTGCAGACTTAACAAACAGAGTGTTTCCAAACTGCTCTATGAAAAGAAAGGTTAAACTCTGTGAGTTGAACACATCCAGTACAAAGTAGTTTCTGAGAATGATTCTGTCTAGTTTTTAAACGAGGATATTGCCATTTCTAAGATTGGCCTCAAATCTCTTGAAATGTCCACATGCAAATTCCACAAAAAGAGTGTTTCAAAACTGCTCTGTCTAAAGGAACGTTCAGTTCTGTGAGTTGAATACAAACAATGCAAAGACGTTTCTGAGAATTCTTCTGTCTAGCATTTTATGAAGAAATCCCGTTTCCAACGAAGGCCTCAACCAGGTCTAAATATCCACTTGCAGACTTAACAAACAGAGTGTTTTCAAACTGCTCTATGAAAAGAAATGTTAAACTCTGTGAGTTGAACACACCCATTACAAAGTAGTTTCTGACAATGATTCTGTGTAGTTTTGAAACGGGGTTCTTCCAATTTCTAAGATTGGCCTCAAATCGCAGGAAATCTCCACTTGCAATTTCCACAAAAAGAGTGTTTCAAAACTGATCTTTCTAAAGGAAGGTTTAACTCTGTGAGTTGAACACACACCACACAAAGAAGTTACTGAGAATTCTTCTTTCTTGCAGTATATGAAGAAATCCCGTTTCCAACGAAGGCCACAAAGAGGTCTAAATATCCACTTGCAGACTTAACAAACAGAGTGTTTCCAAACTGCTCTATGAAAAGAAAGGTTAAACTCTGTGAGTTGAACACATCCAGTTCAAAGTAGTTTCTGAGAATGATTCTGTCTAGTTTTTAAACGAGGATATTGCCATTTCTAAGATTGGCCTCAAATCTCTTGAAATCTCTACTTGCAAATTCCACAAAAAGAGTGTTTCAAAACTGCTCTGTCTAAAGGAACGTTCAGCTCTGTGAGTTGAATACAAACAATGCAAAGGAGTTACTGAGAATTCTTCTGTCTAGCATTTTATGAAGAAATCCCGTTTCCAACGAAGGCCTCAACCAGGTCTAAATATCCACTTGCAGACTTAACAAACAGAGTGTTTTCAAACTGCTCTATGCAAAGAAAGGTTAAACTCTGTGAGTTGAACACACCCATTACAAAGTAGTTTCTGAGAATGATTCTGTGTAGTTTTGAAACGGGGTTATTTCAATTTCTAAGATTGGCCTCAAATCGCAGGAAATCTCCTCTTGCAATTTCCACAAAAAGAGTGTTTCAAAACTGATCTTTCTAAAGGAAGGTTTAACTCTGTGAGTTGAACACACACCACACAAAGAAGTTACTGAGAATTCTTCTTTCTTGCAGTATATGAAGAAATCCCGTTTCCAACGAAGGCCACAAAGAGGTCTAAATATCCACTTGCAGACTTAACAAACAGAGTGTTTCCAAACTGCTCTATGAAAAGAAAGGTTAAACTCTGTGAGTTGGACACATCCAGTACAAAGTAGTTTCTGAGAATGATTCTGTCTAGTTTTTAAACGAGGATATTGCCATTTCTAAGATTGCCCTCAAATCTCTTGAAATCTCCACTTGCAAATTCCACAAAAAGAGTGTTTCAAAACAGCTCTGTCTAAAGGAACCTTCAGCTCTGTGAGTTGAATACAAACAATGCAAAGGAGTTACTGAGAATTCTTCTGTCTAGCATTTTATGAAGAAATCCCGTTACCAAAGAAGGCCTCAACCAGGTCTAAATATCCACTTGCAGACTTAACAAACAGAGTGTTTTCAAACTGCTCTGTGAAAAGGATGGTTAAACTCTGTGAGTTGAACACACCCATTTCAAAGTAGTTTCTGAGAATGATTCTGTGTAGCTTTGAAACGGGGTTCTTTCAATTTCTAAGATTGGCCTCAAATGGCAGGAAATCTCCACTTGCAATTTCCACAAAAAGAGTGTTTCAAAACTGATCTTTCTAAAGGAAGGTTTAACTCTGTGAGTTGAACACACACCACACAAAGAAGTTACTGAGAATTCTTCTTTCTTGCAGTATATGAAGAAATCCCGTTTCCAACGAAGGCCACAAAGAGGTCTAAATATCCACTTGCAGACATAAGAAACAGAGTGTTTCCAAACTGCTCTATGAAAAGAAAGGTTAAACTCTGTGAGTTGAACACACCCATTACAAAGTAGTTTCTGAGAATGATTCTGTGTAGTTTTGAAACGGGGTTCTTTCAATTTCTAAGATTGGCCTCAAATCGCAGGAAATCTCCACTTGCAATTTCCACAAAAAGAGTGTTTCAAAACTGATCTTTCTAAAGGAAGGTTTAACTCTGTGAGTTGAACACACACCACACAAAGAAGTTACTGAGAATTCTTCTTTCTTGCAGTATATGAAGAAATCCCGTTTCCAACGAAGGCCACAAACAGGTCTAAATATCCACTTGCAGACTTAAGAAACAGAGTGTTTCCAAAGTGCTCTATGAAAAGAAAGGTTAAACTCTGTGAGTTGAACACATCCAGTACAAGGTAGTTTCTGAGAATGATTCTGTCTAGTTTTTAAACGAGGATATTGCCATTTCTAAGATTGGCCTCAAATCTCTTGAAATCTCCACTTGCAAATTCCACAAAAAGAGTGTTTCAAAACTGCTCTGTCTAAAGGAACGTTCAGCTCTGTGAGTTGAATACAAAAAACGCAAAGAAGTTGCTGAGAATTCTTCTGTCTAGCATTCTATGAAGAAATCCCGTTTCCAACGAAGGCCTCAACCAGGTCTAAATATCCACTTGCAGACTTAACAAACAGAGTGTTTTCAAACTGCTCTGTGAAAAGAAAGGTTAAACTCTGTGAGTTGAACACACCCATTACAAAGTAGCTTCTGAGAATGATTCTGTGTAGTTTTGAAACGGGGTTATTTCAATTTCTAAGATTGGCCTCAAATCGCAGGAAATCTCCACTTGCAATTTCCACAAAAAGAGTGTTTCAAAACTGATCTTTCTAAAGGAAGGTTTAACTCTGTGAGTTGAACACACACCACACAAAGAAGTTACTGAGAAGTCTTCTTTCTTGCAGTATATGAAGAAATCCCGTTTCCAACGAAGGCCACAAAGAGGTCTAAATATCCACTTGCAGACTTAAGAAACAGAGTGTTTCCAAACTGCTCTATGAAAAGAAAGGTTAAACTCTGTGAGTTGAACACATGCAGTACAAAGTAGTTTCTGAGAATGATTCTGTCTAGTTTTTAAACGAGGATATTGCCATTTCTAAGATTGGCCTCAAATCTCTTGAAATCTCCACTTGCAAATTCCACAAAAAGAGTGTTTCAAAACTGCTCTGTCTAAAGGAACGTTCAGCTCTGTGAGTTGAATACAAACAATGCAAAGAAGTTACTGCGAATTCTTCTGTCTAGCATTTTATGAAGAAATCCCGTTTCCAACGAAGGCCTCAACCAGGTCTAAATATCCACTTGCAGACTTAACAAACAGAGTGTTTTCAAACTGCTCTATGAAAAGAAAGGTTAAACTCTGTGAGTTGAAGACACCCATTACAAAGTAGTTTCTGAGAATGATTCTGTGTAGTTTTGAAACGGGGTTATTTCAATTTCTAAGATTGGCCTCAAATCGCAGGAAATCTCCACTTGCAATTTCCACAAAAAGAGTGTTTCAAAACTGATCTTTCTAAAGGAAGGTTTAACTCTGTGAGTTGAACACACACCACACAAAGAAGTTACTGAGAATTCTTCTTTCTTGCAGTATATGAAGAAATCCCGTTTCCAACGAAGGCCACAAAGAGGTCTAAATATCCACTTGCAGACTTAACAAACAGAGTGTTTCCAAACTGCTCTATGAAAAGAAAGGTTAAACTCTGTGAGTTGAACGCATCCAGTACAAAGTAGTTTCTGAGAATGATTCTGTCTAGTTTTAAAACGAGCATATTGCCATTTCTAAGATTGGCCTCAAATCTCTTGAAATCTCCACTTGCAAATTCCACAAAAAGAGTGTTTCAAACTGCTCTGTCTAAAGGAACGTTCAGCTCTGTGAGTTGAATACAAACAACGCAAAGAAGTTACTGAGAATTCTTCTGTCTAGCATTCTATGAAGAAATCCCGTTTCCATCGAAGGCCTCAACCAGGTCTAAATATCCACTTGCAGACTTAACAAACAGAGTGTTTTCAAACTGCTCTATGAAAAGAAAGGTTAAACTCTGTGAGTTGAACAGACCCATTACAAAGTAGTTTCTGAGAATGATTCTGTGTAGTTTTGAAACGGGGTTATTTCAATTTCTAAGATTGGCCTCAAATCGCAGGAAATCTCCACTTGCAATTTCCACAAAAAGAGTGTTTCAAAACTGATCTTTCTAAAGGAAGGTTTAACTCTGTGAGTTGAACACACACCACACAAAGAAGTTACTGAGAATTCTTCTTTCTTGCAGTATATGAAGAAATCCCGTTTCCAACGAAGGCCACAAACAGGTCTAAATATCCACTTGCAGACTTAAGAAACAGAGTGTTTCCAAACTGCTCTATGAAAAGAAAGGTTAAACTCTGTGAGTTGAACACATCCAGTACAAGGTAGTTTCTGAGAATGATTCTGTCTAGTTTTTAAACGAGGATATTGCCATTTCTAAGATTGGCCTTAAATCTCTTGAAATCTCCACTTGCAAATTCCACAAAAAGAGTGTTTCAAAACTGCTCTGTCTAAAGGAACGTTCAGCTCTGTGAGTTGAATACAAACAACGCAAAGAAGTTGCTGAGAATTCTTCTGTCAGGCATTCTATGAAGAAATCCCGTTTCCAACGAAGGCCTCAACCAGGTCTAAGTATCCAATTGCAGACTTAACAAACAGAGTGTTTTCAAACTGCTCTATGCAAAGAAAGGTTAAACTCTGTGAGTTGAACACACCCATTACAAAGTAGTTTCTGAGAATGATTCTGTGTAGTTTTGAAACGGGGTTATTTCAATTTCTAAGATTGGCCTCAAATCGCAGGAAATCTCCACTTGCAATTTCCACAAAAAGAGTGTTTCAAAACTGATCTTTCTAAAGGAATGTTTATCTCTGTGAGTTGAACACACACCACACAAAGAAGTTACTGAGAATTCTTCTTTCTTGCAGTATATGAAGAAATCCCGTTTCCAACGAAGGCCACAAAGAGGTCTAAATATCCACTTGCATACTTAACAAACAGAGTGTTTCCAAACTGCTCTATGAAAAGAAAGGTTAAACTCTGTGAGTTGAACACATCCAGTTCAAAGTAGTTTCCGAGAATGATTCTGTCTAGTTTTTAAACGAGGATATTGCCATTTCTAAGATTGGCCTCAAATCTCTTGAAATCTCCACTTGCAAATTCCACAAAAAGAGTGTTTCAAAACTGCTCTGTCTAAAGGAACGTTCAGCTCTGTGAGTTGAATGCAAACAATGCAAAGAAGTTACTGAGAATTCTTCTGTCTAGCATTCTATGAAGAAATCCCGTTTCCAACGAAGGCCTCAACCAGGTCTAAATATCCACTTGCAGACTTAACAAACACAGTGTTTTCAAACTGCTCTATGAAAAGAAAGGTTAAACTCTGTGAGTTGAACACACCCATTACAAAGTAGTTTCTGAGAATGATTCTGTGTAGTTTTGAAACGGGGTTATTTCAATTTCTAAGATTGGCCTCAAATCGCAGGAAATCTCCACTTGCAATTTCCACAAAAAGAGTGTTTCAAAACTGATCTTTCTAAAGGAAGGTTTAACTCTGTGAGTTGAACACACACCACACAAAGAAGTTACTGAGAATTCTTCTTTCTTGCAGTATATGAAGAAATCCCGTTTCCAACGAAGGCCACAAAGAGGTCTAAATATCCACTTGCAGACTTAACAAACAGAGTGTTTCCAAACTGCTCTATGAAAAGAAAGGTTAAACTCTGTGAGTTGAACACATCCAGTACAAAGTAGTTTCTGAGAATGATTCTGTCTAGTTTTTAAACGAGGATATTGCCATTTCTAAGATTGGCCTCAAATCTCTTGAAATGTCCACATGCAAATTCCACAAAAAGAGTGTTTCAAAACTGCTCTGTCTAAAGGAACGTTCAGTTCTGTGAGTTGAATACAAACAATGCAAAGACGTTTCTGAGAATTCTTCTGTCTAGCATTTTATGAAGAAATCCCGTTTCCAACGAAGGCCTCAACCAGGTCTAAATATCCACTTGCAGACTTAACAAACAGAGTGTTTTCAAACTGCTCTATGAAAAGAAAGGTTAAACTCTGTGAGTTGAACACACCCATTACAAAGTAGTTTCTGAGAATGATTCTGTGTAGTTTTGAAACGGGGTTATTTCAATTTCTAAGATTGGCCTCAAATCGCAGGAATTCTCCACTTGCAATTTCCACAAAAAGAGTGTTTCAAAACTGATCTTTCTAAAGGAAGGTTTAACTCTGTGAGTTGAACACACACCACACAAAGAAGTTACTGAGAATTCTTCTTTCTTGCAGTATATGAAGAAATCCCGTTTCCAACGAAGGCCACAAAGAGGTCTAAATATCCACTTGCAGACTTAACAAACAGAGTGTTTCCAAACTGCTCTATGAAAAGAAAGGTTAAACTCTGTGAGTTGAACACATCCAGTTCAAAGTAGTTTCTGAGAATGATTCTGTCTAGTTTTTAAACGAGGATATTGCCATTTCTAAGATTGGCCTCAAATCTCTTGAAATCTCCGCTTGCAAATTCCACAAAAAGAGTGTTTCAAAACTGCTCTGTCTAAAGGAACGTTCAGCTCTGTGAGTTGAATAAAAACAACGCAAAGAAGTTACTGAGAATTCTTCTGTCTAGCATTCTATGAAGAAATCCCGTTTCCAACGAAGGCCTCAACCAGGTCTAAATATCCACTTGCAGACTTAACAAACAGAGTGTTTTCAAACTGCTCTATGAAAAGGAAGGTTAAACTCTGTGAGTTGAAGACACCCATTACAAAGTAGTTTCTGAGAATGATTCTGTGTAGTTTTGAAACGGGGTTCTTTCAATTTCTAAGATTGGCCTCAAATCGCAGGAAATCTCCACTTGCAATTTCCACAAAAAGAGTGTTTCAAAACTGATCTTTCTAAAGGAAGGTTTAACTCTGTGAGTTGAACACACACCACATAAAGAAGTTACTGAGAATTCTTCTTTCTTGCAGTATATGAAGAAATCCCATTTCCAACGAAGGCCACAAAGAGGTCTAAATATCCACTTGCAGACTTAACAAACAGAGTGTTTCCAAACTGCTCTATGAAAAGAAAGGTTAAACTCTGTAAGTTGAACACCTCCAGTACAAAGTAGTTTCTGAGAATGATTCTGTCTAGTTTTTAAACGAGGATATTGCCATTTCTAAGATTGGCCTCAAATCTCTTGAAATCTCCACTTGCAAATTCCACAAAAAGAGTGTTTCAAAACTGCTCTGTCTAAAGGAACGTTCAGCTCTGTGAGTTGAATACAAACAACGCAAAGAAGTTACTGAGAATTCTTCTGTCTAGCATTCTATGAAGAAATCCCGTTTCCAACGAAGGCCTCAACCAGGTCTAAATATCCACTTGCAGACTTAACAGAGTGTTTTCAAACTGCTCTATGAAAAGAAAGGTTAAACTCTGTGAGTTGAACACACCCATTACAAAGTAGTTTCTGAGAATGATTCTGTGTAGTTTTGAAACGGGGTTATTTCAATTTCTAAGATTGGCCTCAAATCGCAGGAAATCTCCACTTGCAATTTCCACAAAAAGAGTGTTTCAAAACTGATCTTTCTAAAGGAAGGTTTAACTCTGTGAGTTGAACACACACCACACAAAGAAGTTACTGAGAAGTCTTCTTTCTTGCAGTATATGAAGAAATCCCGTTTCCAACGAAGGCCACAAAGAGGTCTAAATATCCACTTGCAGACTTAAGAAACAGAGTGTTTCCAAACTGCTCTATGAAAAGAAAGGTTAAACTCTGTGAGTTGAACACATCCAGTTCAAAGTAGTTTCTGAGAATGATTCTGTCTAGTTTTTAAACGAGGATATTGCCATTTCTTAGATTGGCCTCAAATCTCTTGAAATCTCCACTTGCAAATTCCACAAAAAGAGTGTTTCAAAACTGCTCTGTCTAAAGGAACGTTCAGCTCTGTGAGTTGAATACAAACAACGCAAAAAAGTTACTGAGAATTCTTCTGTCTAGCATTCTATGAAGAAATCCCGTTTCCAACGAAGGCCTCAACCAGGTCTAAATATCCACTTGCAGACTTAACAAACAGAATGTTTTCAAACTGCTCTATGAAAAGAAAGGTTAAACTCTGTGAGTTGAACACACCCACTACAAAGTAGTTTCTGAGAATGATTCTGTGTAGTTTTGAAACGGGGTTATTTCAATTTCTAAGATTGGCCTCAAATCGCAGGAAATCTCCACTTGCAATTACCACAAAAAGAGTGTTTCAAAACTGATCTTTCTAAAGGAAGGTTTAACTCTGTGAGTTGAACACACACCACACAAAGAAGTTACTGAGAATTCTTCTTTCTTGCAGTATATGAAGAAATCCCGTTTCCAACGAAGGCCACAAAGAGGTCTAAATATCCACTTGCAGACTTAACAAACAGAGTGTTTCCAAACTGCTCTATGAAAAGAAAGGTTAAACTCTGTGAGTTGAACACACCCATTACAAAGTAGTTTCTGAGAATGATTCTGTGTAGTTTTGAAACGGGGTTATTTCAATTTCTAAGATTGGCCTCAAATCGCAGGAAATCTCCACTTGCAATTTCCACAAAAAGAGTGTTTCAAAACTGATCTTTCTAAAGGAGGGTTTAACTCTGTGAGATGAACACACACCACACAAGGAAGTTACTGAGAATTCTTCTTTCTTGCAGTATATGAAGAAATCCCGTTTCCAACGAAGGCCACAAAGAGGTCTAAATATCCACTTGCAGAATAACAAACAGAGTGTTTCCAAACTGCTCTATGAAAAGAAAGGTTAAACTCTGTGAGTTGAACACATCCAGTACAAAGTAGTTTCTGAGAATGATTCTGTCTAGTTTTTAAACGAGGATATTGCCATTTCTAAGATTGGCCTCAAATCTCTTGAAATCTCCACTTGCACATTCCACAAAAAGAGTGTTTCAAAACTGCTCTGTCTAAAGGAACGTTCAGCTCTGTGAGTTGAATACAAACAATGCAAAGAAGTTACTGCGAATTCTTCTGTCTAGCATTTTATGAAGAAATCCCGTTCCCAAAGAAGGCCTCAACCAGGTCTAAATATCCACTTGCAGACTTAACAAACAGAGTGTTTTGAAACTGCTCTGTGAAAAGGATGGTTAAACTCTGTGAGTTGAACACACCCATTACAAAGTAGTTTCTGAGAATGATTCTGTGTAGTTTTGAAACGGGGTTCTTTCAATTTCTAAGATTGGCCTCAAATGGCAGGAAATCTCCACTTGCAATTTCCACAAAAAGAGTGTTTCAAAACTGATCTTTCTAAAGGAAGGTTTAACTCTGTGAGTTGAACACACACCACACAAAGAAGTTACTGAGAATTCTTCTTTCTTGCAGTATATGAAGAAATCCCGTTTCCAACGAAGGCCAAAAAGAGGTCTAAATATCCACTTGCAGACTTAACAAACAGAGTGTTTCCAAACTGCTCTATGAAAAGAAAGGTTAAACTCTGTGAGTTGAACACATCCAGTACAAAGTAGTTTCTGAGAATGATTCTGTCTAGTTTTTAAACGAGGATATTGCCATTTCTAAGATTGGCCTCAAATCTCTTGAAATCTCCACTTGCAAATTCCACAAAAAGAGTGTTTCAAACTGCTCTGTCTAAAGGAACGTTCAGCTCTGTGAGTTGAATAAAAACAACGCCAAGAAGTTACTGAGAATTCTTCTGTCTAGCATTCTATGAAGAAATCCCGTTTCCAACGAAGGCCTCAACCAGGTCTAAATATCCACTTGCAGACTTAACAAACAGAGTGTTTTCAAACTGCTCTATGAAAAGAAAGGTTAAACTCTGTGAGTTGAACACTCCCATTACAAAGTAGTTTCTGAGAATGATTCTGTGTAGTTTTGAAACGGGGTTCTTTCAATTTCTAAGATTGGCCTCAAAACGCAGGAAATCTCCAATTGCAATTTCCACAAAAAGAGTGTTTCAAAACTGATCTTTCTAAAGGAAGGTTTAACTCTGTGAGTTGAACACACACCACACAAAGAAGTTACTGAGAATTCTTCTTTCTTGCAGTATATGAAGAAATCCCGTTTCCAACGAAGGCCACAAAGAGGTCTAAATATCCACTTGCAGACATAAGAAACAGAGCGTTTCCAAACTGCTCTATGAAAAGAAAGGTTAAACTCTGTGAGTTGAACACACCCATTACAAAGTAGTTTCTGAGAATGATTCTGTGTAGTTTTGAAACGGGGTTCTTTCAATTTCTAAGATTGGCCTCAAATCGCAGGAAATCTCCACTTGCAATTTCCACAAAAAGAGTGTTTCAAAACTGATCTTTCTAAAGGAAGGTTGAACTCTGTGAGTTGAACACACACCACACAAAGAAGTTACTGAGAATTCTTCTTTCTTGCAGTATATGAAGAAATCCCGTTTCCAACGAAGGCCACAAACAGGTCTAAATATCCACTTGCAGACTTAAGAAACAGAGTGTTTCCAAACTGCTCTATGAAAAGAAAGGTTAAACTCTGTGAGTTGAACACATCCAGTACAAGGTAGTTTCTGAGAATGATTCTGTCTAGTTTTTAAACGAGGATATTGCCATTTCTAAGATTGGCCTCAAATCTCTTGAAATCTCCACTTGCAAATTCCACAAAAAGAGTGTTTCAAAACTGCTCTGTCTAAAGTAACGTTCAGCTCTGTGAGTTGAATACAAAAAACGCAAAGAAGTTGCTGAGAATTCTTCTGTCTAGCATTCTATGAAGAAATCCCGTTTCCAACGAAGGCCTCAACCAGGTCTAAATATCCACTTGCAGACATAACAAACAGAGTGTTTTCAAACTGCTCTATGAAAAGGAAGGTTAAACTCTGTGAGTTGAACACACCCATTACAAAGTAGCTTCTGAGAATGATTCTGTGTAGTTTTGAAACGGGGTTATTTCAATTTCTAAGATTGGCCTCAAATCGCAGGAAATCTCCACTTGCAATTTCCACAAAAAGAGTGTTTCAAAACTGATCTTTCTAAAGGAAGGTTTAACTCTGTGAGTTGAACACACACCACACAAAGAAGTTACTGAGAAGTCTTCTTTCTTGCAGTATATGAAGAAATCCCGTTTCCAACGAAGGCCACAAAGAGGTCTAAATATCCACTTGCAGACTTAACAAACAGAGTGTTTCCAAACTGCTCTATGAAAAGAAAGGTTAAACTCTGTGAGTTGAACACATCCAGTACAGAGTAGTTTCTGAGAATGATTCTGTCTAGTTTTTAAACGAGGATATTGCCATTTCTAAGATTGGCCTCAAATCTTTTGAAATCTCCACTTGCAAATTCCACAAAAAGAGTGTTTCAAAACTGCTCTGTCTAAAGGAACGTTCAGCTCTGTGAGTTGAATAAAAACAACGCCAAGAAGTTACTGAGAATTCTTCTGTCTAGCATTCTATGAAGAAATCCCGTTTCCAACGAAGGCCTCAACCAGGTCTAAATATCCACTTGCAGACTTAACAAACAGAGTGTTTTCAAACTGCTCTATGAAAAGAATGGTTAAACTCTGTGAGTTGAACACACCCATTACAAAGTAGTTTCTGAGAATGATTCTGTGTAGTTTTGAAACGGGGTTCTTTCAATTTCTAAGATTGGCCTCAAATCGCAGGAAATCTCCACTTGCAATTTCCACAAAAAGAGTGTTTCAAAACTGATCTTTCTAAAGGAAGGTTTAACTCTGTGAGTTGAACACACACCACACAAAGAAGTTACTGAGAATTCTTCTTTCTTGCAGTATATGAAGAAATCCCGTTTCCAACGAAGGCCACAAAGAGGTCTAAATATCCACTTGCAGACTTAAGAAACAGAGTGTTTCCAAACTGCTCTGTGAAAAGAAAGGTTAAACTCTGTGAGTTGAACACATCCAGTACAAAGTAGTTTCTGAGAATGATTCTGTCTAGTTTTAAAACGAGGATATTGCCATTTATAAGATTGGCCTCAAATCTCTTGAAATCTCCACTTGCAAATTCCACAAAAAGAGTGTTTCAAAACTGCTCTGTCTAAAGGAACGTTCAGCTCTGTGAGTTGAATACAAACAACGCAAAGAAGTTACTGAGAATTCTTCTGTCTAGCATTCTATGAAGAAATCCCGTTTCCAATGATGGCCTCAACCAGGTCTAAATATCCAATTGCAGTCTTATCAAACAGAGTGTTTTCAAACTGCTCTATGAAAAGAAAGGTTAAACTCTGTGAGTTGAACACACCCATTACAAAGTAGTTTCTGAGAATGATTCTGTGTAGTTTTGAAACGGGGTTTTTCAATTTCTAAGATTGGCCTCAAATGGAAGGAAATCTACACTTGCAATTTCCACAAAAAGAGTGTTTCAAAACTGATCTTTCTAAAGGAAGGTTTAACTCTGTGAGTTGAACACACACCACAAAAAGAAGTTGCTGAGAATTCTTCTTTCTTGCAGTATATGAAGAAATCCCGTTTCCAACGAAGGCCACAAAGAGGTCTAAATATCCACTTGCAGACTTAACAAACAGAGCGTTTCCAAACTGCTCTATGAAAAGAAAGGTTAAACTCTGTGAGTTGAACACATCCAGTACAAAGTAGTTTCTGAGAATGATTCTGTCTAGTTTTTAAACGAGGATATTGCCATTTCTAAGATTGGCCTCAAATCTCTTGAAATCTCCACTTGCAAATTCCACAAAAAGAGTGTTTCAAAACTGCTCTGTCTAAAGGAACGTTCAGCTCTGTGAGTTGAATACAAACAACGCAAAGAAGTTACTGAGAATTCTTCTGTCTAGCATTCTATGAAGAAATCCCGTTTCCAACGAAGGCCTCAACCAGGTCTAAATATCCACTTGCAGACTTAACAAACAGAGTGTTTTCAAACTGCTCTATGAAAAGGAAGGTTAAACTCTGTGAGTTGAACACACCCATTACAAAGTAGTTTCTGAGAATGATTCTGTGTAGTTTTGAAACGGGGTTATTTCAATTTCTAAGATTGGCCTCAAATCGCAGGAAATCTCCACTTGCAATTTCCACAAAAAGAGTGTTTCAAAACTGATCTTTCTAAAGGAAGGTTTAACTCTGTGAGTTGAACACACACCACACAAAGAAGTTACTGAGAATTCTTCTTTCTTGCAGTATATGAAGAAATCCCGTTTCCAACGAAGGCCACAAAGAGGTCTAAATATCCACTTGCAGACTTAACAAACAGAGTGTTTCCAAACTGCTCTATGAAAAGAAAGGTTAAACTGTGAGTTGAACACATCCAGTACAAAGTAGTTTCTGAGAATGATTCTGTCTAGTTTTTAAACGAAGATATTGCCATTTCTAAGATTGGCCTCAAATCTCTTGAAATCTCCACTTGCAAATTCCACAAAAAGAGTGTTTCAAAACTGCTCTGTCTAAAGGAACGTTCAGCTCTGTGAGTTGAATACAAACAATGCAAAGAAGTTACTGAGAATTCTTCTGTCTAGCATTCTATGAAGAAATCCCGTTTCCAACGAAGGCCTCAACCAGGTCTAAATATCCACTTGCAGACTTAACAAACAGAGTGTTTTCAAACTGCTCTATGAAAAGAAAGGTTAAACTCTGTGAGTTGAACACACCCATTACAAAGTAGTTTCTGAGAATGATTCTGTGTAGTTTTGAAACGGGGTTCTTTCAATTTCTAAGATTGGCCTCAAATCGCAGGAAATCTCCACTTGCAATTTCCACAAAAAGAGTGTTTCAAAACTGATCTTTCTAAAGGAAGGTTTAACTCTGTGAGTTGAACACACACCACAAAAAGAAGTTGCTGAGAATTCTTCTTTCTTGCAGTATATGAAGAAATCCCGTTTCCAACGAAGGCCACAAACAGGTCAAAATATCCACTTGCAGACTTAACAAACAGAGTGTTTCCAAACTGCTCTATGAAAAGAAAGGTTAAACTCTGTGAGTTGAACACATCCAGTACAAAGTAGTTTCTGAGAATGATTCTGTCTAGTTTTTAAACGAGGATATTGCCATTTCTAAGATTGCCCTCAAATCTCTTGAAATCTCCACTTGCAAATTCCACAAAAAGAGTGTTTCAAAACTGCTCTGTCTAAAGGAACGTTCAGCTCTGTGAGTTGAATAGAAACAATGCAAAGAATTACTGAGAATTCTTCTGTCTAGCATTTTATGAAGAAATCCCGTTTCCAACGAAGGCCTCAACCAGGTCTAAATATCCACTTGCAGACTTAACAAACAGAGTGTTTTCAAACTGCTCTATGAAAAGGAAGGTTAAACCCTGTGAGTTGAAGACACCCATTACAAAGTTGTTTCTGAGAATGATTCTGTGTAGTTTTGAAACGGGGTTCTTTCAATTTCTAAGATTGGCCTCAAATCGCAGGAAATCTCCACTTGCAATTTCCACAAAAATAGTGTTTCAAAACTGATCTTTCTAAAGGAAGGTTGAACTCTGTGAGTTGAACACACACCACACAAAGAAGTTACTGAGAATTCTTCTTTCTTGCAGTATATGAAGAAATCCCGTTTCCAACGAAGGCCACAAAGAGGTCTAAATATCCACTTGCAGACTTAACAAACAGAGTGTTTCCAAACTGCCCTATGAAAAGAAAGGTTAAACTCTGTGAGTTGAACACCTCCAGTACAAAGTAGTTTCTGAGAATGATTCTGTCTAGTTTTTAAACGAGGATATTGCCATTTCTAAGATTGGCCTCAAATCTCTTGAAATCTCCACTTGCAAATTCCACAAAAAGAGTGTTTCAAAACTGCTCTGTCTAAAGGAACGTTCAGCTCTGTGAGTTGAATACAAACAACGCAAAGAAGTTACTGAGAATTCTTCTGTCTAGCATTCTATGAAGAAATCCCGTTTCCAACGAAGGCCTCAACCAGGTCTAAATATCCACTTGCAGACTTAACAAACGGAGTGTTTTCAAACTGCTCTATGAAAAGGAAGGTTAAACTCTGTGAGTTGAAGACACCCATTACAAAGTAGTTTCTGAGAATGATTCTGTGTAGTTTTGAAACGGGGTTATTTCAATTTCTAAGATTGGCCTCAAATCGCAGGAAATCTCCACTTGCAATTTCCACAAAAAGAGTGTTTCAAAACTGATCTTTCTAAAGGAAGGTTTAACTCTGTGAGTTGAACACACACCACACAAAGAAGTTACTGAGAATTCTTCTTTCTTGCAGTATATGAAGAAATCCCGTTTCCAACGAAGGCCACAAAGAGGTCTAAATATCCACTTGCAGACTTAACAAACAGAGTGTTTCCAAACTGCTCTATGAAAAGAAAGGTTAAACTCTGTGAGTTGAACACCTCCAGTACAAAGTAGTTTCTGAGAATGATTCTGTCTAGTTTTTAAACGAGGATATTGCCATTTCTAAGATTGGCCTCAAATCTCTTGAAATCTCCACTTGCAAATTCCACAAAAAGAGTGTTTCAAAACTGCTCTGTCTAAAGGAACGTTCAGCTCTGTGAGTTGAATACAAACAATGCAAAGAAGTTACTGAGAATTCTTCTGTCTAGCATTCTATGAAGAAATCCCATTTCCAACGAAGGCCTCAACCAGGTCTAAATATCCACTTGCAGACCTAACAAACAGAGTGTTTTCAAACTGCTCTGTGAAAAGGGTGGTTAAACTCTGTGAGTTGAACACACCCATTACAAAGTAGTTTCTGAGAATGATTCTGTGTAGCTTTGAAACGGGGTTCTTTCAATTTCTAAGATTGGCCTCAAATCGCAGGAAATCTCCACTTGCAATTTCCACAAAAAGAGTGTTTCAAAACTGATCTTTCTAAAGGAATGTTTATCTCTGTGAGTTGAACACACACCACACAAAGAAGTTACTGAGAATTCTTCTTTCTTGCAGTATATGAAGAAATCCCGTTTCCAACGAAGGCCACAAAGAGGTCTAAATATCCACTTGCAGACTTAACAAACAGAGTGTTTCCAAACTGCTCTATGAAAAGAAAGGTTAAACTCTGTGAGTTGAACACATCCAGTACAAAGTAGTTTCTGAGAATGATTCTGTCTAGTTTTTAAACGAGGATATTGCCATTTCTAAGATTGGCCTCAAATCTCTTGAAATCTCCACTTGCAAATTCCACAAAAAGAGTGTTTCAAAACTGCTCTGTCTAAAGGAACGTTCAGCCCTGTGAGTTGAATACAAACAACGCAAAGAAGTTACTGAGAATTCTTCTGTCTAGCATTCTATGAAGAAATCCCGTTTCCAACGAAGGCCTCAAGCAGGTCTAAATATCCACTTGCAGACTTAACAAACAGAGTGTTTTCAAACTGCTCTATGAAAAGGAAGGTTAAACTCTGTGAGTTGAACACACCCATTACAAAGTAGTTTCTGAGAATGATTCTGTGTAGTTTTGAAACGGGGTTCTTTCAATTTCTAAGATTGGCCTCAAATCGCAGGAAATCTCCACTTGCAATTTCCACAAAAAGAGTGTTTCAAAACTGATCTTTCTAAAGGAAGGTTTAACTCTGTGAGTTGAACACACACCACACAAAGAAGTTACTGAGAATTCTTCTTTCTTGCAGTATATGAAGAAATCCCGTTTCCAACGAAGGCCACAAAGAGGTCTAAATATCCACTTGCAGACTTAAGAAACAGAGTGTTTCCAAACTGCTCTGTGAAAAGAAAGGTTAAACTCTGTGAGTTGAACACATCCAGTACAAAGTAGTTTCTGAGAATGATTCTGTCTAGTTTTTAAACGAGGATATTGCCATTTATAAGATTGGCCTCAAATCTCTTGAAATCTCCACTTGCAAATTCCACAAAAAGAGTGTTTCAAAACTGCTCTGTCTAAAGGAACGTTCAGCTCTGTGAGTTGAATACAAACAACGCAAAGAAGTTACTGAGAATTCTTCTGTCTAGCATTCTATGAAGAAATCCCGTTTCCAATGATGGCCTCAACCAGGTCTAAATATCCAATTGCAGACTTATCAAACAGAGTGTTTTCAAACTGCTCTATGAAAAGAAAGGTTAAACTCTGTGAGTTGAACACACCCATTACAAAGTAGTTTCTGAGAATGATTCTGTGTAGTTTTGAAACGGGGTTCTTTCAATTTCTAAGATTGGCCTCAAATGGAAGGAAATCTCCACTTGCAATTTCCACAAAAAGAGTGTTTCAAAACTGATCTTTCTAAAGGAAGGTTTAACTCTGTGAGTTGAACACACACCACAAAAAGAAGTTGCTGAGAATTCTTCTTTCTTGCTGTATATGAAGAAATCCCGTTTCCAACGAAGGCCACAAAGAGGTCTAAATATCCACTTGCAGACTTAACAAACAGAGCGTTTCCAAACTGCTCTATGAAAAGAAAGGTTAAACTCTGTGAGTTGAACACATCCAGTACAAAGTAGTTTCTGAGAATGATTCTGTCTAGTTTTTAAACGAGGATATTGCCATTTCTAAGATTGGCCTCAAATCTCTTGAAATCTCCACTTGCAAATTCCACAAAAAGAGTGTTTCAAAACTGCTCTGTCTAAAGGAACGTTCAGCTCTGTGAGTTGAATACAAACAACGCAAAGAAGTTACTGAGAATTCTTCTGTCTAGCATTCTATGAAGAAATCCCGTTTCCAACGAAGGCCTCAACCAGGTCTAAATATCCACTTGCAGACTTAACAAACAGAGTGTTTTCAAACTGCTCTATGAAAAGGAAGGTTAAACTCTGTGAGTTGAACACACCCATTACAAAGTAGTTTCTGAGAATGATTCTGTGTAGTTTTGAAACGGGGTTATTTCAATTTCTAAGATTGGCCTCAAATCGCAGGAAATCTCCACTTGCAATTTCCACAAAAAGAGTGTTTCAAAACTGATCTTTCTAAAGGAAGGTTTAACTCTGTGAGTTGAACACACACCACACAAAGAAGTTACTGAGAATTCTTCTTTCTTGCAGTATATGAAGAAATCCCGTTTCCAACGAAGGCCACAAAGAGGTCTAAATATCCACTTGCAGACTTAACAAACAGAGTGTTTCCAAACTGCTCTATGAAAAGAAAGGTTAAACTGTGAGTTGAACACATCCAGTACAAAGTAGTTTCTGAGAATGATTCTGTCTAGTTTTTAAACGAAGATATTGCCATTTCTAAGATTGGCCTCAAATCTCTTGAAATCTCCACTTGCAAATTCCACAAAAAGAGTGTTTCAAAACTGCTCTGTCTAAAGGAACGTTCAGCTCTGTGAGTTGAATACAAACAATGCAAAGAAGTTACTGAGAATTCTTCTGTCTAGCATTCTATGAAGAAATCCCGTTTCCAACGAAGGCCTCAACCAGGTCTAAATATCCACTTGCAGACTTAACAAACAGAGTGTTTTCAAACTGCTCTATGAAAAGAAAGGTTAAACTCTGTGAGTTGAACACACCCATTACAAAGTAGTTTCTGAGAATGATTCTGTGTAGTTTTGAAACGGGGTTCTTTCAATTTCTAAGATTGGCCTCAAATCGCAGGAAATCTCCACTTGCAATTTCCACAAAAAGAGTGTTTCAAAACTGATCTTTCTAAAGGAAGGTTTAACTCTGTGAGTTGAACACACACCACAAAAAGAAGTTGCTGAGAATTCTTCTTTCTTGCAGTATATGAAGAAATCCCGTTTCCAACGAAGGCCACAAACAGGTCAAAATATCCACTTGCAGACTTAACAAACAGAGTGTTTCCAAACTGCTCTATGAAAAGAAAGGTTAAACTCTGTGAGTTGAACACATCCAGTACAAAGTAGTTTCTGAGAATGATTCTGTCTAGTTTTTAAACGAGGATATTGCCATTTCTAAGATTGCCCTCAAATCTCTTGAAATCTCCACTTGCAAATTCCACAAAAAGAGTGTTTCAAAACTGCTCTGTCTAAAGGAACGTTCAGCTCTGTGAGTTGAATAGAAACAATGCAAAGAATTACTGAGAATTCTTCTGTCTAGCATTTTATGAAGAAATCCCGTTTCCAACGAAGGCCTCAACCAGGTCTAAATATCCACTTGCAGACTTAACAAACGGAGTGTTTTCAAACTGCTCTATGAAAAGGAAGGTTAAACTCTGTGAGTTGAAGACACCCATTACAAAGTAGTTTCTGAGAATGATTCTGTGTAGTTTTGAAACGGGGTTATTTCAATTTCTAAGATTGGCCTCAAATCGCAGGAAATCTCCACTTGCAATTTCCACAAAAAGAGTGTTTCAAAACTGATCTTTCTAAAGGAAGGTTTAACTCTGTGAGTTGAACACACACCACACAAAGAAGTTACTGAGAATTCTTCTTTCTTGCAGTATATGAAGAAATCCCGTTTCCAACGAAGGCCACAAAGAGGTCTAAATATCCACTTGCAGACTTAACAAACAGAGTGTTTCCAAACTGCTCTATGAAAAGAAAGGTTAAACTCTGTGAGTTGAACACCTCCAGTACAAAGTAGTTTCAGAGAATGATTCTGTCTAGTTTTTAAACGAGGATATTGCCATTTCTAAGATTGGCCTCAAATCTCTTGAAATCTCCACTTGCAAATTCCACAAAAAGAGTGTTTCAAAACTGCTCTGTCTAAAGGAACGTTCAGCTCTGTGAGTTGAATACAAACAATGCAAAGAAGTTACTGAGAATTCTTCTGTCTAGCATTCTATGAAGAAATCCCATTTCCAACGATGGCCTCAACCAGGTCTAAATATCCACTTGCAGACCTAACAAACAGAGTGTTTTCAAACTGCTCTGTGAAAAGGGTGGTTAAACTCTGTGAGTTGAACACACCCATTACAAAGTAGTTTCTGAGAATGATTCTGTGTAGCTTTGAAACGGGGTTCTTTCAATTTCTAAGATTGGCCTCAAATCGCAGGAAATCTCCACTTGCAATTTCCACAAAAAGAGTGTTTCAAAACTGATCTTTCTAAAGGAATGTTTATCTCTGTGAGTTGAACACACACCACACAAAGAAGTTACTGAGAATTCTTCTTTCTTGCTGTATATGAAGAAATCCCGTTTCCAACGAAGGCCACAAAGAGGTCTAAATATCCACTTGCAGACTTAACAAACAGAGTGTTTCCAAACTGCTCTATGAAAAGAAAGGTTAAACTCTGTGAGTTGAACACATCCAGTACAAAGTAGTTTCTGAGAATGATTCTGTCTAGTTTTTAAACGAGGATATTGCCATTTCTAAGATTGGCCTCAAATCTCTTGAAATCTCCACTTGCAAATTCCACAAAAAGAGTGTTTCACAACTGCTCTGTCTAAAGGAACGTTCAGCCCTGTGAGTTGAATACAAACAACGCAAAGAAGTTACTGAGAATTCTTCTGTCTAGCATTCTATGAAGAAATCCCGTTTCCAACGAAGGCCTCAACCAGGTCTAAATATCCACTTGCAGACTTAACAAACAGAGTGTTTTCAAACTGCTCTATGAAAAGGAAGGTTAAACTCTGTGAGTTGAACACACCCATTACAAAGTAGTTTCTGAGAATGATTCTGTGTAGTTTTGAAACGGGGTTCTTTCAATTTCTAAGATTGGCCTCAAATCTCAGGAAATCTCCACTTGCAATTTCCACAAAAAGAGTGTTTCAAAACTGATCTTTCTAAAGGAAGGTTTAACTCTGTGAGTTGAACACACACCACACAAGGAAGTTACTGAGAATTCTTCTTTCTTGCAGTATATGAAGAAATCCCGTTTCCAACGAAGGCCACAAAGAGGTCTAAATATCCACTTGCAGACTTAAGAAACAGAGTGTTTCCAAACTGCTCTATGAAAAGAAAGGTTAAACTCTGTGAGTTGAACACATCCAGTACAAAGTAGTTTCTGAGAATGATTCTGTCTAGTTTTTAAACGTGGATATTGCCATTTCTAAGTTTGGCCTCAAATCTCTTGAAGTCTCCACTAGCAAATTCCACAAAAAGAGTGTTTCAAAACTGCTCTGTCTAATGGAACGTTCAGCTCTGTGAGTTGAATACAGACAATGCAAATACGTTACTGAGAATTCTTCTGTCTAGCATTTTATGAAGAAATCCCATTTCCAACGAAGGCCTCAACCAGGTCTAAATATCCACTTGCAGACTTAACAAACAGAGTGTTTTCAAACTGCTCTATGAAAAGAAAGGTTAAACTCTGTGAGTTGAACACACCCATTACAAAGTAGTTTCTGAGAATGATTCTGTGTACTTTTGAAACGGGGTTCTTTCAATTTCTAAGATTGGCCTCAAATCGCAGGAAATCTCCACTTGCAATTTCCACAAAAAGAGTGTTTCAAAACTGATCTTTCTAAAGGAAGGTTTAACTCTGTGAGTTGAACACACACCACACAAAGAAGTTACTGAGAATTCTTCTTTCTTGCAGTATATGAAGAAATCCCGTTTCCAACGAAGGCCACAAAGAGGTCTAAATATCCACTTGCAGACTTAACAAACAGAGTGTTTCCAAACTGCTCTATGAAAAGAAAGGTTAAACTCTGTGAGTTGAACACATCCAGTACAAAGTAGTTTCTGAGAATGATTCTGTCTAGTTTTCAAACGAGGATATTGCCATTTCTAAGATTGCCCTCAAATCTCTTGAAATCTCCACTTGCAAATTCCACAAAAAGAGTGTTTCAAAACTGCTCTGTCTAAAGGAACGTTCAGCTCTGTGAGTTGAATACAAACAATGCAAAGGAGTTACTGAGAATTCTTCTGTCTAGCATTTTATGAAGAAATCCCGTTCCCAAAGAAGGCCTCAACCAGGTCTAAATATCCACTTGCAGACTTAACAAACAGAGTGTTTTCAAACTGCTCTGTGAAAAGGATGGTTAAACTCTGTGAGTTGAACACACCCATTACAAAGTAGTTTCTGAGAATGATTCTGTGTAGCTTTGAAACGGGGTTCTTTCAATTTCTAAGATTGGCCTCAAATGGCAGGAAATCTCCACTTGCAATTTCCACAAAAAGAGTGTTTCAAAACAGATCTTTCTAAAGGAAGGTTTAACTCTGTGAGTTGAACACACACCACACAAAGAAGTTACTGAGAATTCTTCTTTCTTGCAGTATATGAAGAAATCCCGTTTCCAACGAAGGCCACAAAGAGGTCTAAATATCCACTTGCAGACTTAACAAACAGAGTGTTTCCAAACTGCTCTATGAAAAGAAAGGTTAAACTCTGTGAGTTGAACACATCCAGTACAAAGTAGTTTCTGAGAATGATTCTGTCTAGTTTTTAAACGAGGATATTGCCATTTCTAAGATTGGCCTCAAATCTCTTGAAATCTCCACTTGCAAATTCCACAAAAAGATTGTTTCAAACTGCTCTGTCTAAAGGAACGTTCAGCTCTGTGAGTTGAATACAAACAACGCCAAGAAGTTACTGAGAATTCTTCTGTCTAGCATTCTATGAAGAAATCCCGTTTCCAACGAAGGCCTCAACCAGGTCTAAATATCCACTTGCAGACTTAACAAACAGAGTGTTTTCAAACTGCTCTATGAAAAGAAAGGTTAAACTCTGTGAGTTGAACACACCCATTACAAAGTAGTTTCTGAGAATGATTCTGTGTAGTTTTGAAACGGGGTTCTTTCAATTTCTAAGATTGGCCTCAAATCGCAGGAAATCTCCACTTGCAATTTCCACAAAAAGAGTGTTTCAAAACTGATCTTTCTAAAGGAAGGTTTAACTCTGTGAGTTGAACACACACCACACAAAGAAGTTACTGAGAATTCTTCTTTCTTGCAGTATATGAAGAAATCCCGTTTCCAACGAAGGCCACAAAGAGGTCTAAATATCCACTTGCAGACATAAGAAACAGAGTGTTTCCAAACTGCTCTATGAAAAGAAAGGTTAAACTCTGTGAGTTGAACACATCCAGTACAAAGTAGTTTCTGAGAATGATTCTGTCTAGTTTTTAAACGAGGATATTGCCATTTCTAAGATTGGCCTCAAATCTCTTGAAATCTCCACTTGCAAATTCCACAAAAAGAGTGTTTCAAAACTGCTCTGTCTAAAGGAACGTTCAGCTCTGTGAGTTGAATACAAAAAACGCAAAGAAGTTGCTGAGAATTCTTCTGTCTAGCATTCTATGAAGAAATCCCGTTTCCAACGAAGGCCTCAACCAGGTCTAAATATCCACTTGCAGACTTAACAAACAGAGTGTTTCCAAACGGCTCTATGCAAAGAAAGGTTAAACTCTGTGAGTTGAACACACCCATTACAAAGTAGTTTCTGAGAATGATTCTGTGTAGCTTTGAAACGGGGTTCTTTCAATTTCTAAGATTGGCCTCAAATCGCAGGAAATCTCCACTTGCAATTTCCACAAAAAGAGTGTTTTAAAACTGATCTTTCTAAAGGAAGGTTTAACTCTGTGAGTTGAACACACACCACACAAAGAAGTTACTGAGAATTCTTCTTTCTTGCAGTATATGAAGAAATCCCGTTTCCAACGAAGGCCACAAACAGGACTAAATATCCAGTTGCAGACTTAACAAAAAGTGTTTCCAAACTGCTCTATGAAAAGAAAGGTTAAACTCTGTGAGTTGAACACATCCAGTACAAAGTAGTTTCTGAGAATGATTCTGTCTAGTTTTTAAACGAGGATATTGCCATTTCTAAGATTGCCCTCAAATCTCTTGAAATCTCCACTTGCAAATTCTACAAAAAGAGTGTTTCAAAACTGCTCTGTCTAAAGGAACGTTCAGCTCTGTGAGTTGAATAGAAACAATGCAAAGAATTACTGAGAATTCTTCTGTCTAGCATTTTATGAAGAAATCCCGTTTCCAACGAAGGCCTCAACCAGGTCTAAATATCCACTTGCAGACTTAACAAACAGAGTGTTTTCAAACTGCTCTATGAAAAGGAAGGTTAAACTCTGTGAGTTGAAGACACCCATTAGAAAGTAGTTTCTGAGAATGATTCTGTGTAGTTTTGAAACGGGGTTCTTTCAATTTCTAAGATTGGCCTCAAATCGCAGGAAATCTCCACTTGCAATTTCCACAAAAAGAGTGTTTCAAAACTGATCTTTCTAAAGGAAGGTTTAACTCTGTGAGTTGAACACACACCACACAAAGAAGTTACTGAGATTTCTTCTTTCTTGCAGTATATGAAGAAATCCCGTTTCCAACGAAGGCCACAAAGAGGTCTAAATATCCACTTGCAGACTTAACAAACAGAGTGTTTCCAAACTGCTCTATGAAAAGAAAGGTTAAACTCTGTGAGTTGAACACCTCCAGTACAAAGTAGTTTCTGAGAATGATTCTGTCTAGTTTTTAAACGAGGATATTGCCATTTCTAAGATTGGCCTCAAATCTCTTGAAATCTCCACTTGCAAATTCCACAAAAAGAGTGTTTCAAAACTGCTCTGTCTAAAGGAACGTTCAGCTCTGTGAGTTGAATACAAACAACGCAAAGAAGTTACTGAGAATTCTTCTGTCTAGCATTCTATGAAGAAATCCCGTTTCCAACGAAGGCCTCAACCAGGTCTAAATATCCACTTGCAGACTTAACAAACAGAGTGTTTTCAAACTGCTCTATGAAAAGAAAGGTTAAACTCTGTGAGTTGAACACACCCATTACAAAGTAGTTTCTGAGAATGATTCTGTGTAGTTTTGAAACGGGGTTCTTTCAATTTCTAAGATTGGCCTCAAATCGCAGGAAATCTCCACTTGCAATTTCCACAAAAAGAGTGTTTCAAAACTGATCTTTCTAAAGGAAGGTTTAACTCTGTGAGTTGAACACACACCACACAAAGAAGTTACTGAGAATTCTTCTTTCTTGCAGTATATGAAGAAATCCCGTTTCCAATGAAGGCCACAAACAGGTCTAAATATCCACTTGCATACTTAACAAACAGAGTGTTTCCAAACTGCTCTATGAAAAGAATGGTTAAACTTTGTGAGTTGAACACATCCAGTACAAAGTAGTTTCTGAGAATGATTCTGTCTAGTTTTTAAACGAGGATATTGCCATTTCTAAGATTGGCCTCAAATCTCTTGAAATCTCCACTTGCAAATTCCACAAAAAGAGTGTTTCAAACTGCTCTGTCTAAAGGAACGTTCAGCTCTGTGAGTTGAATACAAACAACGCAAAGAAGTTACTGAGAATTCTTCTGTCTAGCATTCTATGAAGAAATCCCGTTTCCATCGAAGGCCTCAACCAGGTCTAAATATCCACTTGCAGACTTAACAAACAGAGTGTTTCCAAACTGCTCTATGCAAAGAAAGGTTAAACTCTGTGAGTTGAACACACCCATTACAAAGTAGTTTCTGAGAATGATTCTGAGTAGCTTTGAAACGGGGTTCTTTCAATTTCTAAGATTGGCCTCAAATCGCAGGAAATCTCCACTTGCAATTTCCACAAAAAGAGTGTTTTAAAACTGATCTTTGTAAAGGAAGGTTGAACTCTGTGAGTTGAACACACACCACACAAAGAAGTTACTGAGAATTCTTCTTTCTTGCAGTATATGAAGAAATCCCGTTTCCAACGAAGGCCACAAACAGGACTAAATATCCACTTGCAGACTTAACAAAAAGTGTTTCCAAACTGCTCTATGAAAAGAAAGGTTAAACTCTGTGAGTTGAACACATCCAGTA
Source organism: Pan paniscus (assembly GCF_029289425.2). NCBI lineage: Eukaryota > Metazoa > Chordata > Mammalia > Primates > Hominidae > Pan > Pan paniscus. Next base: position 59,677,615 of record NC_073259.2, on the reverse strand, counting down.
CAAAGTAGTTTCTGAGAATGATTCTGTCTAGTTTTTAAACGAGGATATTGCCATTTCTAAGATTGGCCTCAAATCTCTTGAAATGTCCACATGCAAATTCCACAAAAAGAGTGTTTCAAAACTGCTCTGTCTAAAGGAACGTTCAGCTCTGTGAGTTGAATAGAAACAATGCAAAGAATTACTGAGAATTCTTCTGTCTAGCATTTTATGAAGAAATCCCGTTTCCAACGAAGGCCTCAACCAGGTCTAAATATCCACTTGCAGACTTAACAAACAGAGTGTTTTCAAACTGCTCTATGAAAAGGAAGGTTAAACTCTGTGAGTTGAAGACACCCATTAGAAAGTAGTTTCTGAGAATGATTCTGTGTAGTTTTGAAACGGGGTTCTTTCAATTTCTAAGATTGGCCTCAAATCGCAGGAAATCTCCACTTGCAATTTCCACAAAAAGTGTGTTTCAAAGCTGATCTTTCTAAAGGAAGGTTTAACTCTGTGAGTTGAACACACACCACACAAAGAAGTTACTGAGAATTCTTCTTTCTTGCAGTATATGAAGAAATCCCGTTTCCAACGAAGGCCACAAAGAGGTCTAAATATCCACTTGCAGACTTAACAAACAGAGTGTTTCCAAACTGCTCTATGAAAAGAAAGGTTAAACTCTGTGAGTTGAACACCTCCAGTACAAAGTAGTTTCTGAGAATGATTCTGTCTAGTTTTTAAACGAGGATATTGCCATTTCTAAGATTGGCCTCAAATCTCTTGAAATCTCCACTTGCAAATTCCACAAAAAGAGTGTTTCAAAACTGCTCTGTCTAAAGGAACGTTCAGCTCTGTGAGTTGAATACAAACAACGCAAAGAAGTTACTGAGAATTCTTCTGTCTAGCATTCTATGAAGAAATCCCGTTTCCAACGAAGGCCTCAACCAGGTCTAAATATCCACTTGCAGACTTAACAAACAGAGTGTTTTCAAACTGCTCTATGAAAAGGAAGGTTAAACTCTGTGAGTTGAACACACCCATTACAAAGTAGTTTCTGAGAATGATTCTGTGTAGTTTTGAATCGGGGTTATTTCAATTTCTAAGATTGGCCTCAAATCGCAGGAAATCTCCACTTGCAATTTCCACAAAAAGAGTGTTTCAAAACTGATCTTTCTAAAGGAAGGTTTAACTCTGTGAGTTGAACACACACCACACAAAGAAGTTACTGAGAATTCCTCTTTCTTGCTGTATATGAAGAAATCCCGTTTCCAACGAATGCCACAAAGAGGTCTAAATATCCACTTGCAGACTTAAGAAACAGAGTGTTTCCAAACTGCTCTATGAAAAGAAAGGTTAAACTCTGTGATTTGAACACCTCCAGTACAAAGTAGTTTCTGAGAATGATTCTGTCTAGTTTTTAAACGAGGATATTGCCATTTCTAAGATTGGCCTCAAATCTCTTGAAATCTCCACTTGCAAATTCCACAAAAAGAGTGTTTCAAAACTGCTCTGTCTAAAGGAACGTTCAGCTCTGTGAGTTGAATACAAACAACGCAAAGAAGTTACTGAGAATTCTTCTGTCTAGCATTCTATGAAGAAATCCCGTTTCCAACGAAGGCCTCAACCAGGTCTAAATATCCACTTGCAGACTTAACAAACAGAGTGTTTTCAAACTGCTCTATGAAAAGGAAGTTTAAACTCTGTGAGTTGAACACACCCATTACAAAGCAGTTTCTGAGAATGATTCTGTGTAGTTTTGAAACGGGGTTCTTTCAATTTCTAAGATTGGCCTCAAATCTCAGGAAATCTCCACTTGCAATTTCCACAAAAAGAGTGTTTCAAAACTGATCTTTCTAAAGGAAGGTTTAACTCTGTGAGTTGAACACACACCACACAAAGAAGTTACTGAGAATTCTTCTTTCTTGCAGTATATGAAGAAATCCCGTTTCCAACGAAGGCCACAAAGAGGTCTAAATATCCACTTGCAGACTTAACAAACAGAGTGTTTCCATACTGCTCTATGAAAAGAATGGTTAAACTTTGTGAGTTGAACACATCCAGTACAAAGTAGTTTCTGAGAATGATTCTGTCTAGTTTTTAAACGAGGATATTGCCATTTCTAAGATTGGCCTCAAATCTCTTGAAATCTCCACTTGCAAATTCCACAAAAAGAGTGTTTCAAACTGCTCTGTCTAAAGGAACGTTCAGCTCTGTGAGTTGAATACAAACAACGCAAAGAAGTTACTGAGAATTCTTCTGTCTAGCATTCTATGAAGAAATCCCGTTTGCATCGAAGGCCTCAACCAGGTCTAAATATCCACTTGCAGACTTAACAAACAGAGTGTTTTCAAACTGCTCTATGAAAAGAAAGGTTAAACTCTGTGAGTTGAACACACCCATTACAAAGTAGTTTCTGAGAATGATTCTGTGTAGTTTTGAAACGGGGTTATTTCAATTTCTAAGATTGGCCTCAAATCGCAGGAAATCTCCACTTGCAATTTCCACAAAAAGAGTGTTTCAAAACTGATCTTTCTAAAGGAAGGTTTAACTCTGTGAGTTGAACACACACCACACAAAGAAGTTACTGAGAATTCTTCTTTCTTGCAGTATATGAAGAAATCCCGTTTCCAACGAAGGCCACAAAGAGGTCTAAATATCCACTTGCAGACTTAACAAACAGAGTGTTTCCAAACTGCTCTATGAAAAGAAAGGTTAAACTCTGTGAGTTGAACACACCCATTACAAAGTAGTTTCTGAGAATGATTCTGTGTATTTTTGAAACGGGGTTCTTTCAATTTCTAAGATTGGCCTCAAATCGCAGGAAATCTCCACTTGCAATTTCCACAAAAAGAGTGTTTCAAAACTGATCTTTCTAAAGGAAGGTTTAACTCTGTGAGTTGAACACACACCACACAAAGAAGTTACTGAGAATTCTTCTTTCTTGCAGTATATGAAGAAATCCCGTTTCCAACGAAGGCCACAAAGAGGTCTAAATATCCACTTGCAGACTTAAGAAACAGAGTGTTTCCAAACTGCTCTATGAAAAGAAAGGTTAAACTCTGTGAGTTGAACACATCCAGTACAAGGTAGTTTCTGAGAATGATTCTGTCTAGTTTTTAAACGAGGATATTGCCATTTCTAAGATTGGCCTCAAATCTCTTGAAATCTCCACTTGCAAATTCCACAAAAAGAGTGTTTCAAAACTGCTCTGTCTAAAGGAACGTTCAGCTCTGTGAGTTGAATACAAAAAACGCAAAGAAGTTGCTGAGAATTCTTCTGTCTAGCATTCTATGAAGAAATCCCGTTTCCAACGAAGGCCTCAACCAGGTCTAAATATCCACTTGCAGACTTAACAAACAGAGTGTTTCCAAACGGCTCTATGCAAAGAAAGGTTAAACTCTGTGAGTTGAACACACCCATTACAAAGTAGTTTCTGAGAATGATTCTGTGTAGTTTTGAAACGGGGTTATTTCAATTTCTAAGATTGGCCTCAAATCGCAGGAAATCTCCACTTGCAATTTCCACAAAAAGAGTGTTTTAAAAGTGATCTTTCTAAAGGAAGGTTTAACTCTGTGAGTTGAACACACACCACACAAAGAAGTTACTGAGAATTCTTCTTTCTTGCAGTATATGAAGAAATCCCGTTTCCAACGAAGGCCACACACAGGACTAAATATCCACTTGCAGACTTAACAAAAAGTGTTTCCAAACTGCTCTATGAAAAGAAAGGTTAAACTCTGTGAGTTGAACACATCCAGTACAAAGTAGTTTCTGAGAATGATTCTGTCTAGTTTTTAAACGAGGATATTGCCATTTCTAAGATTGCCCTCAAATCTCTTGAAATCTCCACTTGCAAATTCCACAAAAAGAGTGTTTCAAAACTGCTCTGTCTAAAGGAACGTTCAGCTCTGTGAGTTGAATAGAAACAATGCAAAGAATTACTGAGAATTCTTCTGTCTAGCATTTTATGAAGAAATCCCGTTTCCAACGAAGGCCTCAACCAGGTCTAAATATCCACTTGCAGACTTAAGAAACAGAGTGTTTTCAAACTGCTCTATGAAAAGGAAGGTTAAACTCTGTGAGTTGAACACACCCATTAGAAATTAGTTTCTGAGAATGATTCTGTGTAGTTTTGAAACGGGGTTCTTTCAATTTCTAAGATTGGCCTCAAATCGCAGGAAATCTCCACTTGCAATTTCCACAAAAAGAGTGTTTCAAAACTGATCTTTCTAAAGGAAGGTTTAACTCTGTGAGTTGAACACACACCACACAAAGAAGTTACTGAGAATTCCTCTTTCTTGCTGTATATGAAGAAATCCCGTTTCCAACGAATGCCACAAAGAGGTCTAAATATCCACTTACAGACTTAAGAAACAGAGTGTTTCCAAACTGCTCTATGAAAAGAAAGGTTAAACTCTGTGATTTGAACACCTCCAGTACAAAGTAGTTTCTGAGAATGATTCTGTCTAGTTTTTAAACGAGGATATTGCCATTTCTAAGATTGGCCTCAAATGTCTTGAAATCTCCACTTGCAAATTCCACAAAAAGAGTGTTTCAAAACTGCTCTGTCTAAAGGAACGTTCAGCTCTGTGAGTTGAATACAAACAACGCAAAGAAGTTACTGAGAATTCTTCTGTCTAGCATTCTATGAAGAAATCCCGTTTCCAACGAAGGCCTCAACCAGGTCTAAATATCCACTTGCAGACTTAACAAACAGAGTGTTTTCAAACTGCTCTATGAAAAGGAAGGTTAAACTCTGTGAGTTGAACACACCCATTACAAAGTAGTTTCTGAGAATGATTCTGTGTAGTTTTGAATCGGGGTTATTTCAATTTCTAAGATTGGCCTCAAATCGCAGGAAATCTCCACTTGCAATTTCCACAAAAAGAGTGTTTCAAAACTGATCTTTCTAAAGGAATGTTTAACTCTGTGAGTTGAACACACACCACACAAAGAAGTTACTGAGAATTCCTCTTTCTTGCTGTATATGAAGAAATCCCGTTTCCAACGAATGCCACAAAGAGGTCTAAATATCCACTTGCAGACTTAACAAACAGAGTGTTTCCAAACTGCTCTATGAAAAGAAAGGTTAAACTCTGTGATTTGAACACCTCCAGTACAAAGTAGTTTCTGAGAATGTTTCTGTCTAGTTTTTAAACGAGGATATTGCCATTTCTAAGATTGGCCTCAAATCTCTTGAAATCTCCACTTGCAAATTCCACAAAAAGAGTGTTTCAAACTGCTCTGTCTAAAGGAACGTTCAGCTCTGTGAGTTGAATACAAACAACGCAAAGAAGTTACTGAGAATTCTTCTGTCTAGCATTCTATGAAGAAATCCCGTTTCCAACGAAGGCCTCAAGCAGGTCTAAATATCCACTTGCAGACTTAACAAACAGAGTGTTTTCAAACTGCTCTATGAAAAGAAAGGTTAAACTCTGTGAGTTGAACACACCCATTACAAAGTAGTTTCTGAGAATGATTCTGTGTAGTTTTGAAACGGGGTTCTTTCAATTTCTAAGATTGGCCTCAAATCGCAGGAAATCTCCACTTGCAATTTCCACAAAAAGAGTGTTTCAAAACTGATCTTTCTAAAGGAAGGTTTAACTCTGTGAGTTGAACACACACCACACAAAGAAGTTACTGAGAATTCTTCTTTCTTGCAGTATATGAAGAAATACCGTTTCCAATGAAGGCCACAAACAGGTCTAAATATCCACTTGCAGACTTAACAAACAGAGTGTTTCCAAACTGCTCTATGAAAAGAATGGTTAAACTTTGTGAGTTGAACACATCCAGTACAAAGTAGTTTCTGAGAATGATTCTGTCTAGTTTTTAAACGAGGATATTGCCATTTCTAAGATTGGCCTCAAATCTCTTGAAATCTCCACTTGCAAATTCCACAAAAAGAGTGTTTCAAACTGCTCTGTCTAAAGGAACGTTCAGCTCTGTGAGTTGAATACAAACAACGCAAAGAAGTTACTGAGAATTCTTCTGTCTAGCATTCTATGAAGAAATCCCGTTTGCATCGAAGGCCTCAACCAGGTCTAAATATCCACTTGCAGACTTAACAAACAGAGTGTTTTCAAACTGCTCTATGAAAAGAAAGGTTAAACTCTGTGAGTTGAACACACCCATTACAAAGTAGTTTCTGAGAATGATTCTGTGTAGTTTTGAAACGGGGTTATTTCAATTTCTAAGATTGGCCTCAAATCGCAGGAAATCTCCACTTGCAATTTCCACAAAAAGAGTGTTTCAAAACTGATCTTTCTAAAGGAAGGTTTAACTCTGTGAGTTGAACACACACCACACAAAGAAGTTACTGAGAATTCTTCTTTCTTGCAGTATATGAAGAAATCCCGTTTCCAACGAAGGCCACAAAGAGGTCTAAATATCCACTTGCAGACTTAACAAACAGAGTGTTTCCAAACTGCTCTATGAAAAGAAAGGTTAAACTCTGTGAGTTGAACACACCCATTACAAAGTAGTTTCTGAGAATGATTCTGTGTAGTTTTGAAACGGGGTTCTTTCAATTTCTAAGATTGGCCTCAAATCGCAGGAAATCTCCACTTGCAATTTCCACAAAAAGAGTGTTTCAAAACTGATCTTTCTAAAGGAAGGTTTAACTCTGTGAGTTGAACACACACCACACAAAGAAGTTACTGAGAATTCTTCTTTCTTGCAGTATATGAAGAAATCCCGTTTCCAACGAAGGCCACAAAGAGGTCTAAATATCCACTTGCAGACTTAAGAAACAGAGTGTTTCCAAACTGCTCTATGAAAAGAAAGGTTAAACTCTGTGAGTTGAACACATCCAGTACAAGGTAGTTTCTGAGAATGATTCTGTCTAGTTTTTAAACGAGGATATTGCCATTTCTAAGATTGGCCTCAAATCTCTTGAAATCTCCACTTGCAAATTCCACAAAAAGAGTGTTTCAAAACTGCTCTGTCTAAAGGAACGTTCAGCTCTGTGAGTTGAATACAAAAAACGCAAAGAAGTTGCTGAGAATTCTTCTGTCTAGCATTCTATGAAGAAATCCCGTTTCCAACGAAGGCCTCAACCAGGTCTAAATATCCACTTGCAGACTTAACAAACAGAGTGTTTCCAAACGGCTCTATGCAAAGAAAGGTTAAACTCTGTGAGTTGAACACACCCATTACAAAGTAGTTTCTGAGAATGATTCTGTGTAGTTTTGAAACGGGGTTATTTCAATTTCTAAGATTGGCCTCAAATCGCAGGAAATCTCCACTTGCAATTTCCACAAAAAGAGTGTTTTAAAAGTGATCTTTCTAAAGGAAGGTTTAACTCTGTGAGTTGAACACACACCACACAAAGAAGTTACTGAGAATTCTTCTTTCTTGCAGTATATGAAGAAATCCCGTTTCCAACGAAGGCCACACACAGGACTAAATATCCACTTGCAGACTTAACAAAAAGTGTTTCCAAACTGCTCTATGAAAAGAAAGGTTAAACTCTGTGAGTTGAACACATCCAGTACAAAGTAGTTTCTGAGAATGATTCTGTCTAGTTTTTAAACGAGGATATTGCCATTTCTAAGATTGCCCTCAAATCTCTTGAAATCTCCACTTGCAAATTCCACAAAAAGAGTGTTTCAAAACTGCTCTGTCTAAAGGAACGTTCAGCTCTGTGAGTTGAATAGAAACAATGCAAAGAATTACTGAGAATTCTTCTGTCTAGCATTTTATGAAGAAATCCCGTTTCCAACGAAGGCCTCAACCAGGTCTAAATATCCACTTGCAGACTTAACAAACAGAGTGTTTTCAAACTGCTCTATGAAAAGGAAGGTTAAACTCTGTGAGTTGAACACACCCATTAGAAATTAGTTTCTGAGAATGATTCTGTGTAGTTTTGAAACGGGGTTCTTTCAATTTCTAAGATTGGCCTCAAATCGCAGGAAATCTCCACTTGCAATTTCCACAAAAAGAGTGTTTCAAAACTGATCTTTCTAAAGGAAGGTTTAACTCTGTGAGTTGAACACACACCACACAAAGAAGTTACTGAGAATTCCTCTTTCTTGCTGTATATGAAGAAATCCCGTTTCCAACGAATGCCACAAAGAGGTCTAAATATCCACTTACAGACTTAAGAAACAGAGTGTTTCCAACCTGCTCTATGAAAAGAAAGGTTAAACTCTGTGATTTGAACACCTCCAGTACAAAGTAGTTTCTGAGAATGATTCTGTCTAGTTTTTAAACGAGGATATTGCCATTTCTAAGATTGGCCTCAAATCTCTTGAAATCTCCACTTGCAAATTCCACAAAAAGAGTGTTTCAAACTGCTCTGTCTAAAGGAACGTTCAGCTCTGTGAGTTGAATACAAACAACGCAAAGAAGTTACTGAGAATTCTTCTGTCTAGCATTCTATGAAGAAATCCCGTTTCCAACGAAGGCCTCAACCAGGTCTAAATATCCACTTGCAGACTTAACAAACAGAGTGTTTTCAAACTGCTCTATGAAAAGGAAGGTTAAACTCTGTGAGTTGAACACACCCATTACAAAGTAGTTTCTGAGAATGATTCTGTGTAGTTTTGAATCGGGGTTATTTCAATTTCTAAGATTGGCCTCAAATCGCAGGAAATCTCCACTTGCAATTTCCACAAAAAGAGTGTTTCAAAACTGATCTTTCTAAAGGAATGTTTAACTCTGTGAGTTGAACACACACCACACAAAGAAGTTACTGAGAATTCCTCTTTCTTGCTGTATATGAAGAAATCCCGTTTCCAACGAATGCCACAAAGAGGTCTAAATATCCACTTGCAGACTTAACAAACAGAGTGTTTCCAAACTGCTCTATGAAAAGAAAGGTTAAACTCTGTGATTTGAACACCTCCAGTACAAAGTAGTTTCTGAGAATGATTCTGTCTAGTTTTTAAACGAGGATATTGCCATTTCTAAGATTGGCCTCAAATCTCTTGAAATCTCCACTTGCAAATTCCACAAAAAGAGTGTTTCAAACTGCTCTGTCTAAAGGAACGTTCAGCTCTGTGAGTTGAATACAAACAACGCAAAGAAGTTACTGAGAATTCTTCTGTCTAGCATTCTATGAAGAAATCCCGTTTCCAACGAAGGCCTCAAGCAGGTCTAAATATCCACTTGCAGACTTAACAAACAGAGTGTTTTCAAACTGCTCTATGAAAAGAAAGGTTAAACTCTGTGAGTTGAACACACCCATTACAAAGTAGTTTCTGAGAATGATTCTGTGTAGTTTTGAAACGGGGTTATTTCAATTTCTAAGATTGGCCTCAAATCGCAGGAAATCTCCACTTGCAATTTCCACAAAAAGAGTGTTTCAAAACTGATCTTTCTAAAGGAAGGTTTAACTCTGTGAGTTGAACACACACCACACAAAGAAGTTACTGAGAATTCTTCTTTCTTGCGGTATATGAAGAAATCCCGTTTCCAACGAAGGCCACAAAGAGGTCTAAATATCCACTTGCAGACTTAAGAAACAGAGTGTTTCCAAACTGCTCTATGAAAAGAAAGGTTAAACTCTGTGAGTTGAACACACCCATTACAAAGTAGTTTCTGAGAATGATTCTGTGTAGTTTTGAAACGGGGTTCTTTCAATTTCTAAGATTGGCCTCAAATCGCAGGAAATCTCCACTTGCAATTTCCACAAAAAGAGTGTTTCAAAACTGATCTTTCTAAAGGAAGGTTTAACTCTGTGAGTTGAACACACACCACACAAAGAAGTTACTGAGAATTCTTCTTTCTTGCAGTATATGAAGAAATCCCGTTTCCAACGAAGGCCACAAAGAGGTCTAAATATCCACTTGCAGACTTAACAAACAGAGTGTTTCCAAACTGCTCTATGAAAAGAAAGGTTAAACTCTGTGAGTTGAACACATCCAGTACAAGGTAGTTTCTGAGAATGATTCTGTCTAGTTTTTAAACGAGGATATTGCCATTTCTAAGATTGGCCTCAAATCTCTTGAAATCTCCACTTGCAAATTCCACAAAAAGAGTGTTTCAAAACTGCTCTGTCTAAAGGAACGTTCAGCTCTGTGAGTTGAATACAAAAAACGCAAAGAAGTTGCTGAGAATTCTTCTGTCTAGCATTCTATGAAGAAATCCCGTTTCCAACGAAGGCCTCAACCAGGTCTAAATATCCACTTGCAGACTTAACAAACAGAGTGCTTCCAAACGGCTCTATGCAAAGAAAGGTTAAACTCTGTGAGTTGAACACACCCATTACAAAGTAGTTTCTGAGAATGATTCTGTGTAGCTTTGAAACGGGGTTCTTTCAATTTCTAAGATTGGCCTCAAATCGCAGGAAATCTCCACTTGCAATTTCCACAAAAAGAGTGTTTTAAAACTGATCTTTCTAAAGGAAGGTTGAACTCTGTGAGTTGAACACACACCACACAAAGAAGTTACTGAGAATTCTTCTTTCTTGCAGTATATGAAGAAATCCCGTTTCCAACGAAGGCCACAAACAGGACTAAATATCCACTTGCAGACTTAACAAAAAGTGTTTCCAAACTGCTCTATGAAAAGAAAGGTTAAACTCTGTGAGTTGAACACATCCAGTACAACGTAGTTTCTGAGAATGATTCTGTCTAGTTTTTAAACGAGGATATTGCCATTTCTAAGATTGGCCTCAAATCTCTTGAAATGTCCACATGCAAATTCCACAAAAAGAGTGTTTCAAAACTGCTCTGTCTAAAGGAACGTTCAGCTCTGTGAGTTGAATAGAAACAATGCAAAGAATTACTGAGAATTCTTCTGTCTAGCATTCTATGAAGAAATCCCGTTTCCAACGAAGGCCTCAACCAGGTCTAAATATCCACTTGCAGACTTAACAAACAGAGTGTTTTCAAACTGCTCTATGAAAAGGAAGGTTAAACTCTGTGAGTTGAACACACCCATTACAAAGTAGTTTCTGAGAATGATTCTGTGTAGTTTTGAATCGGGGTTATTTCAATTTCTAAGATTGGCCTCAAATCGCAGGAAATCTCCACTTGCAATTTCCACAAAAAGAGTGTTTCAAAACTGATCTTTCTAAAGGAAGGTTTAACTCTGTGAGTTGAACACACACCACACAAAGAAGTTACTGAGAATTCCTCTTTCTTGCTGTATATGAAGAAATCCCGTTTCCAACGAATGCCACAAAGAGGTCTAAATATCCACTTGCAGACTTAAGAAACAGAGTGTTTCCAAACTGCTCTATGAAAAGAAAGGTTAAACTCTGTGATTTGAACACCTCCACTACAAAGTAGTTTCTGAGAATGATTCTGTCTAGTTTTTAAACGAGGATATTGCCATTTCTAAGATTGGCCTCAAATCTCTTGAAATCTCCACTTGCAAATTCCACAAAAAGAGTGTTTCAAAACTGCTCTGTCTAAAGGAACGTTCAGCTCTGTGAGTTGAATACAAACAACGCAAAGAAGTTACTGAGAATTCTTCTGTCTAGCATTCTATGAAGAAATCCCGTTTCCAACGAAGGCCTCAACCAGGTCTAAATATCCACTTGCAGACTTAACAAACAGAGTGTTTTCAAACTGCTCTATGAAAAGGAAGGTTAAACTCTGTGAGTTGAACACACCCATTACAAAGCAGTTTCTGAGAATGATTCTGTGTAGTTTTGAAACGGGGTTCTTTCAATTTCTAAGATTGGCCTCAAATCTCAGGAAATCTCCACTTGCAATTTCCACAAAAAGAGTGTTTCAAAACTGATCTTTCTAAAGGAAGGTTTAACTCTGTGAGTTGAACACACACCACACAAAGAAGTTACTGAGAATTCCTCTTTCTTGCAGTATATGAAGAAATCCCGTTTCCAACGAAGGCCACAAAGAGGTCTAAATATCCACTTGCAGACTTAACAAACAGAGTGTTTCCATACTGCTCTATGAAAAGAATGGTTAAACTTTGTGAGTTGAACACATCCAGTACAAAGTAGTTTCTGAGAATGATTCTGTCTAGTTTTTAAACGAGGATATTGCCATTTCTAAGATTGGCCTCAAATCTCTTGAAATCTCCACTTGCAAATTCCACAAAAAGAGTGTTTCAAACTGCTCTGTCTAAAGGAACGTTCAGCTCTGTGAGTTGAATACAAACAACGCAAAGAAGTTACTGAGAATTCTTCTGTCTAGCATTCTATGAAGAAATCCCGTTTCCAACGAAGGCCACAAAGAGGTCTAAATATCCACTTGCAGACTTAACAAACAGAGTGTTTCCAAACTGCTCTATGAAAAGAAAGGTTAAACTCTGTGAGTTGAACACACCCATTACAAAGTAGTTTCTGAGAATGATTCTGTGTAGTTTTGAAACGGGGTTCTTTCAATTTCTAAGATTGGCCTCAAATCGCAGGAAATCTCCACTTGCAATTTCCACAAAAAGAGTGTTTCAAAACTGATCTTTCTAAAGGAAGGTTTAACTCTGTGAGTTGAACACACACCACACAAAGAAGTTACTGAGAATTCTTCTTTCTTGCAGTATATGAAGAAATCCCGTTTCCAACGAAGGCCACAAAGAGTTCTAAATATCCACTTGCAGACTTAAGAAACAGAGTGTTTCCAAACTGCTCTATGAAAAGAAAGGTTAAACTCTGTGAGTTGAACACATCCAGTACAAAGTAGTTTCTGAGAATGATTCTGTCTAGTTTTTAAACGAGGATATTGCCATTTCTAAGATTGGCCTCAAATCTCTTGAAATCTCCACTTGCAAATTCCACAAAAAGAGTGTTTCAAAACTGCTCTGTCTAAAGGAACGTTCAGCTCTGTGAGTTGAATACAAAAAACGCAAAGAAGTTGCTGAGAATTCTTCTGTCTAGCATTCTATGAAGAAATCCCGTTTCCAACGAAGGCCTCAACCAGGTCTAAATATCCACTTGCAGACTTAACAAACAGAGTGTTTCCAAACGGCTCTATGCAAAGAAAGGTTAAACTCTGTGAGTTGAACACACCCATTACAAAGTAGTTTCTGAGAATGATTCTGTGTAGTTTTGAAACGGGGTTATTTCAATTTCTAAGATTGGCCTCAAATCGCAGGAAATCTCCACTTGCAATTTCCACAAAAAGAGTGTTTTAAAAGTGATCTTTCTAAAGGAAGGTTTAACTCTGTGAGTTGAACACACACCACACAAAGAAGTTACTGAGAATTCTTCTTTCTTGCAGTATATGAAGAAATCCCGTTTCCAACGAAGGCCACACACAGGACTAAATATCCACTTGCAGACTTAACAAAAAGTGTTTCCAAACTGCTCTATGAAAAGAAAGGTTTAACTCTGTGAGTTGAACACATCCAGTACAAAGTAGTTTCTGAGAATGATTCTGTCTAGTTTTTAAACGAGGATATTGCCATTTCTAAGATTGCCCTCAAACCTCTTGAAATCTCCACTTGCAAATTCCACAAAAAGAGTGTTTCAAAACTGCTCTGTCTAAAGGAACGTTCAGCTCTGTGAGTTGAATAGAAACAATGCAAAGAATTACTGAGAATTCTTCTGTCTAGCATTTTATGAAGAAATCCCGTTTCCAACGAAGGCCTCAACCAGGTCTAAATATCCACTTGCAGACTTAACAAACAGAGTGTTTTCAAACTGCTCTATGAAAAGGAAGGTTAAACTCTGTGAGTTGAACACACCCATTAGAAATTAGTTTCTGAGAATGATTCTGTGTAGTTTTGAAACGGGGTTCTTTCAATTTCTAAGATTGGCCTCAAATCGCAGGAAATCTCCACTTGCAATTTCCACAAAAAGAGTGTTTCAAAACTGATCTTTCTAAAGGAAGGTTTAACTCTGTGAGTTGAACACACACCACACAAAGAAGTTACTGAGAATTCCTCTTTCTTGCTGTATATGAAGAAATCCCGTTTCCAACGAAGGCCACAAAGAGGTCTAAATATCCACTTGCAGACTTAACAAACAGAGTGTTTCCAAACTGCTCTATGAAAAGAAAGGTTAAACTCTGTGAGTTGAACACATCCAGTACAAGGTAGTTTCTGAGAATGATTCTGTCTAGTTTTTAAACGAGGATATTGCCATTTCTAAGATTGGCCTCAAATCTCTTGAAATCTCCACTTGCAAATTCCACAAAAAGAGTGTTTCAAAACTGCTCTGTCTAAAGGAACGTTCAGCTCTGTGAGTTGAATACAAAAAACGCAAAGAAGTTGCTGAGAATTCTTCTGTCTAGCATTCTATGAAGAAATCCCGTTTCCAACGAAGGCCTCAACCAGGTCTAAATATCCACTTGCAGACTTAACAAACAGAGTGTTTCCAAACGGCTCTATGCAAAGAAAGGTTAAACTCTGTGAGTTGAACACACCCATTACAAAGTAGTTTCTGAGAATGATTCTGTGTAGCTTTGAAACGGGGTTCTTTCAATTTCTAAGATTGGCCTCAAATCGCAGGAAATCTCCACTTGCAATTTCCACAAAAAGAGTGTTTTAAAACTGATCTTTCTAAAGGAAGGTTGAACTCTGTGAGTTGAACACACACCACACAAAGAAGTTACTGAGAATTCTTCTTTCTTGCAGTATATGAAGAAATCCCGTTTCCAACGAAGGCCACAAACAGGACTAAATATCCACTTGCAGACTTAACAAAAAGTGTTTCCAAACTGCTCTATGAAAAGAAAGGTTAAACTCTGTGAGTTGAACACATCCAGTACAAAGTAGTTTCTGAGAATGATTCTGTCTAGTTTTTAAACGAGGATATTGCCATTTCTAAGATTGGCCTCAAATCTCTTGAAATGTCCACATGCAAATTCCACAAAAAGAGTGTTTCAAAACTGCTCTGTCTAAAGGAACGTTCAGCTCTGTGAGTTGAATAGAAACAATGCAAAGAATTACTGAGAATTCTTCTGTCTAGCATTTTATGAAGAAATCCCGTTTCCAACGAAGGCCTCAACCAGGTCTAAATATCCACTTGCAGACTTAACAAACAGAGTGTTTTCAAACTGCTCTATGAAAAGGAAGGTTAAACTCTGTGAGTTGAAGACACCCATTAGAAAGTAGTTTCTGAGAATGATTCTGTGTAGTTTTGAAACGGGGTTCTTTCAATTTCTAAGATTGGCCTCAAATCGCAGGAAATCTCCACTTGCAATTTCCACAAAAAGTGTGTTTCAAAGCTGATCTTTCTAAAGGAAGGTTTAACTCTGTGAGTTGAACACACACCACACAAAGAAGTTACTGAGAATTCTTCTTTCTTGCAGTATATGAAGAAATCCCGTTTCCAACGAAGGCCACAAAGAGGTCTAAATATCCACTTGCAGACTTAACAAACAGAGTGTTTCCAAACTGCTCTATGAAAAGAAAGGTTAAACTCTGTGAGTTGAACACCTCCAGTACAAAGTAGTTTCTGAGAATGATTCTGTCTAGTTTTTAAACGAGGATATTGCCATTTCTAAGATTGGCCTCAAATCTCTTGAAATCTCCACTTGCAAATTCCACAAAAAGAGTGTTTCAAAACTGCTCTGTCTAAAGGAACGTTCAGCTCTGTGAGTTGAATACAAACAACGCAAAGAAGTTACTGAGAATTCTTCTGTCTAGCATTCTATGAAGAAATCCCGTTTCCAACGAAGGCCTCAACCAGGTCTAAATATCCACTTGCAGACTTAACAAACAGAGTGTTTTCAAACTGCTCTATGAAAAGGAAGGTTAAACTCTGTGAGTTGAACACACCCATTACAAAGTAGTTTCTGAGAATGATTCTGTGTAGTTTTGAATCGGGGTTATTTCAATTTCTAAGATTGGCCTCAAATCGCAGGAAATCTCCACTTGCAATTTCCACAAAAAGAGTGTTTCAAAACTGATCTTTCTAAAGGAAGGTTTAACTCTGTGAGTTGAACACACACCACACAAAGAAGTTACTGAGAATTCCTCTTTCTTGCTGTATATGAAGAAATCCCGTTTCCAACGAATGCCACAAAGAGGTCTAAATATCCACTTGCAGACTTAAGAAACAGAGTGTTTCCAAACTGCTCTATGAAAAGAAAGGTTAAACTCTGTGATTTGAACACCTCCAGTACAAAGTAGTTTCTGAGAATGATTCTGTCTAGTTTTTAAACGAGGATATTGCCATTTCTAAGATTGGCCTCAAATCTCTTGAAATCTCCACTTGCAAATTCCACAAAAAGAGTGTTTCAAAACTGCTCTGTCTAAAGGAACGTTCAGCTCTGTGAGTTGAATACAAACAACGCAAAGAAGTTACTGAGAATTCTTCTGTCTAGCATTCTATGAAGAAATCCCGTTTCCAACGAAGGCCTCAACCAGGTCTAAATATCCACTTGCAGACTTAACAAACAGAGTGTTTTCAAACTGCTCTATGAAAAGGAAGGTTAAACTCTGTGAGTTGAACACACCCATTACAAAGCAGTTTCTGAGAATGATTCTGTGTAGTTTTGAAACGGGGTTCTTTCAATTTCTAAGATTGGCCTCAAATCTCAGGAAATCTCCACTTGCAATTTCCACAAAAAGAGTGTTTCAAAACTGATCTTTCTAAAGGAAGGTTTAACTCTGTGAGTTGAACACACACCACACAAAGAAGTTACTGAGAATTCTTCTTTCTTGCAGTATATGAAGAAATCCCGTTTCCAACGAAGGCCACAAAGAGGTCTAAATATCCACTTGCAGACTTAACAAACAGAGTGTTTCCATACTGCTCTATGAAAAGAATGGTTAAACTTTGTGAGTTGAACACATCCAGTACAAAGTAGTTTCTGAGAATGATTCTGTCTAGTTTTTAAACGAGGATATTGCCATTTCTAAGATTGGCCTCAAATCTCTTGAAATCTCCACTTGCAAATTCCACAAAAAGAGTGTTTCAAACTGCTCTGTCTAAAGGAACGTTCAGCTCTGTGAGTTGAATACAAACAACGCAAAGAAGTTACTGAGAATTCTTCTGTCTAGCATTCTATGAAGAAATCCCGTTTCCAACGAAGGCCACAAAGAGGTCTAAATATCCACTTGCAGACTTAACAAACAGAGTGTTTCCAAACTGCTCTATGAAAAGAAAGGTTAAACTCTGTGAGTTGAACACACCCATTACAAAGTAGTTTCTGAGAATGATTCTGTGTAGTTTTGAAACGGGGTTCTTTCAATTTCTAAGATTGGCCTCAAATCGCAGGAAATCTCCACTTGCAATTTCCACAAAAAGAGTGTTTCAAAACTGATCTTTCTAAAGGAAGGTTTAACTCTGTGAGTTGAACACACACCACACAAAGAAGTTACTGAGAATTCTTCTTTCTTGCAGTATATGAAGAAATCCCGTTTCCAACGAAGGCCACAAAGAGGTCTAAATATCCACTTGCAGACTTAAGAAACAGAGTGTTTCCAAACTGCTCTATGAAAAGAAAGGTTAAACTCTGTGAGTTGAACACATCCAGTACAAGGTAGTTTCTGAGAATGATTCTGTCTAGTTTTTAAACGAGGATATTGCCATTTCTAAGATTGGCCTCAAATCTCTTGAAATCTCCACTTGCAAATTCCACAAAAAGAGTGTTTCAAAACTGCTCTGTCTAAAGGAACGTTCAGCTCTGTGAGTTGAATACAAAAAACGCAAAGAAGTTGCTGAGAATTCTTCTGTCTAGCATTCTATGAAGAAATCCCGTTTCCAACGAAGGCCTCAACCAGGTCTAAATATCCACTTGCAGACTTAACAAACAGAGTGTTTCCAAACGGCTCTATGCAAAGAAAGGTTAAACTCTGTGAGTTGAACACACCCATTACAAAGTAGTTTCTGAGAATGATTCTGTGTAGTTTTGAAACGGGGTTATTTCAATTTCTAAGATTGGCCTCAAATCGCAGGAAATCTCCACTTGCAATTTCCACAAAAAGAGTGTTTTAAAAGTGATCTTTCTAAAGGAAGGTTTAACTCTGTGAGTTGAACACACACCACACAAAGAAGTTACTGAGAATTCTTCTTTCTTGCAGTATATGAAGAAATCCCGTTTCCAACGAAGGCCACACACAGGACTAAATATCCACTTGCAGACTTAACAAAAAGTGTTTCCAAACTGCTCTATTAAAAGAAAGGTTAAACTCTGTGAGTTGAACACATCCAGTACAAAGTAGTTTCTGAGAATGATTCTGTCTAGTTTTTAAACGAGGATATTGCCATTTCTAAGATTGCCCTCAAATCTCTTGAAATCTCCACTTGCAAATTCCACAAAAAGAGTGTTTCAAAACTGCTCTGTCTAAAGGAACGTTCAGCTCTGTGAGTTGAATAGAAACAATGCAAAGAATTACTGAGAATTCTTCTGTCTAGCATTTTATGAAGAAATCCCGTTTCCAACGAAGGCCTCAACCAGGTCTAAATATCCACTTGCAGACTTAACAAACAGAGTGTTTTCAAACTGCTCTATGAAAAGGAAGGTTAAACTCTGTGAGTTGAACACACCCATTAGAAATTAGTTTCTGAGAATGATTCTGTGTAGTTTTGAAACGGGGTTCTTTCAATTTCTAAGATTGGCCTCAAATCGCAGGAAATCTCCACTTGCAATTTCCACAAAAAGAGTGTTTCAAAACTGATCTTTCTAAAGGAAGGTTTAACTCTGTGAGTTGAACACACACCACACAAAGAAGTTACTGAGAATTCCTCTTTCTTGCTGTATATGAAGAAATCCCGTTTCCAACGAATGCCACAAAGAGGTCTAAATATCCACTTACAGACTTAAGAAACAGAGTGTTTCCAAACTGCTCTATGAAAAGAAAGGTTAAACTCTGTGATTTGAACACCTCCAGTACAAAGTAGTTTCTGAGAATGATTCTGTCTAGTTTTTAAACGAGGATATTGCCATTTCTAAGATTGGCCTCAAATGTCTTGAAATCTCCACTTGCAAATTCCACAAAAAGAGTGTTTCAAAACTGCTCTGTCTAAAGGAACGTTCAGCTCTGTGAGTTGAATACAAACAACGCAAAGAAGTTACTGAGAATTCTTCTGTCTAGCATTCTATGAAGAAATCCCGTTTCCAACGAAGGCCTCAACCAGGTCTAAATATCCACTTGCAGACTTAACAAACAGAGTGTTTTCAAACTGCTCTATGAAAAGAAAGGTTAAACTCTGTGAGTTGAACACACCCATTACAAAGTAGTTTCTGAGAATGATTCTGTGTAGTTTTGAAACGGGGTTCTTTCAATTTCTAAGATTGGCCTCAAATCGCAGGAAATCTCCACTTGCAATTTCCACAAAAAGAGTGTTTCAAAACTGATCTTTCTAAAGGAAGGTTTAACTCTGTGAGTTGAACACACACCACACAAAGAAGTTACTGAGAATTCTTCTTTCTTGCAGTATATGAAGAAATCCCGTTTCCAACGAAGGCCACAAAGAGGTCAAAATATCCACTTGCAGACTTAAGAAACAGAGTGTTTCCAAACTGCTCTATGAAAAGAAAGGTTAAACTCTGTGAGTTGAACACATCCAGTACAAAGTAGTTTCTGAGAATGATTCTGTCTAGTTTTTAAACGAGGATATTGCCATTTCTAAGATTGGCCTCAAATCTCTTGAAATCTCCACTTGCAAATTCCACAAAAAGAGTGTTTCAAAACTGCTCTGTCTAAAGGAACGTTCAGCTCTGTGAGTTGAATACAAACAACGCAAAGAAGTTACTGAGAATTCTTCTGTCTAGCATTCTATGAAGAAATCCCGTTTCCAACGAAGGCCTCAACCAGGTCTAAATATCCACTTGCAGACTTAACAAACAGAGTGTTTTCAAACTGCTCTATGAAAAGGAAGGTTAAACTCTGTGAGTTGAACACACCCATTACAAAGCAGTTTCTGAGAATGATTCTGTGTAGTTTTGAAACGGGGTTCTTTCAATTTCTAAGATTGGACTCAAATCTCAGGAAATCTCCACTTGCAATTTCCACAAAAAGAGTGTTTCAAAACTGATCTTTCTAAAGGAAGGTTTAACTCTGTGAGTTGAACACACACCACACAAAGAAGTTACTGAGAATTCTTCTTTCTTGCAGTATATGAAGAAATCCCTTTTCCAACGAAGGCCACAAAGAGGTCTAAATATCCACTTGCAGACTTAACAAACAGAGTGTTTCCAAACTGCTCTATGAAAAGAATGGTTAAACTTTGTGAGTTGAACACATCCAGTACAAAGTAGTTTCTGAGAATGATTCTGTCTAGTTTTTAAACGAGGATATTGCCATTTCTAAGATTGGCCTCAAATCTCTTGAAATCTCCACTTGCAAATTCCACAAAAAGAGTGTTTCAAACTGCTCTGTCTAAAGGAACGTTCAGCTCTGTGAGTTGAATACAAACAACGCAAAGAAGTTACTGAGAATTCTTCTGTCTAGCATTCTATGAAGAAATCCCGTTTCCATCGAAGGCCTCAACCAGGTCTAAATATCCACTTGCAGACTTAACAAACAGAGTGTTTTCAAACTGCTCTATGAAAAGAAAGGTTAAACTCTGTGAGTTGAACACACCCATTACAAAGTAGTTTCTGAGAATGATTCTGTGTAGTTTTGAAACGGGGTTATTTCAATTTCTAAGATTGGCCTCAAATCGCAGGAAATCTCCACTTGCAATTTCCACAAAAAGAGTGTTTCAAAACTGATCTTTCTAAAGGAAGGTTTAACTCTGTGAGTTGAACACACACCACACAAAGAAGTTACTGAGAATTCTTCTTTCTTGCAGTATATGAAGAAATCCCGTTTCCAACGAAGGCCACAAAGAGGTCTAAATATCCACTTGCAGAATTAAGAAACAGAGTGTTTCCAAACTGCTCTATGAAAAGAAAGGTTAAACTCTGTGAGTTGAACACACCCATTACAAAGTAGTTTCTGAGAATGATTCTGTGTAGTTTTGAAACGGGGTTCTTTCAATTTCTAAGATTGGCCTCAAATCGCAGGAAATCTCCACTTGCAATTTCCACAAAAAGAGTGTTTCAAAACTGATCTTTCTAAAGGAAGGTTTAATTCTGTGAGTTGAACACACACCACACAAAGAAGTTACTGAGAGTTCTTCTTTCTTGCAGTATATAAAGAAATCCCGTTTACAACGAAGGCCACAAAGAGGTCTAAATATCCACTTGCAGACTTAAGAAACAGAGTGTTTCCAAACTGCTCTATGAAAAGAAAGGTTAAACTCTGTGAGTTGAACACATCCAGTACAAGGTAGTTTCTGAGAATGATTCTGTCTAGTTTTTAAACGAGGATATTGCCATTTCTAAGATTGGCCTCAAATCTCTTGAAATCTCCACTTGCAAATTCCACAAAAAGAGTGTTTCAAAACTGCTCTGTCTAAAGGAACGTTCAGCTCTGTGAGTTGAATACAAACAACGCAAAGAAGTTACTGAGAATTCTTCTGTCTAGCATTCTATGAAGAAATCCCGTTTCCAACGAAGGCCTCAACCAGGTCTAAATATCCACTTGCAGACTTAACAAACAGAGTGTTTTCAAACTGCTCTATGAAAAGGAAGGTTAAACTCTGTGAGTTGAACACACCCATTACAAAGTAATTTCTGAGAATGATTCTGTGTAGTTTTGAATCGGGGTTATTTCAATTTCTAAGATTGGCCTCAAATCGCAGGAAATCTCCACTTGCAATTTCCACAAAAAGAGTGTTTCAAAACTGATCTTTCTAAAGGAAGGTTTAACTCTGTGAGTTGAACACACACCACACAAAGAAGTTACTGAGAATTCTTCTTTCTTGCAGTATATGAAGAAATCCCGTTTCCAACGAAGGCCACAAACAGGTCTAAATATCCACTTGCAGACTTAACAAACAGAGTGTTTCCATACTGCTCTATGAAAAGAATGGTTAAACTTTGTGAGTTGAACACATCCAGTACAAAGTAGTTTCTGAGAATGATTCTGTCTAGTTTTTAAACGAGGATATTGCCATTTCTAAGATTGGCCTCAAATCTCTTGAAATCTCCACTTGCAAATTCCACAAAAAGAGTGTTTCAAACTGCTCTGTCTAAAGGAACGTTCAGCTCTGTGAGTTGAATACAAACAACGCAAAGAAGTTACTGAGAATTCTTCTGTCTAGCATTCTATGAAGAAATCCCGTTTGCATCGAAGGCCTCAACCAGGTCTAAATATCCACTTGCAGACTTAACAAACAGAGTGTTTTCAAACTGCTCTATGAAAAGAAAGGTTAAACTCTGTGAGTTGAACACACCCATTACAAAGTAGTTTCTGAGAATGATTCTGTGTAG
The DNA here is from genome assembly GCF_029289425.2 of Pan paniscus. NCBI lineage: Eukaryota > Metazoa > Chordata > Mammalia > Primates > Hominidae > Pan > Pan paniscus. The sequence continues at coordinate 59,655,512 of NC_073259.2, read as the reverse complement.
TTTTGAAACGGGGTTATTTCAATTTCTAAGATTGGCCTCAAATCGCAGGAAATCTCCACTTGCAATTTCCACAAAAAGAGTGTTTCAAAACTGATCTTTCTAAAGGAAGGTTTAACTCTGTGAGTTGAACACACACCACACAAAGAAGTTACTGAGAATTCTTCTTTCTTGCAGTATATGAAGAAATCCCGTTTCCAACGAAGGCCACAAAGAGGTCTAAATATCCACTTGCAGACTTAACAAACAGAGTGTTTCCAAACTGCTCTATGAAAAGAAAGGTTAAACTCTGTGAGTTGAACACACCCATTACAAAGTAGTTTCTGAGAATGATTCTGTGTAGTTTTGAAACGGGGTTCTTTCAATTTCTAAGATTGGCCTCAAATCGCAGGAAATCTCCACTTGCAATTTCCACAAAAAGAGTGTTTCAAAACTGATCTTTCTAAAGGAAGGTTTAACTCTGTGAGTTGAACACACACCACACAAAGAAGTTACTGAGAATTCTTCTTTCTTGCAGTATATGAAGAAATCCCGTTTCCAACGAAGGCCACAAAGAGGTCTAAATATCCACTTGCAGACTTAAGAAACAGAGTGTTTCCAAACTGCTCTATGAAAAGAAAGGTTAAACTCTGTGAGTTGAACACATCCAGTACAAGGTAGTTTCTGAGAATGATTCTGTCTAGTTTTTAAACGAGGATATTGCCATTTCTAAGATTGGCCTCAAATCTCTTGAAATCTCCACTTGCAAATTCCACAAAAAGAGTGTTTCAAAACTGCTCTGTCTAAAGGAACGTTCAGCTCTGTGAGTTGAATACAAAAAACGCAAAGAAGTTGCTGAGAATTCTTCTGTCTAGCATTCTATGAAGAAATCCCGTTTCCAACGAAGGCCTCAACCAGGTCTAAATATCCACTTGCAGACTTAACAAACAGAGTGTTTCCAAACGGCTCTATGCAAAGAAAGGTTAAACTCTGTGAGTTGAACACACCCATTACAAAGTAGTTTCTGAGAATGATTCTGTGTAGTTTTGAAACGGGGTTATTTCAATTTCTAAGATTGGCCTCAAATCGCAGGAAATCTCCACTTGCAATTTCCACAAAAAGAGTGTTTTAAAAGTGATCTTTCTAAAGGAAGGTTTAACTCTGTGAGTTGAACACACACCACACAAAGAAGTTACTGAGAATTCTTCTTTCTTGCAGTATATGAAGAAATCCCGTTTCCAACGAAGGCCACAAACAGGACTAAATATCCACTTGCAGACTTAACAAAAAGTGTTTCCAAACTGCTCTATGAAAAGAAAGGTTAAACTCTGTGAGTTGAACACATCCAGTACAAAGTAGTTTCTGAGAATGATTCTGTCTAGTTTTTAAACGAGGATATTGCCATTTCTAAGATTGGCCTCAAATCTCTTGAAATGTCCACTTGCAAATTCCACAAAAAGAGTGTTTCAAAACTGCTCTGTCTAAAGGAACGTTCAGCTCTGTGAGTTGAATAGAAACAATGCAAAGAATTACTGAGAATTCTTCTGTCTAGCATTTTATGAAGAAATCCCGTTTCCAACGAAGGCCTCAACCAGGTCTAAATATCCACTTGCAGACTTAACAAACAGAGTGTTTTCAAACTGCTCTATGAAAAGGAAAGTTAAACTCTGTGAGTTGAACACACCCATTAGAAATTAGTTTCTGAGAATGATTCTGTGTAGTTTTGAAACGGGGTTCTTTCAATTTCTAAGATTGGCCTCAAATCGCAGGAAATCTCCACTTGCAATTTCCACAAAAAGAGTGTTTCAAAACTGATCTTTCTAAAGGAAGGTTTAACTCTGTGAGTTGAACACACACCACACAAAGAAGTTACTGAGAATTCCTCTTTCTTGCTGTATATGAAGAAATCCCGTTTCCAACGAATGCCACAAAGAGGTCTAAATATCCACTTGCAGACTTAACAAACAGAGTGTTTCCAAACTGCTCTATGAAAAGAAAGGTTAAACTCTGTGATTTGAACACCTCCAGTACAAAGTAGTTTCTGAGAATGATTCTGTCTAGTTTTTAAACGAGGATATTGCCATTTCTAAGATTGGCCTCAAATGTCTTGAAATCTCCACTTGCAAATTCCACAAAAAGAGTGTTTCAAAACTGCTCTGTCTAAAGGAACGTTCAGCTCTGTGAGTTGAATACAAACAACGCAAAGAAGTTACTGAGAATTCTTCTGTCTAGCATTCTATGAAGAAATCCCGTTTCCAACGAAGGCCTCAACCAGGTCTAAATATCCACTTGCAGACTTAACAAACAGAGTGTTTTCAAACTGCTCTATGAAAAGAAAGGTTAAACTCTGTGAGTTGAACACACCCATTACAAAGTAGTTTCTGAGAATGATTCTGTGTAGTTTTGAAACGGGGTTCTTTCAATTTCTAAGATTGGCCTCAAATCGCAGGAAATCTCCACTTGCAATTTCCACAAAAAGAGTGTTTCAAAACTGATCTTTCTAAAGGAAGGTTTAACTCTGTGAGTTGAACACACACCACACAAAGAAGTTACTGAGAATTCTTCTTTCTTGCAGTATATGAAGAAATCCCGTTTCCAACGAAGGCCACAAAGAGGTCAAAATATCCACTTGCAGACTTAAGAAACAGAGTGTTTCCAAACTGCTCTATGAAAAGAAAGGTTAAACTCTGTGAGTTGAACACATCCAGTACAAAGTAGTTTCTGAGAATGATTCTGTCTAGTTTTTAAACGAGGATATTGCCATTTCTAAGATTGGCCTCAAATCTCTTGAAATCTCCACTTGCAAATTCCACAAAAAGAGTGTTTCAAAACTGCTCTGTCTAAAGGAACGTTCAGCTCTGTGAGTTGAATACAAACAACGCAAAGAAGTTACTGAGAATTCTTCTGTCTAGCATTCTATGAAGAAATCCCGTTTCCAACGAAGGCCTCAACCAGGTCTAAATATCCACTTGCAGACTTAACAAACAGAGTGTTTTCAAACTGCTCTATGAAAAGGAAGGTTAAACTCTGTGAGTTGAACACACCCATTACAAAGCAGTTTCTGAGAATGATTCTGTGTAGTTTTGAAACGGGGTTCTTTCAATTTCTAAGATTGGACTCAAATCTCAGGAAATCTCCACTTGCAATTTCCACAAAAAGAGTGTTTCAAAACTGATCTTTCTAAAGGAAGGTTTAACTCTGTGAGTTGAACACACACCACACAAAGAAGTTACTGAGAATTCTTCTTTCTTGCAGTATATGAAGAAATCCCTTTTCCAACGAAGGCCACAAAGAGGTCTAAATATCCACTTGCAGACTTAACAAACAGAGTGTTTCCAAACTGCTCTATGAAAAGAATGGTTAAACTTTGTGAGTTGAACACATCCAGTACAAAGTAGTTTCTGAGAATGATTCTGTCTAGTTTTTAAACGAGGATATTGCCATTTCTAAGATTGGCCTCAAATCTCTTGAAATCTCCACTTGCAAATTCCATAAAAAGAGTGTTTCAAACTGCTCTGTCTAAAGGAACGTTCAGCTCTGTGAGTTGAATACAAACAACGCAAAGAAGTTACTGAGAATTCTTCTGTCTAGCATTCTATGAAGAAATCCCGTTTCCATCGAAGGCCTCAACCAGGTCTAAATATCCACTTGCAGACTTAACAAACAGAGTGTTTTCAAACTGCTCTATGAAAAGAAAGGTTAAACTCTGTGAGTTGAACACACTCATTACAAAGTAGTTTCTGAGAATGATTCTGTGTAGTTTTGAAACGGGGTTATTTCAATTTCTAAGATTGGCCTCAAATCGCAGGAAATCTCCACTTGCAATTTCCACAAAAAGAGTGTTTAAAAACTGATCTTTCTAAAGGAAGGTTTAACTCTGTGAGTTGAACACACACCACACAAAGAAGTTACTGAGAATTCTTCTTTCTTGCAGTATATGAAGAAATCCCGTTTCCAACGAAGGCCAGAAAGAGGTCTAAATATCCACTTGCAGAATTAAGAAACAGAGTGTTTCCAAACTGCTCTATGAAAAGAAAGGTTAAACTCTGTGAGTTGAACACACCCATTACAAAGTAGTTTCTGAGAATGATTCTGTGTAGTTTTGAAACGGGGTTCTTTCAATTTCTAAGATTGGCCTCAAATCGCAGGAAATCTCCACTTGCAATTTCCACAAAAAGAGTGTTTCAAAACTGATCTTTCTAAAGGAAGGTTTAACTCTGTGAGTTGAACACACACCACACAAAGAAGTTACTGAGAGTTCTTCTTTCTTGCAGTATATGAAGAAATCCCGTTTCCAACGAAGGCCACAAAGAGGTCTAAATATCCACTTGCAGACTTAAGAAACAGAGTGTTTCCAAACTGCTCTATGAAAAGAAAGGTTAAACTCTGTGAGTTGAACACATCCAGTACAAGGTAGTTTCTGAGAATGATTCTGTCTAGTTTTTAAATGAGGATATTGCCATTTCTAAGATTGGCCTCAAATCTCTTGAAATCTCCACTTGCAAATTCCACAAAAAGAGTGTTTCAAAACTGCTCTGTCTAAAGGAACATTCAGCTCTGTGAGTTGAATACAAACAACGCAAAGAAGTTGCTGAGAATTCTTCTGTCTAGCATTCTATGAAGAAATCCCGTTTCCAACGAAGGCCTCAACCAGGTCTAAATATCCACTTGCAGACTTAACAAACAGAGTGTTTTCAAACTGCTCTGTGAAAAGAAAGGTTAAACTCTGTGAGTTGAACACACCCATTACAAAGTAGTTTCTGAGAATGATTCTGTGTAGTTTTGAAACGGGGTTATTTCAATTTCTAAGATTGGCCTCAAATCGCAGGAAATCTCCACTTGCAATTTCCACAAAAAGAGTGTTTCAAAACTGATCTTTCTAAAGGAAGGTTTAACTCTGTGAGTTGAACACACACCACACAAAGAAGTTACTGAGAATTCTTCTTTCTTGCAGTATATGAAGAAATCCCGTTTCCAACGAAGGCCACAAACAGGTCTAAATATCCACTTGCAGACTTAACAAACAGAGTGTTTCCAAACTGCTCTATGAAAAGAAAGGTTAAACTCTGTGATTTGAACACCTCCAGTACAAAGTAGTTTCTGAGAATGATTCTGTCTAGTTTTTAAACGAGGATATTGCCATTTCTAAGATTGGCCTCAAATCTCTTGAAATCTCCACTTGCAAATTCCACAAAAAGAGTGTTTCAAACTGCTCTGTCTAAAGGAACGTTCAGCTCTGTGAGTTGAATACAAACAACGCAAAGAAGTTACTGAGAATTCTTCTGTCTAGCATTCTATGAAGAAATCCCGTTTCCATCGAAGGCCTCAACCAGGTCTAAATATCCACTTGCAGACTTAACAAACAGAGTGTTTTCAAACTGCTCTATGAAAAGAAAGGTTACACTCTGTGAGTTGAACACACCCATTACAAAGTAGTTTCTGAGAATGATTCTGTGTAGTTTTGAAACGGGGTTATTTCAATTTCTAAGATTGGCCTCAAATCGCAGGAAATCTCCACTTGCAATTTCCACAAAAAGAGTGTTTCAAAACTGATCTTTCTAAAGGAAGGTTTAACTCTGTGAGTTGAACACACACCACACAAAGAAGTTACTGAGAATTCTTCTTTCTTGCAGTATATGAAGAAATCCCGTTTCCAACGAAGGCCACAAAGAGGTCTAAATATCCACTTGCAGACTTAAGAAACAGAGTGTTTCCAAACTGCTCTATGAAAAGAAAGGTTAAACTCTGTGAGTTGAACACACCCATTACAAAGTAGTTTCTGAGAATGATTCTGTGTAGTTTTGAAACGGGGTTCTTTCAATTTCTAAGATTGGCCTCAAATCGCAGGAAATCTCCACTTGCAATTTCCACAAAAAGAGTGTTTCAAAACTGATCTTTCTAAAGGAAGGTTTAACTCTGTGAGTTGAACACACACCACACAAAGAAGTTACTGAGAATTCTTCTTTCTTGCAGTATATGAAGAAATCCCGTTTCCAACGAAGGCCACAAAGAGGTCTAAATATCCACTTGCAGACTTAACAAACAGAGTGTTTCCAAACTGCTCTATGAAAAGAAAGGTTAAACTCTGTGAGTTGAACACATCCAGTACAAGGTAGTTTCTGAGAATGATTCTGTCTAGTTTTTAAACGAGGATATTGCCATTTCTAAGATTGGCCTCAAATCTCTTGAAATCTCCACTTGCAAATTCCACAAAAAGAGTGTTTCAAAACTGCTCTGTCTAAAGGAACGTTCAGCTCTGTGAGTTGAATACAAAAAACGCAAAGAAGTTGCTGAGAATTCTTCTGTCTAGCATTCTATGAAGAAATCCCGTTTCCAACGAAGGCCTCAACCAGGTCTAAATATCCACTTGCAGACTTAACAAACAGAGAGTTTCCAAACGGCTCTATGCAAAGAAAGGTTAAACTCTGTGAGTTGAACACACCCATTACAAAGTAGTTTCTGAGAATGATTCTGTGTAGCTTTGAAACGGGGTTATTTCAATTTCTAAGATTGGCCTCAAATCGCAGGAAATCTCCACTTGCAATTTCCACAAAAAGAGTGTTTTAAAACTGATCTTTCTAAAGGAAGGTTTAACTCTGTGAGTTGAACACACACCACACAAAGAAGTTACTGAGAATTCTTCTTTCTTGCAGTATATGAAGAAATCCCGTTTCCAACGAAGGCCACAAACAGGACTAAATATCCACTTGCAGACTTAACAAAAAGTGTTTCCAAACTGCTCTATGAAAAGAAAGGTTAAACTCTGTGAGTTGAACACATCCAGTACAAAGTAGTTTCTGAGAATGATTCTGTCTAGTTTTTAAACGAGGATATTGCCATTTCTAAGATTGGCCTCAAATCTCTTGAAATGTCCACATGCAAATTCCACAAAAAGAGTGTTTCAAAACTGCTCTGTCTAAAGGAACGTTCAGCTCTGTGAGTTGAATAGAAACAATGCAAAGAATTACTGAGAATTCTTCTGTCTAGCATTTTATGAAGAAATCCCGTTTCCAACGAAGGCCTCAACCAGGTCTAAATATCCACTTGCAGACTTAACAAACAGAGTGTTTTCAAACTGCTCTATGAAAAGGAAGGTTAAACTCTGTGAGTTGAAGACACCCATTAGAAAGTAGTTTCTGAGAATGATTCTGTGTAGTTTTGAAACGGGGTTCTTTCAATTTCTAAGATTGGCCTCAAATCGCAGGAAATCTCCACTTGCAATTTCCACAAAAAGAGTGTTTCAAAACTGATCTTTCTAAAGGAAGGTTTAACTCTGTGAGTTGAACACACACCACACAAAGAAGTTACTGAGAATTCTTCTTTCTTGCAGTATATGAAGAAATCCCGTTTCCAACGAAGGCCACAAAGAGGTCTAAATATCCACTTGCAGACTTAACAAACAGAGTGTTTCCAAACTGCTCTATGAAAAGAAAGGTTAAACTCTGTGAGTTGAACACCTCCAGTACAAAGTAGTTTCTGAGAATGATTCTGTCTAGTTTTTAAACGAGGATATTGCCATTTCTAAGATTGGCCTCAAATCTCTTGAAATCTCCACTTGCAAATTCCACAAAAAGAGTGTTTCAAAACTGCTCTGTCTAAAGGAACGTTCAGCTCTGTGAGTTGAATACAAACAACGCAAAGAAGTTACTGAGAATTCTTCTGTCTAGCATTCTATGAAGAAATCCCGTTTCCAACGAAGGCCTCAACCAGGTCTAAATATCCACTTGCAGACTTAACAAACAGAGTGTTTTCAAACTGCTCTATGAAAAGGAAGGTTAAACTCTGTGAGTTGAACACACCCATTACAAAGTAGTTTCTGAGAATGATTCTGTGTAGTTTTGAATCGGGGTTATTTCAATTTCTAAGATTGGCCTCAAATCGCAGGAAATCTCCACTTGCAATTTCCACAAAAAGAGTGTTTCAAAACTGATCTTTCTAAAGGAAGGTTTAACTCTGTGAGTTGAACACACACCACACAAAGAAGTTACTGAGAATTCCTCTTTCTTGCTGTATATGAAGAAATCCCGTTTCCAACGAATGCCACAAAGAGGTCTAAATATCCACTTGCAGACTTAAGAAACAGAGTGTTTCCAAACTGCTCTATGAAAAGAAAGGTTAAACTCTGTGATTTGAACACCTCCAGTACAAAGTAGTTTCTGAGAATGATTCTGTCTAGTTTTTAAACGAGGATATTGCCATTTCTACGATTGGCCTCAAATCTCTTGAAATCTCCACTTGCAAATTCCACAAAAAGAGTGTTTCAAAACTGCTCTGTCTAAAGGAACGTTCAGCTCTGTGAGTTGAATACAAACAACGCAAAGAAGTTACTGAGAATTCTTCTGTCTAGCATTCTATGAAGAAATCCCGTTTCCAACGAAGGCCTCAACCAGGTCTAAATATCCACTTGCAGACTTAACAAACAGAGTGTTTTCAAACTGCTCTATGAAAAGGAAGGTTAAACTCTGTGAGTTGAACACACCCATTACAAAGCAGTTTCTGAGAATGATTCTGTGTAGTTTTGAAACGGGGTTCTTTCAATTTCTAAGATTGGCCTCAAATCTCAGGAAATCTCCACTTGCAATTTCCACAAAAAGAGTGTTTCAAAACTGATCTTTCTAAAGGAAGGTTGAACTCTGTGAGTTGAACACACACCACACAAAGAAGTTACTGAGAATTCTTCTTTCTTGCAGTATATGAAGAAATCCCGTTTCCAACGAAGGCCACAAAGAGGTCTAAATATCCACTTGCAGACTTAACAAACAGAGTGTTTCCATACTGCTCTATGAAAAGAATGGTTAAACTTTGTGAGTTGAACACATCCAGTACAAAGTAGTTTCTGAGAATGATTCTGTCTAGTTTTTAAACGAGGATATTGCCATTTCTAAGATTGGCCTCAAATCTCTTGAAATCTCCACTTGCAAATTCCACAAAAAGAGTGTTTCAAACTGCTCTGTCTAAAGGAACGTTCAGCTCTGTGAGTTGAATACAAACAACGCAAAGAAGTTACTGAGAATTCTTCTGTCTAGCATTCTATGAAGAAATCCCGTTTGCATTGAAGGCCTCAACCAGGTCTAAATATCCACTTGCAGACTTAACAAACAGAGTGTTTTCAAACTGCTCTATGAAAAGAAAGGTTAAACTCTGTGAGTTGAACACACCCATTACAAAGTAGTTTCTGAGAATGATTCTGTGTAGTTTTGAAACGGGGTTATTTCAATTTCTAAGATTGGCCTCAAATCGCAGGAAATCTCCACTTGCAATTTCCACAAAAAGAGTGTTTCAAAACTGATCTTTCTAAAGGAAGGTTTAACTCTGTGAGTTGAACACACACCACACAAAGAAGTTACTGAGAATTCTTCTTTCTTGCAGTATATGAAGAAATCCCGTTTCCAACGAAGGCCACAAAGAGGTCTAAATATCCACTTGCAGACTTAACAAACAGAGTGTTTCCAAACTGCTCTATGAAAAGAAAGGTTAAACTCTGTGAGTTGAACACACCCATTACAAAGTAGTTTCTGAGAATGATTCTGTGTAGTTTTGAAACGGGGTTCTTTCAATTTCTAAGATTGGCCTCAAATCGCAGGAAATCTCCACTTGCAATTTCCACAAAAAGAGTGTTTCAAAACTGATCTTTCTAAAGGAAGGTTTAACTCTGTGAGTTGAACACACACCACACAAAGAAGTTACTGAGAATTCTTCTTTCTTGCAGTATATGAAGAAATCCCGTTTCCAACGAAGGCCACAAACAGGTCTAAATATCCACTTGCAGACTTAAGAAACAGAGTGTTTCCAAACTGCTCTATGAAAAGAAAGGTTAAACTCTGTGAGTTGAACACATCCAGTACAAGGTAGTTTCTGAGAATGATTCTGTCTAGTTTTTAAACGAGGATATTGCCATTTCTAAGATTGGCCTCAAATCTCTTGAAATCTCCACTTGCAAATTCCACAAAAAGAGTGTTTCAAAACTGCTCTGTCTAAAGGAACGTTCAGCTCTGTGAGTTGAATACAAAAAACGCAAAGAAGTTGCTGAGAATTCTTCTGTCTAGCATTCTATGAAGAAATCCCGTTTCCAACGAAGGCCTCAACCAGGTCTAAATATCCACTTGCAGACTTAACAAACAGAGTGTTTCCAAACGGCTCTATGCAAAGAAAGGTTAAACTCTGTGAGTTGAACACACCCATTACAAAGTAGTTTCTGAGAATGATTCTGTGTAGTTTTGAAACGGGGTTATTTCAATTTCTAAGATTGGCCTCAAATCGCAGGAAATCTCCACTTGCAATTTCCACAAAAAGAGTGTTTTAAAAGTGATCTTTCTAAAGGAAGGTTTAACTCTGTGAGTTGAACACACACCACACAAAGAAGTTACTGAGAATTCTTCTTTCTTGCAGTATATGAAGAAATCCCGTTTCCAACGAAGGCCACAAACAGGACTAAATATCCACTTGCAGACTTAACAAAAAGTGTTTCCAAACTGCTCTATGAAAAGAAAGGTTAAACTCTGTGAGTTGAACACATCCAGTACAAAGTAGTTTCTGAGAATGATTCTGTCTAGTTTTTAAACGAGGATATTGCCATTTCTAATATTGGCCTCAAATCTCTTGGAATCTCCACTTGCAAATTCCACAAAAAGAGTGTTTCAAAACTGCTCTGTCTAAAGGAACGTTCAGCTCTGTGAGTTGAATAGAAACAATGCAAAGAATTACTGAGAATTCTTCTGTCTAGCATTTTATGAAGAAATCCCGTTTCCAACGAAGGCCTCAACCAGGTCTAAATATCCACTTGCAGACTTAACAAACAGAGTGTTTTCAAACTGCTCTATGAAAAGGAAGGTTAAACTCTGTGAGTTGAACATACCCATTAGAAATTAGTTTCTTAGAATGATTCTGTGTAGTTTTGAAACGGGGTTCTTTCAATTTCTAAGATTGGCCTCAAATCGCAGGAAATCTCCACTTGCAATTTCCACAAAAAGAGTGTTTCAAAACTGATCTTTCTAAAGGAAGGTTTAACTCTGTGAGTTGAACACACACCACACAAAGAAGTTACTGAGAATTCCTCTTTCTTGCTGTATATGAAGAAATCCCGTTTCCAACGAATGCCACAAAGAGGTCTAAATATCCACTTGCAGACTTAAGAAACAGAGTGTTTCCAAACTGCTCTATGAAAAGAAAGGTTAAACTCTGTGATTTGAACACCTCCAGTACAAAGTAGTTTCTGAGAATGATTCTGTCTAGTTTTTAAACGAGGATATTGCCATTTCTAAGATTGGCCTCAAATCTCTTGAAATCTCCACTTGCAAATTCCACAAAAAGAGTGTTTCAAAACTGCTCTGTCTAAAGGAACGTTCAGCTCTGTGAGTTGAATACAAACAACGCAAAGAAGTTACTGAGAATTCTTCTGTCTAGCATTCTATGAAGAAATCCCGTTTCCAACGAAGGCCTCAACCAGGTCTAAATATCCACTTGCAGACTTAACAAACAGAGTGTTTTCAAACTGCTCTATGAAAAGAAAGGATAAACTCTGTGAGTTGAACACACCCATTACAAAGTAGTTTCTGAGAATGATTCTGTGTAGTTTTCAAACGGGGTTCTTTCAATTTCTAAGATTGGCCTCAAATCGCAGGAAATCTCCACTTGCAATTTCCACAAAAAGAGTGTTTCAAAACTGATCTTTCTAAAGGAAGGTTTAACTCTGTGAGTTGAACACACACCACACAAAGAAGTTACTGAGAATTCTTCTTTCTTGCAGTATATGAAGAAATCCCGTTTCCAACGAAGGCCACAAAGAGGTCAAAATATCCACTTGCAGACTTAAGAAACAGAGTGTTTCCAAACTGCTCTATGAAAAGAAAGGTTAAACTCTGTGAGTTGAACACATCCAGTACAAAGTAGTTTCTGAGAATGATTCTGTCTAGTTTTTAAACGAGGATATTGCCATTTCTAAGATTGGCCTCAAATCTCTTTAAATCTCCACTTGCAAATTCCACAAAAAGAGTGTTTCAAAACTGCTCTGTCTAAAGGAACGTTCAGCTCTGTGAGTTGAATACAAACAACGCAAAGAAGTTACTGAGAATTCTTCTGTCTAGCATTCTATGAAGAAATCCCGTTTCCAACGAAGGCCTCAACCAGGTCTAAATATCCACTTGCAGACTTAACAAACAGAGTGTTTTCAAACTGCTCTATGAAAAGGAAGGTTAAACTCTGTGAGTTGAACACACCCATTACAAAGCAGTTTCTGAGAATGATTCTGTGTAGTTTTGAAACGGGGTTCTTTCAATTTCTAAGATTGGACTCAAATCTCAGGAAATCTCCACTTGCAATTTCCACAAAAAGAGTGTTTCAAAACTGATCTTTCTAAAGGAAGGTTTAACTCTGTGAGTTGAACACACACCACACAAAGAAGTTACTGAGAATTCTTCTTTCTTGCAGTATATGAAGAAATCCCTTTTCCAACGAAGGCCACAAAGAGGTCTAAATATCCACTTGCAGACTTAACAAACAGAGTGTTTCCAAACTGCTCTATGAAAAGAATGGTTAAACTTTGTGAGTTGAACACATCCAGTACAAAGTAGTTTCTGAGAATGATTCTGTCTAGTTTTTAAACGAGGATATTGCCATTTCTAAGATTGGCCTCAAATCTCTTGAAATCTCCACTTGCAAATTCCACAAAAAGAGTGTTTCAAACTGCTCTGTCTAAAGGAACGTTCAGCTCTGTGAGTTGAATACAAACAACGCAAAGAAGTTACTGAGAATTCTTCTGTCTAGCATTCTATGAAGAAATCCCGTTTCCATCGAAGGCCTCAACCAGGTCTAAATATCCACTTGCAGACTTAACAAACAGAGTGTTTTCAAACTGCTCTATGAAAAGAAAGGTTAAACTCTGTGAGTTGAACACACCCATTACAAAGTAGTTTCTGAGAATGATTCTGTGTAGTTTTGAAACGGGGTTCTTTCAATTTCTAAGATTGGCCTCAAATCGCAGGAAATCTCCACTTGCAATTTCCACAAAAAGAGTGTTTCAAAACTGATCTTTCTAAAGGAAGGTTTAACTCTGTGAGTTGAACACACACCACACAAAGAAGTTACTGAGAATTCTTCTTTCTTGCAGTATATGAAGAAATCCCGTTTCCAACGAAGGCCACAAAGAGGTCTAAATATCCACTTGCAGACTTAAGAAACAGAGTGTTTCCAAACTGCTCTATGAAAAGAAAGGTTAAACTCTGTGAGTTGAACACATCCACTACAAAGTAGTTTCTGAGAATGATTCTGTCTAGTTTTTAAACGAGGATATTGCCATTTCTAAGATTGGCCTCAAATCTCTTGAAATCTCCACTTGCAAATTCCACAAAAAGAGTGTTTCAAAACTGCTCTGTCTAAAGGAACGTTCAGCTCTGTGAGTTGAATACAAACAACGCAAAGAAGTTACTGAGAATTCTTCTGTCTAGCATTCTATGAAGAAATCCCGTTTCCAACGAAGGCCTCAACCAGGTCTAAATATCCACTTGCAGACTTAACAAACAGAGTGTTTTCAAACTGCTCTATGAAAAGGAAGGTTAAACTCTGTGAGTTGAACACACCCATTACAAAGTAGTTTCTGAGAATGATTCTGTGTAGTTTTGAAACGGGGTTCTTTCAATTTCTAAGATTGGCCTCAAATCTCAGGAAATCTCCACTTGCAATTTCCACAAAAAGAGTGTTTCAAAACTGATCTTTCTAAAGGAAGGTTTAACTCTGTGAGTTGAACACACACCACACAAAGAAGTTACTGAGAATTCTTCTTTCTTGCAGTATATGAAGAAATCCCGTTTCCAACGAAGGCCAGAAAGAGGTCTAAATATCCACTTGCAGACTTAAGAAACAGAGTGTTTCCAAACTGCTCTATGAAAAGAAAGGTTAAACTCTGTGAGTTGAACACATCCAGTACAAAGTATTTTCTGAGAATGATTCTGTCTAGTTTTTAAACGTGGATATTGCCATTTCTAAGTTTGGCCTCAAATCTCTTGAAGTCTCCACTAGCAAATTCCACAAAAAGAGTGTTTCAAAACTGCTCTGTCTAATGGAACGTTCAGCTCTCTGAGTTGAATACAAACAATGCAAAGACGTTACTGAGAATTCTTCTGTCTAGCATTTTATGAATAAATCCCGTTTCCAACGAAGGCCTCAACCAGGTCTAAATATCCACTTGCAGACTTAACAAACAGAGTGTTTTCAAACTGCTCTATGAAAAGAAAGGTTAAACTCTGTGAGTTGAACACACCCATTACAAAGTAGTTTCTGAGAATGATTCTGTGTAGTTTTGAAACGGGGTTCTTTCAATTTCTAAGATTGGCCTCAAATCGCAGGAAATCTCCACTTGCAATTTCCACAAAAAGAGTGTTTCAAAACTGATCTTTCTAAAGGAAGGTTTAACTCTGTGAGTTGAACACACACCACACAAAGAAGTTACTGAGAATTCTTCTTTCTTGCAGTATATGAAGAAATCCCGTTTCCAACGAAGGCCACAAAGAGGTCAAAATATCCACTTGCAGACTTAAGAAACAGAGTGTTTCCAAACTGCTCTATGAAAAGAAAGGTTAAACTCTGTGAGTTGAACACATCCAGTACAAAGTAGTTTCTGAGAATGATTCTGTCTAGTTTTTAAACGAGGATATTGCCATTTCTAAGATTGGCCTCAAATCTCTTGAAATCTCCACTTGCAAATTCCACAAAAAGAGTGTTTCAAAACTGCTCTGTCTAAAGGAACGTTCAGCTCTGTGAGTTGAATACAAACAACGCAAAGAAGTTACTGAGAATTCTTCTGTCTAGCATTCTATGAAGAAATCCCGTTTCCAACGAAGGCCTCAACCAGGTCTAAATATCCACTTGCAGACTTAACAAACAGAGTGTTTTCAAACTGCTCTATGAAAAGGAAGGTTAAACTCTGTGAGTTGAACACACCCATTACAAAGCAGTTTCTGAGAATGATTCTGTGTAGTTTTGAAACGGGGTTCTTTCAATTTCTAAGATTGGACTCAAATCTCAGGAAATCTCCACTTGCAATTTCCACAAAAAGAGTGTTTCAAAACTGATCTTTCTAAAGGAAGGTTTAACTCTGTGAGTTGAACACACACCACACAAAGAAGTTACTGAGAATTCTTCTTTCTTGCAGTATATGAAGAAATCCCTTTTCCAACGAAGGCCACAAAGAGGTCTAAATATCCACTTGCAGACTTAACAAACAGAGTGTTTCCAAACTGCTCTATGAAAAGAATGGTTAAACTTTGTGAGTTGAACACATCCAGTACAAAGTAGTTTCTGAGAATGATTCTGTCTAGTTTTTAAACGAGGATATTGCCATTTCTAAGATTGGCCTCAAATCTCTTGAAATCTCCACTTGCAAATTCCACAAAAAGAGTGTTTCAAACTGCTCTGTCTAAAGGAACGTTCAGCTCTGTGAGTTGAATACAAACAACGCAAAGAAGTTACTGAGAATTCTTCTGTCTAGCATTCTATGAAGAAATCCCGTTTCCATCGAAGGCCTCAACCAGGTCTAAATATCCACTTGCAGACTTAACAAACAGAGTGTTTTCAAACTGCTCTATGAAAAGAAAGGTTAAACTCTGTGAGTTGAACACACCCATTACAAAGTAGTTTCTGAGAATGATTCTGTGTAGTTTTGAAACGGGGTTATTTCAATTTCTAAGATTGGCCTCAAATCGCAGGAAATCTCCACTTGCAATTTCCACAAAAAGAGTGTTTCAAAACTGATCTTTCTAAAGGAAGGTTTAACTCTGTGAGTTGAACACACACCACACAAAGAAGTTACTGAGAATTCTTCTTTCTTGCAGTATATGAAGAAATCCCGTTTCCAACGAAGGCCACAAAGAGGTCTAAATATCCACTTGCAGACTTAAGAAACAGAGTGTTTCCAAACTGCTCTATGAAAAGAAAGGTTAAACTCTGTGGGTTGAACACATCCAGTGCAAAGTAGTTTCTGAGAATGATTCTGTCTAGTTTTTAAACGTGGATATTGCCATTTCTAAGTTTGGCCTCAAATCTCTTGAAGTCTCCACTAGCAAATTCCACAAAAAGAGTGTTTCAAAACTGCTCTGTCTAATGGAACGTTCAGCTCTGTGAGTTGTATACAAACAATGCAAAAACGTTACTGAGAATTCTTCTGTCTAGCATTTTATGAAGAAATCCCGTTTCCAACGAAGGCCTCAACCAGGTCTAAATATCCACTTGCAGACTTAACAAACAGAGTGTTTTCAAACTGCTCTATGAAAAGAAAGGTTAAACTCTGTGAGTTGAACACACCCATTACAAAGTAGTTTCTGAGAATGATTCTGTGTAGTTTTGAAACGGGGTTATTTCAATTTCTAAGATTGGCCTCAAATCGCAGGAAATCTCCACTTGCAATTTCCACAAAAAGAGTGTTTCAAAACTGATCTTTCTAAAGGAAGGTTTAACTCTGTGAGTTGAACACACACCACACAAAGAAGTTACTGAGAATTCTTCTTTCTTGCAGTATATGAAGAAATCCCGTTTCCAACGAAGGTCACAAAGAGGTCTAAATATCTACTTGCAGACTTAACAAACAGAGTGTTTCCAAACTGCTCTATGAAAAGAAAGGTTAAACTCTGTGAGTTGAACACATCCAGTACAAAGTAGTTTCTGAGAATGATTCTGTCTAGTTTTTAAACGAGGATATTGCCATTTCTAAGATTGGCCTCAAATCTCTTGAAATGTCCACATGCAAATTCCACAAAAAGAGTGTTTCAAAACTGCCCTGTCTAAAGGAACGTTCAGCACTGTGAGTTGAATACAAACAATGCAAAGACGTTTCTGAGAATTCTTCTGTCTAGCATTTTATGAAGAAATCCCGTTTCCAACGAAGGCCTCAACCAGGTCTAAATATCCACTTGCAGACTTAACAAACAGAGTGTTTTCAAACTGCTCTATGAAAAGAAAGCTTAAACTCTGTGAGTTGAACACACCCATTACAAAGTAGTTTCTGAGAATGATTCTGTGTAGTTTTGAAATGGGGTTATTTCAATTTCTAAGATTGGCCTCAAATCGCAGGAAATCTCCACTTGCAATTTCCACAAAAAGAGTGTTTCAAAACTGATCTTTCTAAAGGAAGGTTTAACTCTGTGAGTTGAACACACACCACACAAAGAAGTTACTGAGAAGTCTTCTTTCTTGCAGTATATGAAGAAATCCCGTTTCCAAAGAAGGCCACAAAGAGGTCTAAATATCCACTTGCAGACTTAAGAAACAGAGTGTTTCCAAACTGCTCTATGAAAAGAAAGGTTAAACTCTGTGAGTTGAACACATCCAGTACAAAGTAGTTTCTGAGAATGATTCTGTCTAGTTTTTAAACGAGGATATTGCCATTTCTAAGATTGGCCTCAAATCTCTTGAAATCTCCACTTGCAAATTCCACAAAAAGAGTGTTTCAAAACTGCTCTGTCTAAAGGAACGTTCAGCTCTGTGAGTTGAATACAAACAAGGCAAAGAAGTTGCTGAGAATTCTTCTGTCTAGCATTCTATGAAGAAATCCCGTTTCCAACGAAGGCCTCAACCAGGTCTAAATATCCACTTGCAGACTTAACAAACAGAGTGTTTTCAAACTGCTCTATGAAAAGAAAGGTTAAACTCTGTGAGTTGAACACACCCATTACAAAGTAGTTTCTGAGAATGATTCTGTGTAGTTTTGAAACGGGGTTCTTTCAATTTCTAAGATTGGCCTCAAATCGCAGGAAATCTCCACTTGCAATTACCACAAAAAGAGTGTTTCAAAACTGATCTTTCTAAAGGAAGGTTTAACTCTGTGAGTTGAACACACACCACACAAAGAAGTTACTGAGAATTCTTCTTTCTTGCAGTATATGAAGAAATCCCGTTTCCAACGAAGGCCACAAAGAGGTCTAAATATCCACTTGCAGACTTAACAAACAGAGTGTTTCCAAACTGCTCTATGAAAAGAAAGGTTAAACTCTGTGAGTTGAACACATCCAGTACAAAGTAGTTTCTGAGAATGATTCTGTCTAGTTTTTA